>NC_092371.1:143195554-143821269 GCF_030028105.1 Mobula birostris | reverse complement strand
ATGAGCTGAACATTGATTCGTCCACTGCTCTCACCCTCGACATCTTAATCCTTTTAATGTGGCTCGGTGCTTAACTCGGGGCAAACATTAGTTCATTATACTTTATACTTTATTGTCGCCAAACAATTGATACTAGACATACGATCATCACAGCGATACTTGATTCTGTGCTTCCCGCTCCCTGGATTACAAATCGATAGTAAATATTAAAAATTTAAATTATAAATCATAAATAGAAAATAGAAAAATGGAAAGTAAGGTAGTGCAAAAAAACCGAGAGGCAGGTCTGGATATTTGGAGGGTACGGCCCAGATCCGGGTCAGGATCTGTTCAGCAGTCTTATCACAGCTGGAAAGAAGCTGTTCCCAAATCTGGCTGTACGAGTCTTCAAACTCCTGAGCCTTCTCCCAGAGGGAAGAGGGACAAAAAGTGTGCTGACTAGGTGGGTCATGTCCTTGATTATCCTGGCAGCTCTCAGACCCAGATCTGGTCCAAGTCCGCTCCAGCAATGGCCGCCAATACCGTGCCTACATTCACGAAAGTCCAATTTCCGAATATTTCAGCTTACCACAAAAATACCAGGTTATACAGAAGGTTCAAAAGCACACTTCCCAACAGGAATTTACAGGCTGCAGATTTCAGTGATTGTAGGTCCCAAAAGGTATATTTGATGGTTAGTAGTTTTGTTTGCCACCTACAAAGTGAGGCTGTGTCTTACCAGCACCATCTTCACCAAAGAGGGGAGATAGCCAGTATAGGAAGGAGGGAAGACGGGGTTGAAGCAAGAGGAGAGCGAGAATGTTGTCAGAACTAGAAGGTGATGGATGGAAGTGACAACAAGTTGAAGATTAGAATCTAATTAGAGAGGACATGGAACCATGGAATAACGAGGAGGTGAGGAAGGAAACTAATCCTGAAATGTTGACTGTTTATTTCTCACCCTGGATGCTACCAGACCTACTGAGTTCCTCAAACTTTTTGTGTGTTCCTCCAGATTTCCAGTTTCTGAAGTTTCTTGTGTCTGTATTGTACTTGACAACTTTTTACTGTTCCAAGTGCAGAGACACACAGAAGGAGCTGTGTGAGTGTTCATGTGTTGCTGTAGTCAGTATATAACCATTTGTTGAGTGGAACAGAAACTAGCTAGTAATCTAAGAGCACTTGGTCTGGACTTTAGATGTAAAAAAAAATCAAATTGTATTCTGTTTTCAATTGAATTATTCCTCATTGTCCTCAATTATGCAAAACCTGGGAATGATTTGATCTGTTACTGGTGAAAGGAAATGATAATACCTTTTTTTCCCCGGTTCTTTTTGCAGGCAATACCTTTTGCTACCGGAAACTCAGGCGCTCCACGAAGTTGTCTATTTCAAAGCTGCTAGCACGCTTCGAAGACACTTGAATGCAGCTCCACGTGCTGCCTTGCAGATAGCTTTAAGTAATCCATATCACTATTTAAAGGTAATAGACTATGACAACTTTACCAGGATAATTTCCTTTGGTTCTGATAAGTCCAACTAGATGGTTCTGATAAGTCCAACTAGATGATTCTCATTTGCACCCCATTTAAATTGAAAGGCTTAGATAGAGTGGATGTGGAGAGCATGTTTCCAAAAGTGGGAGATTCTTAAGACCAGAGGGCACAGCCTCAAAGTAGAAGGGCGTCCCTCTAGAACAGAAATGAGGAGGAGTTGCTTTAGCAAGCATGTTGTGAATCTGTAGAATTCATTACCATAGAATGCTGTAGAGACCAAGTTACTGCGTATATTTAAAGCGGAGGCAGATAGGTTCTTGATTAGTCAGGGCATCAAAGGTTAATGGGAGAAAGCAGAAGAATGGGGTTGAGAGGGATAATAAATCAGCCACGATTGAATGACGGAGCAGAGCCAATGAGCCAAACGGCCTAATCTGGGTGCCACAGTAGCGTAGTGGTTAATACGACGGAATTACAGCTTGAGGTGTTGGAGTTCAATCCCAGCATCCTCGGTAAGGCGTCTCTATGTCCTCCACATGGAATACATGGGTTTTCTCGGTGTGCTGCAGTTTCCTCCCTCAGTCCAAAAGCATACCAGGTATGTTAATTGGTCTTTGTAAATTGTTAAGGTTAAATCAGGGTTGTCATGGGTTGCTGGGTGGCGCAGCTCGAAGGGCCATAAGGGCCTATTCCATGCTGTATTTCTGACTAAATAACAGTTATTGTGTGTGTTGCAACGCAGTTACAGTTATAGTTAGTTTACAGTATTTGCTGCACTGAGAAGCATTCTGGCTTAGATTTTCTGTTGCTGTTTACTGAAAATGAAAGAGAATGTGAAAGGAATGAAAGGTGCAAATGCATTGAAGGCTGAAAGAGATGTGTCCTCAAGAGGAAGTTTGTAGAGCACTCAACGGAGAGCCGTGTGAGGTTAATAAAAATACGAGCTAAACATGAAAATGAATGTAGCATTTATTAGCTGAAGAACGGTGGGAGGTGGCTGTGATTAAACATCAATGCCAGAATAGACCTGATGGGCTTAGTGGATTTAATGTGTTATTTGTTTGCAGTTTATTGTCAACTGACTGTAATATGTACATTCAAATGAAACAGCGTTCTCCTGGACAATAGTGCACCCGCAAAATATGTATCTCACACAGCATGAGAAACAAAACATTACGATAAATACTCTTAACTTAATAAAAAATAATTCAAAATGCAGATAGTGCACAGCACAGGTAAACAGTACGGTAAACAACTCACTGTCCTCATGATGAGACCCCAGTAGTGGCAGGGTATTCTTTAGTCTCAGCCTGAGGTAAGAAGCTGTTGCCCAGTCTGACAGTCCTAGTTTTGATGATCCTGTACCACCTCCCTGACAGTAGTTAGAGATTGTGGGATGGGTGGTAGGGATCGTCAACAATGCTTCGAGCCCTCTGTATACAAGCCTACCTTGCCATGAGGTGCTTTATACCCCTTCCTTCCTAAATAAGTTCAAAGTAGCCCACTTGCTAAGGACAGCTGCTTCAGCAGTGCCATTTTCCACAAGAAATACTTATTTCAGTTTTAAAGACAAATCTTCCACCCACTCTTTGTAATGATATTTAGCATAAAGAGGAAGGGGAAAAAATACCACTTTTAATCAGAGTACCACATGGAACTGTCATTAGTGAAGTGTTCCTAAGTATGAGTCAATAAGTGAAGACTGGCCTTTGAAAAGTAATGAATTAAAACTTGTATCTCGGGCTAAAAGTTAAACAAGTCCTTTAGTTGAAACAAGCATGCAGATATTGCAGTGAGCACAAAATAGGAACCAACTCACTAGGTCTGGAGATGTTGCCAAATTCAATTAAGTTACTGGAAGTGTTGGAATTACTGGAAAGAATTCCATGCCTTCCAATGAGATAATCTAAGTTATGATAAAAGAGACATTGTGTGGTGTAATAGGGATTTTTATTTTTATTTTACTAATCAAGATTGGAACTACTTTGCACAAAATTAAATAGAATTTGTGTTGGATTAAGGATTTTTCTTTAAAAGAACAACGATATAACTCCTTGAGTAGATGCATGGTCCTAATTGAACCCACCTTTCCCCACTTCTCATGCTTGAAGAGCAGGAGAATGTGGTGTTCAGGAGGGAAGGACTGTGACCTTAAAGTTTAAAAAATGTATAAATGAGTCTGGCATCCATTAAAGGTAGGTAGGATATAACACAAGAACTAGGAACAGGAGTAGACTATATGAACACTGTTCTAGTGTTCTTGCATCTTCACACCCATACTATCCACTTATTAAGAATATTCCTTAATATCCAGAATTTTTAATAAATTAATTGATCGAGCCAAAGAGCCACAATCCTCTGAATGAAACTTAGCCCTCATCTTAGTCCTAAATGTCCCACATTCTAAAACATTAGAATAAGGAACATTTTACTCCTCCTTAGTCAAGGAAATGTCCTTCCTCTCCAGCCTATCAAGCCCTTTAATAATATCATAACTTTCAGTGTATTTACTTCTCACTCTTCCAAACTTTAGAGAATGCTTGCAAACTCGCCTTCTCTGGATGCAATCTAGTGCCACACTCCCTCTATGGCAAGTGTTTGGGTTAGGATACCAAAACTGTACACAAATCTCCAGAAGCTGCCTCACCAAGACTATAATTGTAGTAAGGCAATTTTACTTTGTATTCTAATCCTTTTATGATGAAGGCCAACATTCAATTTCCCTTCCTGATTACTTGTTTCACCTGCATATTGGCTTTCAGTGACTTGTATACAAGAACATCAACTGCATTTTTTATATCAGATTCACCAATTATCTGTCCTTTTTGTATATAAAAAAAAAATACTCTTATGCTCTCCCCATTCCCAAAGACACTCAAGAAACCATACCTCTACTAATTTCCATGCCTGAATCACCTGTGTGTCATAGTTAATGTACGGGTACAATTTAGTGCAAATTGCCAACAATCCAGGGATACATAAATCATTCTTGTAGTCTAGACTCCATTCTTAAGAGACCAGCATTGCTCTTCTTGAGTTCAGTACCACCCTGACTTGGGGCTACTACATCACTAAGCTTTCATTCAGCAATAGTAAGAGATAATTGGGAGATTATTGGTAACACACACAAAATGCTGGAGGAACTCTGGATCTGTAGCATCTGCAAAATCTTTAGTATTTGTCAGTAATTAATAGGCCCAGAGACAGGTTCCTGCAAGTACTTGGATGGAGTAAGAGGAGGAGGACCCTGGCATTCATGGCTAGATATCCAAGGTAGACAGGGTTGCATCAATGGCTCTGTTTCAGATAGAATGGCAGGATCTCTGCATCCACCATTTGGTTATGATGTTCATGGTCTAAATTCTCCATTCTACAAATATTTTTGAACAGTTTCTGCCACTTTTAAAAAATTTATTGTTGAATTTCATTGTTCCAACTCAGAATGAAGCCTTGAAGAGCAATGGAGGAACTATTACTAATGTCGCACCAGACATCTGTATAATCTACAAGCTTCACCTGGAGTGTGGACGATTGATCAACCTCTATGACTGGCTGCAGGTGAGTCTTTGTTTTTGTCATTTGTAATTACACCCATTTTTGTCCCATCCGTTTTTGCATTGATTCTACCATCATTGGCAAATCCTTTCATCTTCACAATCCAATATAGGGGCAGGCCATTAGTACTGGTTGTTGTGTCCAATGATGAGACAACAATATGAGCAGACTAAACAGAGCTGCAAAACCACAGAATTTGTACTGTTAGCTAACATCTATTCTAAGGGTTTGCAGAAAGAGTTGTGAATCTTTGTAGCATGGCCACAGGAGTGGTTTTTCATTCAGAGACCGTTATTTGCTCATGCCACACCCCTGTGAGGGTAGGAATAGGATGATTTGTCAGATGAGTGCGTAGCTGAGAAATTGGCAGGGGTTTAGACTTATGGATCATTGGGATCTCTTTTGGAGAACGTATGACTTGTGCAAAAGGGATGATTTACACCTGAACCTGAGGGGATCAATATCCTCGCGGGCAGGTTTGCTAGAGCTGTTTGGGAGGGTGAAAACTAATTTGGCAAGGGGATAGGAACCGGAGTGATAGGGCTGAGGATCAGGTAGTTTGTTTACAAACAGGTGGTGTGTAGTGAGACTGCTGGCAAGGAGAGGCTGATGATAGGGTGAAATTGCAGTCAATAGGATGAGTTGCAATGTAAAAAATGGACAAAGTCAGAAAGGGTTATAAGGGTCAGGACTGAAGGTGTTATATTTGAATGCACGCATTATGTAGAGTAAGGTAGGTGAATGTGTACCACAGTTACAGATTGGCACGTATGAATTTGTGGCATCACTGAATCATGGCTGAAAGAAGGTTATAGCTGAGAACTTAACATCCAAGGATACACGTTGTATTGAAAAGACAGGTCGGTAGGCAGAGGGGTTGGGGTGGCTCTGTTGATAAAGAATGAAATTAAATCATTAGAAAGAGGTGGCATAGGGCCAGAAGGTGCTGAATCATTGTAGATCGAACTAAGGAACTGCAGAAGTAAAAAGACCCTGATGGGAGTTATATATAGACCCCCAAACAGTAGTAAAGATGTGGTCAATGTAGAAGATGCATGCCAAAAGGGCAATGTTATGATAGTCATGGGGGATTTCAACTTGCAGGTAGATTGGGGAGATCAGGTTGGTACTGGATCCCAAGAGTGGGAATTTCTAGAATACCTATGAAATGGCATTTTAGAGCAGCTAATTGTTGAGCTCACTAGGAGATCAGCTATTCTCAGTTGGGTGTTGTGCAATGAACCAGAATTGATTAGGCAGCTTAAGGCAAAAGAACTCTTAGACATAAGTGATCACAATGTGATAGAGAAGGAGAAGCTAAAGTCAGATGTATCAGTGTTACAGTGGAGTAAGGAGAATTACAGAGGCATGTGAAAGGAACTGGCCAATATTGATTGGAAAAGAACACCGGCAGGGATAATGGGCTGGAATTTCTGGGAGCAGGTTGACACCATTGTGGCTGACAAGAGAAGTCAAAGTCAACATAAAAGTGTAAAAGAGAGGTGAGAGTAAATATCAGACCACTGGAAAATGATGCTATTTTGTAAGGGTAGTAATGGGGGACAAGGAACTGGCAGACGAAATGAATAAGTATTTTGCATCAGCTTTGATTGTGGAAGACACTAGCAGCATGCAGTAAGTTCGAGAGTGTCAGGGAAGAAGTATGTGAAGTTGCTGTTAGTAGGGTGAAGGTTCTTGGGAAACTGAAAGGTCTGAAGATAGATAATTCACCTGGGCCAGATGGTATATACTCCTGAGTTTTGAAAGACATGGCTGAAGAGATTGTGGAGGTATTAATAATGATCTTTTAAAAATCAAATCATTTGGCATAGTTCCAGAGGAAAGGAAAATTGCAACTGTAATTCTACTCTTCAGAAAGGGAGAGACCAGTTTGACTTCAGTGGTTGGGAAGATGTTGGAGGTGATTGTTAAGTATGTGATTTTGGAGTACTTCGAGGCACATGATAAAATAGGCTGTAGTCAGCATGGTTTCACCAGGGGGAAATCTTGGTGACAAACCTGTTCGAATTCTTTGAAGAAGTAACAAGCAGGATAGATAAAGAAGAATCGGTGGATGTTGTGTACTTGGATTTTCAGAAGGCCATTAACAAGATGCCACACATGAGGCTGCTTAACAAGTTAAGAGCCCATGGTAATACGGGAAAAATAGTAGCATGGATAAAGCATTGGTTGATTGGGAGGAAGCAAAGAGTGGGAAGAAAGGGAGCCTTTTCTGGTTGGCTGTGGGTCTATGTTGGGACGGCTTTTTACGTTATAAATCAACGACTTGGATGAAGGAATTGATGGCATTGTGGCTGAGTTTTTGGATGATACACAGATAGGTGGAGGGGCAGGTAGCATTGAGGAAGTAGAAAGGCTAAAGAAAGACTTAGATTAGGAGAATGAGCAAAGAAGTGCCAGATGGAATACGGTGTTGTGAGGTGTATGGTCATGCACTTTGTTAGAAGAACTAGAAGGGTAGACTATTCTCTAAATGGAGAGAAAATTCAAAAATCTGAGGTGCAAAGGGACTTGAGAGTCCTCATGCAGGATTCCTTGAAAGTTGAGTCAGTGTTGAGGAAGCCAAATATGGTGTTAACATTCACTTTAGAGGACTAGAATATAAAAGCAAGTATGCAATGTTGTGGCTTTATAAAGCACTGGGGAGGCCTCACTTGGAATGTTGTGAACAGTTTTGGGCCCCTCATCTAAAAAATTATGTGCTGATATTCGAGAGGGTTCAAAAGAAGTTCATGAAAGTGATTCCAGGATGGAAAGGCTTATCATATGAGAAGTGTTTTGATGGCTCTGGGCCTCAACTCACTGAAATTCAGAAGAATGAGGGGGTGACCTAATTGAAATCTATCGAATGTTGAAAGCCCTTGATAGAGTAGATGTCCTGTGGTGGGGATGTCTAAGACCAGAAGGGACAGCCTCAGAATAGGGGTGCGTCCTTTTAAATCTGATATGAGGACGAATTTGTTTAGCCATAGAGTGGTGAATCTATGGAATTTGTTGCCACAGGTGGCTGTGGGGCTGTGATTGGGTACCTGTTAGGGCAGAGATTGATAGATTCTTGATTGGTCAGGGCCTGAAGGGATATGGGGAGAATGCAGGAGATTGGGGCTGAGAGAGAAAATGGATTTGCCATGATGAAGTGGCAGAGTTGACTCGATGGGAAAAATGGCCTAATTCTGTTCCTAGATCTTTATGGTCTGTAGTCTAATTGATAGGAATTATTCCACGAAATAAGGACTAATTGATGAGGCAATGTTATTTTTATCTCGACCTGGTGTCTGGTTGTGTTTGGATCATTCACTGATGATAACAAGATGGTATTCAGTAAGTTTCTGTCAGATTTATAACTTAAAGAAGAACATAGTTTATATTTATGGGGATCCAAGAGACTAGATGCTGGAATCTGATACAACAAACAAGGTGCTGGAGGAACTCAGTGGACCAGGCAGCATGTGTAGAGCTAATTAGATGGTAAAATATCCTTGAAAGGAATTGCATGGATGCTGCCTGACTTGCTGAGTTCCAGCAAAATCTTGTTTGATAGCTTATATATTGAAAGATCATTGACTATAAAGAATAGATGCATTACATTGAGGGATAGCTATCATCTGCCAAATGTTATGGCAGGGGTTCCCAACCTTTTTTATGCCATGGACCCCTGCCACTAACTGAGGGGTCCTTGGACCCCAGGTTGGAAACCCATATGTTATGACGAGCTCCATGTTTGGACATCCAGTCTGGTAAAGCACATAATCGTTCCTTGAGATGCTAATGTGAGAACGGGGGGGGGGCCTCCGGCAGCTGATCTTAATGAGCACGTTGATGTGCTTCATGGTTTGGCCACGTAACACTGTCCTCATTTATCTGTAGACAAGTTGGTCTCATCACCCCTGGCCTGTGCAGATTATCCGTCCTCTCTGGGAACTGCAGTAGAATCACTGATGAGGTACTTGTTCCCTCCTTTGGATTCAATCCCAGTTCCTTCTGTTGGGATACTTGCATGTGTCTGCCCCATTGATGTTGGCTGCTGTGTCCCAGCATGATTTTAAGTGACTTAATACTTTTTTTTTACCCTTCATCAGTAGTCATATTTATCATCGCTTGTCAGCTTAAAAAAGCCATGTGTTTTTCCCCTGTTGTTGATTTCCTTAATTGGATATTAATCTCCCTTCCAGTAGATACCAATTTATTTCTCAAAAATGATGTCTAGCTGCTTGTGTGTAGTTCTGTGTTGCAAAGATAATAAGTTCCTGAGTCTGGTTTTTGGTCTGCAGTGATTGAAAGAATTCAGTATGAAATCACTGGGAAAGACGCCACATGACTTGGAAATCTGAACTGTAAAGTTAATTGAGTTCTGGGAGGGGATAACTATCCAATTCATATTTATAGTAAATATCCTGTAATTTTAACCTCAGTAATGGTTAGATAAACTCCTCTCTTATCGGCGCATTATTGAGTGGCACAGGGATATCCTTTGCTCATGATACACCTTGTGTCGAACTATGATCTTGTTAAGGTTGTACTTTTAATTTTTCCTGTGCTGCTAATTCCACAGAAAAACACTAATCCTAAAGATTTGTTAGGGTGAAAAACAATAGTGGCCACGGTAGCATAATCGTTAGCCTATGCTATACAGCATCAGTGACCCACACTTAATTCTTCCGCTGTTTGTAAGGAGTTTGCACATCCTCCCCGTGACTGCATGGGTTTCCTCCAGGTGCTCCAGTTTGCTCCCTCATTCCAAAGATATACAAGCTAGTATGTTACTTGGTCATATAGGTGTAAATGGGCAGCTCAAGCTCATTAGAATGTCACTTATTTAATCAGAATGGAGTGAAATTAAAGCATACACATTCTATAATTGGTATTTTAATTGTTTGGGACAGCAGAGTTCAACTTGGGTCAGGTTAAACTGAAACTGCAGGGATACATAAGGTTTCATTATCATTATCATTACTGCAATAAAATCCCACTCGCATCATGACTAGTTGTCTTGTTATTCCTTGAGCCACACATCTCAGCTATGAAAACAAGAGTGGCGTATTTTGTCAACACACATCAAAGTTGCTGGTGAACGCAGCAGGCCAGGCAGCATCTCTAGGAAGAGGTACAGTTGATGTTTCAGGCCGAGATCCTTCGTCAGGACTAACTGAAGGAAGAGTTAGTAAGAGATTTGAAAGGGGGAGGGGGAGATCCAAAATGATAGGAGAAGACAGGATGGGGAAGGGATGGAGCCAGGAGCTGGACAGGTGATTGGCAAAGGGGATATGAGAGGATCTTGGGACAGGAGGTCCGAGGAAAAAGACGGGGGGTGGGGGGGACCAGAGGATGGGCAAGGGGTATAGAAAGAGGGACAAAGGGAGAAAAAGGAGAGTGAGAGAAAGAATGTGTGTATCAAAATAAATAACGGATGGGGTACGAGGGGGAGGTGGTGCATTAGCGGAAGTTAGAGAAGTCAATGTTCATGCCATCAGGTTGGAGGCTACCCAGACGGAATATAAGGTGTTGTTCCTCCAACCTGAGTGTGGCTTCATCTTTACAATAGAGGAGGCCGTGGATAGACATGTCAGAATGGGATGTGGAATTAAAATGTGTGGCCACTGGGAGATCCTGCTTTCTCTGGCGGACAGAGCATAGGTGTTCAGCAAAGCGGTCTCCCAGTCTGCGTCGGGTCTCGCCAATATATAAAAGGCCACATCGGGAGCACCGGATGCAGTATATCACCCCAGCCGACTCACAGGTGAAGTGTCGCCTCACCTGGAAGGACTGTCTGGGGCCCTGAATGGTGGTAAGGGAGGAAGTGTAAGGGCATGTGTAGCACTTGTTCCGCTTACAAGGATAAGTGCCAGGAGGGAGATCAGTGGGGAGGGATGGGGGGGACGAATGGACAAAGGAGTCGCGTAGGGAGCAATCCCTGCGGAAAGCAGGAGGGGGGGGAGGGAAAGATGTGCTTAGTGGTGGGATCCTGTTGGAGGTGGCGGAAGTTACGGAGAATAATATGTTGGACCCGGAGGCTGGTGGGGTGGTGGGTGAGGACCAGGGGAACCCTATTCCTAGTGGGGTGGCGGGAGGATGGAGTGAGAGCAGATGTGCGTGAAATGGGGGAGATGCGTTTGAGAGCAGAGTTGATAGTGGAGGAAGGGAAGCCCCTTTCTTTAAAAAAGGAGGACATCTCCCTCGTCCTGGAATGAAAAGCCTCATCCTGAGAGCAGATGCGGAGGAGACAGAGGAATTGCAAGAAGGGGATGGCATTTTTGCAAAAGACAGGGTGAGAAGAGGAATAGTCCAGATAGCTGTGAGAGTCAGTAGGCTTATAGTAGACATCAGTGGATAAGCTGTCTCCAGAGACAGAGACAGAAAGATCTAGAAAGGGGAGGGCCGTGTCGGAAATGGACCAGGTAAACTTGAGGGCAGGGTGAAAGTTGGAGGCAAAGTTAATAAAGTCAACGAGCTCAGCATACGTGCAGGAAGCAGTGCCAATGCAGTCGTCGACGTAGCGAAGGAAAACTGGGGGACAGATACCAGAATAGGCACGGAACATAGATTGTTCCACAAAGCCAACAAAAAGGCAGGCATAGCTCGGACCCATACGGGTGCCCATAGCTACACCTTTAGTTTGGAGGAAGTGGGAGGAGCCAAAGGAGAAATTATTAAGAGTAAGGATTAATTCCGCTAGACGGAGCAGAGTGGTGGTAGGGGGGAACTGATTAGGTCTGGAATCAAAAAGAAGTGGAGAGCTTTGAGACCTTCCTGATAGGGAATGGAAGTATATAGGGACTGGACATCCATGGTGAAAATAAAGCGGTGGGGGCCAGGGAACTTAAAATCATCGAAAAGTTTAAGAGTGTGAGAAGTGTCACGAACATAGGTAGGAAGGGATTGAACAAGGGGGGATAAAACCATGTTGAAGTATGCAGAAACGAGTTCGGTGGGGCAGGAGCAAGCTGAGACAATAGGTCTGCCAGGACAGGCAGGTTTGTGGATCTTGGATAGGAGGTAGAAACGGGAAGTGTGGGGTGTGGGAACTTTAAGGTTGGTAGCAGTGGATGGGAGATCCCCTGAGTGGATAAAGTTGGTGATGGTGTGGGAGACAATGGCCTGGTGCTCCTTAGTGGGGTCACGATCGAGGAGTAAATAAGAGGAGGTATCTGCGAGTTGTCGCTGTGCCTCGGCAAGGTAGAGGTCAGTACGCCAGACTACAACAGCATCCCCCTTATCGGCGGGTTTAATAATAAGGTTAGGATTAGTGCGGAGGGAGTGGAGAGCAGAGCGTTCGGAAGGAGTGAGGTTGGAATGGGAACAAGGTGCGGTGAAGTCGAGACGGTTGATGTCCCGTCGGCAGTTAGCAATAAAGAGATCCAGAGCAGGCAGAAGACCAGAGCGGGGTATCCATGAAGAAGAGGAGGGTTGAAGATGGGAGAAGGTCCATGAAGAACAGGAGGGTTGAAGCGGAACAAGTGCTACACATGCCCTTACACTTCCTCCCTTACCACCATTCAGGGCCCCAGACAGTCCTTCCAGGTGAGGCGACACTTCACCTGTGAGTCGGCTGGGGTGATATACTGCGTCCGGTGCTCCCGATGTGGCCTTCTATATATTGGCGAGACCCAACGCAGACTGGCAGACTGCTTTGCTGAACACCTACACTCTGTCCGCCACAGAAAGCAGGATCTCCCAGTGGCCACACATTTTAATTCCACATCCCATTCCCATTCTGACATGACTATCCACGGCCTCCTCTACTGTAAAGTGAAGCCACACTCAGGTTGGAGGAACAACACCTTATATTCCATCAAGGTAGCCTCCAACCTGATGGCATGAACATTGACTTCTCTAACTTCCGCTAATGCCCCACCTCCCCCTCGTACCCCATTCGTTATTTATTTTTATACACACATTCTTTCTCTCACTCTCCTTTTTCTCCCTCTGTCCCTCTTACTATACCCCTTGCCCGTCCTCTGGTTCCACCCCCCCCCCCTTGTCTTTCTCCCCGGACCTCCTGTCCCAAGATCCTCTCGTATCCCCTTTGCCAATCACCTGTCTAGCTCTTGGCTCCATCCCTCCCCCTCCTGTCTTCTCCTATCATTTTGGATCTCCCCCCTCCCCCTCCCACTTTCAAATCTCTTACTAACTCTTCCTTCAGTTAGTCCTGACGAAGGGTCTCGGCCTGAAACGTCGACTGTACCTCTTCCTAGAGATGCTGCCTGGCCTGCTGCATTCACCAGCAACTTTGATGTGTGTTGCTTGAATTTCCAGCATCTGCAATATTCCTGTTGTGTGGCGTATTTTGTTTTTGAATCTCCAGCTTTGCAGTGGGTCGGATTTGGACCTTTAGACCTTGAAAATTATGCAAACCCTGAGCTGTATTAACCCACAAGGCAACAACTCAGACATCTGCAGACATGCCTATCTGTTGAGGTACTTCAGAGAGGAAGTTCACTTTAATGTAGAAGCTATATATAAAAGGATTATAAATCAGCAGGGATTTTAAAAAGTGAGAATTTTAATGCTCAGGTTCTGGGATCGGATGGATTAACAGCTATTCCATTGCTGACATTTATTGCTACTCTTGGTTCTAGGCTTATCTATTACTGAGACAGAATTGTACTGTAGTTGGTTCCAGGTTCTAAGTGTTAAGCTTTCGTTGTATTAATAAGCAATCAGGTGTCAGCTTTGCAGTCTGCAATTCACAGCAACGTGTGCTTAAGTTAGCCTTGTGCTTGAAATGAACCTGGCAAGATTGTGGGCTGACTCACAGTTGCTGCCACCATTGTTAAAAACTGCCCAGCTATATTAACCTTGATATTTTCAGAACACTAATTCTTTAAAAGTTTCTTTGTAATTATTTTCCTCCATAGATGCTGCCTGACCTATTGAATTCCTCGAGTGCTTTTTATATTTCTCCAGACTCCAGAACCTGCATCCTCTGTATTTAATTATTGTTGGTACTTGCTTTGGTAAGGTTTTAGGTAATTGTGGAAATTAAATACCCAGTGTTTATGTACTTACAGCTGGCAGTTCTGTTAATTAGCTTGTTCCATTTTTATGGATGTCTTGAGTCTCCTGTCCTCCAGTGTTGCTGCAGTTTCTTCCATATCCTACAGGACTCAAATTTTCAGGCAGTTTCCAGTTCATAATACTATGTAACATTTGGAAAAACAGAAGTGAATTTAAAGTACATTGGAGCATTTATTTATAGAAATAACATCTAACTGTTCACAAAGTCATGTTTTATTTATTAAAGAGTGATTTCCAATTTTACTCACCTTCACTGAAAGTGATAGCAGTTTAACAGCTTATACTATCAGGATTATTGGCAGCAGCAGATTCCATCCAGCGTTCTCATGTATCTTTCATACCAAAATAGACTGTTTTGTTGTCTGATTTAAAAGGGTTACAAAACACTTCTTGGATGAAGTCCATTAACAATTTATGATTGGAACATCTGCTCCAGAGAAAGTCGGCGCTAAGCTCTGTCCAATACTACTAAAAGTTGCAGAATCTTTGAATTGGAGCAACGCACACAAAATGCTGGAGAAACTCCACAGGTCAGGCAGCATCGATGGAAGTGAATAAACAGTCGACGTTTCAGGTCCAGACCCTTAATCAGGACTGAAAGGAAGGGGAATGATGCCAGAGTAAGAGGGTGTGGCGAGAGGAAGGAGGACAAGCTAGCAGGTGGTAGGTGAACAACACACACAGAATGCTGGATGCTGGGGGAACTCAGCAGGCCAAGCAACATCTAGGAAAAAAGTACAGTTGATGTTTTGCTTTCCTAGATGCTGCCTGGCCTGCTGAGTTCCTTCAGCATTTTGTGCGTGTTGCTCAGGTTTCCAGCATCTGCAGATTTTCCTTTGTAGATGATAGATGAAGCCAGGTTTGGGGGATGGGGGTGGGGGGGGGGGGGGGAAGTGCGGTGAAGTATGAAGCTGGGAGATAGTAAGTGGAAAAGACAAAGGGCTGGAGAAGAATGAATCTGCTAGGTGAGTGGATAATGGGAGAAAGGGAAAGAGGAGGGCACCAGTGGGAGGTAATAGGCAAGGGAGGAGAAGAGGTAAGAGGCCAGAGTGGGGAAATGAAGAAGGGGAAAAAATTAGCAGAAGTTGGAGAAATCGATGTTCATGCCATCAGGCTGAGGCTGCCCAGATGGAATATGAGATGTTGCTCCTCCAACCTGAGAGTGACCTCATCATGGCAGAAGAGGAGGCCGTAGATCCACATGTCAGAATGGGAATGGGGAGTGGAATTGAAATGGTTGGTCACTGGGAAATTCCACTTATTGAGGATGGAAATAAGGTCCGCGACAAATGGTCTCCCAATTTACGTCAGGTCTCATCAATATAGAGGAAGCTGCATTGGATATGGTAGACGACAGATTTGCAGGTGAATTGTTGCCTCACCTGGAAGGACTGATTGGGACCCCGAATGAAGGTGAAGGAAGACAACAGGCAATAGACAATAGGTGCAGGAGTAGGCCATTCGGCCCTTTGAGCCAGCACCACCATTCACTATGATCATGGCTGATCATCCACAATCAGTATCCAGTTCCTGCCTTATCCCCATTACCTTTGATTCTGCTATCTTTTAAGAGCTCTATCCATCTCTTTCTTGGAAGCATCCAGAGACTTGGCCTCCACAGCCTTCTGGGGCAGAGCATTCCATACATCCACCACTCTCTGGGTGAAAAAGTTTTTCCTCAACTCCGTTCTAAATGGCCTACCCCTAATTCTTAAACTGTGGCCTCTGGTTCTGGACTCACCCATCAGCGGGAACATGCTTCCTGCCTCCAGCGTGTCCAATCCCTTAATAATCTTATATGTTTCAATAAGATACCCTCTCAGCCACCTAAGTTCCAGAGTATACAAGCCCAGTCGCTTCAATCTTTCAACATATGACAGTCCCGCCATCCCGGGAATTAACCTTGTGAACCTACGCTGCACTCCCTCAATAGCAAGAATGTCCTTCCTCAAATTTGGAGACCAAAACTGCACACAGTACTCCAGGTGTGGTCTCACCAGGGCCCTGTACAGCTGCAGAAGGACCTCTTTGCTCATACTCAATTCCCCTTGTTATGAAGGCCAGCATGCCATTAGCTTTCTTCACTGCCTGCTGTACTTGCATGCTTGCTTTCAGTGACTCATGTACAAGAACACCTGGATCTCATTGTACTTCCCCTTTTCCTAACTTGACTCCATTTAGATAATAATCTACCTTCCTGTTCTTACCACCAAAGTGGATAACCTCACACTTATCCACATTAAACTGGATCTGCCCACTCACCCAGCCTGTCCGAGTCACCCTGCATTCTCATAACATCCTCCTCACATTTCACACTGCCACCCAGCTTTGTGTCATCGGCAAATTTGCTAATGTTACTTTCAATTCCCTCATCTAAGTCATTAATATATATTGTAAACCGCTGCGGTCCCAGCACTGAACCCTGCGGTACCCCACTGGTCACCACCTGCCATTCCGAAAGGGACCCGTTAGTCGCTACTCTTTGTTTTCTGTCAGCCAGCCAATTTTCAATCCATGTCGGTACTCTGCCCCCAATACCATGTGCCCTAATTTTGCCCACTAATCTCCTATGTGGGACTTTATCAAAGGCTTTCTGAAAGTCCAGGTACACCACATCCAATGGCTCTCCTTGTCCATTTTCATAGTTACATCCTCAAAAAATTCCAGAAGATTAGTCAAGCACGATTTCCCCTTCGTAAATCCATGCTGACTCGGACTGATCCTGTTACTACTATCCAGATGTGTCATAATTTCATCTTTTATAATTGACTCCAGCATCTTTCCCACCACCGACGTCAGGCTAACCGGTCTATAATTCCCTGTTTTCTCTCTTCCTCCCTTCTTGAAGAGAGGGACAACATTAGCCACCCTCCAATCCACAGGAACTGATCCTGAATCTATAGAACATTGGAAAATGATTACCAATGCGTCCACGATTTCTAAAGCCACCTCCTTAAGTACCCTGGGATGCAGACCATCAGGTCCTGGGGACTTATCAGCCTTCAGACCCAGCAGTCTGTCCAACACCATTTCCTGCCTAATATAAATTTCCTTCAGTTCATCCATTACCCTCGGTCCTTTGGCCACTATTATATCTAGGAGATTGTTTGTGTCTTCCCTAGTGAAGACAGATCCAAAGTACCTGTTCAACTTGTTTGCCATTTCCTTGATCCCCATAATAAATTCACCTGTTTCTGTCTTCAAGGGCCCAATTTTGGTCTTAACTATTTTTTTCCTTTTCACATACTAAAGAAGCTTTTACTATCCTCCTTTATATTCTTGGCTAGTTTACCTTAGTGCCTCATTTTTTCCTCCGCATATTGTCTTTTTAGTTACCTTCTGTTGCTCTTTAAAATTTTCCCAATTGTCTGGCTTCCCACTCGGCTTTGCTATGTTATACTTCTTCTCTTTCATTTTTATACTGTCCATTACTTCCCTTGTCAGCCACGGCCTCCCCTTACTCCCCTTAGGATCTTTCTTCCTCTTTGGAACGAACTGATCCTGCACCTTCCGCATTACTCCCAGAAACACTTGCCATTGCTGTTCCACTGTCATCCCTGCTAGGGTATTGTTCCATTGAACTTTGGCCAGCTCCTCCCTCATAGCACCATAGTTCCCTTTGTTCAACTGTAATACTGACACTTCCGAGTTTCCCTTCTCCCTCTCAAGTTGTAGACTAAAACATATCATATTATGGTCACTGCCTCCTAATGGCTCCTTTACCTGGAGGTCCCTGATCAAGTCCGGTTCATTGCACAACACTAAATCTAGAATTGTGTTCTCTCTGGTAGGCTCCAGTACAAGCTGTTCTAAGAATCCATTTCGGAGGGACTCCACAAACTCCCTTTTCATGGAGTCCAGTGCCAACCTGATTCCTCCAGTCTACCTGCATGTTGAAATCCCCCATAACAACTGTAGCATTACCTTTGCGATATGCCAATTTTAACTCTTGATTCAACTTACACCCTATATCCAGACTACTGTTTGGGGGCCTGTAGATAACTCCCATTAGGGTCTTTCAACCCTTAGAATTTCTCAGAAGAGGTGAGTGGGCAGGTGTAACACTACTGCTGCTTACAGGGATAAGTGCCAGAGGGAGTTTAAGTTGGGAGGGACGAATGAACAAGGGAGTCACGGAGGCAGTGATCCCTGCAGAGAGTGGAGGGATATTTATTTTAGCGATACAGCACTGAGTAGGCCCTATTGGCTCTTTGAGCCACGTCAGTCCAGCAACTCTGCAACTCCTATTTAACCCTAGTCTAAATCAAGAGACAATTTACAATGACCAACCTTGCCTGGTACGTCTTTTAGACTGTGAGAGGATACTGGAGGACCCGGAGAACACCCATACATTCTGTCAGGAGGGCATACAGAAGCTCCTTACAGAACAGCGCTGGAATTGAACTCCAAACGCCCTGAGCTGTAATGGCGTCTCCCTAACCACTACGCTACCTAGTGTAATGGTGAAGACGTGTCTGGTGGTAGGGTCTCATTGAAGATGATAGAAGTTGCAGAGAATATGTTGAATGCTCATGGGGTGGTAGGTGAGGATGAGGAACTCTATCCCTGTTAAGGCAGTGGGAAGATCGGGTGAGCATGGATATGTGGGAAAAGGAGGAGATGCAGGTGAGGGCAGAATCAATGGAGGAGGAAGAGAGACCCTGTCCTTTGAAGAAGGAGGACATCTCTGAGGTGTGTGGAATGCACTGCCTGAGTCAGTGGTGGAGGCAGATACACTCGTGAAGTTTAAGAGACTACTAGACAGGTATATGGAGGAATTTAAGGTGGGAGGGTTATATGGGAGGCAGGGTTTGAGGGTCGGCACAACATTGTGGGCTGAAGGGCCTGTAATGTGCTGTACTATTCTGCGTTCTATGTTATGTTATGTCTTGGAAAGGAAAGCCTCATATTGGGAACATGCGACAGAGATGAAGGAACTGAGAAAAGGGAATGAGATTTTACAGATGTGGTGGGAAGAGGTTTGGTCAAGATAGCCTTGGGAATTGGTGGGTTTGTAAAAGATATCAGGGAGGTGTCAAAAATGGACCAAGTGAAATTCAGGGCAGAGTGGAAATTGGAGGGAAAGTTGATGAAATTCACAAACTCAGCATGGGTGCATGTAGCAATGCAGTTGTCAATGTAGTGCAGAAAGAGATTCTTTCAATTGTTTCTTCTTGACTAATGTAGATTACAGTTAGTTTTGTGCATCAGATATTTGCCTGCACATCAAAACAGATTTGATGTTCTGATTAGCAGCTCCTCTCTCTATTAGTTGATCTTGTTTGGATTATAATGATGGCACTATAATTTGTCCTGCAGGGTGGAGGGGGGTGGCAGAATTTCTACCCCCATTTGCTATATGGTGATGTATATAGGATATGCATGTTTGGATGTTGAGTGAGAAGAAACTCTGTGTTTTAGGGCTGTTCACATATTGGAGAATGGCATCTTCACTTATGTAGCCAAATATCCCATGGAATTAACTGCTTTGGGCAGAAGAAATGCTGATGAGAAGTTTAGTGGTGAAGACTCTCTTCCCCACTATCAAATTTTGTGTACAGTTGGATGTTACTTCTATACTTTTTAAATTCACTTTTGTTTTTCAAATGTTACATAATATTATAGAGAGGTATGGAGGGAGCGATCGATTATTATCCAGTGAATCTGACATGATTAAAGGGGATGTAGGAACCAGGGCCTTGGTGAGTCAGAGGGAACACAACAAGTATTACCTGGTGAGCCAGATGTTGAATCACTGGGATTTACTGTATCAGCAATGCAAAACAGCTTTAAACTGCATTTTCACTTCCAGCAGCCTTGAACTGCATGTAGTTGTAACTGTTGTTCCTCTAAAATCACTTTGGCCAAATTAACTCCTATTATTGCTTTATAGGCTGTGATTCTACAAATACTTATGAAAGGTTGGATAACTGAGGGAGCTCCTGCAGATTGAGTTTAGTTTTAGTTAGGAACTGGCATATCATCAGTGTTAGGAAAGTTATTGGAGAAAATTCTGAAGAACAGGTGTTCATTTATCAATGGATCTACAAACCCCATTTCCAGAAAAGTTGGGATATTTTCCAAAATGCAATAAAAACAAAAATCTGTGATATGTTAATTCACGTGAACCTTTATTTACTGACAAATGTACAAAGAAAAGATTTTCAATAGTTTTACTGACCAACTTAATTGTATTTTGTAAACGTACACAAATTTAGAATTTGATGGCTGTAACACACTCAACGAAAGTTGGGACAGAGTTAAAATAAGATTGAAAAGTGCACAGAATATTCAAGTATCAGTTCAAAAGGAACATTTCTCAATGCAAGATTGCAGAGAATTTAGATCTTTCAACATCTACTGTACATAATATTGTGAAAAGATTCATAGAATTCAGAGGCATCTCAGTGCGTAAAGGGCAAGGTCGGAAACCACTGTTGAATGCGCGTGATCTTCGAGCTCTCAGGCAGCACTGCCTAAGAAACTGTCATGCTACTGTGACAATTATAGCCACCTGGGCTCGGGAGTACTTTGGAAAACCATTGTCACTCAACACAGTCCGTTGCTGCATCCAGGAATGCAACTTGAAACTGTATTACGCAAGGAGGAAGCCGTACATCAACTCTATGCAGAAACGCCGGCGAGTTCTCTGGCCCCAAGTTCATCTCAGATGGACCGAAAGACTGTGGAACCGTGTGCTGTGGTCAGATGAGTCCATATTTCAGCTAGTTTTCGGAAAAAACGGGCGTCGAGTTCTCCGTGCCAAAGATGAAAACGACCATCCAGATTGTTATCAGCGAAAGGTGCAAAAGCCAGCATCTGTGACGGTATGGGGGTGCATCAGTGCCCACGGCATGGGTGAGTTGCATGTATGTGAAGATACCATTGACTCTGAGGCGTATATTAGGATTTTAGAGAGACATATGTTGCTATCAAGGTGATGTCTCTTCCCGGGACGTCCATGCTTATTTCAGCAGGACAATGCCAGACCACATTCTGCATGAGCTACAACAGCGTGGCTTTGTAGACACAGAGTGCATGTGCTTGACTGGCCTGCTGCCAGTCCAGATCTATCTCCTATTGAAAATGTATAGCGCATCATGAAGAGGAGAATCAGACAATGGAGACTACGGACTGTTGAGCAGCTGAAGTCTTATATCAAGCAAGAATGGACAAAATTTCCAATTGTAAATCTACTACAATTAGAATGCTCAGTTCCAAAATGAATAAAAAGTGTTATTAAAAGGAAAGGTGACGTAACACAATGGTTAACATGCCTCTGTCCCAACTTTTGTTGAGTGTGTTGCAGCCATCAAATTCTAAATTTGTGTATGTTTACAAAATACAATTAAGTTGGTCAGTAAAACTATTGAAAATCTTTTCTTTGTACTTTTGTCAGTTAAATAAAGGTTCACGTGAATTAACATATCACAGATTTTTGTTTTCATTGCATTTTGGAAAATATCCCAACTTTTCTGGAAATGGGGTTTGTAGGTCAGGAAACTCACTACACAACTCTTAGTTAATCGAAGCTCACACTTTATTGTCTCTGCACAAACAACAACGTAACTATGTTGACCCCAGGTCAATAACTTAAAACATGAATTCTACTGTTCCCTCTATGCCAATACTCATTCATATTACTTTTCTGATTTATAACACTGAAATAGGGAGTTTCTGTTGGCCAAATGATTGACCCTCCTTCTCCCAGCCTCTGTCAAGGGGCTTCTTCCTCACAATGGTGAATCTCCAGAGTTATTTCTATTTTGTATCTGAAAATCTCTGCTTTTATATTCATTCCTTGCCAGTTTAAATGTTGCCTTTCAATGTTATTGGTTTTGGGTCATCTGACAGACCTATTACACGCTATTGGCTCTGGTCTAAGCCAGCATCCATTTATTGCTTTCCTTCCGCAAGTGACAACTGGCAACTTGTAATTTATGGCTCTTCGTTCTCTCGACCTCTGGCTCAAACCAGTAACCAGCTTGAATCACTCCGGGCAGAAACTGCCTCCACCATTCACAAACCTAATCGAAGAATACCTCACAAATAACTTTTTATTTGGAGTTATATGCAACTTCTTATCTCTAGTTCAGCAGATTACCTGGAGCATCATTGTGTCTACTATTAAAACCAAGCAACACCAGTTTACATAATAAAGGGCATAGAGCAATTTCACAAAATGGCAGCCTCCATTCCTTCAACCTCATGGCAAGAACAAAGACAATTCGTTTGTCTGCTTCCACTGTCCTTGACCCATTCAAGTTCAATACTGTAATCCATATTTTAATTCCTCCAAGGCCAACTCAAGGTGTATGTTCTTTTGGAAAGACAGTGATTGATTAGGCATACCAGCATGGTTTTGTGAGGGGACAGTTCTGCCTTACTATTTTTTTTTTTGAGGAGATCCAGATTGATGAAGGAAGTGTTTTAGATGTTGTCCATGTGGACTTTAGTAAGATAATTGATCAGCTGGGAAAATAGGCTGGAAAATGGCAGGCGGAATTAATGCAGACAAATGAGAGGTATTGCACTTTAGATAGACAAACTAGAGTAGGACATAAACAATGAATGGTAGGGAACTGAGAGGTGCATTAGACAAGAGACATCTTGAGAATGCAGATCCATAATTCCCTGAAAGTAGCATCACAGGTAGATAGGGTTGTAAAAGAGTTTTTGGTACAAGGTCATAAAGGGAGTTTTTGATCTTCATAAGTCAGGGTGTCAGGACTTTGAGAACAGTAGTTGGGATGTTATGTTGAAGTTGTACAAGAAAGTGAGACCAAGTTATTGCCTCCTACCTACAGGGAAAGATTTTAATAAGCTTGAAGGGGTGCAAGAATTATAGTTCTAAGTTATAGGGAAAGGTTGAATAGGTTAGGACTTTAGGAGCTTTGGAGAAAAAGGAGAGATTTGAATTTACAGAAGAAGGGGAGATTTGAATTTACAGTCTCTCCTCTTCCCCCCCCCACCCAGATTAAGTGAGACTAGAACTAGAGGCTGTAGGTTTAGAGTGAAAGGTGAAATTTTCAAAGCAAATCTGAGGGAAAACTTTTTCACTTGGAGGGTGGTGTGAGTGTGGACCAACTGCCAGCAGAAGTGGTAGATGTGGTTCAAATGTAGCATTTAAGGGAAATTGGATGAAAGGGGTTTAGAGGGATTTGGTCCAAGTGCAGGTAAATGGGATTAGGCAAATTGGGTAAGTATGAATTAGATGGGCCAAGGTGTCTGTTTTCTGCTTTCGTACTCCATGACTATATTTCAGCTTTGATATTTTTCATTTATGTATATTCCTGTCCTCATTTATCATCCTGTGAAATGTAGTTAAAATATCCTTTGTCCCGGTCTGCTGCTTGTGAGAAGATGGTGTCAGGCTTAGTAAATGAGACCTGCTTAGGATACATATCACCGGATCTTTGTGGCTAGTAGGATGGAGGTAAGTTAAGGGTCAACATTGAAGGAGTTAGCGTTATCCCCAGCTTCAAATCCTGAGTCAAAGGAATTTTATTTTCTTCTTTTGAATTCTGTGAGCCAGAGAGTCCTAAATTTGGCCTGTTGTTCAAGCTTACCAATGGATACGGAGGTCAGTTGAACTCTCCCTCCACAGTCCTCTTCTATTAGATTTCTTCTTCAACCCCTTACTGCTTCCACTTACCCCCTCCCAGCTTCTTACTTTATTCCCCTCCTCCACCTACCCACTTTCCCCTTCACCTGGTCTCAACTATCACCTGCCAGCTCGTACTCCTTCCTCTTCCATCCCTCCCCCAATCACATTCTGGTTTCTGTCCCCCTCCTTTTCAGTCCTGGTGAGGGTCCTTGACCGGAAATGTCAACTGTTTTATTCCTCTCTGATGTTGCCTGATCTACTGAGTTCCTCCAGCATATTGCGTGTGTTGCTCAGTTTTGACCATATAGCATTGAACATAATGAGTGGTGCAGTGCATCCTGAAGTAGAAAATTTGGACTTAATTCTTCAGAGTAGTTTGATGCTGAAAAAGAATCCTATGGGGAGAATATAATCAGTTTTCACTCCAATCGGTGAAAGTAACTGGAAATTCCCAGTACCTTGAACTGTTGTCTGAGATAGTTTGCGGCTTGCTTTCAAAGACCTAAAGCATCTTAAGACTTTAAAATGAGACGTCAGCTTTAAATTTTGCCCACGTTTGTTTTTGAAATGTGTGCTTCAGATTGCTGGATAACAATTACCTAGGATCCCACACATTGCATATGCTGCTCTAAATGCCTTGCATCCTTGGTTAAATTTCACTTACTGTGATTATAACTGGCTCTTATTATGTAAGACTGTTTCTCATCTTCCATTTAGTTACCAGGATGTGGCTACAAATCACTTCTTGTTGTTGTGAAAGCTGAGATCAGATATGTTTGTGGTAAAGAGGCCAATTGCATGGCATTGTCTAATTCACTTATAAACTGTCTCAAAGCTTCTCTGTAAGTTTCACTTCTTAACCTCATACGCTTTCCTTTAGTTACCCTGTGATCCATAGACACTGTTTCAATGCCTATTTACAGCAGTCTAATGTGGCTCTCTTTTCAAATACTTCCTCATCCAGAATTGTAATCACAGAAAAACACCACAAAAGATTATAAACCATTGATTAAAACTGAATATGACCACCTTGGTCCTAACATACAGTGCCTATAAAAATTTTCAGCATTGATTCACAGTGGATTTAATTTCGGCTTTTTTTTTGACACTGATCAACTGAAAAAAGATTTGTGTCAAAGTGAAAACAGATCTCTACAAAGTGATCTAAATTAATTACAAATATAAAACTCAATATAATTGATTGCATAAGTATTTACCCCTTCAGGTCAGTATTGAGGAGATGCACTTTTGGCCAGCAATTACATCCTTGAGTCTGTGGATAGTTCTCTATCAGCTTTGCACATCTGGACGCTGCAATTTTTCCCCATTCTTCTTTACAAAACTGCTCAAGCTCTGTCAGATTGCATGGGGATCATGAATGAACAGCTCTTTTCAAGTCCAGCCACAAATTCGCAATTGAATTGAGGACTGGCCTCTGACTTTGGCCATGAGTTTTTTTCAACAGGGACTTTCTCTTTTCCACTCTCCCATAAAGCTGTGACTGGTGAAGCACCCGGGCAACAGGCGAATAGGCAGCCTCTCCCATCTCATCCACTGAAGCTTATAACTCCTCCAGAGTTGTGATAGGTCACTTGGTGGCCTCCCTCACTAGTTCCCTTCTTGCACGGTCATTCAGTTTCTGAAGACTGCCTGCTCTAGGCAGTTTTTCAGATGTTCTATATTCTTTTCATTTCTTGATGATCGACTTAACTGTATTCCAAGGGATATTTAGTAACTTGGAAATATTCTTGTACCCATCTCATAGAACATAGAACAGTACAGGCCCTTCGGCCCACAATGTTGTGCCGACCCTTAAACCCTGCCTCCCGAATAACCCCCCACCTTAAATTCCTCCATATACCTGTCTAGCAGTCTCTTAAATTTCACTAGTGTATCTGCCTCCACTACACTAGGCAGTGCATTCCATGCACCAACCACTCTCTGAGTAAAAAAAACCTTCCTCTAATATCCCTCCTTGAACTTCCCACCCCTTACCTTAAAGCCATGTCCTCTTGTATTGAGCAGTGGTGCCCTGGGGAAGAGGCGCTGGCTATCCATTCTATCTATTCCTCTTATTATCTTGTACACCTCTATCATGTCTCCTCTCATCCTCTTTCTCTCCAAAGAGTAAAGCCCTAGCTCCCTTAATCTCTGATCATAATCCTTACTCTCTAAACCAGGCAACATCCTGGTAAATCTCCTCTGTACCCTTTCCAATGCTTCCACACCCTTCCTATAGTGAGGCGACCAGAACTGGACACAGTACTCTCAAGTGTGGCCTAACCAGAGTTTTATAGAGCTGCATCATTACCTTGCGACTCTTAAACTCTATCCCTCGACTTATGGAAGCTAACACCCTACAAGCTTTCTTAACTACCCTATCTACCTCTGAGGCAACTTTAAGGGATCTGTAGACATGTACCCTCAGATCCCTCTGCTCCTCCACACTTCCAAGTATCCTGCCATTTACTTTGTACTCTGCCTTGGAGTTTGTCCTTCCAAAGTGTACCACCTCACACTTCTCAGGGTTGAACTCCATCTGCCACTTCTCAGCCCACTTCTGCAACCTATCAATGTCCCTCTGCCATCTTCGACAATCCTGTACACTATCCACAACACCACCAACCTTTGTGTCTTCTGCAAACTTGCCAACCCACCCCTCTACCCCCACATCCAGGTTGTTAATAAAAATCACGAAAAGTAGGGGTCCCAGAACCGATCCTTGTGGGACACGACTAGTCACAACCCTCCAATCCGAATGTACTCCCTCCACCACGACCCTCTGCTTTCTGCAGGCAAGCCAATTCTGAATCCACCTAGCCAAACTTCCCCGGATCCCATGCCTTCTGACTTTCTGAGTAAGCCTACCGTATGGAACCTTGTCAAATGCCTTACTGAAATCCATGTAGCTCATATCCACTGCACTACCCTCATCGATACACCTGGTCACCTCCTCAAAGAATTCTATCAGGCTTGTTAGACAGGATCTGCCCTTCACAAAGCCATGCTGACTGTCCCTGATCAGACCATGATTCTCTAAATGCCCATAGATCAGATCTCTAGGAATCTTTTCCAACAGCTTTCCCACCACAGACATAAGGCTCACTGGTCTATAATTACCCGGACTATCCCCACTACCTTTTTTGAACAAAGGGACAACATTCGCCTCCCTCCAATCCTCCGGTACCATTCCTGTGGACAACGAGGACATAAAGATCCTAGCCAGAGGCTCAGCAATCTCTTTCCTTGCCTCGTGGAGCAGCCTGAGGAATATTCCGTCAGGCCCCGGGGCCTTATCTGTCCTAATGTATTTTAACAACAACAGCTCCTCTCCCTTAATATCAACATGCTCCAGAACATCAACCTCATTCATATTGTCCTCACCGTCATCAAGTTCCCTCTCATTGGTGAATACCGAAGAGAAGTATTCATTGAGGACTTCACTCACTTCCACAGCCTTCAGGCGCATCTTCCCATCTTTATCTCCAGTCAGTCCTATCTTCACTCCTGTCATCCTTTTTTTCTTCACATAATTGAAGAATGCCTTGGGCTTTTCCTTTACCCTACTCGCCAAGGCCTTCTCATGTCCCCTTCTTGCTCTCCTCAGCCCCTTCTTAAGCTCCTTTCTTGCTACCCTATATTCCTCAATAGACCCATCTGATCCTTGCTTCCTAAACCTCAGGTATGCTGCCTTCTTCCACCTGACTAGATTCTCCACCTCACTTGTCACCCATGGTTCCTTCACCCTACCATTCTTTATCTTCCTCACTGGGACAAATTTATCCCTAACGTCTTGCAAGAGATCTCTAAACATCGACCACATGTCCATAGTACATTTCCCTGAAAAAACATCATCCCAATTCACACCCGCAAGTTCTAGCCTTATAGCCTCATAATTTGCCCTTCCCCAATTAAAAATGTTCCTGTCCTCTCTGATTCTATCCTTTTCCATGATAATGTTAAAGGCCAGGGAGTGGTGGTCACTGTCCCCCAGATGCTCACCCACAGAGAGATCTGTGACCTGACCCGGTTCGTTATCTAATACTAGATCTTAAGTCCTGGACGCACTTAACAAACTCTGCCCCGTCGAAACCATTGGAACTAATCAGGTGCCAATCAATATTAGGGAAGTTAAAGTCAACCACGATAAGCCTGTTATTTTGCACCTTTCCAAAATCTGCCTCCCAGTCTGCTCCTTGGTATCTCTGCTGCTACCGGGGGCCTATAGAATACTCCCAGTAAGAGTAACTGCTCCCTTCCTGTTCCTGACTTCTATCCATACCCTTTCTGTAGCTGTAATATTATCCCTAACCAGTAATGCCACCCCTCTCTATCCTTTTTAAAGCACTGAAATCCAGGAATATTGAAAATCCATTCCTGCCCTGGTGCAGTCCCTACATGGAGCATGACATCCAGCTGCTCACCCTCCCTCTTGAGAATACTGAGAACTCGATCTGAGATATCGTGGACCCTGGCACCAGGGAGGCAACAGACCATCCGGGATTCTCAATCTCTTCCACAGAACCTCTTATCTGTACCCCTAACTATCGAATCCCCTATCACTACTGCTCTCCTCTTTTCCCTCCTTCCCTTCTGAGCTGAGGGTCCAGTCTGGGTGCCAGAGACGCAACCACTGCAACTTGTCACTGGTAGGTCGTCCCCACCAACAGTATCCAAAACGATATACTTATTATTGATGGGAACGGCCACAGGGGTGCTCTGTTCTTTCTGTCTATTCCCCTTCCCTCTCCCGACAGTCACCCAGCTACCTGCCTCCTGACTTTTAGGGGTGACTACCTCCCTGTAACTCCTGTTTATTTCTGCCTCTACCTCCTGAATGATCCGAATTTCATCCAGCAACGCTCCAGCTCCAGTTCCCTAACTCAGTTTGTCAGGAGCTGCAGCTGGATGCACCTTTTACAGGTGTAGTCATCAGGGACTGTTGTGCTCACCCTGACTTCCCACATACTGCAAACGGAGCACTCTACTGCCCTAACTGCTGCCTCCATTACTTGCTGCTAAGTTAATTAGAGTAATTAAAGGAACTTACCCGGCCTTACCTCACTGGGAGCAGGCTCGTCCTCAGCCCCTGCTCGCCGAAGCCTCTCGAGCTAAAGCCTTCTATTACGTACCCCGTAACTGGGTTGCCAAACCAGCAGAAATGGACCACTCGTTGGAATCTGGATTACTAGGAACTAATAAAGTTTTATTAAAGAAATCAGTAACACAGTACTCTAATCGTAAGGATATAAATGCAACAGGTTAGCAATGATAATACACGCATGTACGCAGAACTAGGGTAATAGGAATCAAACCAAGCTCTATCGCAGTCTAGGGGTAAAATGATCAGTCTTAAGTGACGCAGAGTTCAGTTCAGCTTGGTACTGTTCACAGTAATCGCTGTTGTGCCGTAGGGGAGAGAGAGAGATGCAATTTGGTTTCAGGCAGACCTTTTTGATGTCCTCGCAGTTGGTTTCGGGCAGACCCTTTGATGTCTTCTATCCCGCTGTGGTCACCGACTGTGACCCCTCCGTTCCGGATACGACCTTTCTTCCGCGGTGTACCCGGCACCCAGGCAAGGGCGGACACACACACCAGGTTCCCACTGATCGTACCTGTACACCCTGTGAGTCTATGGTCGGTTCCCGCAAACCGGACCTCCAAACTCTCACCAACTTGTGGGGGCACATCGCTCTTCCAGGGTCTCGTTATCTCGTGATCTCATGGTGTGTCCCATGCCTTAGCGAACCTATTCTTTTTATCCTCCGGCTGGGGTATCGCCTGTCCATCAAACTTCAAACAGTTCAGGTTCAAAGTAACCGGTCTGTCAATAGCTGAATTGTGTTTCTTTTCTGTTAATCTCTCTCTCCTCTCTCGTTAACATTTTGAACATTTCTCCATTGTCTCTCTTATCTCTCTCATTAGCATCAATCGTCTGATAACTTGGTTTGGCGTCACACTTCCTACTCCTGACTTGTGCTTTTCAATAACCTTTTCACGGAGTCGCTTGGAGTGTTCTTTTGTCTTCATGGTGAAGACTTTGCCAGGATACTGACTCACCAGTAATTGGACCTTCTAGCTACAGGTGTAATTTTACTACAGTCAATTGAAACACATGGTGATCTCCATTTAACTAATTATGTGACGTCTAAAACCAATTGGCTGCACCAGTGATGATATAGTGTGTCATATTAAAGGGGGTGAATACTTATGCAATCAATTATTTTGTGTTCTATATTTGTAATGAATTTAGATCACTTTGTAGAAATATGTTTTCACTTTGACAGGAAGAAATATTTTTCTGTTAATCAGTGTCCCAAAAAAAGCCAAATTAGATCCACTGTGATTCAATGTTGTAAAACAATAAAACATGAAAACTTCCAAGGGGGTTGAATACTTTTTATAAGCACTGTACGTGATGCATTTACTCACCAAGCTCACCGAAGAACCCTGTTCCATTGCTAAATAGGAATAATTTCTGTTATTTTTTGAGACAGTTTGTATTGTAAAATGTCATGAATTTCACTATAATCAAAAGTAATATCACCACTTAATAAAGTTTTGGACACATTAGAATTTAGAAGCCTGAGAGGGGATCTTATTGATTATTAAGGGATTGGACACGCTGGAGGCAGGAAGCATGTTCCCACTGATGGGTGAGTCCAGAACCAGAGGCCACAGTTTAAGAATAAGGGGTAGGCCATTTAGAACAGAGTTGAGGAAAAACTTTTTCATCCAGAGAGTGGTGGATATATGGAATGCTCTGCCCCAGAAGGCTGTGGAGGCCAAGTCTCTGGATGCTTTCGAGAAAGAGATGGATAGAGCTCTTAAAGATAGCGGAATCAAAGGTTATGGGGATAAGGCAGGAACTGGATACTGATTGTGGATGATCAGCCATGATCACAGTGAATGGAGGTGCTGGCTCGAAGGGCTGAATGGCCTACTCCTGCATCTATTGTCTATTACTGCAGTAATAATTCGAGCACTTTAAAACTCTGATAGCACACAAAGTCTTTGGAGTTTTCCCATTAAAATGGGTCAAAATGGTAGAATTGGTGTTGCAACAGGTCCAATACTGATAATAGATCATTCACTTGAATGTTTAACTCTTTCGGTGCAAATGCAATCTGACTAGCTAAATACTAAATATTAAGTTGGCAAATTAGTTCATTATTGTCACGTGTACCAAGTTAAGGTAAAAAACTTATCTTTCATAATGACTGTACAGATCATTTCATTACAACAGTGCATTGAGGTAGTACAAGGTAAAATAATAACAGAATACTGAGTAAGTACTACAGTACAGAGAAAGTGCAGTGCAGCTAGACAATAAGGCCATAGCAAAGTAGATTGTGAGGTCAAGACTTCATCCTTTCATAACAGGAGACCATTCAGTAGTCTTATAACAGCAGGATGAAGTCTGTCCTTGAGCCTGGTGGTATGTGCTTTCAGGCTTTTGTGTCTTCTGCCCGATGGGAGGGAGAAGAGAGAATGTCGGGTGTGCTGATTGTGCTGGCTCCTTTACTGAGGCAGCAAGTGGTGTAGACAGTCCATGAAGGATGCAACAGAAATGACTTACTAATGCAACATGCCATTATAATTACTATTAAATATTATTGTAGCTGTTGTTGCATCACTCACAGTTTTCCATTGACTTTTTTCCTAAAGATTGGCCTCTTCATTCTTATTATTCTGCGTATACTTCGTATGCCAGCTTTCTCTAATATAAAGCTGAGGGGCAGGGTGCAAAGTGTCTCCACCCCCTTTTCTCTGCACATCTTTGCTTTGCTACCAGTTTTCATTCATTCATTCATCATTCATTTATTTATTTATTTGGAGATACAACATGGAATAACAAGTTATGGCTCGTTATGGGCTAACGAGTTGTGCCACCCAGGAACTCATCTATTTAACCTTAGCCTAATCACAGCATTACTTACAATGACCAATTAACCTACCAGCTGGAACGTGGGAGGAAGCCAGAGCACCCACACATTCATGAAGAGGAACATACAGACTCCTTACAGATGATGTCAGAATTGAACTGTGAACTCTGACGCCCTGAGTTGTGATAGTGTCCCGCTAACTGCGGCGCTACCTGCCCACGATATCTGCTAGCATCTGTCTTCTCCATCCCACTCCACGTGCATAGGCCATGAGCGGGGGAGAACAGGTGGTTCTCAGGGAACTGCTAGTAAAAGGCATGCAAAATCTACCTCAGTACAAGTGATGTAATATACTACTAGTAATGCATTAAGCTTTTCATTTTAGAGTTTCACAAGTTTAAATATCTGTTTTGTTTTTTGGTTAAATTTCTGAGAAAAATGTATGTTGAGGCTTTCATTGAAAATAACTTTGTGGCTGTGATATACCAAAATAATGGTGATATATTTGTATGGACCTCCTTGAACTTCAGTAGTATTATGTACTGCTATTTTAACTGACTGAACCAGACATTTATTTCCAGGCATTTGCTACCGTGGTTTGTGCTGCAGAGGGGAAGGATTCAGACAAAATAAATAACGGACAGGTGGATGATATTCTACAGTATCCTTTCTGTGCATTTTCTTGCCAGTAAACCATGGCAGTAAGGGTAACCTTTTAAAAATATATCCTTTTACATCTTTAATCATCTTGCATACTGCTTAAGAAACATTTCCTAGCAATTGGGTAATCCTGAAGATAGTTGTACTGCAAGAATTTACTATCATCACACTACCAAAGATACAGAAGTCATTATCCATTGTATTTCAGATAGTCAATAAATTAAGTAATGTCACTCAAGTGGCTTGTATTTGCCAGATTGAGTCCCCGTGTATGTGCTTGTGCAGATGTTCCAGCCTGTGCATTGTAGTTTCAGTTCTGTCTGCAAAGCAGTCAGATAGGTTTTCCTCACTTGAGAATCTGATGCAGGATCCACTTAAAGAAGCATTTAATCTTTGTTGTCCTGGTCTAGATTGGGCACTGATTGAAGAGTGGTATACTGGCCAAATGTACATCTCATATATTTCATACCAATCCAGTGGATGCAGCCCAGCCCTTGATAGTTTAAATTAAAGTAAATGTGCATAAGTGGACTCAGCTAATTGCATTTTGCAGCTTTGCAAGTGGATGATACAAACCAGTGATCACTGTCTTGACGACGTGTTATTAAACAGTGTGTTGCATATTGCATAATAGAAATGATTAACTGAGAGCCCTTTGGAATTGTTTGGTGGTGAAGGAAGATCTCAGGAGAGTAGAATTAGTTTTAATTCCATTCATTACTCTTACTGACTTCCCATTTCCTTCAAAGTTTAGAATCAGTGAAAATAATTGAAGAATATTTTCATCACCTTTACCTTATACTGGTAACTGAGATAGTTTGCTTGTTGCTTGAAAAGATCAATTACTCAATACTCCAGCTTAGGACATTGATTTTTGACTGGGTTTGTGTTTGAAATGCTGTGTGCTTAAGAGATCTGGACTAAATCTACCAAGTAATATAGGATCCAAAAAGGTGGATGAGCTACTCAAATGTTGGGTATCCTTAGCAATATTTATAGTGGAGAGGGTCAAGAAGCCCAGAAATTCATGAAATAGAATAGGAATGCCCTGAAACATCTACATTACAACAGAGAAGGTGCTGGATAAAGATGGATAAATCCGTGATGTGTGATGAAGTACATCCAGGACCAATGTGAGAAGGAAGAAATTGCTGAAGCACTAACAGAGACTCTGCATCACTATATTAAATTAAAATTAAATAAAGGAGGGGACCTTATCGAAGCAGGGGTGGTGAACCTATGGCACACATGCCCAAGATTGCCGTGAAAAAACTTGGCACATGGCATGCAGTACTGCCCCTTGATTCTTTAAGCCCCACCCATAATGAAGATACAGTACATAATGATTATTTTTACAATCAAATGAAGCAGTGAATCATTTTTTAGAACCCAAGAGCAGTGAGATGTTTTGACAGGGAGCCACTCACTCCAGCTTGGCCCCAGCTATATGGTTACCAGAATATGGAATGTAGGATGATGTGCTTTGAAATCCTGGTGTACTCGTCAGTATGTGAATAGTAAACGGTTGGGCCAATTGCCACTGGCTTCACTCTACTTGTATTTTTTCTGCTGACATTTGTGGGTGGACACTGAATATTCAGTGATAATAAGGGTAAATACTGTATGTGGTTTATTGCTTCCATGAGTATTTTCAATTGTAATTTTAAAATAATTTTTGAACAGGTTGACTGAAATGCTTCATTTATTTCAATCTGTCTGTTGTACTTTGTTTAAAAACTGAATATACGTAGATGAGCACAGGACTCATCCTTTATTCTTAAAAATCCATAATTATTGTAACTAATTCATAAATAAATGATAAATCTGCACAAAATTACCATTTCATGCAAGAGTCCTTTTTAGAAGATTGTTGCCAATTTGGGCACATGCACTTTTTAAAAAAAAAAACTTCACCCCATTATATAAAATCAAGAGGGGGCATAGAAACACTAAATAGTTGAGTCTAAAACTAGAGGCCATAGGTTTAAAGTGAGAGTCGAAAGATTTAAAGGAGACTCGAGGGGCAAGTTTTTCCATGGAGGGTGGGATATGAATGGACTGCCAAAGGCAAATGTAAAAATGGGGGCAATTACAATGTTTAAAAGACGTAAATACAAGTACATAGATCGGAAAGGTTTAGAAGACTAGAGGTAAAATGTAAATAAATAGGATCAGCTTTAATTGGCATGGGCTGGTTGGGCAAAATATGGCAAATAAACTGTAAAGTTAAATTTAAAGTGTTTTACATTATTAAGGACTGTTTGTCATCTTCCATTTGGTTACCAGGATGTGGATATGAATCATTTCTTGTTATTGTGAAAGCTGAAATCAGTTATGTACTGGAGTGTTTCTAATTGTGGTACAGAGGTTTATTTTCAGAGAATTGCCAGATCCACTTGTGTGCTCTCACTGCTCTCAGTTCTCTGCTTTATAGGCCAAGCATACTTTTGTGTCTTAGCATGTGATCATCAGACTGTTTCATTGTCTATCTGCAGTCAGGGCCAATATTCTTAGCCAGGGAATGTAATTACAGAAACCCAGTAATGGATAATAAAATACTGATCAAAACAACATGGCATTTCAGTCACCATAGAACATCACATGATGCATTCATTCATGGTGCTAGCCCGAGCCTTGTTTATATTGCTGAATGAGAAATATTTGTCCATTAATTTATGGGAAGGACCCCATTGTTTAAAAATGTGATTGTTAGGCTTCTATATTAATGAATACTTAATAAAAGCAGCTAATGGTGCCTATATTAAAGTCTTTGGGTCGCGTTGTAGTTATGTGAATAGACTGTTATAACATACAAAATCTATGGAGTTCTCCCACTGAAATAAATAAAAAGTATTATTTTCAGTGGATCATCTAAATTTTGCTTGAGGTCCTTCACTATTCCTACCTCTTATCTCCAGCGACAGTACATTATTCTTCTGCCTCAAGGAAATTAGAATCAATTTTTTTTTTCCAAATGAGGTTAAATTTAAAATTTCATAAAGCTATGAGAAAGAAGCAGGTAAGTGGGAGTAATTGGCCAGTCTGTTCAGTGTCACTGCCAGTTAGTCTGTGTCCTGGAAGATTCAATAAAGAATGTAACAAAAATGAAATATGGGAAGTATTTAGTTATAGGATGGCAATCTTATGGTGATCTACATACTGTATTAACATCTGAACCATGATTTCCTTGACTTATTTTCAGTGCTCGTTTCATTCGGGCAGTTTCTGAGCTGGAGTTCTTGGGCTTTATTAAGCCAACAAAACAGAAGACTGATCATGTAGCAAGGCTAACATGGGGTGGTTTCTGACTGTAGCTTTAAGTCTTGAAAAGATTTCTTATTGTATTTAAAATGTACCTGTGCTAGACCTGGAGAATTTGCTATGTTTGTACTAATTAATAAAATGATTATTTCAGATGTTGGGCTTTGAAAACAATTTGTCTTCACATTAACAGGCAGCAAGGGCCAGGCATACATTGTTATACGTTTGTCAGACACCAACCTGCTGCAGAACTCTTTCTGCTTCCTTCTGAATTAATAGTACCAGGTAGCTAGGGAATTTTAGGCACCTATCGACAAAAATACAATTACAGATAAAAGCTACTGCTTTAAAATTAGCGCAGCATGAGTTTTGCAATTGTGTAGTTTATTCAGTGGGAATCCCAACCAAAGGTGCCTTGTGATGCAGTACACTTTTATAGACTATGCTCATTCTTAGTCATATTTTCAGTAGATACAATGTCATGAAATTATCAACTTCGCAGCAGCACAACAATGCAATACATAATGAGAGGAAAAAAATGTTAAGTGTGTGCCTTCAGGCTTCAGTACCTTCCTCCTAGCGGTAGCAATAAGAGGGCATACTACAGAGGCCAGTGGCCATGATGGGCAATTCTCTGCAGCTAACTTTGACACCGTGCAGTAGTAGCCCCCTCCCTCCCCCAACTCCATACCAGATGGTGATGCAGCCAAGTAGATAAATCTTACCATTATTCAGAATTGGTATGCTTCAGAAGCTCTGTGTAAAAGGTATAAGGAATGTACCCTGTGATAAACTATTCATCTCTCTGTTCAAGGCCAAATCCTAATCATCTGCGAGAGTCATTGCTTGAGTCAGAGCAAATGCAAATCTATTCATTTTTATGACTGACTTGCTGTAAATCAATCATTTTAAAACTGTCCTAAAACATGAGACTAACCCTTAGATAATGTTTCAAAATGAGGGAGTTTAAATAAAGAGCTTTTTAAAATATTCACAGGTTAGTTCTGATGAAAAGGTCAAAACCAGAAAGATTCCCTCCCCCCATTCATTTTGTACTGCAACCTTAGTTTGTCCAATTAGCACTTTAAGGTAAACCAAAGAGTTCTGATCTGATGGCAGTTTTTTAAATGGATGGGTGGGTATCTGACAAAGCAACCTCAAAGCAATTGGGTAGATAATAGACAATCTCCTTAACTATTTAGCATCTTCTAGTCAACATTGTAGGAGATCCATTATAGTACTGAAACATGAGTATTACACAAATATATTTTGACATCACAGCTAGAGCAATCCAAGTTAGTGTTTTTCTTTTTGTTTGGGGGGGGAGGGAGATGGTCTTTCTTCCTACTGCTTCTATTGCTTCCCTGTATTTTATGGCTATCTGATGAGTTGCATTCTGCATATATACTTTGATAATAAAATGAATCTTTGAACCTTTATTAAATTTCAGTACAAAGATAATTAGTTTTTTTTTTGGGAGGAATAGTTGAGTTTCAGATGACAGTTCACAAGTTCATTTTGTATATGCACCCACTATATCACAAATCCATTCAGCAACAGTCGAAGTCCCCCTCCCTTGCCATTTGTTGAAACTTTTGACCAAAGGTTAATCAGTATTGTGTTCCAATTTTCCTAGGTAATGTCCTGAAAGGACATTCTCTGGTCCTATGGGAGAAAGCTTGAAATTTGGTCATATTTAGAATCAGATTTATCATTGAGTTTGATGACATGAAATTTGTTTTGCAGCAGCTGTATAATACAAAGTCCAAAATACCATGAAATAAAATAGTGCATAAAGAATGAGGTAGTGTTCATGGTTTATTCATAAATCTGATGGAAGAGGGGAAGGATCTGTTTCAAATTACTGAATATGAACTTTTAGCAATCTGCTGCATTGTAAACTGGATACCCAATTATTTTCAAGTCTCAGATCCGTCGGTTGAGCAGTGTACAATCACTAAAGAATAGCTAATTTCTAGAAAACATACTGACTTCTACAAATGAGTTTAATTTTGGCACCATACTCAGCAAAGACATTATGGGCTAGCGACCTTGTTCCTGTGCTGCACTGCTATGTTGGCATCTAATATTAACAAAGGTATTGAACCAAAGTCGAAATAAAGTCAAAGAAATTAAGTATTTCAGCAGATATCTTGTGTGCAAGCATAGTACATTCTAAACCTATTAATCTTGGGCATTTGACCAAAGTCAGAAGCAAAAATGTATACTTGGACAAGAGGTAATGTCTTATTAACCAACAATTCAGTAAGTCTTTAATCAATTCAAGCACTACTCAAATTCGGATGTAAATCTTTATTGTCAACTAAATTCCATTACACTACAAAGAACAGTAAAATAATGGTACATCAAAATGCAGAAATAAACTTTGAAAGACTGCTAGAATAAATAAAATTTACTATTTTAATCAAATTTACTATGAAGCTTCAGTTACCCCTTCCCATCCTCCTCTTCTCAGTACAAAATCTCTTCTGAACCCTTCATTTGATAGACGACCACAGCTACATGCAGGCAATTCCAACAGTGGAGATAATTAATCACGTTATCCAAAATTCACTGAGATTTTGCCTGCAGAAATGTTGTAGTGCACAATGAGCCTTTGCAAACCTTTCCCCTCTGGTCATGTTAATCTCAGCCGTGCAGTAACTGAAGACGTTGCTACCAGCTATCACATCTTCACAGCTGCTCTCTTGGAAGTATGTTGATTATCAGTATTCTTGGACCTTTGTAATTCATTATTAACTGGACCTGGTTTCTTACAAGTTACCTTATTTTTAAAAATACAGTTGTTGGAATCCCCACAATTTTAGAAATCAAGAATCTTGCATTGAGAGTCAAATATGTATACAATTAAAAAATTTTAATATTGAAAGTTTTTGGGGAAAACAATATTCTTAACGTCTAATTAACACAGGTAAATATCAAAAGTAGAATCAAGGTCAAGCTGTGTTCAGTTGTCTGCTGGACATCAGGGAAATGTTGCTGCAACTCGAATTCAACAGTTTCAATTGTTCGCTTATGATTGGATTGAATTATGCTTCACTAATTTGAAATAGAAATGCTAAATAAAATCAAAAACAAGAGCCACGTTTTGTTGCTTACTTGCAAATCTGATAGTGAACTTGGCATTATTTCAATATGAACTGGTTAAGACAAAAGGCAAAACCTCCAACAAACCAGCCTGAAAAAATATAACACTTATATAAGGAATAGGAGTAAAAAAAATGACTTTTGCCCTCTTGCGTTTTGGTAGCTAGAAGTCGGAGTTTGCAAAATAAGGCTCATTACTAAAACAGTACTAGACTGATTATTCCCCTAAAATCTGGCATTTAAAATACAATGCTGAAATTGAGATGGACATTTTGGAACACCAGTACTGCTCCTTTAAAGTCATTAAAAGGAAAGAAAAAAGCTTTTCAGATTTTAACATACAGCAAAATTTTAACAGAGGGAGCCACTGGTAATTATAAGTACAAGTTAGCAAAGGTCCAATAAAAGGTGACGACATATCAGGGAGCACTCCATTAAACATGCTGCAGAAAAGTGGTTGCCACTGACACAAGCTGAAAACACCCCGTGCTCATAGGTGGTTAATATGGCACTGCTACAAGTCTCAGAGAAACAGCCAACTTGCAGTGTTCAAAAGGAAAAGGGCACTCCACAGAAATAGGACAATTCAGGACACATCTGTGAATGAAAAGAAAAAAAAATGTGTAATTCTAGGATGGTTGAGATATTTTAATATTTGCTGTTAAAGTACCAGCCAGCCCTTTCAGAACATAGAACATTTCTCTACAGAGATTGTGTTACCCTGTAACAGTATACAAGTGGCACAGCACTTAGAGCTGCCACGAGCTGGGTTCAGTCATTTCATTCTGATTGGGTATGGGCAGCATGTCTTCACATAATGACAATACGGTTTTGATCTGTGACCATGCTACCAAAAGGTTGCCTCACAATGATCTTAGAAAACTAAACCAATGGCAATACAAATTTAAAAAACCAAGCAAACAAGGGGGGCTCATATGGAAAGGGCTCTGCTCAACTTGGAATCTACAAGTTCTATACTCTAGTTTGCGGATTACATTATAAATGCAAACTTATTTAAGATCTTCATAGACATAAATGAATTGGTAAGAAATAACATTTAAGTAGCCCCAGTACAAATAAAAAAAGTTTACTGTTAAGGCAGTATTTCACGGCCCCCCTCCCCCCAAGATGACCATGCCTCAATGTGTGCATTAGGGGGTGGGTGGAATGGCTATGGTGTGCAATCCCTGCATTTCAGAAATACGCATCTTATCTGAAGGAAAAAAGGAAAATAAAGAAACTGGAATGGACACCACTCCTCCCCACCCCAGGCCACACTCTAAAAAACCAGGTGTTGAAGAGGACGATCTTGTCCTCTCAGTCAAGGATACGCAACTCAAACTAAAAACCAGAATCCCGGGGCGGGGGGAGGTTAGAAAATTAGAAATGTCATTTAGTTATATACATACAGCTGGCAGGTTGCTCTCCATATCGTCGCATTATCTGGTCATGCGTGAACTTCACAAAAGTATCATATTGTTCTGAAATAAAAAATATTTGGATCAAGTCACTAACGACACTATCACCATATTAAATGCTAGCATATAAAAGTTGATAAAAATAAATCGATTTTATACAATTGCTTTGAGTATATCGGCCAGTGAGCGAGTGGGCCAGTGAAGGAGTGGGAAGGAGTGGAGCTTTGAGGCTTTGACTCGAGAGGCTTCGACGAGAAGAGGCGGAGGACAAGCTTGCTCGCAGTTAGTTTTTACAATGCCTCCTGAGACTGTGATGTGCCTCTCATGTGAGATGTGGCAGTCTTGGGAGAACGCCTCTCCCCCCGCAGAGTCACATCTGCCAGAAGTGCATACGGCTGGGTGATCTGGAAGACTGTGCAAGGAATCTGGAGCAGCACCTGGATGACCTTCGACTCACGAGGGAGAATGAGGCAGTCATAGATGAGAGCTACAGGGAGGTAATCACACCTAGGCTGTCGGAAGCAGGTCGTTGGGTGACAGTCAGAGGGGAGAAAGCGAAGGTGAGCAGACAGGTAGTGCAGAGCACCCCTGTAGCCATTCCCCTGAATAATAAGTTTACTGTCAGGATACTGTTGGAGAGGACGAGCGACCAGGTGTGAGCCATGGTAGCAGGGCCTCCAGCACTGAGTCTGACCCGGTGGTGCAGAAGCGTGGGACGGAGAAGAGGAGAGCTGTTGTCATTGGAGACTCTATAGTCAGGGGAGCAGACAGGAGACTTTGTGGATGTGAGAAGGACACCCGCATGGTTTGTTGCCTCCTGGGTGCCAGGGTCCGGGATGTCTCTGACTGGGTGCACGACATCCTGGTACGAGAGGGAAAGCAACCAGAAGTCGTGATACATGTTGGGACCAACGACGTAGGCAGGAAGAGGGATGAGGTCCTGAAGTGTGAGTTTCGGGAACTAGGCAGAAGGCTGAAGAACAGGACCTCAAGTGTGGCGTTCTCAGGATTGCTGCCAGTGCTACGTGACAGTGATGGTAAGAATTGGAGGAGATGGCAGTTGAATGCGTGGCTGAGGAGTTGGTGCAGGGAGCAGGGTTTTAGATTTTTGGATCATTGGGATCTCCTCTGGGGAAGGTGGGACCTGTACAGGTTGGATGGGTTGCACCTGAACTCGAGGGGGAGCAATATCCTTGCAGGTAGGTTCACTGGCATAGTTCGGGAGGGTTTAATCTAATTTGCAAGGGGGATGGGACCCAGAACGATAGAGCAGTGAAAGAAGTGCATGGAGTAAAGCCAGATCTAAAATACAGAGAGGCTTTGAGGAAAGAGAAGCAGAATAAACGGTGTAAAGACAGTAAGGTAGAAGGGCTGAAATGTGTGTACCTCAATGCAAGAAGCATCAGGAACAAAGGTGATGAACTGAGAGCTTGGATACATACATGGAATTATGATGTAGTGGCCATTACAGACACTTGGCTGGCACCAGGGCAGGAATGGATTCTCAATATTCCTGGATTTCAGTGCTTTAAAAGGGATAGAGAGGGCGGAAAAATGGGAGGAGGGGTGGCATTACTGGTCAGGGATACTATTACAGCTACAGAAAGGGTGGATAATGTAGCAGGATCCTCTTTTGAGTTGGTATGGGCGGAAGTCAGGAACAGGAAGGGAGCAGTTACTCTATTGGGGGTATTCTATAGGCCCCCTGGTAGCAGCAGAGATACAGAGGAGCAGATTGGGAGGCAGATTTTGGAAAGGTGCAAAAATAACAGGGTTGTTATCATGGGTGACTTTAACTTCCCTAATGTTGATTGGCACCTGATTAATTCCAGGGGTTTAGATGGGGCAGAGTTTGTTAAGTGTGTCCAGGACAGATTCCTGTCACAGTGTGTTGACAGGCCGACTATGGGAATGCCATACTAGATCTAGTACTAGGAAATGAACCGGGTCGTCACAGATCTCTCAGTGGGTGAGCATCTGGGGAATAGTGACCACTGCTCCCGGGCCTCTAGCATTATTATGGAAAAGGATAGAATCTGAGAGGACAGGAAAATTTTTAATTGGGGAAGGGCAAATTATAAGGCTATAAGGCTAGAACTTGCAGGTGTGAATTGGGAGGATGTTTTTGCAGGGAAATGTACTATGGGACATGTGGTCGATGTTTACAGATCTCTTGCAGGATGTTGGGGATAAATTTGTCCTGGTGAGGAAGATAAAGAATGGTAGGGTGAAGGAACCATGGGTGACAAGTGAGGTGGAAAATCTAGTCAGGTAGAAGAAGGCAGCATACATGAGGTTTAGGAAGCAAGGATCAGATGGGTCTATTGAGGAATATAGGGAAGCAAGAAAGGAGCTTAAGAAGGGGCTGAGAAGAGCAAGAAGGGGGCATGAGAAGGCCTTGGCGAGTAGGGTAAAGAAAAACCCCAAGGCATTCTTCAATTATGTGAAGAAAAAAGGATGACAGGAGTGAAGGTAGGACCGATTAGAGATAAAGGTGGGAAGACGCGCCTGAAGGCTGTGGAAGTGAGCGAGGTCCTCAATGAATACTTCTCTTCGGTATTCACCAATGAGAGGGAATTTAATGATTGTGAGGACAATATGAGTGAGGTTGATGTTCTGGAGCATGTTGATATTAAGGGAAAGGAGGTGTTGGAGTTGTTAAAATACATTAGGACGGATAAGCCTTGGGGCCTGACGGAATATTCCCCAGGCTGCTCCATGAGGCGAGAGAAGAGATTGCTGAGCCTCTGGCTAGGATTTTTATGTCCTCGTTGTCCACGGGAATGGTACCGGAGGATTGGAGGGAGGCGAATGTTGTCCCCTTGTTCAAAAAAGGTAGTAGGGATAGTCCGGGTAATTATAGACCAGTGAGCCTTATGTCTGTGGTAGGAAAGCTGTTGGAACAGATTCTTAGAGATAGGATCTCTGGGCATTTAGAGAATCATGGTTTGATCAGGGACAGTCAGCACGGCTTTGTGAAGGGCAGATCGTGTCTAACAAGCCTGATAGAGTTTTTTGAGGTGGTGACCAGGCATATAGAGGAGGGTAGTGCAATGGATGTGATCTATATGGATTTTAATAAGGCATTTGACAAGCTTCCACACGGTTGGCTTATTCAGAAAGTCAGAAGGCATGGGATCCAGGGAAGTTTGGCCAGGTGGATTCAGAATTGGCTTGCCTGCAGAAGGCAGAGGGTGGTGGTGGAGGGAGTACATTCAGATTGGAGGATTGTGACTAGTGGTGTCCCACAAGGATCTGTTCTGGGACCTCTCCTTTTCGTGATTTTTATTAACGACCTGGATGTGGGGGTAGAAGGGTGGGTTGGCAAGTTTGCAGACAACACAAAGGTTGGTGGTGTTGTAGATAGTGTAGAGGATTGTCAAAGATTAGAGAGAGACTGATAGGATGCAGAAGTGGGCTGAGAAGTGGCAGATGGAGTTCAACCCAGAGAAGTGGTACACTTTGGAAGGACAAACTCCAAGGCACAGTACAAAGTAAATGGCAGGATACTTGGTAGTGTGGAGGAGCAGAGGGATCTCGGGGTACATGTCCACAGATCCCTGAAAGTTGCCTCACAGGTAGATAGGGTAGTTAAGAAAGCTTATGGGGTGTCAGCTTTCATAAGTCGAGGGATAGAGTTTAAGAGTCATGATGTAATGATGCAGCTCTATAAAACTCTGGTTAGGCCACACTTGGAGTACTGTGTCCAGGTCTGGTCGCCTCACTATAGGAAGGATGTGGAAGCATTGTAATGGGTACAGAGGAGATTTACCAGGATGCTGCCTGGTTTAGAGAGTATGCATTATGATCAGAGATTAAGGGAGCTAGGGCTTTTCTCTTTGGATAGGAGGAGGATGAGAGGAGACATGATAGAGGTGTACAAGATAATAAGAGGAATAGATAGAGTGGATAGCCAGCGCCTCTTCCCCAGGGCACCACTGCTCAATACAAGAGGACATGGCTTTAAGGTAAGGGATGGGAAGTTCAAGGGGGATATTAGAGGAAGGTTTTTTACTCAGAGAGTGATTGGTGCACGGAACGCACTAGTGAAGTTTAAGAGACCACTAGACAGGTCTACGGAGGAATTTAAGGTGGGGGCTTATATGGGAGGCAGGGTCTGAGGGTCGGCACAACATTGTGGGCCGAAGGGCCTGTACTGCGCTGTACTGTTCTATGTTCTATACCATTACAGGTAAGTGAATGATTGAAAAAAACTTGATTGCAGCCTACCCTCAAAATAGCACCTCTCCATCCTTCTAATTCATAAGTTAAACAAATACCTTTATTAGCCAGTTCTACCTCAAAAACTGACTAGAAAAGATGAGAGACTGTTCATTAAGCTAAATTCCTGTTTTATCATTGAGGCTCATGACAAAAAACCCACAAAAACTAAGCCTGATAAATTGCAAAAGCCCCTTCCAGTGGTTCTCAGTTTTGTAAAAGAATGCCAGGCAACTTTCTCAGTCCCATCCCATTCTCTTAGGTGTTACCAGAACCTTAAGTGAGCCTTTAGACCACAATATTGCTCCTGCTCAGCACGTCCAGAAACTCTAGCGTGGTAGAGCAAAACATCAGTACTTGTTCCCAAGGTGACAAAGGCACAAGATATACAATGCATACTCTGGGTCAACATGGAACCAAAATTGCCAAATGACCAAAAATATTCTGCCTTAGCAAAGCTTCAAAGTACTCATTTTCACATTATTTTGAAAACTACAGCATTTACAAATGGCAAAATGTCCAGGTACAGCCTCTGCAATTGGTGTTACCCCAACCACCAACTTTTCTGATCAACGAAGGGCTTACACTGCAAACCTAAAGGACATTCATAGAAAAATTCTTTAAAGTAATAGAAAGCTAATTCCTGTGACAGACATTCAGAAGCTTTTGCAAAATGCAGGCAGACATTCTACAATTTGGTGGTGCTGATGGAGGACAAAGGAGTTTAATGACACATGCTTAGCAGTCAGTTCAGAGTCACAAGATCATGATATATAGGAGAAGAATTAGACCATTCAGCCCCAACGAGTCTGCTCTGCCATTCAATCATGGGCGGATCCAATTTTTCCAGCCACCCTCACTTCCCTGCTTTCTTTCCATACCCTTTGAAGTCCCTGCAAATCAAGAACCGATGTATCTCTGTCTGAAATGCACCCAATGACTTCGCCTCCACAGCCACTTGTGGCAACAAATTCCACAGATTTACTCATCACCCTCTGATTAAAGTAATTTCTCTGCATCTCTCTTCTAAATGGACACCCTTCAATCCTGAAGCCATGCCCTCTTGTCCTAGACTCCCCTAGCATGGGAAATAACTTTGCCATATCTGAGTAGTGCAGATCAGAAACAGGTGGTCTTCTCTGCTAAGTGCATGTTGACCATCAGGCACCTATTTGCACAAATCTTGCATTTATTCTCAGCAACCTCTGCCAGATACAAACCATGGGTATTTATAGTGACCAATTAACCTACCAGCATACATTTAGGATGTGGGGGGGTGAGGGGAAGCCTACACATAAATGAGAATATGCAAGTTCCGCATGGTCCTCACTGAGATCAGAATTGTGTCTGGGTCAGTGTCTGATCTGCTACCTCCATTTGTCAGAGTGGGAACTTGCTGCTCTCCCAATTTAAAAAAAAACTGGAGTTGCTTCTCATACAGTAAAAGCATTACATAAGCACCATTTCTCAAAGTAGACAGGATCGGTGCCTGGTAGTGGGCGGTTTGGAGCAAGGTTCCTTGGGTCCAGCAAGTCCAAATCAGTGAAATAAGTGGAAATGTCCTAGTGGTTGGGTTATCAGGACTCACTTCATATTTTATGAGATGGTTATGGGAAGTGAAATGAATTTCCGTATTTTGTCCCACCAACCCCACTCCGAAGCAAGTTTCTGGAGGAACTCAGAGAGTCAGGCAGCATCAATGGAGACAAAGAATTCTGAAATGACAACCATCCCTTTACTTCTAGAGATGCTGCCCAAGACACTGTGTTCCTCTATCAGTTTGTGATTTTTGTTCCAGGCTTCAGCATCTGCATTCTCATACTTCTCTCCATAAAGGGAGAAAATTTGCTAAGCTCCAACCACGCATCTTTTTCGTCTCCATCTGTAATTAATGTCTTCAAAGGAAACCAAGAACTGTAGGTACACACAAGACCATTCAGGGTTACCTGCCAGCTTTGTATCCAGTATTTCTTCATATTCTTCACGGACTTTCTCTTCTCGCTCTTTAATCAGGCGTTCACAAATTATTCCAACTTGCCTCAATGTGAACAATGGCTGGTCTTTCTTTGATTGTGGTGACAATGATCCAGATGAAGTGCCTACAGTTTATTTAAAAATAAGTACACACTTATTGTCGGCCAATATTTAACAAGAGGAAGCAAACATTTCAGGAACTTCCCAGAACTCTTAAGCATTCATCATTCTGCAAGGTTAGAGTCAGAGAAGTACAGCACAGAAACAGGCCCCCTTTGGCCCATTTAGTCCTTGCTGAAAACATTTAAACTGCCTACTCCAACAACCTGCACCGGGACCATAGCCCCCACCTCCCCCGTATCCCTACTATCCAAACATATTGCTGGGCATTTTACCCAAAATATTGCAAAGGCATGCATTTGAAAATTGCCTTTCATGAAGTGTCAAAGCCACAAAGAATAGTACTGCAAAAAGTGCAGGAAAAATACAAATCCAGGAAAAATAGGCTATAAAACTGAAAAATAACAAGTTACCATACACTATACAAGTACACCATACATATGGATTCTGTAGTATTTGCTAAATGGTTGGAAGTTGAATCAAACGTAGTATTTTAGTCTTGAAAAATTTATGAACTGTAAAAATGAATTTCTCTCTCCTGTTTAACATCAACAGCAGTGAAGCCCTACACACTTTAAATGAAACACTCGCTGCTTGCAAGTCATCCTTGCAAAAATTCATGGCTTAAATCCCGAAAGTCTCCATCCTAGAACTCTTCGGTACTTTCATCAGATGGACTACTGCAGTTCAAAGTGGCTCATTACCACTTTAAAGGTAAAGAAAGTAGGAAATAAATGCTGGTTTTGCCAACAACACCGTTTCTGATAACTAAAACATCCTAAACTGAAAGAAAATTTAAAAGCAAATGTTATTGTCATCAGCTGTCCTTATTAAATAGCTCAAATTAGTTGAAAACGGGTCAACCTGCTACTGAAGCTTTACGACATCAATAGCATGGATCCCCTTAACTAGTACATCAATGTAAAGCAATTGAGGGGGCAAATGTTTTAGGTGAGCGACAACAGATTAAAAGGTCCACACAATTCAGCTAAGCAGAATTTTTAATATTAGGAACCAGACAATAATCAAAAAACATCATTCCATCTTTTAACGACAGCCTTTATTTATTGAACAGTTTTAGGTTAGAGGGCTGCAATCCCTAGACACTGCCTAATCTGGTAAATTATTCCCAAAGGAAAAGTAAGATTCAATTTTGGGTCACCAGAAAAAAATAGGTGATCATAATACATTTCAAGCCTGAAATAGCAAGTAATACAACTATGCATGCAGAAGAGGAGAACCTGGGGATAAATGACCAGCTACTGAGGAACTGGGGTTGGTGGAGAACTGAACTAAAAGGTAAAACAGGCTATCTAAAATAACTGCTTCAGGTCAAAACAACAAAAGCACAAGACAGCACAACTTTGGCTGTTATGGGGTAAGTTGAAAGTAAAAGACAGTGATAGCAAAAAAAACAACCAGAAATGTGAAGCAATGTAAAGTGTCTAGAGTGAATGAAGCTGTGGTGATGAGACAATCCTTGATTCACTAAAACAGTGCATCGCTGGATAACAGCTTTTAAGTAAAATGTTACAAATAGAAGGGCTAAGCAAAATGCAGGCAGTGTATTCATACAGGTGGAGAATGCCACATTTTAAACTTATTTTTGCAGCAACAAGAGCCTGTCATAAAAAAGATCAATCAGAAACAAAAATTAAACAAGATTTTTTTTTAAAAAAAGTAACTTAAATCAGCAATTAGGAATAGTCACAAAGTAAAATCTTGAATAACTGAACTGCTGATCACAATACCAATAATACCCAGAATGCAAATTTAATGTAACAAAATTAACAACTTTTGGTGTAAGGCAACTCATGCTGTGGAATTAAACAGACAAGAAATAGAAGTGGAGTAAGCCTTCAAGCCAGTTACATTCAAAACCATGACTGATCTTTTATCTCATATTGCTAAAAATCCCATATACATCAATTCTCTTCACATCTAGAGTTTTAATTGCTTTTTATCCTGATTATATCTCACAATTCTTTAGTCTTCTTGGGTAGATCATTCCATAACCATCTTCAGTGGGGGAAAATTCCTTTCTGCCATATTTTAAAGCTGCAATTATTGGTTTCAGACATCCCAGACAGAAGAAACATCATTCTTACCTCTACTCTATTAAAATAAGTTGTTCTGAGAAGGTTACTTCATTTTTCTGAAGTATAAAATGTTCTCAAAACAAATTATATCATACAAATCAGTTAAAACTTCAATATACTTCCACTCCATTAATAGACCAAACCTGTATACGATATATTGCAGTTTTACTTATTTAACTGCAGTTAGATCTCTTTTCCCTTTGTATTCAAAATCTTCTTGTAATAAAGACCAACGTGTAGATACAGAAACCTAATTTGTTTCTATCTCGAAGAAGAAAAAATCTGCAGATGCTGGAAATCCAAGAAACATGCACAAAATGCTGAAGGAACACAGCAGGCCAGGGAGCAGCTATGGAAAAGAGTAGTCGACATTCTGGGCTGAGACCCTTCAGCAGGACTGTTTCTATAGCTGTATATTAGATTTCAGTGATTAATGGACAAGTTGTCTCAGATCCTCCAGAACAACAATCTCTTCAACAGTTCAAAAAGATCTCCCCCCCGCCCCACCCCACCAAATCAGTGGATAACTCCACCTTCATCTACAAGGCCGCAAGACATAGGAGCAAATTTAGGCTATTCAGCCCATTGAGTCCAGTCCACCATTTCATCATGGCTGATTCCAGATCCCACTCAACCTCATACACCTGCCCTCTCACCATATCCTTTGACGCCACGACCAATCAGCTTTGTGTATACCCACAGACTTGGCCTCCACTGCAGTCCGTGGCAGAGCATTCCACAGATTCACCACCCTTTGGCTAAAAAAATTCCTTACTTCTGTTCCAAAAGGTTGCCTCTTAATTTTGAGGCTGTGCCCTCTAGTTCTGGATACCCCCATCAGAGGGAACATCCTCCCCACATCCACCTATCTAGTCCTTTCAACATTTAAAAATGCAAACACGAGGAAATCTGCAGATGCTGGAAATTCAAGCAACACACATAAAAAATGCTGGTGAACGCAGCAGGCCAGACAGCATCTATAGGAAGAGGTACAGTCGACATTTCCGGCCGAGACCCTTCGTCAGTACTCTGTGTCTCGGCCCAAAACGTCAACTGTACCTCTTCCTCTTGATGCTGCCTGGCCTGTTGTGTTCACCAGCATTTTTTATGTGTGTTCCTTTCAACATTTGGTAAGTTTCAATGAGATCCCCCTGCATTCTTCTAAATTCCAGTGGGTACAGTCCAAGGCAGCCAAACTCTCCACATGTTAACCCCTTCATTCCCAGAATCATCCTCATGAATCTTCTCTGAACTCTAATGACAACACATCCTTTCTGAGATAAGAGGCCCCAAAAGGTTGACAATACTCCAAGTGCAGCCTGACTAGTCCCTTATAATGCTTCAGCAATATCTTGTTTTTATAGTCTATTTCCCTTGAAATAAATGCCAACATTGGATATGTCATCTTTACCACAGACTCAACGTAAATTAACCTTCTGGGAGGCTTGCACGAGGACCCTTAGCACCCCTGATGAATTTTCTTCCTACTTAGATAACAGTCTGCACTATTGTTCCTTTTACCAAAATGCATTATCATAAATTTCCCAACACTGTATTCCATCTGCGGACTTTTTTGACTATTTTTCCAATTTGTCTAATTCCAGCTGCAATTGCATTGCTTCCTCAGCACTACCTACCCCTCCACCTATCTTCGTATCATCCACAAACTTTGCCACAAAGCCATTAATTCCATTATCCAAATCATGGGCAAACAATGTGAAAAGTAGCGACCCCAAAACTAACCCCTGAGGAACACCACTAGTCATTGGCAGTCAACTAGAAAGTGTCCCCTTTATTCCCTCTCACTGCCTCCTGCCTGTCATCCATTCCACTACCCATGCCAGTATCTTTCCTGGTATGCCATATGATTTTTATCTTAAGCAGCCTCATGTGAGGCACCCCATCAAATGCCTTCTGAAAATCCAAGTAAATGACATCCACTGCCTCTCCTTCTTACTTCCTTGATGAACTCTAACAGATTTGTCAGGCAAGATTTCCCTTTACAGAAATCATGCTGATTTTGGCTTATTTTATGGTTATAATCTCCAAGTACCCCAAAACCTCATCCTTAATAATGGACTCCCAATACTTTCAAACCACTGAGGTTAGACTAACTGGCCTATAATCTCCTATCTTTTGTCTTCTTCCCTTCTTAAAGTGTGGAGTGACATTTGCAATTTTCCAGTCCTTTGGGACCATGCCAGAATCGAGTAATTCTTGAAAGATCATCACCAAGGCATCAGTTATCTCTTCAGCAACCTCTTTCAGGACTCTGGGATGTAGCCCATCTGGTCCAGGTAATTTATCCACCTCTGCCTAGCACTTTTTCCTCTGTAATAGCAATGGCACTCACTCCTGCTCCCTGACATTAACGGACCTCTGGCATACAGCTAGTGTTTTCCATAAAACCATAAGATATAGGAGCAGAAGTAGGCCATTCGACCCATCGAGTCTGCTCCACCATTCAATCACAGTTTTCCACAGTAAAGACTGAAGCAAAGTACTTATCAAGTTCATCTGCCATTTCTTTTTCCCCCATTACTATCTCACCAGAATCCATTTTCCAGTGGTCCAATATCAACTCTCACCTCTCTTTTGCTCTTTATATAACTGAAAAGACAGTATCCTGCTTTATATTATTGGCTTGTTTGTCCTCATATTTTATTGTTTCCCTTCTTACAGCTTTTGTATCTGTCACATCCTCACCCCTTCTATTTGGCACTGTGGGGCCTCAGCTCAGATGCTGCAGAATCCCAGAATTATTCCTACATTCTATTTATTAACTAATAACCATTGTACAGCATACAAATTCTACTTCTCATTTGGATGTGAAGAAATGCACTTAACTGGTATGGTTTTATTTATTTCTATTGTAGCCAGCAGAATAATTAAATCAAACGCCACTTCCCTTTCATAAATTCACATCACCCTTGCCAAGTTTATAATCTTCTGAATGCCTGGGTATCACTTAATAGATTCTAACATTTTTCCTATTGCTGGTAATGGCTGTTTATCTGTAGTACTGTAACTAACTTTCTTTTCCTATAGTGTGAGGCTACTTTGGATTAACACTACCCCAAGGGCCTAAGGTTTCAATTTCATTTTTCCTGTAGTAACTGGAACAACTTACACAATAGGACAAGCTTATTCATCACACAGTTTCCCATAACTTCCTCCCAGCAACTCATTAAAATAAAATTTGATCATTTATACTGAATCACTTCAGCGCTCTCAACTGAAACACCAAACCCTAAACTACATTTCAAAACTTTGACCCTACTCCAAATTCTTTTCTATACTTAATAGTATTAAGCTCTACTATTACTTCTCCAAAGCCAACAATGTTCAGATCTCTGCACTGTTGAAGATGTGCAGCGCTTATGATCTACCTCCAATCACCATTGTACCCTCTTCTTCCCAACACATTACATTCAGTCTTGGAATAGCTTTCAGTTGCACCATCCCCAGCTCCGATAAAACCATTTGCAGTCTTCTGGTAACATAGAAAACCTGTCCTGTTCTCCCCTAGAAACAGTCCAGTCTCATGCCCCTTGATCTTTCCAAAGCCCAACCATCTTGTCAAATTTCTCAAGCTCAAGAGATTCTCATAATAAGAACCCAAAATTCACACTCAAGTAACCACTCACAGGTCAAATTCCACTCACTCTTCACATGGCCAAGCTTTTTTTCCTCAGTCCGATCTGACCCCAAAAGCTCAATCCCCTGCGTTCTCCAAGCAACCCTTTTTGTTCTTGTGGAATGTCATAGATTTTCCATACTCCAGCTCAATAACCAGCACAATGCTTCCTCTCTGATCTAGATATCATAAAAACAAACAAGCCAGTACAAAAATAACAAAACCAGCCCCTAAGACAGTGCAACCATTATATGCAACACAAGGCAAGTGGAAAATATGACAATTCAAAATCCCATGAAATCTTAACTATTCCATAGAAAACATATAATCTTTGTAACATATTGCAAAGCTGATGCAGATTCAAATTGCACTTTGATTAAATAGTAGTTCAGCAAAAGTAATGTCTATTAGATAGGTAGCAAAGGATCGGAATTTTTTTTTAAACCACAAATTATAAGGCCTTGTCAAAATAGGTTCATTCAAAACAGTTCCAAAGTATAAGTGGCTAAAGGACTCCATTGTGGATAAGTTTCACAAATGTGCTGCCAACAGCAAGGCTGCAGACAAGTTGGGAATACTGTACTAAGATATCCAGTATCAATTATATGCTCAAAAAGAAGATCCAGCTATTACCTCTCCTCCTACCACCCTCTGTTGCAAACATACACAAATCATGATTTCACCTTTAAGAACTGACAGCAGCAAAACAAAACAGACCATTTTATATCCAGAATATATCAAGCTCTTCATTACCAATAGCCCACTTTTTCCTCATCTAGGAGGTTCCATTGTACGATAATGACATTTAGAACTGAGATAGCCCAATAAATTGATGGATCAGAGGTATCTTTCTAGATCCGTGTCAATTTATTTTGTTCCATGTACAGTTGAAACCCAGCCTTTAAATAATAATCTGCATATTATTGCTTTCAATGCAGCTTTTTCCTTGCTGGCTCCCTTCGATGCCACTTGTATCAATTACTGAAAAATAATTTTTCATAAATCTTGTAGAAACCTGATCCAAACATCCACTCCTCCACCATCAGCCTCCCACAGCATCCTACAAGTTTATATTAAAACAGCAGACTACAAAAGTACCCAGGCTTTAATAATTTGGTAGCTTCTATGTAGAATTTGCCAAGAATAAAAAAAAATTCAATTCCACACAGCAAGATCTAGGAAGATACCAACTGAGATATATTATGTGCACTACCCCTTCCCAATTCATTTTGGGATTTTATCCTGTGTACAGGCATAATGGTGTCAGAAAATATTTCTATGTAGTGTGAAAAATGAAAAATGCTATGCTCATGTAATTCTAGATTATAAATGTCCATAAGATGGGGCCATCTCATTGTGTTAACATCAACAGCAGCGTATGGGTTTAGGGGTACACCATGGAAACAAGACCTTTAGCCCAACTTGAACATGCCAACCATGTTGTTTCCTTAACAGAGTCCCATTTCCCTGCATATCCTCTAAACATTTCCTATCCAGGTACCTATCAAAATGTCTTTTAAACATTGTAACTGCATCCAACGTTGATGTCTAGCAACTTGTTCCATCCGCCCACCACCCTCTGTGTGGAAAAGCTGCTCTCCTGTCCTTTAACTCTTCCCCCGCTCACCTTAAACCTATGCTCTCTAGCTTTGGACTACCCCATCTTGGTGTGTGGGGGCAAAAAAGAAAAAAATTGACCTTATCCATGACTCTTCTGAGTTTGTGAATGTAAATAAATCACCCCCCCCGCCACTCCCTGTTTCCAAAGAGAAGTAATCTCAGCCTATTCAGCCTCACATCTTAAGCTCTCCAAAACCCAGTAAAATCCTTGTGAATATTTTTGGCACACTTTCCAGCTTAATGACATCCTTCCTGTAGCCAAAGTGCATTTTCACCAACATCTTGTACAACTGTAGTATGACATCCCAGCTCCTGCACTCAGTACCCTGACCAATGAAAACAGGCCTGTTTCCATGCTGTAATTGTTATAAGGTTATATGGTTATATAAGTGTGCCAATATTCTTCATCATCTACCTGGGTCTCCAATTTCAGCAAACTATGGTCCTTCTGTTCTACAATACTTTCCAAGGTCTTTTTATTTAGTGCACACGTCCTCCCCTAGATTAACTTTAAAGTGCAATGCCTCACAAATGTCTTGAGTTAAATTCCTTTTGCCAACCTCTGGCCCACTTCCCAACTTGTAAACTTAAATAACTCTTCGCTGCCTACTTCAACTTTGGTATTCATTGAAACAGATAACAGTGACACAATCCCAGTGGCATACTACTAGTCAGAGACCTCCAATCTGTCAAATAAAGCCTCCACTGTTACTTTGGTATCCAACTGGCTATCTTATCCTGAGTTCCACGTGATCTAACCCTCCACACCAACCTGCCATACAGCCCTTGTTAATCCTCTCGGTCACTTCAAAAAAACTCAAAATTCATAGAACACAAGCGTGTCGATCTCCAATATCAACCCAACCCTTCCCTCCCACATAGGCAGACAGATGAAAGAAAAAATAGAGGCAAAATAGCTAAGAGTCTCTTAAGTCCTTAATACATCTGTCTCTATCACCAGCCATGGTAGTGTTTCATGCACCCACCACTCAGTAAAATAAACCAACCTCTGACATCTCCCTATACTTACCTCCAATCATCACCTTAAAATAATGTCCCCTCATATTAATCATTTCTACGCTGGGGAAAAGTCTCTGGCTGTCCACTCAATCTATGCCTCTTATCGTCTTGTACACTTTCAACAAGCCACTTCTCATCCTCCTGTGCTCCAAACAGGAAAGTCTTGGTTTGCTCAACCCATCTTCACAAGACATGTCCTCTAGACTAGGCCACCACCCTGGTAAATCTCCTCTGCACCCTCTCCAAAGCTTCCATATCCTTCCTATAATGAGGCAACCAGAACTGAATACAATATTCTACGTGTGGCCTGATCAGGGTTTTATGGAGCTGCAATTTTCCCTTGCAGCTCTTGAACTCATTCCCCAACTAATAAAGGCCAACACATCATATATCATCTTAACAACTCCATCAACTTACACGGCAGCTCAGAGATCTATGGATATGGACCCCAAGATCCCTCTGTTCCTCCACATGGCTGAGAATCCTACCATTAGCCCTATGTTCTGCCTTCAAATTCCACCTTCCAAAATGAATCACTTCACACTTTTCCCCATGTTGAACTTGATCTTCTCAGTCCACCTTTGCATCCTATCAATGTCCAGTTATAACTTAAGCTTCTACACTATCCACATCACCACCACCAACCTTTTTCATCCACAAACTTACTAACCCACCCTTACACTTCCTCAACCAAGTCATTTATAAAATTCACAGAAAAATCCCAGAACAGATCCCTATGGGACACTACCAGTCACTGACTTCCAGAAAGAACATAGTCCATCCACAACCACCCTCTGCCTCCTATGGGTAAGCTAATTCTGAATCCATAGAGCCAAGTTTCCCTGGATCCCATACCTCCCAACTTTCTGAATGAGCCTAACAATAGGGGACCTTATCAAAGGTCTTAATAACTTCCATATACACCACATCCACTGTTCTACCTTCAATGTGCTTTTTCACATTCTCGTAGAACTCAAACAGGCTCACAAGGCATGACCTGCCCCTCACAAAGCCATGTTGACTACCCTAATCACAATATGCTTCTTCAAACCCTCATAAATCCTGTCTCTACATAGCTTCTCCAATAATTTCCCCTCCAATTAAGTAAGACTCACTGGTCTATAGTCTTAAAACAACCTCCCCCCACACACAACACCATGCTACCTCTGATAAATGCTTGATGTTGGCAGCTCCTATCCCTCAGAATTCCCTCCAGTAATTTTCTTACCACTGTTGCAAGGCTCATGTAACCTGATGGCAAGGCAGCACAAACTGAACTTTAGGAAAGCCCCAATTATCTGACACCTCACTTTTATCCTAACTGGGATATAGACAATATCCAGCACTTTTTTGTTCCATAATCTCTTAGCACCTTAGGTCAATATAGCAGTCTGCTTGTTGTGACAGGTTTTTTTTAAAAAGAAACCTATCAGGCACATCTGCTTTCAAGGATATTTATTAATTACAAGAGTTGCATAAGCATACTACGGATTTCTAGAAACATTAATTTAAATATTAAAACAAGCATCAAATCACAATTTTAGTCTGAAAGAATAATTATGCAGGATTCAATTTCTGATTTCCATCCCCCCAAAAAAAAACTGGCACACACAGTTACATCTAATATTACACATGATAAACTCAGATATATTCCTCTTATCATTAAGGTCTATTCTGCAGAAGGGAACACTGTGTACACTGAATACTCTGCATTGTGATGTAAAGTTTTTGGTCGATGTAATGGTACTCATCACAATCATTTGATTATAATTGCAGTGCAATGTTATTTTAACAGTACATTAGTAGCAAAACAAGGCTTTACTTCCCAATATCCATGTATGCTGCAAGTGAACAAGACAAACAATTATACAGAATATATCAGATATACAAGGTTCAGCTATGTAGCTTCATACATTCAAACATCAAGATTACACAAATTGAGCACATTCCAAAGAATAATACAATACATGTTATGGCTTCATTTGACAATTAACCAGAGGTGGATCCAGGTTATCCATTTTAAATCAAGGAAGAAACATCTGCAATCTACACTTAGATGTCTCCATTACTCTTTGTAGACAAGATCAACTTCATCAGTAGTAAAAACACTTTAGCAAGGAATCTGGGTAACCACATTTAAGATCACACACCTTGCAAAACTGGTCCATTTAAAACTGGAATTTGGGACTGTCCGTCACTTGAACAACTGCCCTCCGACTGAGGCAGGAAACTTTCTAAATGTCTCCTTTTCTGAATGCGTTTGTACTCCTGTTTTATGTTGTGAAGAATTTGTTCTGGAAAAAAGACAAAACTCATGTTAATGAAAGGAATCATACAATACCCACATTTAAATAGTTCATATGCTTGACAAAAAAGGGTAAAGTTGAATGCTTAATTATTTAAACCAATTAAGTTCAAAGTATCAAAAAAATTATCCAACACATCAGCATTCAATAGTTCTACTGACCATCTTATTCTGGAATTAATCAAATGGAATTGCTAAAGAAAAAAAGACAGCATTAATATGCAGTAAATACACACTTGTGTATCAGCAAGACAATTCTGGCCAACCATCTTGAAGTGAATCTTAGACAAAACAGAGAAAAGAATATGGGGGAAAACATTTGCAAGTTTCTGGATCAGTAACATTAAGACACAAAAATAAATAAAGTTTTATTCAATGTCTTACTTTGCCCAAAGTGGTGTAGTGAAGTAGAACTCCAGACCTCAAACTTATAATGCCAGTCATCTACCTCTGCAATCAGATATACTTAATAAAGTGTAAAGCATTGAACTATGTCATCTGAATATTTAACTTTGTGATGCCCTTAATGAAACATTTTTCAAATGGTTGAGATGGGAGTAAAAAGAAAGCAGAAATCATACCAAGGATGAACCAGACAAGGCACCCAAAAACAATGAGAGTTATTTACTCTGGACTTAGAAATAAAATTAGAATGGCAGGAACAGTCATTGTAGTAATAAGATTATGAAAAAATCATTAAAATTTGATTTACACAAAAGACTAATGGGTTTTATGAAAAGGAAACTCAAATGTGCAGAAGAATGTGTCAGATTTCCATTAAGTCAGGCCATTAGCAACCTGGGGACATCTGCATTATGAAAATGATTGCAACACAAGAGTTGGGTGTTCAGACGACAGACAAAGAATTGAGGTGGGATAGAGCTTCCCTCCAAGATAAACTTGTGCGATTACTCGTAGGAGACCATTGACAATACAGAGGTCTACACCTCTGAGCTTCTCATATAACCATAACAGCACAGAAACAGGCCATCTCGGCCCTTCTAGTCCGTGCCGAACACTTACTCTCACCTAGTCCCACCGACCTGCACTCAGCCCATAGCCCTCTATTCCTTTCCTGTCCATATAGCTATCCAATTTTACTTTAAATGACAATATCGAACCTGCCTCAACCACTTCTGCTGAAAGCTCGTTCCACACAGCTACCACTCTGAGTAAAGTCCCCCCTCATGTTACCCCCAAACTTTTGCCCCCTAACTCTCAACTCACATCCTCTTGTTTGAATCTCCCCTTCTCTCAATGGAAAAAGTCTATCCACATCAACTCTATCTACCCCCCTCATAATTTTAAATACCTCTATCAAGTACCCCCTCAACCTTCTACGTTCCAAAGAATAAAGACCCAACTTGTTCAACCTTTCTCTGTAACTTAGGTGCTGAAACCCAGGTAACATTCTAGTAAATCTTCTCTGTACTCTATTTTGTTGACATTTTTCCTATAATTCGGTGACCAGAACTGTACACAATACTCCAAATTTGGCCTTACCAATGCCTTGTACAATTTTAACATCACATCCCAACTCCTATACTCAATGCTCTGATTTATAAAGGCCAGCATACCAAAAGCTTTCTCCACTACCCTATCCACATGAGATTCCACCTTCAGGGAACTATGCACCATTATTCTTAGATCCCTCTGTTCTACTACAGTCTTCAATGCCCTACCATTTACCATGTATGTCCTATTTTGATTAGCCCTACCAAAATGTATCAGCATTAAATTCCATCTGCCATCTTTCAGCCCACTCTTCTAACTGGCCTAAATCTCTCTGCAAGCTTTGAAAACCTTCTTCATTATCCTCAATGCCACCCATCTTAGTATCATCTGCATACAATTTAGCATCCCATCATCTAGATCATTAATGTATATGACAAACAACACTGGACCCAGTACAGATCCCTTGAGGCCTCCAATCTGACAAACAGTTATCCACCACTACTCTCTTTCACTACACCAGTCCAAAAACCTGTGGCAACAATTGGCGAAATACAGCCTAGCCTATTAGTTCCATCAGAAAAAAATGTGAGATACTTAACACCCTCTCTAGAACCTTCACATTTGGAACCAACCTACAAAGAAGAAAAGTGGAAAAGATGGGTGCAGATGGGAAAATCTCAAGTTATTCATTTGGGAATGAAGAACAGAAAATTTTAAAAAATGGCAGACAGCCTTCTTACAGTACTGAAAGATGTCAGTTGACTTATTATGAAAGTGCTAGCACCTCCAACAGACAAGGCTATTTTCAGCTCCCAATCAACAGCCAAATAGGCATCTTTAGATGCTCACCTAGGTAACTTCTAAATATGCAACACCTTATCTTAATCCCCTTTGCAAGCAACTCAATTGTTCAGAGCTTTTCTTGTTGAGATCCACACAAGCTACAAATTCTCTACACTCAAACTTCAGTCTTCACAGAATTTTCATTCAAACACAATCCCATTCTTTCAAGCAGTTAAGGTCACGAACTGTATACAGATTACAGAGGAGGTGGTGTTTGCTGTCTTGAGGCAAATTAGGGTGGATAAATCCCCAGGGCCTAACAAGGTGCTCCCTGGACCTTGTGGGAGACAAATACAGAAACTGCAGGAGCCCTAACAGTTACTTAAAATGATCTTAGTCACAGGTGAGGTGCTGGAGGATCACTAATGTTCCATTGTTTAAGAAAAGCTCCAAGAATAAACCAGAAAATTATAGGCCAGTGAGCTTGACATCAGTAGTGGAAAAGTTATTAGAAGGTATTCTAAGGAACTTGATATAAAAGTATTTGGATAGACAGCGATAGATTAGGGATAGTCAAACTGGCTTTGTGCATGGCAGGTCATGTAGGTTTTTGAGGGAATTACCAGGAAAGTTGATGAAGACAAAGCAGTGTATGTTGTCTACATGGGCTTTAGCATGGATTTTGATAAGGTTCCACAAAGGAGGGTGGTCAAGGACGTTCAGTCACTTGGCATTCAGGATGTGATGGTAAATTGCATCACACATTGGTTTCATAGAAGCCAGAGTGGTAGTAAATGGTTCTCTCTGACTGGAAGCCTGTGACTAGTGGTGTTTCAGGGACTGGTGCTGGGTTCATTGCCGGTTATCATCTGTATCAACAATCTGGATGGTAATGTGGTAAACTGGATCAGCAAATTGGCAGAGGACACCAATACTGGGGGCACAATGGACAGCGGAGGAAGATCGAAGTTTGTGGCAGGATCTGGACCAGCTGGGAAAATGGGCTGGAAAAAAAACTGCAGATGGAATTTAATGCAAGAAAATGTGAGGTGTTGCATCCTGGGAGGACTAACCAGGGTAGGATTTAGACTGCGAGTAATGCAGTAGAAGATTGTGTCATTTGGCATTCAAGGTAGTAAACTGGATTAGACACTGGCTTTGTGTGTAGATAGTTGCCTCTCTGACTGGAGGCCTGTGACTAGTGGATTGCACATGATCAGTGCTGGGTCTGTTGTTGTTTGTCACCTATATCAATGATCTGAATGATAATGGGGTTAACCAGATCAGCAGATTTGCAGATGACACCAATATTGGGGATGTAGTGGGCTGTGAGGAAAACTATGACGACTTGCAACAGGATAAATGGGCTGGAAATGGCAGATAGAATTTAATGCAGACAACTGCGAGGTATTGCATTTTGGTAGGACCACCACAGTGAACTGCAGAGTACACAAGGATCTGGAAATTCAGGTCCATAATTCCTTGAAAGTGGCATCAAAGTAGATAGGGTCATACAGTGAGCTTTTGGCATATGGCCTTCATAAATCAATGCATTAAGAACAGGTGTTGGGATAATGTTGAAGTTGTACAAGACATTGATGTGTAATTTGCAGTACTGTGTGCAGTCCTGGTCACCTACCTACCTACAGGAAAGATCACTGATTGAAAAAGTGCAGGGAAAATCTCAATACCAGGACTTGAGGATCTGAATTATGGAGAAAGGATGAATTGGACTTTATTTCCTAGAGTTTAGGAGAATGAGGGGAGATTTGACAGAAGTATACAAAAATTATGAGGGTATTTAAAAGGGTAAATACAACCAGGCTTTTTCCAATGAGGGTGTGTGAAACTAGATCTAGAGGTCATGGGTTAAGGATGAAAGGTGAAATGTTTAAGGGGTACAAGGGGCAACTTTTCACTCCTGATGTGGCGAGAACTTTGCACAAGCTGCCATTAAAATAGGTAGACTCAGATTCAATTTCAAGATTTAAGAGAAATTTGGATGGGAGGGTAAGGAGGGCTGTAGTTCAGGTGTAGGTCACTGGGACTAGGCAGACCAGTAGTTCAGGATGGACTAGATGGGATGAAGCACCTGGCTGTGTTGGTACATTCTACGATTCCAAAATCATTCTAGAAGTCATCCTCGGCATTTAACTATTCTTAATGTAAAGGGGTCCCTAACAGGAGAGTAATCATAAAATAATCATAATTTAGGTTAATCAATTAAGCATTGAAAGACAAAACCTCAGGAAAAATGCCCAACTGCAGATTACAAGAACAATGAAAGGTAGCAAAAATAAAAGGCTTATTAAATTGCCAGGAAACACCAAACTCAACAATTGGGAATATTGCATAATGTCCAATTATTAGCAGTAAACTAGTAAGAAACAAAAACAAGGCTTCTTTTGTTATTTAACAAAGACTAGCGAGGGGGAAATGTATGACAAACAGATGGAAGAAGGTACAAGGGAAATAAGGAAATGGTAGAGGAAATAACACGTATTTTGTGTCTGTCTTCTAAGAAAATGCCGAGAACCAAGGATTGGGTAAAATTAAGCAAAAATTAATATTGGCACAAGTTAACAATCCTGCAAACTTTCAGCCATTGCCTCATGGTGTCGTTTCCCCCCCCCCCACCCCTTTTGAAGATTTACACAGATATCTTACTTAGCATTCAGAATGCATTCTCAAGAAAAAGCATCACTGGAATCAGTCTCATATGGCTCAGGTGAACTACCTTGCCTACTACTGCAATAGAAATTATTCATATATCCAACAAGTCATCCAGTTTTATGTAGAGATGGCCAGTGAGGACTGCCGTGGAGAGAGCTAGGTTGAGTGGTCTGACAGCTCAGCATGTGCAGCCATTGCTCAGGACTCATGGCATTTTCATCATTACCAGATCCAACAGCATCTCTCACTACCTCCCTTTGGAAGTGATGCAAGCTACGACCTACCACAGGAATATCTGGGCTGAGAGGGGTACTCAGCCATCAAGAGGGAAGACACCTGCTTCTAATGTCCTGGCCCATCAAACAGCTGCCCTCACAGGTTGCTCCTCTGCACAATGCAAAGGAACAAAAATAAGGAGTGTGTTGCTGAGCCCCAACATTCAATATGACAACTGATTTGTCCAAGGCTCATCTCAGACAATCCTACATAGCTTTCAAATCCGTGATCTTTTAAAAACCCTTTTTAAACCCTGCCCCCCAATAATCCTATAAATCTAACCTCCAAATAGTAAGGAGGTCTGCCAGTAAAGCCACAGCTTTGCAGTGCCAGAAACCAGAGTTTAATTCTGACTCCAGGAGCAGCTTGCATATTCTCCTTTTGACCATGCAAGTTTCCCATCTCCCCACATTCCAGATTATAGATTAATCGGTCATCGTGAACTGCACCTAGTTGGTGACAGAATTAGGGAGGTTTTTTTTTGTGGGGTGAGGGTGGTAAGGGAAGGATGCAGAACTTAGCAGCTACAGTGTAACTGATTGTAGGCTGACGGACATGTTACCATGCTCTAAAGAAAACACATTGGGTACTGCAACTAGTATAGGTATCTACACCCAAGAATGTCGGCCTTGGACATTATGTAGCTCTGAGTCACTAGACTCCTGGAGCAAAATGAGTTGTCCAAAAAGGACAGGGATAGCTAGTTAGCTTTATATTTACTGGTGTTTAGAATTAGAAAGACACAGAACAAACTGCAAATACTGTAGTCTGAAGCAAAAAAAAAACTGCTGGATGAACTCAGCACGACAAAACAGTATAGGAAGTAAAGGGGGTCAATATTTTGGTTTAAGACCCTGCATCAGGACTGGGATTGCACAGGAGAAAGTGTATAGGGAATGAGAGTGCAAGGAGATCATAGACAAAAGGATGGAATATCCGGTGAGGAGGACAACAAATCAGTAAAGGGGTGGGGGGAGAGAGAGTTAGAGAAAATGGCTGGAAGTGGAGACACTGGACTGCAAATGCTGGAATTTGCTAAGGAAGTTGATAAGTAGAATAAATAAGGAGAGAAGATGGGCAGACAGAAAGGGGCGTACTGTGTGGACACTGGACAGATGAGATAAGCTGGTTAATCAGGAGAATCCAGGTTACGTGAAGTTGAAAAATTCAACATCCATATTACTGGAGAAGGCTGAGGAAATACTGACTGATGTGGGAATGGGAAAAGAGCAGTGGAAATGACATACAAGTGGAAGCATAGATGTTCCACAAAACAGTTACTTGTCTCAGAGGTAATCCTGATAAAAGTGTTTTGACAGCTGGGTGACAAGAGGGCATTTCCTCACATTTGTACCAAAATTGGAGTATCCACTTTTATCAACAGCCATTAACATCACAGAAAAAGAACAAGATGCACAAAAGGGTGTACAAGTGGGTTCACAGAAAGACAAACACTAATTTCCCAGTCAACTTGAACAAAATTAAAATGCAACAGAATCTATAGTAAATTATCCCAAAGTGGAAATAGCTACATGAATTACCCAATCATCTCCATCTCACATAGGAACAGTCTTCATAATTAAACTATCAACACACACAAAATGCTGGTGGAATGCAGTAGGCCAGGCAGCATCTATAGGAAGAGGTACAGTCAACGTTTTGGGCCGAGACCCTTTGTTAGCTGACAAAGGGTCTCGGCTCAAAACATCGACTGTGCTTCTTCCTATAGATGCTGCCTGGCCTGCTGCGTTCCACCAGTATTTTGTGTGTGTTGCTTGAATTTCCAGCATCTGCAGATTTCCTCGTGTTTGCATAATTAAACTATGGTTTGCTTTATTCAGCTTAGCTTTCAAGAATGCATCTCACCTCCAATTTTCACAAGTTTGAGATAATTTCTTCCAACTGTAAAAATACATTACTGTACATGATTAGTTATTTTTCATATTCAGATTGTATTGTTTTAATATTCTTGGAAGTTTTAATGAAGCCAATTTCCAAAAAATTGTATACAAACATTTAGTTTTCTTCATTAGTTAGTGACAGGTTTTTAACCTCAAAATAAGCATCAAGCTGCCAGGTGGTATTTGAATTTGGGACTCCTACATAGTTAATCCAGGCTCTTGATTTCTAGTTTAGTACATTAACCATGGCACCATCACTGAAGTATAACCAACTCAATACATCTGATACCAGAACATTATAATCTTATTAACCTCTTCCCTATTAAATTTTCTTCAGTAGTTATGTAATTATGGTCATACCTAGAATAAGGCCTACCTTTTAACTTTCAAAATTACAGAACGTTCATCAGTACTTCTCCACTGCAATAAAAGATCTAACTAAGAAAGCAACATCCAAAACAAAGTCAAACATTAAACCTGATCTACAAATCCAATGAAATTTTACACAAGTTTAGCAGAAGGAAAATCAAAAACATTATACTGGAAACACAACACTCCAAAATTAAACAGAAGAGATTTTGCAAATGCTGAAAATCTTGAACACAAAATGCTGGAGGAACTTAGCAAGTCTGGCCCACTGTCTTTTCCTATCAGATTCTCTCTTCTTCAGCCCTCCAACTATCACCTCTCAGCTTCTTAAAATAACCACCTCCCCAACTTCTTATTGTGGCTTCCTTCCTTTTTAATCCTGAAGAGTCTCAGCCTGAAATATTAACTGTTTATTCCCCAACATAAATGCCGCCTGACTTGCTGAGTTCCTCCAGCCCTTGGTGTGCACCAAGTTAAGGTTTCCTAACTAAAAACACAAAAGCTCCATTAGTAAATACTTAAGATAATCATGCTTTCTTTCTGAAATAGATTCTGATCGCCAAGTAGATGTTTGTATTGCTATGATACCCGTAGCCTATTCAAAATTTGGTGATTGAAGCAAACATTCAAAAGGCATAATCTATGTCAAGGATACAAAGCTTTCTGGACCAGAGTTACAACAGCAGACAAAAATTTAGTAAATTTAGGCAAACTGGAGATTCTGCTATAAAATAATTGAACGGTACATACTCTTAAATGTCAAAGAGGGAGCAACTACAGATTCAAAACCACAGGTCAAATTACCCAATTCTTCTAGCAGCAATTCCTTTAAGAGTCCCTGGAACCTCAAGATATTAACCTTGCCCTAATGCAGTGACAATTCAAGACCACACATCCTGATCGGGAGCCAAATTAATTGCCAGGGTTTAATCACGGGGTGGGAAGGAGGGTGTGCAAAGGACAGAAAGGTATATCTTTGGAAAGAGGGTGTATGGAGGGTAGGGGCAATAACATGCTTGAACCATGTTACACAGGGAGCAGGTAACAATTCGGAGGAACAAGGAACCAAGATCTAAAGGGGTACAGAGGGCTGATGGATGCAAACGCAGTCATTATGGACGAGTTGGTTTTAAGGGCCTGTTTCAGTGCAGTACAATGCTACGACTGAGATGGAGGGGGCGGGGTAAGCGAGGACGGGATCTGCAAAGGGGGCGGTGGAGGAATAAACGATTTACGAACAAGTTTGGACAGTGACTCAGGGTGGTAAATAGAATGGTTAGGTAGCAAATCGTGTATACACATGTGCATGGATAAAGAGCGTTAGGCAGTGATATTGAAGTCAAGGGTCAGAGGGCCACGCGTCCAGAGCAAGGCAGGAGGGGCACTGATCCAACAATGACAGAAGGGAGAGGGGATACTGATCGAATAAAGCTGGATGCAGGGGTGGGGTAGTGTAAAAGAAAACAGGCAGTGATCCAGCTAGATCGTGGCGGAGGTGAAGGAAGGGGCGAGGAACTGGTGCAATGGCTGAAGGGCGGAAACGGTGTCTAAATCAGGGAGCTCCGGCACCGCTCCCCAGCCCCGCGGGCCTTACCAACCTGTGGTGAGGCGGGGAGTCACCTCTCCGAACGGTGACGGCTGCATTTTCAGGTACTTCTGCGGGGAGGCGGCCGAGCTGAGCGGGGTGCAACGCCTCCTTTTCGGCGACTGCGACGGGGGACTCAGCAGAGGGTCGAAATCGATAGTCCTTTTCAGTGTGGCTCCACAGGCCATGGCGCCGGCCGGGGTGGGGCAGGGAACAGGTCGGGTTATCTGCTGATCGAACACGGGCCCTGGTCGTCGTCGCCGCGACGCTTAGGTCCCTCTGGGGAGAAGAAGGCGGCCGCCCCGTTACCGCCGAGCAACTGTTTCCTCTCACCGGTCCCGCACTCGCCTTAATCCAGTATCTGCACGGGAGGATAGCTCCGTTCACCGCAGTGATCTGCGTTAACTAGCCGAGGCGGTCCACCCAGCAGCAGTGCCGATGCCGATGGATTGCTCCGCAAGGGAGCCGCTGCCTCTCCCTCTCCTGGCTTCTCCCTCCGCTATGGCGGAAACAGCGACAATAAACAACGCCAGCCTCGCTCTGAGCCCTGACACCGCAGCTGCGCACTCGCCTGACCCCGCCTCCCCACCGCCACGCCGCCCCCTGGGACTTGTAGTCTTCACATCTGCCGCTCAATGGCAGCTGAGCAGAGTAAAACTACAAATCCCGAGATCCGCCGCGACCAGAATATGCCGGCTGCTATATTTAAATCCCTCATTGGTAAATTCAAGCAGCAACAAGGTCTGCTCAGTGATCAATGAGAGGGAGGAATTGGAAGAGCCCACCAGGAAATCCTTCTGGTGCCTTGCAAATAAGGAAGTGATCTTGAACGATTTCTGTTGTTTTATAATTGCTAATAAAATCTCTGTTGTCCCCCAACCCCGCTATTACTAAATGAACGTTGCAAATTTATGATTGTTTTACACCTCAAAATTATAGTTGATGAGCCTGTGCGTTACTTGGAAGTTTTTCTGTAGTTTACAAGAGGAAAACATTAGGAAGTTTAATGCATAAATACGTAGCTGTTGTCTGTTTTTTACATTTCCTACATTTTACTCGCCAATATGGACGTCTTTGTTTCTGTAAATAAAAGAAAGAAGCATAGGTCATTTAAGCAATTCGGCGTCTAATTGTTATATAGAGAGAATGTTTTTAGACCGGTTGATTCTGCCCGGGGAATTGAAGGACGTATGAGAGAATAAATTGCAGGGATAGTGAAATTGTTCACTAAAGACCTGGCTTGACCGAATACTGTGCGCTGAATGGCCTTCAGCATTGAGATAAATTGGAAGACCACCAAATCAGGGGTTCCCAAACATTTTTTTTATGCCATGGACCAAAATCATTATGCAAGGGGTCCATGAATCCCAGGCTGGGAATCTCTGAAAGGATATCAAGTTGAAATAACATGTATAAAAACTTTGCCAAAGAGAGTCATTGAGGGAAGTTGAGAACTTGAGTTTATAGGCACAACTGCTCACAGTAATCTAAAAAAAGTGTGCATGAACCTTAGCGATAGGATTGAACGGGAAGAGTTTTATTTACAGAGATAGAGAGGGCTTAAATGTGAGTATGGCATGCGGATTCAGAATGTGGGACGTGAGGCATCAAGAGTTGTTGAAATACATTCCTGTCCTTTCATTGCAAAGTGCTTTATCGGCAAATATACTTACAAGTGTAATGTAGGAAACACAAGCCAATTTTTACTCACAGCGGACTTCTATAAACTGATATATGATCTACACGATAGTGACCTGAGTCATTTTTTTGCAAGTACTAACTGAAGGATAAATTTTGGCCAGAACAGTAGCATGAATTATCCGGTCTTCAGTATCGTGACATGAAACCTTTTGTATAAAGCACTGGGTAAATGACAGGACTTTGGTATGTTATTGATGCTGTGAGCTGGAGATAATTTGATCAGCACACAGGTAGATAATGATTTCTGTGCCGTTGGTAGTAGAGATGTGGTTAAATTAGTGGCATGAAAATGAAGCAGGTACTAAACTGTAGACTCGAGAGAACTGATGGTGAGTGCGAGTTTGCTTCTGACTCTCAGGTTGGGGGAACTCGAAATAAAAGTGTTTCTACAAACACTGTAACATCGAAACAGCGACTGTTTATCTCCCTTCGTACTGTGGAAAGAGTGATCGCTCTTTCCCTCTTGTTAGTGAGAGAGAGGGGGATGTCGAACTGTAGTTTTTGATGGACTGTAGACCACGGACTCTGTTTGGGGTTTTGCTGGTACTGGCATGGTGCGTGGTGGGAGTGCTGATGCTTTCTGCTAGAGTAAGTGGGGGCAGGGAGAGGAGGAGGGTTGATGCTGCTTATGCATGGGAGAGGGCAGTGGTCTTTGGGGTCCTTACTTTTTTCTGTCATTCATTCTTTGGGGTTTTTCTTCTGTTTCGAGGATGCCTGCAGAGAGTAAGAATTTCAGGTCATATATAGTTTTCATTCTCTGATATTAAATGGAACCACTGAACCACTAAACTTACTCATGTTAGGTAGAGTATATATTTAGTTATTTCAGAACAAAATGAGCACTTGTACCAAGTATGGAAATAAGCTAAAAAAAAAATAAAAAGCACCATTTAAAACACCACTTGTTTGAAGCAAACTCCAAATGAATATGACACATTTATTTATTCATAACTATGAAGAATCATCTACCAAGTTTTATTACAAGACAAGGGGGTCTCAAGGTGTTGAATATATTTAGATCTCCTTGCTTGCTATGTAATTCTCTATCCCCTAGCCTATATAAATCCTACCAGATCCTTCACTGTACTCTTTTGAATGTGGTCTCCATAGTAACCTAGGCCCTGACATCAAGTTATATTATGATGTGTCATGGTCTCCGTGGTAATTTAGGAATCTTTTTTCCAATCATTTCATATGGTAACATCTCCTGCACCACATTCTGCAGAAATAGGAATTGATTGTGTTTGACTTCCTCATTGTCACACCATGGTTTGTCCTTTCAGGCAATGTCACTAAATTCTGAAATAATTTTAAGTGGCCTTCTGTTATGTTTTCTCTCCCTCTGGCTGCTTGATAATGCACAGGCTCTGGAATTATATCAAAATACTAACTCGGGAAAGAAGGCACTTCCAAGTAAGTCCAGTATTATCCATGCTAATTACTACAATGAATTTTATCTTGGGATGAAATTTGTATTGTTATCTACATTCCACATTCTCACAACACCTAAAACCATTTTGCAGCAAATGAAGCGCCTTTCCAGTCACTGTTTTTACACACACAGACAAAGGTGAGAATCAGTTTGCTTACAGCAAAGAGCTACAATCAATTATTGACCAAGCAATCTCTTTTAGTGGCACTTACCGAGAAACGTATATAGGCATTGACACGGGGAGAATTTTTTTTTATTAAGTGCAACCGTGAACAATAGCCAGATCAGAAATGCTGATCAAGTCAACTAGTTCCCAAAGAGAACTCTGATAGGCCAGTCAGATGGTTCACTGCTGCTCAGCGATAGAACACAAAAAAATCATATGTACAATTAAGAAACATTAAAAAGTAGTAGAAATACTGCAGTCATGATGATGATCATGATGAAGTCTGCTGGAGAGAGACATTTATACACATGCTGTCCTCCATAACTACAGTCTTCTTTAGAAATAGGAAATTAAGATTCAGAGAGACTATTCATTACTACAATGAGACCACTAACCATGCAAAGTCTATGTTATATCATTAGGTCTCCAATTAGGACGTGAACATAGATGTACATAATCCAGCAGAGGCACAGGGCAGCTTTCTTGGTTGTGTAGAATGTGTTATGGGACTATGAGAGGCTGTGCAAGATGTGCACCCCCAGGAGTTTGAAACTGATTGCAGTTTCCACAGCTGTGCCACCGATTATAAAGAGAAGTGTGAGTTCTCTTGAAGTCGATAACTGTCTCCTTTGTCTTGTTGACATTGAGAGAGAGGCTATTTGCCTGGTACCAGGCCTTAAGCTCTTCCGCCACCTTGCTGTAGGCCATCTCACCCTTGATGGTGCTGAGTCCCACCACCGTTGTGTCACTGGCGACCTTGACAACGTGATTACTCGGGGTTCTGCACACAGCCCTTGGGAGCAACCTGTGTTGAGGATGACGGGGAGGGAGGAGCAGTGAGGGAGTGCATCCTCACCATCTGAGATCTGTTGCTTAGGCAGTCCAACACCCAGATGGACAATGGTGAATAGACTGAGAAGTAGGAGCATGTTCATCAAGATCTGTAGTACAATAGTTTTGAATATCAAACCGAATCCAGAAAGAGCACTCTGACATATCTATACTTATATCCTTCTAGATGTGCAGTAGAGAACATCCTAACACGCTGCATTAGTGCTTGGTATGAAAGCTGCACACATATATATTCCAGCAACATAATGAAGGATCACACCCACCCTGCTCATACACTTCCAGTTAATCCTGATGAAGGGTCACGGCCCGAAACGTCGACTGTGCTCCTTCCTATGGATGCTGCCTGGCCTGCTGCGTTCCACCAGCATTTTGTGTGTGTTAATTTAATTTCCAGCATCTGCAGATTTCCTCCAGTTTGCTGCTCATACACTGTTTGATCCACTCCCATCAGGGAGGAGGTCACGTAGCATCCATGCCAGGACCACCAGACTCAAAGACAGTCACTTTCCCCAAGCTGAAAAGCTGATCAACATCTCCACCCGCTAACACACACCACCACAGCCCCCGCACAAGAACTACTTCATCGCTCCAGTCAGCGTCACCTTACACTCCTGTGCCTAGCGTCACTTTATGGGCCTACAAACGATCTACTGTATATGTACAAATTTTATGTATTTATGTTTATTGTGTATTTTGTTATTGTGTTTTTTGTGCTGCATCGTATCTGGAGTAACAATAATTTTGTTCTCCTTTATACTTGTGTACCGGAAATGACATCAAACAATTTTGAATCTTGAATCTCAGTATAAGGTATGAGCCCACTACCACCTAATTCATGGGTGAAAATACTGCCAGCAAGCCATGGGTTGATATTTCCTGAATTTCCTTTTAAGTCCCAAATGGTATGTTGAGCTTAAGATGTCCTGGATTGATGCTAACAACATGGATGCTAAGGGCTGTGGAAGTAAGTGGAGGTTAATTTTTATGATGAAGCTAACAGCGAAGGGAAGAGTTGACTTCAGGTCCTGCTTAGTGTTGCAGGATCATGGAACAGAAGCATGGAAGACTATTCTTTGTTCTTCAATAGGTTTATCAAGAAACTATAATGATTCGTCCTGAAGGATGAGTAAGATATACCAAACGAAATTCCCCCTCACCTCTTCTCCTCACCTCCTTCCGCTGCCTCTCCTCCTTCCCTTTCTTCAATGGTCTACTGTCCTCTCCTAATTCCTCCTTCTTCAGTCCTCTACGGCTTCCACTTATCACCATCACCATCATGAGTAAAGCCCTCCCCACTCCATTGAGCATATCTACACAGAGCATTGTCACAGGAAAGCAGCATTCATTATCCGGCACCACCACTAGCCAGGTCATGCTCTCTTCTTGGGGCTGCCATCGGGAAGGAAGAAGGTGCAGGAGACTTAGGACTCACACTAACAGGTCAGGAACAGTTATTACCACTCAACCATCAGGCTCTTGACCCAGAGGGGATAACTTCACTTAACTTCATTGAACTGTTCCCACAGCCTATGGATTCACTTTCAAGGACTCTTCATCTCATGTTCTCAATATTTGGTGCTTACATATTTATTATTATTTGTTCTTTTCTTTTGTATTTGCACAGTTGTCTTTTCCACACTGGTTGTCTGCCCGGTTGGGTGTGGTCTTTCATTGATTCTATTACAGTTATTGGATTTATTGAGTATGCCCACAAGGAAATGAATCTCAGAGCTGTATATGGTGACGTATATGTACTTTGATCTAAATTTACTTTGAACTTTGTACTTCATTCCCTCATGCCCCATCCACCCACCTTCCCCCTCATCTGGTTTCACCAACTACCTGTCAGCTTGTACTCCAGAACAAAGCTGGATATTGTTTTCTTTGGAGACTAATTGGAACTTCGGGTGAAGGTTTAAATGAATATGGCAGGAAGGAAAGAAAAATAAGTTAAAATGAAAGGAGTGAGGCCAGGCAAATTAAATGAGATGGTAATAAAAGAATTAGAAAGGGATATGGCAAAAAGGCAAAATTGCCAGTTTTTTGAAATCCAAGTTTAATATGTTTGTATATTGTAAGGCAACAAACAAAGACATGAAGACTTTGAAACTAGGAGAAATAAATGGGTGGGTTTTATGGTCATTAGCATTACATTAGAGGAGGTGCTGAACATCTTAAAATCTATGAAGGTAGGCCTGACCAAGTATATCGAAGAACACTGTGGAACACTGGAGAAGAAACTGTGAGCATCCTGGCCGAGTTATTTATGTTATTGATAGCCTCAGGTGAGGTGTCGGTAGACTGCAGAGTGATGACCACTGGGGCTTTATTTAAGAAGGGTGGTAAAAAGAAGCCTGGGATTTATAGGCCAGTAGGTCTAACACTTGCGGTAGATAAGTTACTGGAGAGGAGTGTGAGGGATAAGAAATATAGAACATAGAACATAGAATAGTACAGCACAGTACAGGCCCTTCAGCCCACAATGTTGTGCCGACCCTCAAACCCTGCCTCCCATATAAGCCCCCACCTTAGATTCCTCCATATACCTGTCTAGTAGTCTCTTAAACTTCACTAGTGTATCTGCCTCCACCACTGACTCAGGCAGTGCATTCCACTCACCAACCACTCTCTGAGTAAAAAACCTTCCTCTAATATCCCCCTTGAACTTCCCACCCCTTACCTTAAAGCCATGTCCTCTTGTATTGAGCAGTGGTGCCCTGGGGAAGAGGCGCTGGCTATCCACTCTATCTATTCCTCTTATTATCTTGTACACCTCTATCATGTCTCCTCTCATCCTCCTTCTCTCCAAAGAGTAAAGCCCTCGCTCCCTTAATCTCTGATCATAATGCATACTTTCTAAACCAGGCAGCATCCTGGTAAATCTCCTCTGTACCCTTTCCAATGCTTCCACATCCTTCCTATAGTGAGGTGACCAGAACTGGACACAATACTCCAAGTGTGGCCTAACCAGAGTTTTATAGAGCTGCATCATTACATCGTGACTCTTAAACTCTATCCCTCGACTTATGAAAGCTAACACCCCATAAGCTTTCTTAACTACCCTATCCACCTGTGAGGCAACTTTCAGGGATCTGTGGACATGTACCCCGAGATCCCTCTGCTCCTCCACACTACCAAGTATCCTGCCATTTACTTTGTACTCTGCCTTGGAGTTTGTCCTTCCAAAGTGTACCACCTCACACTTCTCCGGGTTGAACTCCATCTGCCACTTCTCAGCCCACTTCTGCATCCTATCAATGTCTGTCTGCAATCTTTGACAATCCTCTACACTATCTACAACACCACCAACCTTTGTGTCGTCTGCAAACTTGCCAACCCACCCTTCTACCCCCACATCCAGGTCGTTAATAAAAATCACGAAAAGTAGAGGTCCCAGAACAGATCCTTGTGGGACACCACTAGTCACAATCCTCCAATCTGAATGTACTCCCTCCACCACCACCCTCTGCCTTCTGCAGGCAAGCCAATTCTGAATCCACCTGGCCAAACTTCCCTGGATCCCATGCCTTCTAACTTTCTGAATAAGCCTACCGTGTGGAACCTTGTCAAATGCCTTACTAAAATCCATATAGATCACATCCACTGCACTACCCTCATCTATATGCCTGGTCACCTCCTCAAAGAACTCTATCAGGCTTGTTAGACACGATCTACCCTTCACAAAGCCATGCTGATTGTCCCTGATCAGACCATGATTCTCTAAATGCCTATAGATCCTATCTCTAAGAATCTTTCCCAACAGCTTTCCCACCACAGATGTAAGGCTCACTGGTCGATAATTACCCAGACTATCCCTACTACCTTTTTTGAACAAGGGAACAACATTCGCCTCCCTCCAATCCTCCGGTACCATTCCCGTGGACAACGAGGACATAAAGATCCTAGCCAGAGGCTCAGCAATCTCTTCTCTCGCCTCGTGGAGCAGCCGGGGGAATATTCCGTCAGGCCCCGGGGACTTATCTGTCCTAATGTATCTTAACAACTCCAACACCTCCTTTCCCTTAATATCAGCATGCTCCAGAACATCAACCTCACTCATATTGTCCTCACCATCATCAAGTTCCCTCTCATTGGTGAATACCGAAGAGAAGTATTCATTGAGGACCTCGCTCACTTCCACAGCCTCCAGGCACATCTTCCCACCTTTATCTCTAATTGGTCCTACCTTCACTCCTGTCATCCTTTTTTTCTTCACATAATTGAAGAATGCCTTGGGGTTTTCCTTTACCCTACTCGCCAAGGCCTTCTCATGCCCCCTTCTTGCTCTTCTCAGCCCCTTCTTAAGCTCCTTTATTGCTTCCCTATATTCCTCAATAGACCCATCTGATCCTTGCTTCCTAAACCTCATGTATGCTGCCTTCTTCCTCCTGACTAGATTTTCCACCTCACTTGTCATCCATGGTTCCTTCACCCTACCATTCTTTATCTTCCTCACCGGGACAAATTTATCCCTTACATCCCGCAAGAGATCTCTAAACATTGACCACATGTCCATAGTACATTTCCCTGCAAAAACATCATCCCAATTCACACCCGCAAGTTCTAGCCTTATAGCCTCATAATTTGCCTTTCCCCAATTAAAAATTTTCCTGTCCTCTTTGATTCTATCCTTTTCCATGATAATTATAAAGGCCAGGGAGCGGTGGTCACTGTCCCCCAGATGCTCACCCACTGAGAGATCTGTGACCTGACCCAGTTCATTACCTAGTACTAGATCTAGTATGGCATTCCCCCTGGTCGGCCTGTCCACATACTGTGACAGGAATCCATCCTGGACACACTTAACAAACTCTGCCCCATCTAAACCCTTGGAACTAATCAGGTGCATTGGAAAGACGGGTTGATTAGAGATAGTCAGCAAAGCTTTGTACATGGGAGATCATGTCTTATAAACTTGATAGATAGATACTTTACTGACCCAAAAGAAATTACAGTGTCAGAGTAGCATTACAATTGCACAGATATAGATATTAGAAGAGAAATAGAAAGAATTAAAAAAAAAGTTACTGCAAACTGTCTAACAGGAGGGGGTCATCACTTCCCTGGCTATAGGTTGACTCATTATAGAGCCTAATGGCAGAGGGTAAGAATGACCTCATTTCGAGCACTTTGGAGCAGCGCAGTTGTCTTGGTCTATTACTAAAATTACTCCTCTGTTAAGCCAAGGTGGCATGAAGAGGGATAGAAACATTGTCCAGAATTGTCAGGGTTTTCCATAAGGTCCTTTGTTCTACCACAGCTTCCAGTGTGTCCAGTTTGACTACTACAACAGAGCTAGCCTTTCTAATCAATTTATTGAATCTATTGGCATCACCCTTGTTGATGCCATTGCCCCAGCACACCACCACATAGAAGATTGTACTGGTGACAGCAGACTGGTAGAACATGTGAAGGAGAGGCCTGCATACTCCAAAGGACCTCAATCTCCTCAGGAAGTAGAGGCACATCTGGCCCTTCTTTTACACAGCCTCTGTGTTGCTGCTCCACTCAAGTCTGTCATCCAGGTGTATCTTCAAGTATTTGTAGGTCCTCACCACATCCATGTCCTCAGTATCAATAGTAACAGGGTGCAATCCATCACCACCTCCTTTGTCTTACTAATGTAAGCTGCAGATGATTCATCTTGCACCATTTGACAAAGTCTTCCACCAGGGCCCTGTATTCATCTTCCCATCCTCCCTCTATACACCCAACTATTGCTGAGTTTTTGCCTGTACTGATTGAGTTTTTGTTGATGTGACCAAGAACAATGATGAGGACAGACTTGTTTTTGTATGGATTTTGGTAAGGTTACACATAATAGACTGCTCTGGAAGTTTAGATTGTATGGAATCCAGGGAGAGCTGGCTAACTGGGTACACAATTGGCTTCATGTTGGGAAACAGAGGATGACAGTGTAAGTTTCTTTCTCAGAGTGTTGCATCGTGACAAGTGGTGTGCCTCATGGGACAGTGCTGAGTCCATTGTTATTTGTCATCTGTATCAATGATTTAAATAAAAATATACAAAACGTGGTTAGTAAGTTTGCAGATAGTATAGTGGACAGTAAAAGAAGTTTTTCGAAAATTACAGGGGGAATTGAAACAGCTGTGTAGTGGGCTGAGGAATGACAAATGGAATTTAATTCAGATAAGTGCATGGTGTTGCAGTTGGAAAGTTAAATCAAGGTAGGACTTTCACAGTGAGCAGTAGGGTCCAGGGGACAGCTGTAGACCAGAAGACCTTGAAATACAAGTATATTATTCCCTGAAATTTGATTCACAGGTAGTGTGGGGGAGAAAACTTTTGGGACTCTGCCTTTCATTAGTCACGATACCAAATTGGGAGGTCATGGTGTGGCTGCAGAGGATACTGCTGAGGCTGCACTTGGAGTATAATGTTCAGGTTTAATCATCCTGCTATAGGAAAGCTTAAAATGGAAAGAGAGCAGATAAGATTTATAAGGATATTGCCAGGACCTGTGATATTGAATTATAGGGAGAGGCTGTGACTTCTGAGACTTCATTTCTTGCAGCATAGGAGACTGGGAGTTGATCTTACAAAGGCATATAAAATCATGAGTGGCATCGATAAAGTGCATACTCTCAAGTCTTTTTCCCAGGGTTACGGAAATCAAGAACTGGAAGGAAAGGGTTAAGGTGAGAGGGAGAAGATTTAACAGGAACTTAAGGGGTGACTTTGTTTTACACAGAGAGTGATATGTATGTGTAACAAGCTGCCACAGGAAGTGGTTGTGGCAGGTTCAATAGCAACATTTAAAAGGCATTTGAATGAGAACGTGGATTGGAAAGGTTTAGAAGGTTGCGAGCCAAACTCTGATTTGGATCTTGGTCAGCATTGACCAGTTGTGCCAAAGAGCCTGTATGACTCTCTGTAGCATATTTAAGCAATAGGGTCCGTGTGTCCTAGGGATTTTCCCAAGCACTTCATTGTTGATTGTTTTTTAAATGTGTACCTGCTATTTTGAGCTAAATGGCACTGTTTGACCACAAGAAAATTCAACAGCAAACACAAGAGAAGTCACTTTTTAGTAGAGACTGTACTTGCAAAATCTGCTGTAAAACATTTTTGAACTTTCTGTAATGCATCATCATAAATGTCAGACTTCATTTTACATATTTCTAGTTCTTAAAAGAAACAATAGCAATAAAATTTGATTGTATACATTGGAAACATTGGGATCAATTTCCTGCCACTGTCTGTAAGGAGTTTGTACGTTCTCCCTGTGCCACATAGGTTTTCTCTGGGTGCTCCAGTTTCCTCCCACATTCCAAAGACGTACGAGTTACTAGGTTATAGGTCACTTGATGTAATTGGGCAACAGTAACTTGTTGGGCAGGAGGGGCTTGTAACTATGCTGTATCTCTAAATAAAAAATAAAAATAAATAATTTTACCAGTAGCCTAGTTCAGTCTCTTGGTCCACTAGGAACTCATGAGAAGTGCAGAATAAACCAGCTGTTGATGTTATGGCCACTGGTGTGACCTTTTATCATCCTACTGCTAAACTGCAATTTGTCTTTTGTAATTATACAGTCAATTGAATTCCCATGTAATTGTACATAGCTTCAAGTTTTAAAATCTCACCAAACACGAGTTATAAGTGTCATAGCTGACCTTAAGTTGAACCTCCAGCCAAATTTGAGTAACTCCTCATGCTCAGTGCTTCATATGGTGTTCCCTCCTGCAGATCACAGCAGGTATCTCCCTGAATTAATGAATTTGTGATGATGGACGCTACAGCAGGGAGTGTGCTTTTACCTGCTGATCATTGGATCACAGTGGCTTCTACCACTTCCTCACTTTGTTAACTTACAAGATCAGAAGACGGCAGCTTTTAAAAGTTTTGGTTTTGTAAAACAAATTTAAATCAAATGTACTGGCTAGAAACAGGTACAGTAATTTCACTCAGCTGGTTTAATAATGATAAGAGGTTCTTTATTGATCCTGAGTGGGAAATTATTTCATTACAGCAACAACATTTAAAAGCATCCTTAGCAATAATAATAAATAATATTAAATATAATAATATTAACTAATAATAAAATAAGCTCTACATATAAAAAAAACCTGGATATTTTACCAAACTGTACCTGAATAAATGGATGCCTCTCACTTCCCAACAATGCCCTACACTGGGTGAACCTCTTAATTAACAGAACTAGCCTGAAGATGCACATTCAGCGTTTTAAGAACAGCTTCTTCCTCTGCCATCAGATTTTTGAATGGTCTACAAACCTATGAACCTCATTATTTTGTTCTCGTATTGTGCTATTTTTTAATATTTATTTTTGTACCTTATAATAATCTTTTATGTATTTTACTGCATTGCTGCTGCAAAACAACAAATTTCACACCCTTTGCCAGTGACAATAAACGTGATTCTGATTCTGATACCCTTGAACGAAGCTTTGAATTAAGGCCTGCTTCAAAATTCTCACAAGCTTCAGCATAAATTTTCACACAGCAGAAGCAAAAATTTCTATTTTCTTGTAACATACACATGCCCAGCAGTCTCCAACCATCACTGATCTGCGTGCATTGTAGTGTTGATAACTATCATGTCCTGGGAGCTGCCTTCCAACTTGTAAATTGCCCTCCAAGCACTTGAGCTTGGGCAGCCCTCATCTCTGCTATTTACCTGAATATTCCTTATGGTAGTGAATTTCCATTGCTTATTCTTCTTTTGGCAAGAAGAGATCCCTCCTGCATTTTGTCTTGAATTTATGTTATATTCGTGATACAGTTTTGGTATCTATACTGCTTTGCATTTTTTAGGGAAGCAGCCCAATTTCATCAGATTTTATAAATAGAGGCAACTGAGTGTAAAGGTTAAAAGCATACCTGAAGAACCCATGTTTTGTCTATAACCAGATCATTCATCAAAATACATCATTGAACTATAAGGACTGGTTTGAAGCTCTAGAAGAGGTGAAGAAAGATTTAGTAGACTAGTCACACACATAAAAGTTGCTGGTGAACGCAGCAGGCCAGGCAGCATCTCTAGGAAGAGGTACAGTCGACGTTTCAGGCCGAGACTCTTCGTCAGGACTAACTGAAGGAAGAGTGAGTAAGGGATTTGAAAGTTGGAGGGGGAGGGGGAGATCCAAAATGATAGGAGAAGACAGGAAGGGGAGGGATGGAGCCAAGAGCTGGACAGGTGATAGGCAAAAGGGATACGAGAGGATCATGGGACAGGAGGTCCGGGAAGAAAGACAATGGGGGGGGGAACCCAGAGGATGGGCAAGGGGTATAGTCAGAGGGACAGAGGGAGAAAAAGGAAAGTGAGAGAAAGAATGTGTGTATAAAAATAAGTAACAGATGGGGTACGAGGGGGAGGTGGGGCATTAGCAGAAGTTAGAGAAGTCGATGTTCATGCCATCAAGTTGGAGGCTACCTAGACGGAATATAAGGTGTTGTTCCTCCAACCTGAGTGTGGCTTCATCTTTACAGTAGAGGAGGCCGTGGACAGACATGTCAGAATGGGAATGGGATGTGGAATTAAAATGTGTGGCCACTGGGAGATCCTGCTTTCTCTGGCAGACAGAGCGTAGGTGTTCAGCAAAGCAGTCTGCCAGTCTGCGTCGGGTCTCGCCAATATATAGAAGGCCACATCGGGAGCACCGGACGCAATATATCACCCCAGCCGACTCACAGGTGAAGTGTCGCCTCACCTGGAAGGACTGTTTGGGGCCCTGAATGGTGGTAAGGGAGGAAGTGTAAGGGCAGGTGTAGCACTTGTTCCGCTTACACGGATAAGTAGACTAGTCTTTGGCATTATAAGGTACATTGAAGATGTTCTCTTTAGAGCCAGAAAGTGATTTGTGGAAAGTTTTCAAACTTATAAAAAGCTGAGCCAATCAAATAAAAGAAATTGGGTGCTTTAATCAATGAGGTGAGACACAAAACTGAACTTTAAGATAATTGGCAAAAGGAACGGATAACATGAGGAGAAACGTTTGCATACAGCAAATAGTCATGTTCAGAAAAAAAGAGGGAGACGATATTGCAAGGCTAGAGTGAAAGGATCTTAGGAAGTATTTCTAGCTAGATTGCTTTCCTTCCCCACAGCAGTGGTATCTGAAACTAGAGGGCAGAGATTTAGAGCGGTGATTACCAATAGGGGCAGTTACGTGTCCTAGCAAGGTACTGGGGGAATAGAAGTCATCAGGGGGTGTTAAGATTGTTGGGGGCAGGGCTGCTGTCAGCGGCACCCTAACTTGAGGCATGAGACCTGACCTATCATTAGTAGAGCATGCACTTCCAAAAAGAAGGATGAGACACTGGAACACAAGGAAAAAACATACCTTTCTGTCGTCACAATGCATCTGAAACTCGGCAATCTCATCTAACCTTACCAGCCAAACAGATGGGACTTAGAGTAATTACGATATGAATCAATCCAAGATATGCCCTGTACACAATTTTGTGTGAGTTACAGTCACAGGCAGGTCAAAGATCACGTGGCTTGTTGCTCATTTAGATATCAAGTGCAAGATATTGTGCAGCAATTTTACGAAATTTCATGGCAAAGTTTCTTGTGATGCACAGGCAGCAAAGGGCGGATACTACTATGTTAAGCTGAAGTGTAGACATTGGGGCAGTGACATGTGCGGCTATAGCGCAACCATTTATCCAGTCATATAGCACAGAATCAGGCCCTCTGTCCACTTGCCCATACCGACATCAAGCACCCATCTTTATTAATCACATTTTTGGATAGGAACATTCTATGCCTTGGTGATTCAAGAACCTGTCAAGATACTTCTTAAATGCTACGGAAGTATCAGCCTCTACTACCCCACCAGGCAGTATGGTCCAGACTCAACCATTCTCTGAGTGATAAAATTCTTCTTCAGATGCCTTCTTAACATCCCTTAACTTAAACCTATGCCCTTTGGTTTGGACACTGCTATGGAGAAAAGTTTCTTGCTATATAGCCTATATGCAGACTGATCTTATTTCTTGTATACCTCAATCAGATCCTCAAAAGCTGCCTGTTTTGAGTGAAAACAAACCCAGTTTATCCATCTTCTGCATATAACCAAAATTCTCTATCCCAGACAAGATACTTGCGAAGCTTCTCTGCACCCTCTACATTGCAATCATGTCCTTCCTAACGTGCATGACCAGGACCAGACTTCAAATCTAACTCAACCACTGTGTTATACAGTACACTGCTATTATATTCAATGTCCTGGCTTTTGTAGGCAAGCATTCTTCACCATCACATCTAGCTGAGCTGCTGTCTTCATTTAGACACAAAGCTCCTGTTATTCCACACTCTAAGGTCCTATCAATCATTATGTATATCCTAGCCATGTTTGACCTTCCAAAATGCATCAAATTACATTTGTAAGGATTAAATTCAATATGTCATTGCTTTGTCCATCTTATCAAACCATCAGTATTTTCTATGAGCCTATTATGACTCTCCTCACTATCAACTTCACTATCTAGTTTTCATGTCATATGCAAACGTAATATTCATATCGAAACCATTGAAGTATATAACAAACAGAAAGAGGCCCAGCACTGATTTCTGCTGTACACTACCCGCTATTAGTTTCCCATCATAAAAACAACCATTCACCATCACCCTATGCCTCAAATTACCAAACCAATTTTGGATCCAATTTGGACTTGCTCTGAATCCCAAATACTCTAACCTAGTAAATATCAACAGGGGCAGTTACGTGTCCTAAAGAGACATTAAGGGGAAATAGAAGTCATGGTGGGGCGTTCAAGATTCTTGGGGGTGGGGTGGTAAATGGCGGCCTAAGTTGACACACGAGACTTGACCAACCTATGGTAGACAATGCACTTCCAAAAAGGATGAAGCACTGGAACAAAGGGAGAACCATAGCTCTACAGAATGTGAGCACTCGTCATCACATCGTGTCTGAAACTTGGCAATCTCATTCGACCTTACCAACTAAACAGACACTATTGGGGATGCATAAATTAGCAACCAGGGTGCCCAACAGTTCCCCTTGACTTGCGGCATGGAACAAGTTCATGCAATTTAACTGTTGGTAAGTCAAGTACACCCTCTCCACTTTCTCTACAGATCTACGGAAAACACGTACAGCGATACAGCGCTGGGCAGAACCAAACGGTGAAATCAGTGAACCTACCAACTCCGAGGATTCCTCTTGAGGTGTTCAAAGCAACCTCAGCTTCATATGTGCTGACAAGAACCATCTATGGGGATTATGAGGCCTTGCTTGATTGGTCAATCATGCTAACTGGAATAGTATAAAGGTAGCTCAACGAGCACCAGCTGTATCCCAACTAACTTTCAGATGCTAATCTGAATCTTTGCCAACATAATTTTCACTGTTGCAATCATCTTCATCTTTGCTTCACTGTTCTTTTGCATGCCACTACCATTGTTCCATCTATGTCAACTCACTGCTGTTGCCAACATCTGACAGGCATTCCCAGTTTGTGTTAATTTTTTTAATTTTAATTTTTCCCCGTTAATGATGGATAAGTACATACGGCTCCACCTCTTGGAGTCTGAAGGTGGTGAAGCCTTGAATTCTAACCCTGCTAAGAAATGCAAAATATAGAAAGTGCACCAATACAATGTTACATACCTGGAATGTGGTTTTATCCCTTTCCCATCAGATCAGTGACACCCCATAGGTATTATTTGTAATACTGTACTGTCTAATGAAGCCATAAAATCATCAAGATATCAGGAACACTTCAGTAAAAGATACCCTGAAAAGGCTCAGTTCCAGAAGATGAAAGAAGCATGTGAAAAACATTGAACACTCCAGTCATTTGCCAAGAAGGTTAAAAATGACATCGATAGAGGTCTCATTGCTTCTTACACAGTAACGTTACCAAAATGATAGAAAAGTATGGAAAATCTCATACAATTGGAGAAAGATTAATAATGCCTGCTGTATCAGAAGTGCTCACCAGCTCTCAAAACAGATACCAGTATTTTAAAATCAATTCCTCTGATTAATAACTCTGTAGCTCATCGTATTGATGAAATGAGTGATGACATTGAGAATCAACTATGCACAGAGCTATAAAAAGCAGAATTTGGGATACAACTGGATGAGCCCAGTGCGAGACAATGAGGCATTTCTAATGGCATATGTATGGTTTATAAAAAATGGAAAAGTTTTTGAAGAGATTCTCTTTTCTAAAAAGTTAAAAACAAATATCAAAAGAGAATCAATCCACAACGAGCTTAAAATGTATATTGAGGATAAAAGTATTCCAATCAGGAACATGGTTTCTTGTGCAACAGATGGAGCACCATATATGACAGGTTTAATGGCATTTATGAAAACAGAAATTCCAAGTCTGATTGCAATCCATTGCGTAATTCATCGTCAACATCTCACAGCCAAAAACCTCAGCCAGCGACGTTTTTCAAGTATGACTCTTGTAGTATCTGCTATCAACAAAATTAAAGCTCTTCCATTAAATAGCAGAATATTTTGCCAGTGATGCCAAGATAACGATGAAGAGTTTGAATGCTTGCTTCTTCACACGGAAGTGCGTTAGCTGCCAAAAGGCTGCTGCTTAAAACATTTCTTTGATCTTTTTGATACTGTGATTGAATTTTTGTTTAACTGAACTTCTATATGGAGATGTGGCATCTCCGATCTGTATGACAAAATGAACATTCTAAATATGAAGATGCAGGGTGAGAATTTCAATTTAATCCAGACAAAAAATGTAGTGTCCACTTTTATCTGAAAATTGGAAATATATAAGCAAAACATTGGGGGAAGAATGTTCTCACAGTTTCCCTGCATGGGAAGTATGGCACTTTATTTCACAGATGATGATTTGCAAGAGTACTGCTTACACTTGCAGTCACTGAAGAAGGATTTTCAAAATCAATTCAAGGATTTCAATGATCTGGAAATTCCAGACTGAGTAATTAACCCATTTCTTTGCAAGTTGGAAGAACAGGAAGGGAGATTTCAAGAAGAAATGATCAAAATTCAGAATGATGACGAAGCAAAGGTGCTTTTCAAAAATGTTGGCCTTTATGGAATGTGACTACACTGTCATATGAAGTTTCCTGGTCTTTGGAGAAGAGCCAAACTGCTCATCATTGCATTTCCATCCTCCTATCTTGTTGAAAGAGGCTTCAGCGCATTGAACATCACATTCACAAAAAAAAAGAAATCACTTGGACATTGTTCCACATGGGGTCTTGAGACTTGCCTGTCACAACTTGAATCAGATATTTCAACTCTTGCTAAAAACTATTAAGCTCAATGATCACATTGATATTAAAGCTGCTTTATGGTGCACAGTTACGATGTAAGCTAGGTTTAAAGACAAATAAAAATATAAAGAAGAATAATTTTTCTCATGTTAGCATATGGTAGACATGTCTTTACATTATGGGGGTGCCAGAAAGTATATTGTGTCTAAGAGGGGTGTTGGAAAGTATGAAAGTGCTTTGGGAGGCATTGGGCTAAAAAAGATTGGGAAACACTGATTTAGAAAGAATGTGAGAAAAGGAGGTTATTTCAGATGGTAGTTGCAATCTGGAAAACATTGTCTGAATGGGTGGTGGAGTCAGAAACTCTCATAACATTTAAGAAGTACCTAGATGAACACTTGACCTGTCAATACATAGAAGGTTATGGACCAGCTGCTGTTTGATAGAGTAGGTATTTGGTGGTCAGCTGAAGTGCCTGTTTCTGTGCTGCAAGGGGCAGGGTTTCATATTTCTGGATCATTGGGATTTCTTCTGGGGAAATCATGACCTGTACAAAAAGGGTAGGTTACACCTGAACTTGAAGGGCACCAACATCCTTGTGAGCAGGTTTGCAAGAGCTGTTGGGGGGCATTTAAAGTACTTTGGCTGCGGTATGGGAATATGAATGATAGGGCAGTTGGTATACGAATAGATGCTGTGTGTTGTGAGACTGTGAAGAAGGACAAAATTGCAGTCAGTGGAATAGGTTGAAATGTGTCTTTAAACCAAATAGTCAGTTCAACAGTTCCACTGTTTGGAAAAGTAAGGATAAAATAAAAGGAAGGTGGAAATCATGAAAACTCAAGAATAAATAAAAAGACAAAAAGTTTAGAAAGGGATAATAATTTAACTTCTGGTAATATGGGGGAAAATTGAAAAGTGTGATGAATACAGGAATCAAGGTGTTATATCTGAATGCACGCAGTATACAGAATAAGGTAGATGATTCTGTAGACCATTTAGAGGTTGGCAGGTATGATGTTGTGGGAATCACTGTGTCACAGCTGAAAAAAGATCATAGTTGAGAGCTTAACTGTAAGGGTACACACCGTATTGAAAGGACAGGCAGGTACGCTGGGTGGGTTGAGTGGTTCTCAGAAAGAAAATGAAATCAAATCCTTAGGAAGAGGTGACATAGGATTGGAATATGAAGAATCCTTGTGGGTAGAGTTAAGGAACTGCAACCATAAAAGCTCCCTAATGGGAGTTATATACAGGCCTCTGAAGAGTAGCCAGGATGTGAGTTACAAATTACAACGGGAGATAGAAAAGGCATGTGAAAACGGCAATGGTGCAATATATATGGGGATTTCAGTATGCAGGAAGATTGGGAAAATCAGGTTGGTGCTGGATTCCAAGAGAAAGGATTTGTAGAATGCCTACAAATTGGATTTTTAGAATCATGTCAATAGTGCAATTTAATGTGTACAATATACAACCTGAAATTCTTCCTCTCCACAGACACCCTCAAAACAGAAGGAAAAAAACAGACAATGAATGGCAGAAATAAAGTATAAGAACCCCAAAGCTCCCTGGCCTCTCCCAGCTACAGGCAGCATCAACCCTCCCCCCATTTTTCAGAATCAGAATCAGAATATTGTTTATTACCACTGGCATGTGACGTGAAATTTGTTAACTTAGCAGCAGGAGTTCAATGCAATCTGGCAGAGAAAAAAAAATAATAATAACAAATAAAAAAATAAATCAATTACTTATATTGAATAGATATTTTAAAACGTGCAAAAATAGAAACACTGTATGTTAAAAAAAAGTGAGGTAGTGTCCTAAGATTCAATGTCCATTTGGGAACCGGATGGCAGAGGGGAAGAAGCTGTTCCTGAATAGCTGAGTGTGTGCCTGCAGGTTTCTGTACCTTCTCATAATAATCATGGCTGTGTCTGTCTAAGTAGACAATGGATGCGGCCGTTCCGGGGTGCAGACCTGGGTGATAAATATGGAGATCCTGGGCTGCCCAGACATCAAGATCCCCGTCTCGGCCTCGCAGATGTGGTCCAAAGGAATGCGAAGCAGTACATTTGGCATCAGCTTGGCTGCAGGAGCTGCCGGGAGGTGACGTGATACGTCATCCAACCGCCTTAGGGGCTCCACTCCGGATTTGTGTAGGATTTACTCCTTAGCCTTCTCTTCTCCTGAAGATACCCACAAGGCAGAGGGCTCCGTAACCCTGAATAGGGTCCCGTACCGGGTACTGTCAGCCGGAGACAGCTGAGCCCAGGACTCGTGTAAAGAAGGATCGTCACACCCTGTAGTAGTGATATATGGAGCCACTACCTCCTGCCTGATGGTAAACGTGAGAAAAGGGCATGCCCTGGGTGCTGGAGGTCCTTAATAATGGATACTACCTTTCTGAGACACTGCTCCCTAAAGATGTCCTGGGTACTTTGCAGGATAGTACCCAAGATGGAGCTGACTAGATTAACAACCTTCTGCAGCCACTTTGGGTCCTGTGCAGTAGCCCCTCCAAACCAGACAGTGATGCAGCTTGTCAGAATGCTCTCCATAGTACAACTATAGAAGTTTTTGAGTGTATTTGCTAACATGCCAAATCTCTTCAAACTCCTAATAAAATATAGCTGCTGTTTATTCTAGCATAAAGCATCAACATTCCCACCACCCAACCTGCAAGCAACAGCAAAGCCCCATGGTCTATAGTACATCAAAAACTAACTCTTCACACCAACATTTTGACATCCCACAGGATCTCTCACACTGACAAGGGAGAGACAGATATAGCTCCTTCCACAGCAGCAAGGGAGACAACAGTCAATATTTTGATGTTACAATCAATCTGAAGCGTTGCTTTCTTATGTGGAGTTCCCTGCCTCAAGAATCAGCAAATCGGTTGCCAAGTGCAGTGTCCTCTGACAGCCCAATGTTCCAGCCCCTTCTATGCTTCAGTATGTGACATCAGCAAGAATCCATGTCCACAGGGCCGCGCAGGCCCTGAAGGCTCCAACTTCTGGCTGAACCTGGACATGCCGAAACATGGCCAATCAGTGAGCTCCAAGAACAGGAACATGCTGTCATGTAGAACCGCAGTCTTTAGGTGCTACAGGGAGCCCAGCAACCCTGAAAGGAAGATTAGAATAGGAAGAATTTGACCGTTTCACTGATGAGCTTTGAGAGGTTGTTCTCTGGTGCCAACTCAGCCATTTGAGGTTGAGCCCACTAGAGAAAAGGCAATTCTGGATTGGGTATTGTGTAATGCATCAGATTTGATTGGGGAGCTTAAGGTAAGGGAACCTTTCAGAAACAGTATTCATAATATGACAGAATTCACCCTGCAGTTTAAGAGGGAGAAGCTAAAATCAGATGTATCAATATTACAGTGGAGTAAAGGCAAGCACAGAGGCGTGAGAGAGTAGCTGGTAAAGTTGATTGGAAGGGGGTACTAACAGGGATGATGGCAGAACAGCAATAGCTGGAGTTTCTGGGAGCAATTAAAAAGGTGAGGAATAGGTACATCCCAAAGAAGTAATACTCTAGAGGATGAGCCAAACGTGACTGACAAGGGAAACTGAAGACAGCATAAAAGCAAAAGAGAGGGCATATAGTGCTGCAAAGGAGGGAGGAGAAGATGGCCACACGATGCAGTGTGCGCGACCGTTCTGAATGATATCGTACCTGTGAAGTAGGATGCCATGCACAATCCTGATTTGATAGAGACAGACGTGAAGGAGCATGGAGGAAAACCTGGAGAAACTTCTGAAATGCCCGCTTCGCTGCCGCTGCTACTGTGTGATCGAGAATCTCCGGAGGGGAAGGCCCCAAATCCTCGGCCTTGCCTATTGCCTGTTGCCGGGGCCGGGGTCGAAGTGCTCGGCAGAGATGGTGCTCTGTGCATCGGTGTCAGAGAACTGGTTGGAGGCTCGGAGTTTTCGGACGGACTCGGAGTCGGACTGTGGTCGGATGCTTCCGGGATGCTTCATCGGCAAGTTTGGGGCGCTAGGGGTTTACCGTCTGTGTGAGATGATGGGACTTTTGAGAGACTCTGAGACTTTACCGTGCCCATAGTCCGTTCTTATCAAATTACGGTATTGCTTTGCACTGTTGTAACTATATGTTATAATTATGTGGTTTTTATCAGTTTTTCAGTCTTGGTTTGTCATGTGTTTCTGTGATATTATTCTGGAAAAACATTGTATCGTTTCTTAATGCATGCATTACTAAATGACAATAAAAGAGGACTGCGTGTCCTCAGAATCTAATCTAATTTAATGATATAATAGAGCTAAAATTAGAGGATTGGGAAGATTTAAAAACCAACAGAAGGAAACTAAAAAAGCAAATAAGGAAAGAAAAGCTGAAATATAAAGATAAACCATCCAACAATATAAAGGACATGATTTTTTTTCAATATTTAAACAATAAATGGAGGTGAGAGTGTATATTGGACCACTGAAGATGGCGCTGGAGAAGAAGTAATGCGGGAGAAAGAAATGGCAATATACTTGAGTATATTGCATCAGACTTCACTGTGGCAGACACAAGCAGTGTGCCAGAAATTCAAGAGTGCCGGGGGAAAAAGTGAGTGTAGTTGCTATTACTAAGGAGCAAGTGCTTGGGAAGCTGACGTGCTTGAAGGTGGATAAGTCACCTGGACCAGATGGACTATACACTATATTTCTAAAAGAGGTAGCTGAATTGTGAAGGCATTAGTAGTGATCATTCAAGAATCATTCGTTTTTCAAATGGTTCCAGAGCTCAGGAAAATTGCAAATGTCACTCCGCTCTTTCAGAAGGAAGGGAGGCAAAAGACAGGAAATTCCAGGCCGGTTAGCTTGACTTCAGTGATTGGGAAGATGTTGGCGTCCGTTATTAAGGATGAGGTTTCAGGGTACTTGGAGATGTATGATAAAGTATACCAAAGTCAGCATGGTTTCCTTAAGGGGGAATTTAGCCCAACAAATCTGTTGTAATTCTTTGAGGAAGTAACAGGCAGGATAGACAACAGATTTTTTTACTTGGGTTTTCCGAAGGCCTTGACAAGGTGATGCACGTGGGGCTGCTAAACAATTTAAGAATCCATGGCATTGCAGGAAAGATACCAGCATGAATAGATAGGCTGACTGGCAGGAAGCCAAGAGTGGGAATAAAGGGAGCCTTTTCTGCTTGGCTGCTGGTGACTAATGCAGTTTTGGGACCACTTCTTTTCACGTTATATTTCCATGACTTGGATGACAGAATTGAAGGCATTGTGACCATGTCTGTGGACAATACAAAGACAGGTGGAGGGGAAGATAGTGTTGAAGAAATGGTGAGGACTTGGACAGACTATGAGAATAGGCAAGGGAGTGGCAGATGGAATATAATGTAGGGAAGTGTATGGTCATACACTTTAGTGAAAGGAATAAAAGTGTAGACTACTTTCTAAACAGGGATAAAGTTCAGAAATCAGAGGTGGAAAGGGACTTGGCAGTCCTCGTGCAGGATTCCATAAAGCTTAACTAGCAGGTTGAGTCAGTAGTAAGGAAGGCAAATGCAATGTTAGCATTTATTTTGAGAAGATTAGCGTATAAAAGCAATAATGTAATGCTGAGTTTTCATAAGGCATTGGTCAGACCATACTTGGAGTATTGTGAGCAGTTCTGGACTCCTTATCTAAGAAAGGATGTGTTGGCTTTGGAGAGGGTCCAGAGGAGGTTCACGAGTATGATCCCAGGAATGGCAGAGTTAAGGTATGAGGAGTGTTTAATGGCTCTGGTCCTGAATCTGCTGGAGTTTAGAAGAGCGAGGAGAATCTCACTGAAACCTATTGACAATTGATCGGCCTAGATAGAGTGGACATGGAGAGGATGGCTCCTATAGTGAGGGAGTCTAGCACCAAAGGGCACTGCCTCAGAATAAAAGGATGACCCTTTTGAATAAGGGGCAATTTCTTTAGCAACATGTTTGTGAATCTGTGGAATTCATTGCCATGGACGATTGTGGAGGCCAAGTCAGTGGGTTAGCACGATAGCATACTGGTTAGCACAGCACTTTCCAGTACCAGTGACCCAGGTTTAATTCCCGCAGCTGCTTGTATGGAGATTGTACATTCCCCCTGTGACTGCGTGGGTTTCCTCTAGGTGCTCTGGTTCCTTCCCACAGTCTAAAGACCTACCGGTTGGTAGGTTAATTGATCATTGTAAATTTCCTGTGATTAGGCTTGGATTAAATTGGGCGATAGCTCAGCGGTGCAGCTCGAAGGCCTATCCACAGTGCATTTCAATACATAAATAAGGTATAATTAAAGCATAATCTGGCTTTCTGCATTCCTTTCTTCTCACTTTGAGGTTCACACTCATTCCTTCTCACGTACAGAAAAATACAAGAGAATATAAGTGAAGTCTTGGGGAAAATTAAAGTGGATAAATCCCCGGGACCTGACAGAGTGTTCCCTCGGACCTTGAAGGAGACTAGTGTTGAAATTGCAGGGGCCCTGGAAGAAATATTTAAAATGTCGCTGTCTACGGGTGAGGTGCCGGAGGATTGGAGAGTGGCTCATGTTGTTCCGTTGTTTAAAAAAGGATCAAAAAGTAATCCGGGAAATTATAGGCTGGTAAGTTTGACGTCGGTAGTGGGTAAGTTATTGGAGGGAGTACTAAGAGACAGAACCTACAAGCATTTGGATAGACAGGGACTTATTAGGGAGAGTCAACATGGCTTTGTGCGTGGTAGGTCATGTTGGAGTTTTTCGAGGAGGTTACCAGGAAAGTGGATGAAGGGAGGGCAGTGGATGTTGTCTACATGGACTTCAGTAAGGCCTTTGACAAGGTCCCGCATGGGAGATTAGTTAGGAAAATTCAGTCGCTAGGTATACATGGAGAGGTGGTAAATTGAATTAGACATTGGCTCGATGGAAGAAGCCAGAGAGTGGTGGTAGAGAATTGCTTCTCTGAGTGGAGGCCTGTGACTAGTGGTGTGCCACAGGGATCAGTGCTGGGTCCATTGTTATTTGTCATCTATATCAATGATCTGGATGATAATGTGGTAAATTGGATCAGCAAATTTGCTGATACAAAGATTGGAGGTGTAGTAGACAGTGAGCAAGGTTTTCAGAGCCTGCAGAGGGACTTGGATCAGCTGGAAAAATGGGCTGAAAAATGGCAGATGGAGTTTAATACAGACAAGTGTGAGGTATTCCACTTTGGAAGGACAAACCAAGGTAGAACATACAGGGTTAATGGTAAGGCACTGAGGAGTGCAGTAGAACAGAGGGATCTGGGAATACAGATACAAAATTCCCTAAAAGTGGCGTCACAATTAGATAGGGTCGTAAAGAGAGCTTTTGGTACATTGGCCTTTATTAATCAAAGTATTGAGTATAGGAGTTGGAATGTTATGATGAGGTTGTATAAGGCATTGGTGAGGCCGAATCTGGAGTATTGTGTTCAGTTTTGGTCACCAAATTACAGGAAGGATATAAATAAGGTTGAAAGAGTGCAGAGAAGGTTTACAAGGATGTTGCCGGGACTTGAGAAACTCAGTTACAGAGAAAGGTTGAATAGGTTAGGACTTTATTCCCCGGAGCGTAGAAAAATGAGGGGAGATTTGATAGAGGTATATAAAATTATGATGGGTATAGATAGAGTGAATGCAAGCAGGCTTTTTCCACTGAGGCAAGGGGAGAAAAAAAACAGAGGACATGGGTTAAGGGTGAGGGGGGAAAGTTTAAAGGGAACATTAGGGGGGGCTTCTTCACACAGAGAGTGGTGGGAGTATGGAATGAGCTGCCAGATGAGGTGGTAAATGCGGGTTCTTTATTAACATTTAAGAATAAATTGGACATATACATGGATGGGAGGTACATGGATGGGAGGTGTATGGAGGGATATGGTCCGTGTGCAGGTCAGTGGGACTAGGCAGAAAATGGTTTGGCACAGCCAAGAAAGGCGAAAAGGCCTGTTTCTGTGCTGTAGTTTCTATGGTTCTATGGAAAAGGAACATGAGCAGGCTAACTGGCTCTTCAAGCTTACTCTGTCATTCAATAAGTTCATTGCTGATCCAATGTTGAACTCAATATATTTTCCTGTGCTCTCCCTATAATTCTTTAATTCCTTGTGCTGCAAATGTCTGAAGTTGCCACGTTGAATTTATTTATTCAACAACTCTGCCTCCTGCTCGAGTTAATGAAACACCTTAAAATGTTAAGAAGATTGATGCCGCCCCGGCTGAGGCAATACCACCAATCCAGGAGTCAGCTGGTGACTTCCTTTGCTTTCTACTGCAGCAAGTCTACCCTTTCTTGCATAAGGAGACCATGACTGACACATTGCTCCAAGGGTGGACTCATTAATGTCCTGCATAATTGTATCAAGACACCCTTGTTCCTGCATTCCTCTTACTATGAAGGCTACACTACCACTTGCCTTAACTGCTTCCTGAACCTGGTGTTTAAGGACAAGCATATCTCTCTGTACATCAGCACTTCGCAACCTAAAACCATTTAGATAGTGAGAACGATTTTTCTTAGTATTTGCTCCATTACCTCCCCATAACTGACAACTTTATTTAGGCACGCAGAGTGATGTGTTGACATTTCTTCCCTGGACCCTCAAGCCCTAGTCTAATTGTTTCTCTGACCCCACTTCCCAACTTCCTTCCTCCTGCTCTCCTGCATCACCCACCCACTCACTGATTTAAACTCCATGAGTAATTTTAGCTAATGACTCTCTTTATAAAAGCCAATTAAATATCTTCCTGATCACTACTTTAGTTACCTTCTCAAAAAGAACATTATTAGATTTGCTGTATGACTTACTCTTTATAAACATGTGTTGGTTCTATGCAATCACTTGGAAATTCCCCTCAGCACTCCAATGTCCTTTTATTACTTGTAGATTCCAAAACTCTCCCACATCTGTTAGAGTTGCATGTTTTTAATTTACTGGTTTCCCTGATTCTAGTATTTCTTCAACAATTAAGTTACATTTCCAGTCTAACAATCTAAAGCCAGTTGAAATTGTGAAAGCTTGGTAAAATTGTAGCAATAGTGTCTGCAATTTTCTCACGTAGTTGCTTCTGGTGAAAACCATTAAGTTCTGCGAATTTGTTAGTACTTATTACGATTGAGCTAGATCATTGTGACTGGTCTCCTCCACAGTGCACCCTGCCCACACTTTCCCTTTCATAATGCAGAGGGCTGAATAAGCTGACCCTTTGTACCTAATAGTCCTTATGAAGTAGTGTGGGGCTCAAGAGCTGGGGTGGATTTGTTAGGCTGGCTGTAAAAGATTTTTTTAATTCTTCTTAGAAATACCTCTGTTAGTCAGAGACATTTAACATCAATTCAAATATATTTATATGTTAAAATCATCAGAATAATTAAATATGTTGCATTGAAGTAAATTAGCCCATAATAAGTCAAACATATATCTGATCGATTTTCATAGGATTGGTGACTATATGCAATGAATAAGGTTACTGTTTCTTTACCAGCATCAATAATGTGAGGCCAAGGGGTAAAAACGAAATGCTTCACCACTTACCATGGTGAGTAAACTGCCACTTGACTCCTGGTTCACCTTGATATATCTTTATATATAATATAAAGGTACCATGCCATCTCTACTGCCCTCATAGTGCATAAGTACAAAGCTATGCAGCGAGTTAAACACATTCTTAAAAATCACCTGAGATGGAAGCTTTCTCAGGGTTTTTAATGAGATTGTACTTGTGAATATATATTGTTGCTTCAAAGACAAATACAGAGAGGGTGGAGATGGATCGTTTCCACTGTGCGTGTCAGATTGAATCCAAATTACCCACGCAGGAAATGATATATGTTTAAAAAAAAGTGCAGGAAGTGATTTTCACAGATATTGAACTGCACCTCTAGAAGCCAGAGCATTCCCTGCTTGACGTCTGTAGGATGTCAAGTTTAACTATTGAACTCAAAGTCAAGTGATTATTTTATTACGCCTTTGGCCAAAGAAGGATAGTCTCAGAGACTGGTCTTGAAAACAGTCTTACTACTCTTACTCTAACCATTCTCACTTCAAAAATACCAACCTTGATGTCATTCCTGGTGGGGATCAGCAAGAAATGCTGGGCCAGTCAGCCTTGAGGAGGTGCTGAGCTGATTTGCTTGGAGCCCTCTTGTGGTACGATCAGTAGTTTGACATCAATAGGAACATCGCTCCACTGGTTCTTCGAGGTTGATTGCCTGATCTGTTGGATCCTATTATGTACATAAACATAGAATCTCCTTGTTTCATTAAATATAATAAGTGCTTTCCCACTCATTGTGATGAGTGAACTGTTATCTGACTCCTGGTTTATCTTGAACCTCTCTATATAGTACAGAAGTACCATACCTTCAGGAAGTGAAGTTTATACAAAATGAACTGTGTCTCTAGAGGCCAGAACATCACCCCAAAGTCCAGGCTGATAACCCTTTGGAACCATTGGCTGTTGACAGCACAGTTTACGCTTTTTTTAAAATGCTTTTTCTTACTTTTGTTGACTGTGATGAGGTTCATCCCTTGACTTGTAACTGGACAGTAGCACAGAAGATGTAAAGGAAATTCATCAGTGTGTTGCTTGGGATAGAGTGTTTCCTTTATGAGGAGAGATTGGATAGGTTGAGATTGATTTTCTTAAAGGGGGAAAATCTTACTGAAACATACAAAATGATGAGGGGTATTGATAGAGTTGTGCTCGTTAATGAGGGACAGTGTAGAGCATGCAGGATACTCAACTGAATACCACTATTAACTACCACAGTGGACAGTACAGATAACAATAAAACCTTTACCCTTAACAGGTATATCTATAGCCAGAGGGTAAGGTAAAAGGTAAGATTTTTTTTTCACCCAGAGAGTAATTTAAATCTGAAATGCATTCCATGTCTGGACGGCAGGAATAGATACCCTCAAAACATTAAAGAAGTATTTGAATGAGCACTTGGAATGCCACAGTGTTGAAAACTGCAGGCCAAACACTGGAAAAAGAGGTCAGTAGAGTTGGATTTGTGATGTAACGTGGTGGGCCAAAGTGCCTGCTTCCAAAGGGTGGAGTGACTTTGTAATTCAGCATTCATTTAAATTGTCTGTTCATGTCTTGCCAACGATCAAGTCCTCAAAAAGTTGCCATTAGCTTTCTTGCTGTATGGGAAAAATTCCATACGCAATTTATTTTGAGCTTAACTAATCTCTCTAGGGTTTCTATCTCATGTATAATAAAGTCATTGACTTTATGGAATTTATTACAAAGAAAGAAAACATTTGCATTTCAAAGCTCCTTCCTAGTCTCAGGACACTCAAAGCACTTTACAATAATTAAATATTACTGAATTGAGGTCACAGTTTTAAATTAGAGTAAGGCAGCATCCAATTTGTCCACAGCTATATCCCACAACCAACATGGTGTTGGTGATCAAGTAATAGACACCAGTGATGTTGGTTGAGGTATAAACGTTGACTGTAACAACTCCCCTGGTATTTTAGTACTGTATCATAGGAGCTTTTATCTGAAAAATCTGATGGTGCTTCATTTTAATGACCAAATTTAAATACAACAGCCTAAAGCTCTATCATGCATAATGTTCTGTCTGGCACAATGTTTTGTGTGCCATGCAACAGAATTAAAAAAAAACCCTGATCATATTTATATTTTAGGTAGAATTACCTAGGAGAAAAGCAGCCTGTGTTGTTTTGTACCTACAGAAAACCTGTGACAATTAGAGGATGTTGTCATTGTGTATGCTGGTGTTGTGGAGGTGCCACAGGGAGTTTTGGAGTTTAGAGTTCAATTGCAGCACTGTCTGTAAGGAGTTTGTACTTTCCCCCCTGACTGTGCCGGTTATCTCTGAGTGCTTCGGTTTCCACAAAGGTGTGCCAGTTGTGAGGTTGATTGATCAGTGTAAATCGTCTTGGGTAAGTCTGGTGTTAAACAGGTGGATTGCCAGGTGGTGCAGCACGTTGGGCCAGAAGGGCCTGTTCTGTGCGGTGGCTCTAGATAAATAAGTACATTACTAGTACCGTTGGAACTCCCTCAGTGTTGCTTTTGTGTCTCAGAAGAATATTACGCCAAGTATAAAGCAATGCATTATTGCTAAATCGTCAGTAGGGCCCTTCTTAAGGAAATCAAATCTTATTGATATGAAATACACACTTTGTGAATTACAGTATATTTGTGAAATGGGCTTATTTTCTGGTGTTTCATAAATCAATGTTGGTTGTAACTCAATGTAAAATACCATATAATAACTTTGGAATTATAGTGATTTGGAAGCTGTGAAGCATTATCAGAATATGGGTGTAATGCCACAAAACTCACAATATATTTTTATTGTAAATATACAGTCATTAAATCTATTAACCTTAGGATCACCTGAAACTGAATGACAGTGGGTAAATTGTCTGTTTTGCTCCCTCCATAAAAGTCGGAAGTGTAAAATAAGACAGTGTCAATTAATTTTCACAATAAAAGCAATTAAAATTACCTTTTCTGGATGCTTACTGTAAGGCGTTTGAACATTGTTTTGGTGAAAGTTGTAAACCAATGACCTTAATAAGAATTTATTTTACATGTGCTCTCAATTTTATCGTTTGGCAATCAAAATGAGCCATAGGTACAATGCTAATGATGGGTCTCTGTTTCGGCTGCCCTCAGGACACTCAGTCAAGGTAGAGGGATGATCTGATGTCTGGTTCCATAATCCTTTCAAAATCAAGGTTATTTACTTCCACCTCCATTCTATGGACAGTTTTACACTTGCCTTCAATCTTCATCGGAAGAGTGAAGGTAAGTGTGAAACCTATTCGCATAACAATATAATGATGAGGACCTCGGGCACACCAAGTGTTACTGAGATCTTTATCTGTATTTTTGTGACCTTCAAATTTAGTAGCTTCCCTTGACATACCCCAGTCAGTTCTGATTGGCATAATCAGCTCCTCCACAATCTCCATCAGCATAGGTGCACCACAGGGCTGTGAGTTTAGCCCCCTGCTCCACTCGCTGTACACCTGTGACTGTGTGGCTAAGTACAGCTCCTACACCACATTCAAGTTTGTTGATGACACCACTGTTGTGGGTTGTATCAAAGGTTGTGACGAATCAGCATTCAGGAGGGTTATGAAAATCTGGCTGAATGTGTTGTAACAACAATCTCTCACTCAATGTCAGCAAAACCAAGGAACTGATCGTAGACTTCAGGAGAGGAAAACCAGAGGTCCACGAGCCAATCCTCATTGGAGGATCAGAGATGGAGAGGGTCAGTAGCTTTAATGTCCTGGGTGTCACTATCTCAGAGGATCTGTCCTAGACCCATTGTATAAAAGTAATTGCAAAGAAAGCACGACAGCGCCTCTACTTCCTTAGAAGGCCACGGAGGTTTGGAAAGACATCAAAAACCTCGACAAACTTATATAGATGTGTAATAAAAAGTGTGCTGACTGGCTGCATCATGGCCTGGTATGGGAAAACCAATGCCTTTGAATGGAAAATCCTACAAAAGGTAGCCCCTTGCAGGTAAAGCCCTTCCAAGCATTGAGCACACCTACAGGAAACGCTGTTGTAGGAAAGCAGAACTGTCGTCAGAGATCCCCACCACCCAGGCCTTGCTCTTTTCTCACTGCTGCCATCAGGCAGCAGGTACAATTACCTCATGACTCGGCACCATCAGGTTAAAGAACAGTTACTACTCCTCAACCATCAGGCTCTTGAACAAAAACAGGCTAATTACACTCATCTATTGAGATGTTCCCACAACCAATGATCTCACCTTAAAGACTTTTTATCTTGTTATTTCATGATCTCATTATTTATTTTTTGTATTTGTACAGTTTGTTGCCTTCTATGCTCTTGCTCTTTCAATGATCCTGTTTACAGTTACTATTCTATAGGTTTACTGAGTATGCCCGCAGGAAAAGGAATCTCAGGATTTGTATGTGGTGACATGTACTGTATGTACTCTGATAATAAATTTTACTTTGAACTTTGAACTTTCTATTTCCCACTCATCATAAGTCCAGATATCAGCACTTTTCTACCTAAATTCTAATCAGCATGAAATCTGATTACCCTACATTGGCTTGGGGTCAACTGATGCTTAGATTTCAGAACTCTCAGTTCTTAGGATTGCATTTTACCATTGACTCACCTCCTCCTGATTCTGTTGGTTAGGCTTATAGCCCTCCAGTAGTTTCTCTGGCCTCATGTATGTCTTGCTGGGCTCACATTTGCTCATTTTTAAAGCTCAGCCAAGCCTCTGATGTCTGTGGCCAAGTCAGCTTCACCATGTTTAAGTCATCAGTTAACTTGAAAATATTTACCCGTATTTTTAAATATTTCCCACATAATCTCATCATTTTCTACTTTTGTAAACTCCTACCGTGCCCAATAATTCTCCGTGATTTCTGCACTCCCCCACTTCCTGATTCTTGATCTTCCCCAAATTTAATCTCATCTCCATTATGCTTTCAACTGTTAAGCTCTATTAAGATAATCTTTGCTCATCTGCCTTAATACGTAAGATCCTAGATGGCAAATTTTATTTTGTTAAGCTTCCATGAAGATATTTGGAAGATTTTATCATGTGAAAGATATCATATAAAGCCAGTTATTGTTATTATTTGCCCATCTCTCTCCTCCGATGTCTTTCGAACAAATAGGTCAACTCTGGAAACTTTTGATGTCTTTACCTCTCCACAGCCATCCTCTCTCATTCTAATTTTACTCTTTTTACTGATTATTTTATCTAAAAATTACTGTAGATATTTGATATCTGAAATAAAATTAAAATTGCTGGAAGAAGTTAACATCTGTGGAGAGAGTAATAGGAAAATCACATTAACTGTACAAGATTTGCAATCAGAACCATGGGCAATAATCAATTGAACAATAATAATTGGAAGCTGAAATGCCTCAGTCTGTAAGAGGAAAGTGTTGCTTCTCTTTATTGACTGTTATTTTATAATCAAGTTTTTTTTTAAATTTCAGATGACACAGGTCCTTTCAATGCTGAAGAATATGAAGAGATCGGACCTTGTTCAGTAACATGTGGTAAATATTATTTTTGAAAATATTAATTGTAAGCAGAATTTGGATAGATTGTTCTTTCATAATCATCCATCCCTATGCTATGATTTGAGGCAAAATTTACAAAGTAATCAAAATATTACAGAGAATAAGAGCTAACATGAAAACTAGATCTGACCTCAGGATTTTGGTCGTGATATTTGCACACCATCAACTTGTATGAGGTGCTGATTACGGCCTCTGTTAATGAAAACATGGGTTGCATGTGTAAAGGCCTGGTACAACTTGGATCTGTAATCCAAAATGATGTTAGTCATTCTACACAGATTTGTTGGGAAATGGACCATTGGACTTAATATTTCTTGGTGTGTGCCTTGTTTTTTTCCCCCCAAGATTCCCAGGGTGAACATGTAGGCCCTCTTAAATTGATAGGGTGCTTTCTCAGGTACCGTTCTCTCCTATTTTCATTGGAGTTGTTTCCTGCACCTGCACTCTGGTAGCTATCCCTCCTTTCCCTCTGGAATAATTTCTGGTTCCTGCTTGTTTACAACACCTCCTTCGCCTGCCTGGTGTCAAAAGTAGCCATGATGCTATTCTCTACCTGAGATCAGGCTGAGCAATGCTAACTTCTCGGCTAGGCTCCTGTCTCTCTCCGTTGCCACAGGGGTCAGGTCACTTTCTGTAATGGAGATGAAAGAGTAGGTCAAAGGTTACATTTTAACATTGAAACTAAGCAGCGAGAGGTGATTGACTACTGAGAGCAGCTGCAGATTGATATGCACGAAACAAAGTGATTCCTTTGTAGGGCATTTCTGTTAGTACCCATTCTAGCAGGACCAGGATGCTGAGGAGCACCTTCAAAAGAAGCCTAAAGCCACTCTAAAGGTCAGAGTGCTGCTCCAGCAGCTCTTTCAGCCATGACTACCTGTTCCCTGCAGCTCCAGTGCCTCCTCACTTTAACTCAGAGGTAACAAGTGATGTTTGATTTCCAATGCCCAAAAGCCAGTGCAGTCAGAAGCACATGACACTAATTTCACATGATCCTTGTGCCCAACCTGCAATACATGCCTATTCCCCTTGCTCACAATTGGGCTCAATACTCTTAGATCATTATAGCAATTAAATTTAAAGGACCTGTAAGGCGGCAGTCATGACCTGTGAAGTTCCACCGTCTGCAGTACAATGTGTATCTCTGCCTGTTTTTATGTACTGCTTTGCTCAGGTTCAGTACCACACACATGCTGAGTAACTGTATGTTAGTTGTCCAACTATTCACTGCTTTTTCACCTTTCAGTGAGGTGCATGGGCTTGGTACAGTGGTATCAGCTTCGCAGCATCAGGTTGAATGTTACTTAGAAAGAGTCTCCAGATCCCCACGTTCAGTAATTTGCAGTCTGTTTCATTACTTTGAAAAAGGTTGGGCGATTGCACGGAAACAACGCTCCACAAATATGATGTTGGAAAGACAATAAAGAACATCTTGACCTTTTTCTGCGGTACAGGAGTGTTCCAAGATTTCTTTCTGCAAACAAAAGTGATGATATGATTTTTTGAATCTCAGTTTCAGCTCAAAGTAATTTTGTAGCGAGATCAGTTCTTCCTCCATCCTCCCCATTAATTCATCATTACAAGTGTTCAGGAATCGATTCATTATCCAATCTGGAATTTGGATTTAGAGAAGATCTGAAATCTCTCGGACGTGTCTTTATGCAGCTCACTCAGGCGGGCACAGCATACTGGAAGATCATCATTTGGTGTTGTTTCTTTCTCTTCCAACTCAGAGAGTCTCAGACACTAGCAGAATACCAGAAATGTGAGAGTGTTGGGGGCAGGAGCGAATGTCATTGCCATTGCTAAGGAGAAGGTAGATAAGTCACCTGGACCAGATGAACTATACCTCAGGGTTCTGAAAAAACTAGCTGAAGAGACTGCAGAAGCATTAATAATGATCTTTCAAGAATCACTGGATTCTGGAATAGTTCCCCAGGACTGGAAAATTGCAAATGCCACTGCACTCTTTAAAAAGAAGGGAAGGCAGAAGAAAGGAAATTATAGGCAGTTAATCTGGGTGGTTGGGAAGATGCTGGAGTCTATTATTAAGGATGAGGTTTCGGGGTACTTAGAGGCACAAGATAAAGTAGGTCAAAGTCAACTTGGTTTTCTAAAGGGGAAATGTCTGACAAATCTGTTGGAATTCTTTGAGGAAATAATAAGCAGGATAGACAAAGGAGAGCCAGTGGATATTTTTTATTTGGATTTTCAGAATGCCTTTGACAAGGTGCCTCACATGAGGCTGCTTAACAAGATAAGAGCCTATGGTATTACTGGAAAAGTACTAGCATGGACAGAAGATTGGCTGACTGGTAGGAGACAGAGGGGCAATAAAGAGGGCCTTTTCTGGTCACCTGCCAGTCTCTAGTGATGTGCCATAGGGGTCAGTGTTGGAACCATTTCTTTTTATGTTGTATGAAAAGAATAACTTAGGTGAAGAAATTGGGGGCTTTATGGCCAAGTTTGTAGACAATATGAAGATATGTGCAAAGGCAGGCGGCATTGAGGAAGCAGGGTCTCTGCAGACGAACTTGGACAGGTTGAGAGAAAGGGCAAAGAAGTGGCAGATAGAATATAGTGTATGGAAGTGTATGGACTATTTTGTAAATGGGAAGAAAAGTCAAAATTCAGAGGTGCAAAGGGACTTGGGAATCCTTGTGCAGGATTCCTTAAAGATTAACTTGCAAATTGAGTTGGTGGTAAGGAAGGCAAATGCAAGGTTAGCATTCATTTTGAGAGCCTAGAATACAAAAGCAAGGATATAATGCTGAGGCTTTATCAGACATTGATCAGACCACATTTGGAGTATTGTGAGCAATTTTAGGCCCCTTAACAAAGAAAAGACATGCTGGCATTGGAGAGAGTCCAGAGAAGGTTCACGTGAATGATCCCCGGGATGAAAGGGTTAAAATAAGAAGAGCATTAGATAGCTCTGGGAATGTACTCACTGGAGTTTAGAAGAATGGTGAGGGTGGGGGAGGTCTCATTGAAACCTATAAAATATTGAATGGTCAGGATAGAGTGGATGTGGAGAGGATGCTTTCTATAGTTGGGTACTCTAGGACCAGGGAGCAAAGCCTCAGAATTGAGGGACGTCCATTTAGAACAGAGATGAAGAAAAATTTCTTTAGTTAGAATTCTTTGCTACAGATGGCTGTGCAGGGCAAGTCATTGGATATATCTAAGGTAGAGGTTGATAGATTCTTGATTAATCAGGGTGTTATGGGGAGAAAGTAATAAATCAGCCATGTTGGAATAGAGGAAAAGACTCGGTGGGCTGAATGGCTTCTAGGTCTTATGGTCTTGTGATCTTATGGTGTAAATTGGAAAAGGTCATAACGGCCAATGTCGCACTTAAATAGGGTTAACTTGGACAGAAATATGGACATGACCGATTTGACTTTGAAAAGATTCAAAGCATTTTCTTACAATTGAAGATTGATTGCATTAAACTTTGCAAATAATTCTGACAAATAAGCAATGTCATTTCTAATATTCTTGAGTTGATTACTTAATGAAACATTAAAGTTTCAATGAATTCTATGTGTTTCAAAAAGCGCATAAAAGCTTCTCAGGCAGTTTCCTTTTGAGACCCACCTGACTTTTACCTGTAACAACAGGCATTCAAACTGTTCATCATTCTGAATACAAAGCTCTCAAAACAGTCAAGAATTGAAAGCATGGGACTTGATTTTATTTACCGCTGTGATAACAGTACTTAATTATTTGTGCAGCTGAGGACTTAGATTTTTGTTGTGACAAGATTTTGCTTGTGAATTTCACAGTGAATAGTAAGTATCTTAGGAACAGCTTTTTTTCAAGAAAGTAATGAGCCCACTATGGTGTCCTGTCATTGATGGTGTCTCATCTGTTGCACAAGCAAGAATGTGGTGAGCAGGATATCCTTCTCTTTGAACAATTGCTCAGCAACCCAAAATATTGACATTCCTTCATAGCTGTTTCTAGACTCCTTGCAAATAATAACACTTGAACACTCTGATCTTTTATGAAGCGAACATGACCAAGAAGCAAAGATTTGTTGCCCGGCTAAGTTGACTTGTCCAACTGCAGAGCAAATTCTGTTATCCTAAGTATGTTGCACAATGTGCCTTCCACATCCCCAGACAATTCATCTATTCATCTTTGAACAGAGTTGTCGCTTTAATTATCTGGTCTAGTGACTTATGCAAAACCGTACACAGAACCTGTCTCACTACTGGCAGAATCAGTTTTCCTCCAATTGTATGGAGGTTTCCAGATTTGGCAATAGGAAATGAAATGTTTATGAAGCACACAAACCATCACTGTTTCCTTGTGAAGTGCTGGCAAACATGTTTTGAAGACATTTACATTACTGAAAGTTTTCACTAAGTGAATGAAAATAAGCTAATTTCTTGTTTGCTTTATCAGAGGGTATTCTCTTCAAAAATGTTTGGGGAACCTAGATGGTTTCATTGCCTTATTTGCACATAATCTTTTCACACAGCAGACTCATTGGCTGCTTTTAGTTGCTTGGTGCCAATATAAATCCATATTTTAGATACTCCTCACTATACTGTCTACACTTCTTCTTTGTTTTCATCTGTTTCTGCCATTTTTGTAATGGATTAATGACCACAGTGTATCACCTATTGATTAAGTCCAGCCTCAAAAGTTACGATCAATAAAGGGAAAATTTATGACAGCTCAGGCAAAACCTGACTCTCTGCCTGAAGGGGCAGCGCTATCTCAGTTGGGAAGAGAGCTGGAGAAACGTGGTCAAGACCATTTGAAAGGGCAGATTCTGAACTTTGCCCCATTGAATGCCATACCCAAATTCTCATGTATCGTGTCACTGCTGAGAGTATTAGCACTGCTCTAGCTAATATAGTACTACAGTGGTGAATGGCAATAATGTGCAGGCTGGAGCCGGAAATAACATAATAACACGAGTTCTTCAGTCCAAATTTTTCATGACATGCCAGATACAGGAGTACTACATTGCTTTTCAACAACAATAATCCTTTGAGAAAAGTCTAAGAGAATGGACGGTTAGCAAGAGATGAGGTGATTACTTGATTGTCTGGTGCCCCCTTACTACCGAGCATGTCCCATGCCCCACTGCCTCCTTTATCTTCATTACTCCCTTAGAAACTTCCTTTGCCCCCAGGAGATGGGGGGTTGGGTTTGATATCACCATGTTGGGAACCAGGGGCTTCTCTTCCAGATTCACTCCTTTACCCCCATCATGAACCACCTTGTCTTCCATTTCATACAAAGAATCTCTCAGCAACACTTTCCAACATCAAAAGATGGTACGTTTAAGACCGGAGTATGCATTTCATATATTGAGGAAATCTGACTGTTGTAACTTGAGTTATGATGCTGTTGTATCACCTATGAGAGAAACTTGAAATAACCAAAATATTAAAAAGGATCTAGTGCTTTCCCAGCACATATGATGAATAAACTCTTCTTGGGCTTCCAGCCGGGTATAGATACCGATTATAATTGATGTTTCCATGATAAACTCTGCCATATTCTTCAAGGCTGATGCCTGGGCATGTCTAGTCTGGTGGTATTTATACCTCATAGTCTGTCCTTACTGATTGGTTAGTCCTCATCCAATCAGGTTTCTGCTCTCCCATATTGCTTACAATTGAATTCCAGTTCTTATTTAGAGCGAGACCTTTATCTTTGTTAAAATTCTTTTCCTCTGATTTTATTTCAATAGTTTCCTTTACCAGGTGGTCTCAAAAACCACTGGTGTGGCACAGTAGTTTTGTGTTGTCAAAGTCAATCCTATGGCCAATACGAATGCAGTGTTTGCTACTGCCAGTTTCTCTGGGTAACCCAAATGAATACACCTCCAGTACTCCTTGATGCGGGTTTCCACTGTGTGTTCTGTCTGGCCGATATACACTGCTCTGTATTCACAGAGGATCCTGTAAGCACTAGCCAACCTGAGTCCCAGGTCATCTTTGACCCGCATTAGCTGTGATGTGAGCTATCATGCCTCCCAACATAGAGCGGTTCATTCTACTTTGATTAACTGTTCAAAAACTATCTTGGTCTCAGAGTCTTGCTGAGGAAATACAATAATTACAGATGACATTCCTACAATGGCTACAAGATGAAGGGAATCAATTGGGCCCTTAAAAGGGTTGACAGAGAAACCAGGAAACCTAACAACGAGGAGGAACCTGTCACTGCTACTTGCCTTCCCTATATTTCCATGGTTTCTGGAAGGATCACCAGGATCCTGATGAAAAAATGGATTAATACCATGCACAAATCGGTAAAGAAGCTCAAGTCACTGCTTATGTGGGTCAAAGATGACCTGTTACTCAGGTAGGCTGGCATTGTGATTGCCTGTGAATGCAGAACTGCATATATCGGCCAGATGGGATGCACAGTAGAAACCCACATCAAGGAATACAGAGGTGTATCCATTTGTGTTACCCGGAGAAATCGGCTTTAGCAGAACATAGCATTCATAATGGTCGTTGGATTGACTTCGATGGCATAAAACTATTGTGCTGTGCCAATGGTTTTTGGACCCGCCTGGTAGAAGAAACCATTGAAATCAAACTAGAAGAAAAGAATTTTCACAAAAACGCAGGTCTCCCTCTAAGTAAGAACTGGAATTCGAATGTAAACAAGGTGGGAGAGTGGAAACCTGATTGGATGAGGACTAACGAATCAGGAGGGATGGACTATAGGGGTATAAGTACCTGTGGTAAACCATGTATATAGGTTGTAACTGGGTTACCTGTCTGCACATGCCTGGACACGCCCCTCTGCTGTCTGCTCCTGTGGCTCCTCCCACAGACCCCAGAATAAAGGCAATTGTGTCACTGCTCCTCCCACAGTCCAGGACAGACATACAGCATGGACGTGGATCCATTTTACTGTTAATAAAAGCCTTTCAGTATTTACTCTACTTCCAGTCTTTTGTAGTAATTGATGGTGCATCAATGCCACTGGACCAGACATGCCCAGGCATCATCCCTGAAGAAAATGGCAGAGTTTGTCATTGAAACATCAGTTATAATTGATATTTATACTTGGCTGGAAGCCCGAGTTGTTTTTCTTCTTTCAGAAGCATCTGCATGAAGCTAAGCTAGGGCACATCATCAGTAATGTTACCTGGGGTCGTCAGGTATTTCGGGTCTTTCAACATCATACACCCTTGCCCGGGCGACCCAACCGGGGTTGATCAGACCCCGGCCTGTGCCCTAGCAGCAATCCATGCATCTGCCCTCTTTATCCAGAGCCATCTTGACACTTTCTCTGCTGCATCTATGGCGGTAGAAATGGCTCTCCTTCTCTCTCCCGTGATTCTATTAACCAAAATGTTACCTCAAATAAAGTTGATATCTCTGCGACAAATTTTAATAGATTATAACATTGGGTCCTCTTGTCATGTAATTACACAAATCTCCATGGTAACGTATTTAATGGGATAAGCTCAGGGCAAACTCTTTTCGATATTGGCCTCAATTGGTACCACAATTACTTTGATTAGCTTGACAAACCACAGCTGGCTTTCTTCTACTAGCTACAAAATATTTAATTAATTTACAGTTGAATTCTGAATATTCTCTGCTGTTGGACGTAATGAATCAACATTACAGTCAATGTTGATATTTACTGCTAATTACAATCCACATCAGATTTATTGGTGCATTAAATTTGAACCAGAATGGAACTGATCGGAAGTTATTACATCACAATGAAAAATTTATATAATTTTTCTGCCCTTTCAGTCTATGGATGGGTAGTTGATTGAGAGCTCTTCAATATTCCATCCCGGGAATTCCAAAGTTTCATAAATGGATAAATGGATTATTGATTATTAATCAATGGAATGCTTCATGTGCCATGTATGCATGTGAGACTCTTTCATCAGCTACCCATTTTGCAGAGGTTTTGTGTGGAGGTCTTTCCATTTTTGGGCTGGTGTCTCTGTATGGGTCAGTCCTGCACACATAATCAGTGTCCAGTAGGTAGGCTCTGCTACAAGGAAGGTGTGTGAAGCTTGAGATAGAGTTTCTCAATGATTATCTATACAAATTGGTAATTTGCACTTAATTGCAGGTTGAAGAGAATGGTGCATAGAATTCAATCTGTTAAATGGGAAAAATACCCCACATTCCATGTATGCCAGCACAGAAAATTGATCCAAAGTATTAATAGGAATATATATATTGTATAACAATTTACTTATGGGATGCAGTTGGTAAATCAAACAGGCTTCCTCACAAAGAATAGATGATAATGTTTATAGACTATTTGGATCTGTAAGTTTGTCTCGGATGTGAACTCCTAAATCCATCATTTTCACACCCACTTTACCATTTAGTTTATATTGCCCATTCTTTGTTCAAAAATGTACACTTTACAAACCTGCATAATAAATTCATTTGCTCTTGTTTTCCCATTTCACTCTCCTGGATATCTTCTTATAATGTGTGCTATCATCTCCATTTTTGTTAACCATTTTACCAGATTTACACATCTGGTGGAAAGCGGCCAGAGCGTGAGTGGGCCAGTGAAGGAGTGGAGGCTTTGACTCGAGAGATTCTGGCAGTTTTGGCAGTTGGTCTGTGCAATCAAGTCAATCAAGATTTGAATAGATCAGCAGTAAGCCGTTAATTAGACAATCAAGATTTGAATAGCTCAGACTCAGCAGAAAGCAGCTGATTGGGCAGTCGAGGTCAGGTGACCAAACATTTTGAAAAATTCAAACAGATAAATAGAGGGATAGCTCAAGCAAAGTGGCCAGTGGAAAATGGCTTGTGTGTGAGTGGGCTAGTGAAGGAGTGGAGCTTTGAGGCTTTGATGAGAAGAGGCGGAGGGCAAGCTAGCTCGCAGTTAGTTTTTTACAATGTCTCCTGAGACGGTGATGTGCCTCTCATGTGAGATGTGGCAGTCTTGGGGGAACACCCCTCTCCCACAGAGTCACATCAGCCAGAAGTGCATACGGCTGGGTGATCTGGAAGACCATGTAAGGAATCTAGAGCAGCAGCTGGATGACCTTTGACTCATAAGGGAGAATGAGGCAGTCATAGATGAGAGCTACAGGGAGGTAGTCACACCTAGGCTGTCGGAAGCAGGTCGTTGGGTGACAGTCAGAGGGGGGAAAGTGAAGGTGAGCAGACAGGTAGTGCAGAGCACCCCTGTAGCCATTCCACTGAATAACAAGTTTACCGTCCTGGATACTGTCGGTGGGTACGACCGACCAGGTGTGAGTCACGGTGGCAGGGCCTCCGGCACTGAGTCTGACCCGGTGGTGCAGAAGAGTGGGATGGAGAAGAGGAGAGCTGTCGTCATTGGAGACTCTATTGTCAGGGGAGCAGACAGGATCTTTCGTGGATGTGAGAAGGACACCCACATGGTTTGTTGCCTCCTGGGTGCCAGGGTCCGGGATGTCTCTGACCGGGTGCACGACATCCTGGTATGAGAGGGAAAGCAACCAGAAGTCGTGATACATGTTGGGACCAATGACATAGGCAGGAAGAGGGATGAGGTCCTGAAGTGTGAGTTTTGGGAATTAGGCAGAAGGCTGAAGAACAGGACCTCAAGGGTGATGTTCTCAGGATTGCTGCCAGTGCTACGTGACAGAGATGGTAAGAATTGGAGGAGATGGCAGTTGAATGCGTGGCTGAGGAGTTGGTGCAGGGAGCAGGGTTTTAGATTTTTAGATCATTGGGATCTCTTCTGGGGAAGGTGGGACCTGTACAGATTGGATGGGTTGCACCTGAACTAGAGGGGGAGCAATATCCTTGCAGGTAGGTTTGCTGGCATGGTTCGGGAGGGTTTAAACTAATTTGCAAGAGGGATGGGACCCAGAGTGATAGAGCAATGAAAGAAGTGCATGGAGTAAAGCCAGATCTAACATACAGAGAGGCTTTGAGGAAAGAGAAGCAGAATAAACGGTGTAAAGACAGTAAGGTAGAAGGGCTGAAATGTGTGTACCTCAATGCAAGAAGCATCAGGAACAAAGGTGATGAACTGAGAGCTTGGATACATACATGGAATTATGATGTAGTGGCCATTACAGAGACTTGGCTGGCACCAGGGCAGGAATGGATTCTCAATATTCCTGGATTTCAGTGCTTTAAAAGGGATAGGGAGGGTGGAAAAAGGGGAGGAGGGGTGGCATAACTGGTCAGGGATACTATTACAGCTACAGAAAGGGTGGGTAATGTAGCAGGATCCTCTTTTGAGTCAATATGGGTGGAAGTCAGGAACAGGAAGGGAGCAGTTACTCTACTGGGGGTATTCTACAGGCCCCCTGGTAGCAGCAGAGATACAGAGGAGCAGATTGGGAGGCAGATTTTGGAAAGGTGCAAAAATAACAGAGTTGTTATCATGGGTGACTTTAACTTCCCTAATATTGATTGGCACCTGATTAGTTCCAAGGGTTTAGATGGGGCAGAGTTTGTTAAGTGTGTCCAGGATAGATTCCTGTCACAGTATGTGGACAGGCCGACCAGGGGGAATGCCATACTAGATCTAGTACTAGGTAATGAACTGGTTAGGTCACAGACTCTCAGTGGGTGAGCATCTGGGGGACAGTGACCACCACTCCCTGGCCTTTATAATTATCATAGAAAAGGATAGAATCAAAGAGGACAGGAAAATTTTTAATTGGGGAAAGGCAAATTATGAGGCTATAAGGCTAGAACTTGCAGGTGTGAATTGGGATGATGTTTTTGCAGGGAAATGTACTATGGACATGTGGTCGATGTTTAGAGATCTCTTGCGGGATGTAAGGGATAAATTTGTCCCGGTGAGGAAGGTAAAGAATCGTAGGGTGAAGGAACCATGGGTGACAAGTGAGGTGGAAAATCTAGTCAGGAGGAAGAAGGCAGCATACATGAGGTTTAGGAAGCAAGCATCAGATGGGTCTATTGAGGAATATAGGGAAGCAAGAAAGGAGCTTAAGAAGGGGCTGAGAAGAGCAAGAAGGGGGCATGAAAAGGCCTTGGCGAGTAGGATAAAGGAAAACCCCAAGGCATTCTTTAATTATGTGAAGAAAAAAAAGGATGACAGGAGTGAAGGTAGGACCAATTAGAGATAAAGGTGGGAAGATGTGCCTGGAGGCTGTGGAAGTGAGCGAGGTCCTCAATGAATACTTCTCTTCGGTATTCACCAATGAGAGGGAACTTGATGATGGTGAGGACAATATGAGTGAGGTTGATGTTCTGGAGCATGTTGATATTAAGGGAGAGGAGGTGTTGGAGTTGTTAAAATACGTTAGGACAGATAAGTCCCCGGGGCCTGACTGAGTATTCCCCAGGTTGCTCCACGAGGTGAGAGAAGAGATTGCTGAGCCTCTGGCTAGGATCTTTATGTCCTCGTTGTCCACGGGAATGGTACCCGAGGATTGGAGGGAGGCAAATGTTGTTCCTTTTGTTCAAAAAAGGTAGTAGGGATAGTCCAGGTAATTATAGACCAGTGAGCCTTATGTCTGTGGTGGGAAAGCTGTTGGAAAAGATTCTTAGAGATAGGATCTCTGGGCATTTAGAGAATCATGGTCTGATCAGGGACAGTCAGCATGGCTTTGTGAAGGGCAGATCGTGTCTAACAAGCCTGATAGAGTTCTTTGAGGAGGTGACCAGGCATATAGATGAGGGTAGTGCAGTGGATGTGATCTATATGGATTTTAGTAAGGCATTTGACAAGGTTCCACACGGTAGGCTTATTCAGAAAGTTAGAAGGCATGGGATCCAGGGAAGTTTGGCCAGGTGGATTCAGAATTGGCTTGCCTGCAGAAGGCAGAGGGTGGTGGTGGAGGGAGTACATTCAGATTGGAGGATTGTGACTAGTGGTGTCCCACAAGGATCTGTTCTGGGACCTCTACTTTTCGTGATTTTTATTAACGACCTGGATGTGGGGGTAGAAGGGTGGGTTGGCAAGTTTGCAGACGACACAAAGGTTGGTGGTGTTGTAGATAGTGTAGAGGATTGTCAAAGATTGCAGACAGACATTGATAGGATGCAGAAGTGGGCTGAGAAGTGGCAGATGGAGTTCAACCCGGAGAGGTGTGAGGTGGTACACTTTGGAAGGACAAACTCCAAGGCAGAGTACAAAGTAAATGGTAGGATACTTGGTAGTGTGGAGGAGCAGAGGGATCTCGGGGTACATGTCCACAGATCCCTGAAAGTTGCCTCACAGGTGGAAAGGGTAGCTAAGAAAGCTTATGGGGTGTTAGCTTTCATAAGTCGAGGGATAGAGTTTAAGAGTCACGATGTAATGATGCAGCTCTATAAAACTCTGGTTAGGCCACACTCGGAGTATTGTGTCCAGTTCTGGTCACCTCATTATAGGAAGGATGTGGAAGCATTGGAAAGGGTACAGAGGAGATTTACCTGGATGCTGCCTGGTTTAGAAAGTATGCATTATGATCAGAGATTAAGGGAGCTAGGGCTTTACTCTTTGGAGAGAAGGAGGATGAGAGGAGACATGATAGAGGTGTACAAGATGATAAGAGGAATAGATAGTGGATAGCCAGCGCCTCTTCCCCGGGGCACCACTGCTCAATACAAGAGGACATGGCTTTAAGGTAAGGGGTGGGAATTTCAAGGGGGATATTAGAGGAAGGTTTTTTACTCAGAGTGGTTGGTGCGTGGAATGCACTGCCTGAGTCAGTGGTGGAGGCAGATACACTAGTGAAGTTTAAAAGACTACTAGACAGGTATATGGAGGAATCTAAGGTGGGGGCTTATATGGGAGGCAGGGTTTGAGGGTCGGCAGAACATTGTGGGCCGAAGGCGCTGTACTTTGCTGTACTACTATTCTATGTTCTATGTTTTAAATTGAGTTCCCAACTCTATGTCCAGTCAAAACTATATCAAGATTACATCTCAGTTCTGGTGCCTGCTGTCTCTGCTGCACAGTCCAAATGATTAGTCATCACTTCCATCTGCTTATCTGCTTTTGACAGCTCTTGATCAGTTTCATATCTACATTGCCACTTTTCCTTTAATTATGCTGCAATGACCTTGGTCATTAAGAGCATCCTTAACTATCAAGTGAATAGGCCACAGCAAATAAAATTCTGGCACTTGTAGATTCTTCCTTATATTGTTCTTTCGTGAGGCAAGTAATGATGAGACCATAAGATATGGGAGAAGAATTAGGCCATTTGGCCCTTCGAGTCTTCTCTGCCATTTCAGAATGGTTGGTCCAATTTTCCTCTCAGCCCCAATCTCCTGCCTTCTCTCCATATCCCTTCATACCCTGACAAATCAAGAATCTATCAACTTCTGCCTTAAATGCACATAAAGACTTGGCTTCCATGGCTGCCGGTGGCAAAGAATTCCGTAGATTCACCACTCTCTGGCTAAAGAAATTCTTCCTCATTTCCATTCTAAAAGGACGCCCCTCTTTTCTGAGGCTGTGTACTCTGGTATTAGACTCTCCTATCATAGGAAACATCCCCTCCACATCCACTCTATCAAGCCCTTTTACCATTCGATAGGTTTCAATTTAGTCACCCCTCATTCTTCTGAATTCCAATGAATACAGGCCCAGAGTCACCATATGACAAACCTTAGAATTGACTAAGTCGTCCCATGAGATGACTGAGCTTTTAACCAAGCATTCTTTATTGACAGCAAGCACACCTAATCAACTACTGTGGCTAACACAAGACATTAAAATTGGATGGCATAGTATACATATTTCTTCATAAATACATATATAAATCAAAAGTTTTGCACAGTTTTCCCTAAAAAAAGTAACAATTCCTTAGCAACAACAGCTATTCATATACGGTATATAACAATTAACTATTTAAATACCATATAAATTTGTACATATAATTATTTTCAAAATATAATATGCATATTATTGACTACCTGAACATATATCTACAAATTTTCTATTCTTATCAGTTCATCACTAAAAATCTCAATAGTATGTACCTCTGATACTGATAAGTCCATTGTATGATTTTTCCACAACACTTCGCACTTAGTCACTTCCCACTTGGTCATGGTAGCCTTTCTCGAGGGTAAACCCAAGTGTCCCATATTTGACTGCTACCTTTGTCCCTTATTTGGGAGTGAGAAAGTTGGCAACCCTAACTGTAAAAGACATGTTGAGGTGAGTTTAACCCTACTTGAACACCCGCCCCTCGGCCGGTCCGCAAGAATATTGTCAATATTAAACCGGTCCACAGTGCAAAAAAGGTTGGGGACCCCTGCCCTATGGGACAACGCTTTTTCCTCTGTTGACTTTCTTGAAGCCATTACCTCTGACCTTACCCCTCTCAATGGTTTCATGTTCACATAACGTGGGCATTACATTCTCAGGTTCTCCTAGTGTACCTTGTTTTGAATCTGTGCTCCATTACAACCTCTTCAGTTTTTGGTGACCTCCCTCACACTTCCAATTATTTCACTGCCATTGAACGTCAGTATTGAATGACAGCACTGGCCTTCTTATCCCCGTGCTGCTAGTTAGCAACACTTGAAATGTTAACACTGCAAACCCCAGGGCTCCGCCAAACAGTTCTTTTAAAGAAATGGAAAGCACATTCTGTATTGAATTCCCAGTGTGTCCATAACTTCACACCTGGGAGCTTTGCATTTCCCTGTGCTATTGGATGACATAGGAATCTCTGCACATTTTGTTGCAATGGTATGATTTCTGAATCCCCTTCTTTCTAGAAATAGCTGTATTCACTCATTTCTCTCACTGGATTCACAAGCCCCAAACTCTTCTTCAGACAGACTCACTCTCAGTCTCCATCTGAGCAGGTGCTGGTGCATTCCGATCTGGACTAAATTCAATCCACTTATTTCCATGGATACAATCACCTCTCTTCTTTGGGTTAGCTTCCCTAAATATGCATTAACTTGCCAGCAAGGGTGTGGAACAGTGACTATTGATTTCTCGTCCTTATGCTAATCTTGTTAGAACCTTAACTCCTGGTACGTGTAAATGGCAAGGAAGTCAAGGGGGAATTGACAGGCCTTTATTTATTCTCTAATTTTCAGTGGGGAGGTAAAGCAGAAGGGTATGAGATCAATAGAGTGAGTTTGTTAAAGGAGCCGGTATGGCAGAATCCAATATGGATTTCGTGAGCTGAACGACCTCCCGCACGTTGTTATAATTACGTATGCTAGTCCGAGCTCCTGACTCATTGGCACCCATGCAATCATTTTCTGCAGGGCAGTGCTGCTTGCGTGGCTCAGGATCTTCTCACTTCTAAGCACTGCAGTCCTTTATAAGGAGCTACCTGTGACTGCAGCTACACAGCTCTGGCCCAGCACCAGGATAGATAACCAGTGCAATACATTCCCACTGCAGTCTGACAGTCCCACTGGCAATGTGGGCTATTGGTTGTAAATAAAATATAGGGGGGTTTTATTTCAACATTCAGAGGCTGGGTGGCTCTGGCCAGTTTTTTATACTCATAACTCAGAGCCTTCCTGCCTCAGGCACACATGTATGTCGTACCATTTTCCTACTAGAGGTATCAATGTGACCTGGTTACAAAGAAACCACTAAAATCTCTTCGGTTTTGCTGTTTGCCTGCCCCTCAAACTCTTGTCCTGAGTGACAGATTTACACTCCTCAATGCCCCCCTTCAGCTTGTCACAAATGTTGTACCTATTGGTGTTTCTCTGTATTGCTGTTTGGTAGGGAAAGTAACAAGGATCGTGCTTCTATCCAGCTGCTCTTTATTGATACCAATTGCACTCAATGGATTAAGCGCTAATGTACAGAAAGTCGAAGTACCTGGTATACTTTGTTTTTCAAAACCTTTTTCATATTTTAAGATTATTCTACATAAACCCTCAGAAGTCAGATCTACTGGGCCATTTAGAATTCTCTTGTTTTATAACCCATACACCAAATGATTCTTTGAGAAAGATTCTTAAAAAATTGTGAAGATGCTGCTATTAATTTGAAGCTTTTAATGTGATGACATAGTTGCACCATTCCTTCTGGGACTTTGATGCATATGTAAAATATGTAACTTGTGAAGACCTCCCACCAAATTTCTCAGAATTTCATTATAAGGAACATTTTATATGGCTCTGGTCTTACTACCTGTGGTAATATTGCCTGTTTCTTTTCATAGGATGTTTTGCCCCATCCCAGGACCTTGAGGATATCATTTGCTCTCAGGAACATTTCTGCCCATTCCTTGCACAGGGAAAGTTGATGCAAATTCTCGTACTTTTGTAGCTGACTAACATATCAATTGCCTGTCCATTGCCTGTCAACAATAGCATTCTAATATAGAGAGCCCTGTTTTCTTTTCACTGTCAGTGGGTTTTCCTTGTCACTTCCTCAGCTGCAATATTCCAAACTTTTGCTAATGCAACATTTGTAGATGCTTCTCTAAATTGCTGTTCAGTGAAGTAAGCAATAAACATAGAGCTTTAAACCAAACATCTTACTAATTGGGAACTACTCTCATCTGATGATGATATATCAAAAAATATACCATGTGGTGTGGTACTCTTAAAGATACATATGCATCTAACATTCTACAAGCACTATTTGATTTAATGAGAATGATGAAATCTTTATCTCAAAGCGTTAATGCTGGCCTCTTTAATGACAAGGTATTGGAATGAGAGAGGTCTTGCTGACCAAAGGATGTCCAGGCGATGAAAAGAAGTGTGTTATACGGGTTGAAGAATGCAGAGGACCTGTGAAATGTGGCTGTAAGTACACACTATTATAGGGACCTGAGAATAACTTCGGAAACGTGGCTGGCTCCTTCACCATTTCTATAGTCAGAATTCGTGGTTTTGTGCAAGTAAGTTATTTGCTACTCTAGAATAATTACAAATGTTTGTATTTTGTCCTTAAGCTATGTCTTACAAAAGAGACTTATTTTATTTCTGCTGTCATGCAATTACATTTGTTCACGTTACAACACACATCAAAGTTGCTGGTGAACACAGCAGGCCAAGCAGCATCTCTAGGAAGAGGTACAGTCGACGTTTCAGGCTGAGACCCTTCGTCAGGACTAACGGAAGGAAGAGTGAGTAAGGGATTTGAAAGTTGCAGGGGGAGATCCAAAATGATAGGAGAAGACAGGAGGGGGAGGGATAGAGCCAAGAGCTGGACAGGTGATTGGCAAAAGGGGATACGAGAGGATCATGGGACAGGAGGTCCGGGAAGAAAGACAAGGGGGGGGACCCAGAGGATGGGCAAGAGGTATATTCAGAGGGAGAAAAAGGAGAGTGAGAGAAAGAATGTGTGCATAAAAATAAGTAACAGATGGGGTACGAGGGGGAGGTGGGGCCTTAGCGGAAGTTAGAGAAGTCGATGTTCATGCCATCAGGTTGGAGGCTACCCAGACGGAATATAAGGTGTTGTTCCTCCAACCTGAGTGTGGCTTCATCTTTACAGTAGAGGAGGCCGTGGATAGACATGTCCGAATGGGAATGGGATGTGGAATTAAAATGTGTGGCCACTGGGAAATCCTGCTTTCTCTGGCGGACAGAGCGTAGATGTTCAGCAAAGCGGTCTCCCAGTCTGCGTCGGGTCTCGCCAATATATAAAAGGCCACATCGGGAGCACCGGACGCAGTATATCACCCCAGTCGACTCACAGGTGAAGTGTTGCCTCACCTGGAAGGACTGTTTGGGGCCCTGAATGGTGGTAAGGGAGGAGGTGTAAGGGCATGTGTAGCACTTGTTCCGCTTACACGGATAAGTGCCAGGAGGGAGATCAGTGGGGAGGGATGGGAGGGACGAATGGACAAGGGAGTTGTGTAGGGAGCGATCCCTGCGGAATGCAGAGAGAGGGGGGGAGGGAAAGATGTGCTTAGTGGTGGGATCCCGTTGGAGGTGGCGGAAGTTACGGAGAATAATATGTTGGACCCGGAGGCTGGTGGGGTGGTAGGTGAGGACCAGGGGAACCCTATTCCTAGTGGGGTGGCGGGAGGATGGAGTGAGAGCAGATGTACGTGAAATGGGGGAGATGCGTTTAAGAGCAGAGTTGATAGTGGAGGAAGGGAAGCCCCTTTCTTTAAAAAAGGAAGACATCTCCCTTGTCCTGGAATGAAAAGCCTCATCCTGAGAGCAGATGCGGCGGAGACGGAGGAATTGCGAGAAGGGGATGGCGTTTTTGCAAGAGACGGTGAGAAGAGGAATAGTCCAGATAGCTGTGAGAGTCAGTAGGCTTATAGTAGACATCAGTGGATAAGCTGTCTCCAGAGACAGAAAGATCTAGAAAGGGGAGAGAGGTGTCGGAAATGGACCAGGTAAACTTGAGGGCAGGGTGAAAGTTGGAGGCAAAGTTAATAAAGTCAATGAGTTCTGCATGCGTGCAGGAAGCAGCGCCAATGCAGTCGTCGATGTAGCGAAGGAAAAGTGGGGGACAGATACCAGAATAGGCATGGAACATAGATTGTTCCACAAACCCAACAAAAAGGCAGGCATAGCTAGGACCCATACGGGTGCCCATAGCTACACCTTTAGTTTGGAGGAAGTGGGAGGAGCCAAAGGAGAAATTATTAAGAGTAAGGACTAATTCCGCTAGACGGAGCAGAGTGGTGGTAGAGGGGAACTGATTAGGTCTGGAATTCAAAAAGAAGCGTAGAGCTTTGAGACCTTCCTGATGGGGGATGGAAGTATATAAGGACTGGACATCCATGGTGAAAATAAAGCGGTGGGGGCCAGGGAACTTAAAATCATCGAAAAGTTTAAGAGCGTGAGAAGTGTCACGAACATAGGTCGGAAGGGATTGAACAAGGGGTGATAAAACCGTGTCGAGGTTTGCAGAAAGGAGTTCGGTGGGGCAGGAGCAAGCTGAGACAATAGGTCTGCCAGGACAGGCAGGTTTGTGGATTTTGGGTAGGAGGTAGAAACGGGAAGTGTGAGGTGTGGGAACTATAAGGTTGGTAGCAGTGGATGGGAGATCCCCTGAGTGGATAAAGTCGGTGATGGTGTGGGAGACAATGGCCTGGTGCTCCTTAGTGGGGTCACGATCGAGGGGTAAATAAGCGGAGGTATCCGCGAGTTGTCGCTGTGCCTCGGCAAGGTAGAGGTCAGTATGCCAGACTACAACAGCACCCCCCTTATCGGCGGGTTTAATAAGGTTAGGATTAGTGCGGAAGGAGTGGAGAGCAGAGCGTTCGGAAGGAGTGAGGTTGGAATGGGGACAAGGTGCGGTGAAGTCGAGCCGGTTGATGTCCCGTCGGCAGTTAGCGATAAAGAGATCCAGAGCAGGCAGAAGACCAGAGCGGGGTGTCCATGAAGAAGAGGAGGGTTGAAGACGGGAGAAGGGGTCATCGGTGGGGGTGGAAGAGTCCTTGCCGAAGAAGTAGGCTCGGAGACGGAGACGGCGGAGGAAAGGTTCCGCATCATGGCGAACGCAGAACTCGCTGAGGTGTGGGCGAAGGGGGACAAAGGTGAGGCCCTTACTGAGGACAGAGCATTCTGCCTCCGACAGTTGAAGGTCGGAGGGGATGGTAAAGACCCGGCACGGATGAGAGCTGGGATCAGAGGGGGGAGGGGGGAGGGAGGCTGGGGGTGTCAGTGGAGAGGGAAGGGTTGGGGTGAGAAGAAGATGGAGCCTCTGAGGACCCAGGAGTTGACGGTGGGATCTGAGGAAGACGGGGCTGCGGAGTAGTGGTGGGGGAAGGAGAGACGGGAGTCACAACAGCAGCACATAAAGACCCGGCCTGGAGTTCAAGGCTGGAGTCGCAGTTGGTGGTTGCGCAATCGCTGTGAAGGTGTCCATGGTCGTTGCTGGAGTCCGGGTTTTGAATATGACTGTGAAGATGTGCACGTTACAGTAGCTTTTATTGCAAAGAAGGTGGATTATTTTGTTTCCAGGGTTATTCAAACAGTCTGGATGAATTGAAATACTGCTAATAAATATCACGGTGCTGGTCAAGGTTGGGGGGAGGGCGTGTTGAGAAATGTTGTAGCTCTCTTTGACTTTCTCTTGTCATAGCACTTCCTCAAGTTTTAGGTTGGGACACTGTTGAAAAGTCGGGTTGATTTCGGGAGGGATACGGGCAACCCTACCTTTTTCTGATATCTGAATAGAAGTACTTGTATATTTTCACTTCGTAACCCCTAAAGGGGATCAAGGAGTGCTGAAAGTGAAATAATCTTTCTTTCACCAGAGAGCAATGCAGATCGCCGTTGATGCCTCTCCTGCCATGCAGTAGGCCCTACCAAAGAGAAAGGGGTATTGGATCCTAATCCACTTCCTAGCACTGAACTAAATTGAATTGATTTTATTACTTACACCCTTCATATACACGAGGAGTAAAAATCTTTGCATTACGTCTCCATCTAAATGTGCAATTTGTAGTAATTTGTAATAAACATCATATACAACAGGACAGTCAATATATAGAAGCACAATCACATCAGTGTGAGTTAATCAGTCTGATGGCCTGGTGGAAGAAGCTGTCCCGGAGCCTGTTGGTCCTGGCTTTTATGTTGTGGTACAGTTTCCCAAATAGTAGCAGCTGGAACAGTTTGTGGTTGGGGTGACTTGGATCCCCAGTGATCCTTTGGGCTCTTTTTACACACCTGTCTTTGTAAACGTCCTGAATAGTGGGAAGTTCACATCTACAGATGCGCTGGGCTGTCCGCACCACTCTCTGCAGAGTCCTGTGATTGAGGGAAGTCCAGTTCCCATACCAGGCAGTGATGCAGCCTGTCAGGATGCTCTCAATTATGCCCCTGTAGAAAGTTCTTAGGATTTGGGAGCCATATCAAACTTCTTCAACTGTCTCAGGTGAAAGAGGCACTGTTGTGTTTTTTTCACCACACAGCTGGTGTGTACAGACCACGTGAGTTCCTTGCTGATGTGTATGCCGAGGAATTTAAAGCTGTTCACCCTCTCAACCCCAGGTCCATTGATGTCAATTGATGCTTGCCTCCATTCCTCCTTAGTCTACAACCAGCTCCTTTGTTTTTGCGACGTGAGGGAGAGATTGTTTTCTTGACACCACTGTGTCAGAGTGATGACTTCTTCTCTGTAGGCTGCCTCATTATTATTTGAGATTAAGCCAATCAATGTAGTAGGGTCAACTGTTACTCTTCCTTTGGCTGTGGAAACACTGTGGGAGAAAGTAGTCACACAAGCCCACCCTGCTGCTTGTAGTTAGACTTGGTAGTGAGGATGGGAGGTGAGAGTGGAGGAACAGATAACAGTGAAGGAAGTAAATTGTCCTGGCAGGAAGTCAATAGAAGGGCTTTATCCCATTTTGCATCATATTCCTCCTCCGTTTTTAGTGGCTTTGTGTAGGAAAATCCATCTCGAGACAAGTTTAGGTTTCCAATATGTATAAATGTAAATCTAACAGGATAATTTCCAGAATCAAGCCTTTCAGCCTTGTTTCCACTGTTGTGTCCACAGCTGTTGCCAGTCAATACTTGTGTTATATTCTCTGATGTAGTCCACGTGGAATCAACAAGTTCCAAGGTTTTGTGTATCACAGCTTCCTGTTACTGCTCTCTCCATTTTGTCAAATGTACTCCTCCACACTTTAATTACTCACACTTTTTTCTTTAATCTGTGTGGGCGCACGGCTGCAAGGTAACTGAAATGCTCCCACACACATAGCCTACATTGCCCCTCAGCTGGAATTTTCTTTTAGATAATGTTAAAATAATTTTAAATTAATCTCATATAATTTTGCTGACATAATTTTGAAATCTTTGTTAATATAACAGTATAATACAAAGTAATTAATTATGTGTTCATGAATATAATCCATAAATTTTCTAAATAATAAATGCATCACAACCTTTACTTTGAAAATTTTTAGAGCCAATGTATTTACGTTGTCAGTGTTTCAAGATGCAACACTGCTACAAATTGTAACAATAAACACAGGTTGGAAGTCAGTAGCACATTGTAAATAAACGGTTGGCCTGCTGAACGCTAACACTGTGATATGCATATAACTTGAAATTCTGTACCAAAGTCCCATTTATTAAGGCCTAGTCTTCACTAAAAGTGACATTGTCCATACATGAAGTATCTCTTCAAGGGTTGGTAGCGCCCACACTTGTATCAGCATCCTCAGAGTGCTGGTCATTATCCATCTCTGAGGCCTCTTTGCCAATTTTGCATCTGTTATGACTGATTTAAAAGAGCATTTTGTTATTGGTTAACCGATTTTTCTCATGTGATGCCTAGCATCCATCTGACAGTGTCAAATGACTGTGTTGGCCAACACTTCCTATCACCACTGTACTCCACTTCTGAGCACTGCAACCAATCTGAAAGCAGCAGCTACCAGAAGAGGAGGTTCCTAGTCCCGTCCCACCAACTTTGTTCAATGCTGTTGGCTCTGTGGTCTCTATATCGTACAAGGCTGGTGGGAAAGCTTTCTCATAGGCCTCCTTCTGGTCTGTTTCCCTGGACTGTTGCTAGAATTACAGCAGGAACAGCTGAAGGAATACAACACCAAGGAATCCATGCCTCTTTCTATCACAAACACCCTTTCTCTTGTCTCATTTATCATTAACAAACTTCAGTAAGAATAACATGTCTGAAATGGCTGGGCAAGTTGAGGCAGGAGTCAAAAGCTTAAGAAGGCTTATCTCTGGTTTTAACAGGATACAACTTTGACCTAAATCTGTTTGTATATTGAAAAATAAAATAATATCTCTTCAAAAACAACTGCTGCCTAATGTTACTGAACCCCATGAACTGGACGATGGTGACTAGAGGCTGAATCTGGAATAATGCAGAACTGAGGCCAGCTGTTAGTCCTTTCATAGATAATTACCAGAACAGCCCTGTCAAAAGTTGTTAGTTATTAAGGCAAACTGTTATGTATTATGGGAATATATTGGGAATACCAGAGCTGGTTCAGCTGTATGTCAGTGGATCCAAGTAGAGACATAGATAACAGGATAGCAGTTCTCTTGACTCTGCAGCTGTCTTTTGTATGGAAGCTCAGATTTAAAGTTGACCTGCATTTGCTGAACCACAGTTGCAGCCTGGCTCCCACTGCTAATTCTGCAGATCTATGTGTCAGCTATTGAAAGGCATTATGTTACGATTATTTTTATACAATATAATTTTCTCTTTAACTCCCTTTTCAGATTTTGTGCTAAACAGCCCCACATTAGCTCCATTTGTGCATTTCAGTGTGTCTCATATTAAACTGAAACAACCATAAAGCCTTAGGCTTTATTCCCAGTTAATGCTTTTAGTTTACTTCAGCCAGATTGGCAAAAAGAGATGGCTTATACTATTAGTCTCAAAATCCTGCATTGCAAAAAGAGAAGATCTACACTTAGGTTCAGAGTTCAAAAGTTCAAAATACAAAGTAAAAGTTATTATCAGAGTACATACGTGTCACAACATACAACTCTGAGATTCTTTTTCCAGCGGGCATACTCAGCAAACCTATAGAACAGTAACTGTAAGCAAGAGCATAGAATACTACAAACTGTGCAAATACAGCTATAAATTAATAGCAAAAAAAAATAGCAAGAGCATGAAATAACAAGTCCTTAAAGTGAGATAATTGGTTGTGGGAACATCTCAATAGATGAGTGTAATTATCCTCTTTTGTTCAAGAGCCTGATGGTTGAGGGGTAATAACTGTTCCTGAACCTGGTGGTGTGAGTCCTGAGGCTCCTGTACCTTCTGCCCGACGGCAGCAGCAAGAAAAGAGCATGGGCTGGGTGATGAGGATCTTTGATGATGAATGCTGCTTTCCTACAACAAAGCTTCGTGTAGCTGTGCTCAATGGTTGTGAGGGCTTTGCCTATAAGATCATAAGACATAGGAGCAGAGGTAGGCCCATTGAGTCTGCTCCGTCATTCCATCATGGCTGATCCCGGGTCCCACTCAACTCCATACACCTGCCAATACTTGTGAGGTATTGGGCCAACCTACTACTTTTTTATAGGATTTTCCACTCAAAGGCATTGGTGTCCCATACCAGGCCATAATACAGCCACTCAGCAGACTTCCCGCTGCACATCTGTAGAAGCAGGCCAAGGTTTTTATGACATGCGGAATCTCTACAGAATCCTAAGGAAGTGCTTTCTTTGCAATTCCATTTATATGATGGGACTAGGACAGGTCCTAGGAGACAGTGACACCCAGGAACTTAAAGTTACTGACCATCTCCACCTCTGATCTTCTGATGAGGACATGGACCTCTAGTTTCCCTCTCCTGAAGTCTGCAATCAGTTCCTTGGTCTGCCGAAGTGAGAGGAGTAGTGTTCCTATGCATGAATTTCACTGACAAGTAAATGTGGGCACTGTCTCTTGTAAAAGAAATAGACAATAGACAATAGGTGCAAGAGTAGGCCATTCGGCCCTTCGAGCCAGCACCGCCATTCACTGTGATTGTGGCTGATCATCCACAATCAGTATCCAGTTCCTGCCTTATCCCCATAACCTTTGATTCCACTATCTTTAAGAGCTCTATCCATCTGTTTTTTGAAAGCATCCAGAGACTTGGCCTCCACAGCCTTCTGGGGCAGAGCATTCCATATATCCACCACTCTCTGGGTGAAAAAGTTTTTCCTCAATTCCGTTCTAAATGGCCTACCCCTAATTCTTAAACTGTGGCCTCTGTTTCTGGACTCACCCATCAGCGGGAACATGCCTCCTGCCTCCAGCGTGTCCAATCCCTTAATAATCTTATATGTTTCAATAAGATCCCCTCTCAGCCTTCTAAATTCCAGAGTATACAAGCCCAGTTGCTTCAATCTTTCAACATATGACAGTCCCGCCATCCCGGGAATTAACCTTGTGAACCTACGCTGCACTCCCTCGATAGCAAGCATGTCCTTCCTCAAATTTGGAGACCAAAACCGCACACAGTACTCCAGGTGTGGCCTCACCAGGGCCCTGTACAGCTGCAGAAGGACCTCTTTGCTCTTATACTCAATTCCCCTTGTTATGGAGGCCACCTTGCCATTAGCTTTTTTCACTGCCTGCTGTACTTGCGTGCTTGCTTTCAGTGACTGATGTACAAGAACACCTAGATCTCGTTGTGCTTCCCCTTTCCCTAACTTGACTCCATTTAGATAATAATCTGCCTTCCTATTCTTACCACCAAAGTGGATAACCTCACATTTATCCACATTAAACAGCATCTGCCATGCATCTGCCCACCCACCCAGCTTGTCCAAGTCACCCTGCATTCTCATAACATCCTCCTCACATTTCACACTGCCTCCCAGCTTTGTGCCATCGGCAAATTTGCTAATGTTACTTTTAATTCCCTCATCTAAATCATTAATATATATTGTAAACAGCTGCGGTCCCAGCACTGAACCCTGCGGTACCCCACTGGTCACCGCCTGCCATTCCGAAAGGGACCCGTTAATCGCTACTCTTTTGTTTTCTGTCAGCCAGCCAATTTTCCATGTCAGTACTCTTCCCCCAATACCATGTGCCCTAATTTTGCCCACTAATCTCCTATGTGGGACTTTATCAAAGGCTTTCTGAAAGTCCAGGTACACTACATCCACTGTCTCTCCCTTGTTCATTTTCAAAAAATTCCAGAAGATTAGTCAAGCATGATTTCCCCTTCGTAAATCCATGCTGACTCAGACCAATCCTGTTACTACTATCCAGATGTGTTGTAATTTCATCTTTTATAATTGACTCCAGCATCTTTCCCACCACCGACGTCAAGCTAACCGGTCTATAATTCCCTGTTTTCTCTCTTCCTCCCTTCTTGAAGAGAGGGACAACATTAGCCACCGTCCAATCCACAGGAACTGATCCTGAATTTATAGAACATTGGAAAATGATTACCAATGCGTCCACGATTTCTAAAGCCACCTCTTTAAGTACCCTGGGATGCAGACCATCAGGTTCCAGGGACTTATCAGCCTTCAGACCCAACAGTCTATCCAACACCATTTCCTGCCTAATATAAATTTCCTTCAATTCGTCCATTACCCTAGGTCTTTTGGCCACTATTACATCTGGGAGATTGTTTGTGTCTTCCCTAGTGAAGACAGATCCAAAGTACCTGTTCAACTCATCTGCCATTTCCTTGTTCCCCATAATAAATTCACCCGCTTCTGTCTTCAAGGGCCCAATTTTGGTTTTAACTATTTTTTTCCTTTTCACATAACTAAAGCTTTTACTATCCTCCTTTATATTCTTGGCTAGTTTACCTTCGTACCTCATCTTTTCTCCACGTATTGCCTTTTTAGTTACCTTCTGTTGCTCTTTAAAAGTTTCCCAATCCTCCGGCTTCCCACTCGTCTTTGCTATGGTATACTTCTTCTCTTTTATTTTTATACTGTCCATTACTTCCCTTGTCAGCCACAGCCTCTCCTTATTCCCCTTAGGATCTTTCTTCCTCTTTGGAATGAACTGATCCTGCACCTTCCGCATTATTCCCAGAAACACTTGCCATTGCTGTTGCAGAGGAAAAATCCTCTGTATCCTGCTGGTACGGAGAGGGAAAGGCTGGCCATATCATTTTATGTTATCCTATCATTTCAGGGATTTTTTTAACCTTAATAGGCCTTTGTTTACAATAGATGCATGGTCTTGGGTTTGGAGATCAGAGTATAATCTAAACAATAGTATTTTATAAGGTGTGGGTAGAAGAGAAGAAGGATGAGGGGCAGTATATATTCACAAATGTTAGACTATGAACCTATATGTTGCTACAGGTGTTAACTAAATAGAATACTTCAATTTGTAAAAAGGGACATGAAAACCAAAAATAATGATGTCATGTTGAACCTAGACAATTCTAAATAGTGAATTTTCAGAATGTTGCTGAGACACCCCTTGTGCGGGCACAGTGATGTTTAGCAAGGATTAATAACAGAAATTTACAGCTCATAGGAGTCCACTCAGTTTATTGTGCCCATGTTGATGTTCGCAATTGTTTGCTTTTCAGTGTTCACATGATAAATATACCCTCTAACCATGCTGAAGGTTTTTGCCTCTACCACCCTTCTCAGTACTGGGTTCCAGATCTCCGCTGCAGTTTGGATGTTAAAACATTTCTTCAAATCCTAGCTAGGAGGGGAGGAGAAGATGGCGGCGTGATACAGTGCACGCGGCCGCTCCGAATTGATAGCGTATTTGTTAACTAGGGGCTGTGCACAATCCTGATTTGATGGAGATGGATGTGAGAAGCACGGAGGAACATCTGGAGAAACTTCTGAAATGCCTGCTTCGCTGCCACTGCTACTGTGCGATCGAGAATCAACGGAGGGGAAGGCCCCAAATCTTCGGCTTTGCCTATTGCCTGTTACCAGGGCTGGGGTCGACGTGCTCGGCAGAGATGGTGCTCGGTGCTCGGTGTCGGAGGCTCGGAGTTTTCGGGCGGACTCAGAGTCGGGCTGTGGTCGGGTGCTTCCAGGATGCTGCATCGGCATGTTTGCGGCGCCGGAAGCTCATGGCAGGGAGAGTTTCTCCCTTCAACCGACTGCGTGAGATGATGGGACTTTCGAGAGACTTTGAGACTTTTTTTTTTTACCGCGCCCATGGTCTGTTCTTCATCAAATTATGGTATTGCTTTGCACTGTTGTAACTATATGTTATAATTATGTGGTTTTTGTCAGTTTTTTTTTTAGTCTTGGTTTGTCTTGTGTTTCTGTGATATCATTCTGGAGGAACAAATTGTATCATTTCTTAATGCATGGATTACTAAATGACAATAAAAGTGGACTGCGTGTCCTCATAATCTAATCTTACCTGATTTTTTATTCAATTGAGTTAAATATATGATTCTCTACCAATGAAAATGAATCCTTTGTCTTCATCATTTGGCCCATCAGGGTTATGTCAACTTCCGGAGGAGCAGATCCGTTTAACTTCTCTTTATTCCTCTGTACTCCGGAAATTTGTTCAGGCTCATATTCTCCCCTCAACTATCCTTTCATTCTTTTTGCCATTAATGTACTCATAATGTGCATTAACCTTCCAGAACATCCTTGGGATGTGCAAGGAAACCAGAGGACCTGGAAGAAACCAATGAAGAGATGGAGAGCATGTGGAAGCTTCATATAGACAGCATCTGGGTCAAGATTGAACTTGAGTTCCTGGAGCTGTGAGACAATAGCACTAACTGCTGCACCACTGCCATCCCTACAAGCCTTCTGGGCTCTTTATAGAGCCATTGACTTGTACAGTATGGACACACCCCACCATGTCTGTGCCAACACCAACCACCTAACTGTACTAATCCTTTTCCCAGCACTCAGCCAGTAGCCTTTCATGCCTTGCTGGTTCAAGTGTTGATCTAAATACTTCATAAATGTGAGTGTATCCACCTTAGCCATTCTTTGAGTGGCCGTTATTTTAGAATTACTTTGGCTCATCAGAATTAGGTGAGATTAAACTTGGATGAGCTAAAATATCTGGTAAGTTCCTCTTTTTTGTTCTTTGTTCATTCCTCATCTATAGTGTAGTGAGAATGGTTCCAGCGGCAGTGTGTTGTACTGTGTGAGGGATGTGGGAAGTCTAGGAGACCTCCGGTCTCCTGGATAAACACATCTGCACCAGGTGCACCGAGCTGTAGCTCTGAAGAGAATGTATTAAGTAAATGGAGCTGCAGCTCGATGACATTTGATTCATATGGGAGAATGAGGAGGCGATAGATAAGAGTTACAGGGAGGTAGTCACTTGTAGGTTGCAGGAGACAAGGTAACAGTGTGACTGTCAAGAGAAGGAAGAGAAATGCACAGCCAGCACAAAATACATCTGTGGCCATTCCCCTCAATAATAAGTATACAACTTTAGATTCTGTTAAGGGGGACGACCTATCAGGTGAGAGTCACAGTGCATGGGTCTTTGGCACCGAGTCTGGATCTGTGGCTGAGAAGAGCAGAGAGGTGAAGAGGACTACACTGTTGAGAGGAGATTCCATCGTCAGAGGAACAGAGATGAGGTTCTGTGGGCACGGTAGAGACACTCAGATGGTAAGTCGCCTCCCTGGCGTCAGAGTCAGGAATGTCTCTGATCGGGTCCATGGCATTCTCAAATGCGAGAGTGAGCAGCCAGAAGTCTTGGTGCATATTGGCACCAATGACATAGGTAGACAAGGTGAGGAGGTCCTGAAGAGAGACTTTAGGGTTCTAGGTAGAAAGCTGAAAAGCAGGACCTCCAGGATAGTAATTGCTAGATTGCTGCGTGTGCCACATGCCAGTGAGGATAAAAATACGATAATTTGGCAGGTGAATGCATGGCTGAGGAACTGGTGCAGGGGACAGGGCTTCGGACATGGAGCATTAGGATCTCTTCTGGGGAAGGTATGACCTGTACAAAAGGGACAGGTTACACTCCAACCCGAGGGGGTCCAATATCCTTGCAGGCAGGATTACAAGAGTTGTTCGGAACTAAACTAATTTGGCAAGGGGATGGGAACTGGAGTGATAGTGCCGAGGATGAGGAAGTTGGTTTAGGAACAAAGCTAATGTGCAGTGAGACTCCAAGCAAGAAGGGGCTGATGATAGGGCAAAATTGCAGTCAATGGGATGAATTGCAATGTAAAAGGCAGACAAAATTGAAAAGGGTGAAGACATGACTGATGGTGTATATTTGAATGCACACAGTATATGGAATAAGGTAGATGAACTTGTAGAATCACAAACATGAGAAAATCTGCAGATGTTGGAAATCAAAGATTGCTGCAGATGAACTTGTAGCACAGCTACAGATTGGCATGTATGATGCTGCAGTTATCACTGAATCATGGCTGAAAGAAGATTATAGCTAAGAGCTTAATATCTAAGGATACACATTGTATCAAAAGGACAGGCAGGTAGACAGAGGGGGTGGCATGGCTCTGTTGGTACAAAATGAAATCAAATCCTTAGAAAGAGGAGACGTAGGGTTGGAAGTTGTTGAATTGTTGCGGGTAGAGCTAAGGACTGCAAGGGTAAAACGATTGTGTACAGACGCCCCCCCTCCCCAAACAGCAGTAAGGATGTTGTACACTATGGGAAGTAGAAAATGCATGCCGAATGGGCTATGTTACGTTCATTATGGGGGAGTTCAATTTGCAGGTAGATTGGGAAAATCACATTGGTGCTGGATCCCAAGAGGGGGTATTTCTAGAATGCCAATGAAATGGGTTTTTAGAGCATCTCATGGCTGAGCCCACTAGGGGATCAGCTATTCTGGAATGGGTGTTGTGCGATGAGCCAGAATTGATCAGGTAAAAGAATCCTTAGGGACAAGAAATCATAAAATGGCCAAATTCACACTAAAACTTGAGAAGGAGAAGCTGAAGTCAGATGAGGCAGTATTGTAGTGGAGTGAAGGGAGTTAGAGAGAAATGAGAGAGGAATTGGCCAAAGTCGGTTGGAAAAGAACACTGGCAGGGATGATGGAAGAGTAGTAATGGCTGGAATTTCTGGAAGCAATTTGCAAGGCACAAGATATATAAACCCAAAGAGAAAGAAGTATTCTAAAGGAAAGATGACACAACTATGGCTAACAAGAGAAGTCAAAGCCAGCATAAGAACCAAAGAGAGGGCATATAAAAGAGCAAAAATTAGTTGGAAAATAGAAGATTGGGAAGTGTTTAAAAAATGACAGAAGGCAACTAAAAAGTCATTAAGTAAAGAAACACACAGAAAATGCTGGAGGAACTCAGCAGGACAGGCAGCATCTATGGAAAGAGTACAGTCGCCGTTTTGGGCCAAGACCATTCAGCAGTACTGGAGAAAAATATTAAGGAAGTAAAGATGGAATTTGAAAGTAAGCTGGCCAATAATATTAAAGAGGATACCAAAAGTCTTTTTCAGATACATAAAGTATAAAAGAGAGGCCAGAGTGAATACTGGACCACTGGAAAATTATGCTAGAGGGGTGGTAATGAGGTACAAGGAAATGGTAAAGGAACTAAATAAGTATTTTGCTTTAGTCTTGACTGTGGAATACACTAGCAGTATGGTGGAAGTTCAAGAGTGTCAGGGGTCAGTAGTGTGTCTTTGGGAACATTACAAGGGAGAAGGTTCTTGGAAAATTGATAGGTCTGAAGGTAGACAAGTCACCTGAATGTGAATGTGTACACCCCATGGTTTTGAAAGAGGTGGCTGAAGAGATTGTGGTGGCATTAGTAATGATCTATCAAAAATCACTGGATTCTGGGATGGTTTCAGGATACTGGAAAATTGCAGATGTCACTCCACTCTTCAAAAAGGGAGAGAGGCAGAAGAAAGGAAAGTATAGGCCAGTTACTCTGACCTCCGTGGTTGGGAAGACGTTGGAGTCTATTGTTAAATGTGTGCTCTCAGGGTATTTGGAGGCACATGATATAATATGTCATAGTCAGCATAGCTTCCTCAAAGGAAAATCTTGCCTGACAAATCTGCTGGAATTCTTTGAAGAAATAACAAGCAGGGTAGACAAAGGAGAATTGGCTGATGTTGTGTACTTGGATTTTCTGAAGGTCTTTGACAAGGTGCCACACTTGAAGCAGTTTAATAAGTTAAGAACCCGTGGTATTACAGGAAAGATTCTAGGATGGATAAAGCAGTAGCTGATTGGCTGGAGGCAAAGAGGGGGAATAAAGGGAGCATTTTTTGGTTGGCTGCTGGTGATGGGTGATGTTCCACAGGGGTCTGTGTTGGGACCGATTCTTTTTATGTATATGTCAATAACTTGGTTGATAGAATTGATAGCTTTGTTGCCAAGTTTGCAAATGATATGAGGACAAGTGGAGAGGCAGGTAGTTTTGAGGAAAGAGAGATGCTACAGAAGGACTTAGATTAGGAGAATGGGCAAAGAAGTGGCAGATGGAATACAATGTTGGGACATGTATGGTCATGCACTTTGGTAGAAGAAATAACAGGGTAGACTATTTTCTAATTGGAGAGAAAATTCGAAAATCTGAGGTGCAAAGGGAGTCATTGAGCAGGATTCAATAAACATTAATTTGTAGGTTGAGTCTGTGCTGAGGAAGGCAAATGTGATGTTGCCATTAATTTCAGGGGAACTAGAATTTAGAAGCAAGGATGTAATGTTGAGGCTTTATAAAGCACTGGTGAGGCCTCACTTGGAATACTGTGAGCAGTTTTGGGACCCTTATCTAGCAAAGGATGTGTTGGTACTGGAGAGGGTTCAAAGCAAGTTCACAAAAATGATTCCAGGACTGAATAGCTTGTTCTATGAAGAGCATTTGATGGCTGTGGGCCTGTATTCGTTAGAAGTCTGAAGAATGAGGGGTGACTTAAATTGAAATCTGTCGAATGGTGAAAGGCCTTGATAGAGTGGATTTGAAGAGGATGTTTGCTATGGTGGGAGAGTCTAGGACCAGAGGACACAGCCTCAGAGCAGAGGGGTGTCCCTTTGGAAAGGAGATGAAGAGGAATTTATTTGGCTAGAGAGTGGTGAATCTGTGAAATTTGTTGCCACAGACAGCTGTGGAGACTAGGTCTTTATGTATATTTAAGACAGAGATTGATAGATTTTTGTTTGGTCACAGCATGAAGGGGTAGGGGGAGAAGTCAGGAGATTGGGGCTGAGAGAAAAATGGATCAGCAATGATGAAATAGCAGAGCAGACTCAATGGTCCAAGTGGCCTAATTCTGCTTCTGTATCTTATGGTCTTATTGTCAACCACCCCATGGAGAGTGAAATCTGGATTTTAAATACCCAAAGGTTTAATGGATTTTTCTTAAATATCCTCTGAATCTCCTATCCCTCACTTTAAAATTATGCCCTTTTGTCTTAGATATCTCTGTTAAGGGAAAAAAAAGTTTCTCGCTACCTACTATATCTATGCTCCTCATAATTTTATTTAACTCCATCAGGCTAATCCTCTCTCGCTCCCCCTCTACCAAAATTCTTTTGCTCCATGAGAAACAAACCAGCCCTTTCATTCTCTGTTTCGAATTGGAAGTGTTCCATCCTAATCAACACCATAGTGGATCTCCCCTGTACTCTCTCCAACACAAACATTTTTGTGCTATAACAAACAATTAAATCTTCCCTCAATTTCCCTTGTTCCGAAGAAAATAAACCTAATCTGGATAGACTCTCTTCATCATAGTTTTGGTGAAATTCTCACAAACCACTTCTTATAGTGATCAAAATTCGAAGTAAATTTATTATCAAACTACATATATGTCACCGTATACAACCTGAGATTCATTTTCTTGTGGGCATACACAGTAAATCCAAGAAAAATAACAGACTCAATTAAAGACCACACCCAACAGGACAAACAACCAATGTGCAAAAGACAACAAACTATGAAAATATAAAAGAAAAGAAGAATATTAATGGTAAATAAATAAGCAATAAATATCGAGAACATGAGATGAAGAGTCCTTGAAAGTGAGTCCATCTGTGTAGATGTGCCCAGTTGTGGGGAGGGCTTTATCTGTGACGGACTGGGCTGTATACTCTACTCCTTGTAGGATTTTCTGTTGGTGTTTCCGTACCAGGGCATGATGTAACCAATCAGAGTACACTTCACCACTTGGTATGGTGAAATTTGCAGTTGAAGTCTGAACTTGAAGTTTGTCAGAGTATTAGATATCATACCAAATCTTCACTAACTTCTAAGGAAATAGAGACATTGCCATGCTTTCTTCATAATGACATATACATGCTGGACCCTGAACAGATCCTCTGAAATTTTCCAGACAATACGGTACCTGCTTACAATGCTCATTTGGTCGATATCCTCTGGTTAGATAATGAAGCCATCTTTTTCACTTCTTTTATGTCTTTTACATTTGTTTCTCACCTTGAATGTGATTCTGGAACTGTTAGAGCCTGTGTTTTGTCATTTGGAGATTGAAACATTGAGGTGAGTATGGATGTTTGGAGATCATATGGGTGTTCCAGTGCTCTGGAAGCAGAGGATTCTGGGAGGCCGAGGCAGTGTGAGTGAGCCTCGTAGTGGGCAGGATGCAGGAAGGAATGGAAGCCGATGTTTGACTCCATTTATCATGAAACATAAAGTCATGATAAACTTATCATGAAGTCCAGTCCATCCTGTGTATTGAGGAGTCTTTGGGACTTAGCAGATATCTGATGTGTCTGGAGTGAGCTATGTCTCTGTGAAACACAGAACACAGCAATTCCTCATTTGCCTCCTATACAGCAATCTTTTTCTTTAGATTATGAGGACATGCAGTCCTCTTTTATTGTCATTTAGTAATGCATGCATTAAGAAATGATACAATGTTCCTTCAGTGTGATATCACAGAAACACAAGACAGACCAAGATTGAAAAACTGACAAAAACCACATAATTATAATATATAGTTACAGCAGTGCAAACAATACTGTAATTTGATGAAGAACAGACCATGGGCACAGTAAAAAAAAGTCTCAAAGTCTCTTGAAAGTCCCATCATCTCATGCAGACGGTAGAAGGAAGAAAACTCTCCCTGCAATGAGGTTCCAGCAACGCGAACTTGCTGATGCAAGATGTTGGAGGCACCTGACCACAGTCCGACTCTGAGTCTGTCCGAAAACTTCGAGCCTCCGACCAGCCCTCCAACACCGAGAACCGAGCACCATCTCTGCCGAGTGCTTCGACCCCAGCCCCGGCCGCCAGTAACAGGCAAAGCCGAGGATTTGGGGCCTTCCCCTCTGGAGATTATTGATCGCACAGTAACAGCGGCAGTGAAGCAGGCATTACAGAAGTTTCTCCAGATGTTCCTCCATGCTTCTTACGCCTGTCTCCATCAAATCAGAATTGTGCACGGCATCCTACTTACAAATACGATATCATTCACCGGAGAGGCTGTGTGCGCTTCTTAGATCCTCGATCTTGTTCTCCAGCAAATGTACATTTGTTAACAAGATGCTGGGTAAAGGAACCTTCATTCTTCAGTGTTTTAGCCTGGCTTGGAGTCCTCCCATCCTCCCTCTCTTCTGGCCATGGCTTAAACTTGCCGTACCTGCATGCTTGAGAGTTAAGACCACTGAGTCCTTCAGAAGATTATGAAATCTCAAAGCAGGATGAGAGATCAGTTGATAGTGGTGTATAAGATTACATGAGGCATAGATGGCGTGCACGGGCATCATCCTACCTCCAGGGCAACAATGGCCAATACCAGAGGGATATCCATTTGTTGAGTGGAGCAAAGTTTGGGGGAGATGTCAGAGGTAGGTTTTTTTTTTACACAGAGTGATAGGTGCCTGGAATTGATTGTCAGATGTAGGTGTAGAAGCTGATACAATTGGGGCATTTAAAAGAATTTTAACATTGACTTGAACATTGACTTCTCTAACTTGTGCTAATGCCCCACCTCCCCCCTCGTACCCCATCCGTTATTTATATACACACGTTCTTTCTCTCACTCCCCTTTTTCTCCCTCTGTCCCTCTGACTATACCCCTTGCCCATCCTCTGGGTTTTCCCTCCCCTCCCCCTTTTCCTTCTCCCTGGGCCTCCTGTCCCATGATCCTCTCATATCCCTTTTGCCAATCACCTGTCCAGCTCTTGGCTCCATCCCTCCCCCTCCTGTCTTGTCCTATCATTTTGGATCTCCCCCTCCCCCTCCCATTTTCAAATCTCTTACTAGCTCTTCTTTCAGTTAGTCCTGACGAAGGGTCTCGGCCTGAAACGTCGACTGTACCTCTTCCTATAGATGCTGCCTGGCCTGCTGCGTTCACCAGCAACTTTGATGTGTGTTGGCAACAAAGCCATCTATTCCATCATCTAAATCATTGATATACAGCAAAAGAAGGTCCCAATACCGACCCCTGCAGAACACCACTAGTCACTGGCAGGCAATCAGAAAAGGATAATTTTATTCCCACTCACTGCCTCCTACCAATCAGCCAATGCTCTCACCATGCTAGTAAATTCACTATAATACCATGGGCTCTTTCTTGATAAGCAGCCTCATGTGTGGCACCTTGTCAAAGGCCTTCTGAAAGTCTAAGTATGCAACATCCACTACCTCTCCTGTATCTATCCTACTTGTAATCTCCTCAAAGAATTCCAACAGGTTAGTCAGGCAAGATTTTCCTGTAAGGAAACCATGCTGACTTTGTCCTATCTTGTCCCGTGTCATCAAGTACTCCAGAACATCATCCTCAACAATTGACTCCAACGCTTTCCCCACCACTGAGCTCAGGCTAACTGGTCTATGATATCATTTCTTCTGCCTTCCTCCTCTCTTGAAGAGTGGACTGACATTTGTAATTTTCCAGTCCTCTGGCATTATGCCAGAGTCCAATGATTTTTGAAAGATCATTTCTAATGCCTCCACAACCTGTATCAATACCTCTTTCAGAACCCTAGTGTGCAGTTCATCTGGTCTGGGTGACTTATGTACCCTTCGATCTTTCAGCTTTTTGAGCACCTTCTCCCTTGTAATAGTAACTGTACTCACTTCTCTTCCCTCATACCCTTCAACATCTGTCACACTGCTACTGCCGTCCACAGTGAAGACTGATACAAAATACTCACTTAGTTCATCTGCCATCTCCTTGTCCCCTGTTATTATTTCTCTGGCCTCATTTTCTAGCAGTCCTATATCCACTGTCATCTCTCTTTTATTTTTTACATACTTGAAAAAGCATTTACTATCCACTTGGATGTTGTTTGCAACCTTGCTTTAATATTTCATCTTTTCCTCCTAATGATTCTTTTAGTTGCTCTCTGTAGGTTTTAAAAGCTTCCCAATCCTCAATTCCCAGTCTTACCGAAGAGCTGCAGCTGAAAAAGTTGACTGTATTCTTTTCCACATACGTATGCTGCCTGGTCAGCTGAGTTCCTCCAGCATTTTGTGTGTGCTGCTTGGATTTCCAGCATCTGCAAATTTTCTCTTGTTTCCAATCCTCTGTCTTCTGGCTAATTATTGCTTTGTTGTATGCCCTCTCTTTAGCTTTTACATTAGCGTTAACTTCCCTTGTTAGTCATGGTTGTACTCTTTTGCCATTTGAGTATTTCTTCTTTTTTGGAATACATCTATCCTGCACCTTCCTCTTTTTTTTGTCCAGAAACTCACACCATTGCTGCTCTGCTGTCATCTCTGCCAGCATCTCCTTCCAATTTACTTTGGCCAACTCTTCTCATGCCACTGTAATTTCCTTTATTCCACTGAAATACTGCTGCAGCAGACTTTACTTTCACCCTGTCAAATTACAAGTTGAATTCAATCATATTATGATCACTGTCTCCTAAGGGTCCATTTTCCTTAACCTCCCTAATTGTCTCCAGTTCATTACATAATTCCTAATCCAGTATAGCTGATTTCCTGGTAGGCTCAATGACAAGTTGCTTTAAAACACCATCTCCTCGTAGGCATTCAACAAACTCACTCTCTTGAGATCTATCACCAACCTGATTTTCTCAATCTATCTGCACGTTAAAATCTCCCACAGCTATCATAACATTGCTCTTTTGACACCCCTTTTCTATTTCCCCCTGTAATCTATGGTCCACATCCCAGCTACTGTTGGGAGGCCTGTATATAACTGCCATCAAGGTCCTTGCAGTTTCTTAACTCAAACCACAAGGATTCAACATCTTCCGATCCTATGTCACATCTTTCTACTGATTTGATGCCATTCTTTACTAGCAGAGTCACGCCACCCCCTCTGCCTACCTTCCTATCCCTCCAATACAACACGTAACCTTGGACGTTCAGCTCCCAACTACAACCGTCCTTCAGCCACGACTTAGTGATGGCCAGAACATCATACCTGACAATCTGTAGTAGTGCAACAAGATCATCCACCCTATTTCTTATAATCCATGCATTGCGATAATAACACTTTGAGTACTGCATTTGCTACCATTTTTGATTCTGCATCCCTAATGTACTGATACTCACCCTGCTGGCTGCAATTTTGTCCTATCATTTGCCTGCCCTTCCTGATAGTCTGACTGCATGCTATCTTTGCTTTTTTACCATCCTGAGTCCCTTCACTCCAGTTCCCACACCCCTGCCAAATCCATTTAAACCCTCCCCAACAGATCTAAAAAATCTGCCCGTGAGAATATCAGGCCCCTTTGGGTTCAGGTGCAAAACATCATTGTTGTACAAGTCGTACCTCTCCCAGAAGAGATCTCAATGATCCAAGAACCTGAAACCCTGCCCTCTACACCAGCTTCTTAGCCATGTATTTATTTGCCAAAGCATCCTGTTTCAACCCTCACTAGCATGTGGCACAGGTAGCAATCCAGAAATTACTACCCTGGAGGTCCTGCTTCTCAGCTTTCTGCCGAGCTCTCTAATTTCTCTCTTCAGGATCACTTTGCTTTCAGTGGAACCGATATGTACCATGACATCTGGCTGCTCTCCCTCCCCCTCCAAAATGTTGTGGTAGCAATCCGAGACATCTCTGACCTGGCACCTGGGAGACAACATACCATCCAGGTGGACCGTTCACGTCCAGAAAATCTCCTGTCTGTTTCTCTGACTGTTGAGCCCCCTATCACTACCGTTTCCCTCTTCTCCCTCTTTCCCTTCTGTACTTTGGACCAGAGAACGAATCTTATTAGAGATATTTAAAATTATGAAGGGTTTTAACAGAGCAATCTGGGAGAATTTATCTCTTTGGACAATTGTGCTAGTAACCAATGGTTATTTATTTAAAATTATTGGCAAATTAGGTAAAGGATACTGTTTGTTCAAACTGCACTATCAAAGAATTTGTAGAATTACATTCCAAATGAACTTTTTAAAGAAACTCAAATGTAACAAGGATTGATTTATAGGTTATTGGGAAAACTCAGAGCACAAATAAATTGGATAAATTGGTCAGCTCTTTCAATGAGCCAGCAGAGTGTGATGGTCAGATGGCTTCCACCTGCACTGGATAATACAAATTCTCTAAACATGTTTAAAAGATGGCTGATGTATTTTGTACATTCAATCTGTATACACTGGCAGTATCGTGACATTCAGATATCTGCTGAGAATGTATCTGTCAGAGAGGAAACTAATTGCTTTGTTATGTAGCTTGAACTTGCAAGTGAATTATCGTTCAGCAACAGCTTGGGACTGCAGATGATGGAACCTGGGGCAAAACACAAAACGCTGGAGGAACTCCGTAGATCCAGGGAAGGAAATGGACAATTAATGTGTTGTCGCGAGACCCTTCGTCACCCAAATGAAGAGTCTCAACCCAAAATGACTATGCCCCATTTCCTTCCATCAATGCTGCCTGATCTGTTGAGTTCCTCAGCTTTTTGTGAGTTGCTTCAGTATATGTTGCTAATAGCATTGATTATCTTTGAAAAAATTAGTAAAATATATACATTTTTTTCTTTGTTCAGTGAAGTTCATCTAGGTTTAATCATCAAAGGTTATCAACCTGAGACATTAACTGTATTTCGTTGCACACAAATGCAGCCTGATTTATTGAGTATCTCTATCATTTCTGTCTAATTTCAATATTCCAGCTCCTGCTGTGTTTTCCTTTTCAGTCTAGCTTTAATCATATTATTTAAATTAGTTATATTTGCCTTGAGATTTCAACCTCACAACTTTACTGCAATGCTTATCAAGCCTTAACTTCAAAAGCGGAAACCAAAACTAATTGATATATCTCCCTGCTGTGAGGTAATTTCATTATGTTGACCCTGAATTACTTAATATTTGACTTCCCTTATTAGAAGTGTTGGGATCTGAATACTAAAAGTTCTTATGAGGTGTCACTGAAGTATGATTTCTAGATCAATTCTTGGGTTTGTGCTATTTCCTTTCAGCATTTAGTTCTTGGACCAACCGGCATAAGCAAAGCACTACCTCAGTATGGTAATGCTATCTGCACCTTGATCACTCTGTACTACAATGGACTTTTTTGTTTTAATTGTGCTCTTTCTTGTGTAATTTATGTTTATTTTATGATTTTCTTGTGAATATTATATCTCTAATGGTATGTGCCTGTGATGCTGCAGCAAGTAAGGTTTTCACTGCATTTCTGCATACATGTACTTGTGCATATGACAATTAACTCGACTTGACTTGATTACAGTTTTGCATTGAAGCATCCCTATTGGTCAATTTTGTTGCCAAGACCCAAGCAAGGCTTCAAAGCAGGAAGATACAGTGCTTTTCACACAGAAACAGTAGATGGGCATTTGGGATCCAGCTCAGATCCCTAAAAATATATAAAACATAAAAATAACATTTAGGTGCTTAATGATCAAGGAGAAACCATCAGAACATCTCAAGAGAGTTCAGCATTCCCTAGCCAGTACACTTTAGCAGCACTTTTTTGCATATAATGCGGAGAGTTTGCTAAATAGTAGTGAAGCTTCCTTTTCTTGGCCATCACATTTATGGTCCTAATGTTGATTTTGCATACATTGACAGGCTAAGAATGGAAGCCATTGATTGCAAGCTTCCTGCTGGTGAAATCGTTGGGAGCATAGGTCTGCAGATTTTTGGAGCAGTAATTTTTTTTTCAAGTTCTTTGATATTTAGTGTTTTTCTTTGCTCTTTTTCCTTTTCCTTTTTGATTTTCATTATAAGTTTATGCCTTCTCTTAACGCTGCTAATTTTCAACGAGATCAGTTCAGTCTTCCAGGAATAGGTCTGAGATTTTGGATGCAGAACTGGCATATTGTGGAGAAAATGAAGGTGCCTAGGTGGAATATATCCCAACTTTGATGGCCTCCTTGGAGATCCGGGATTTGCTATTTAGAAACTTGGCCTATAAATTGAGATTTCGAGATAAAACAGAATCTGAAGCTTATTCCCTTGAGAGAGAAGCTCAGGCCTCAGAAGGATCATAGAAATCTGTGTCAAGCTCTTCAGAGAGTGTGTTGCAGTATCTGATTATTACTGCATACATCTGTGATAGCCAGGACACTCCATTACATTTAAGTTTAGAAGCTTTCACAACACCCCATTCATCATTAAATAATGTATTCTAAAGAGGATACTCAGTCTATCAATATCTTTATTTCTGAATTCAGTGCATAGGAGCAGAATTAGGCCATTTGGTCCATTGAGTCTGCTCCACTATTCCATCCCATCATTGCTGATTTATTATCCCTCTGAACAGCATTCTCCTTGCTGAAACCTTTGACGTTGTGACAAATCAAGAAGCTATAAACCTCCATCGCAACCCACACAGAATACTGGAGGAACTCAATAGGACAGGCAGCATCAATGGAAAAGAGTAAACAGTCAAAGTTTTGGGCCAAGGACCATCTTCAGGACTGGGAAGGAAAAGGAAGATGCCCAAATAAATATAAGGGGAGAGGGAAAGGAGGCTAGCTGGAAGATGATAGGTGAAGCCAGATGGGTGGGAAAGGTCAAGGGCTGGAGAAGAAAGAATCTGATCGGAGAGGAGAGTGGACCATAGGAGAAAGGGAAGGAGAAGGGGACCCAGGGGAAGCGATAGACAGATGAGAAGAGGTAAAAGTGGAGAATTGATGGGCAGAGTGGAGAATAGAAGAAGAGGGGAGGGGGAGGGGAAAAATTAATGGAAGAAAAAAATTGATATTCATACCTTTAGGTTGGAGGGTAATCAGACAGGATATAAAGTGTTGCTTTTCATCTTGGCACAAGAGGAGGCCATGGATCGACATGTTGGGAATTAAAATGGTTTGGCAACCAGGAAGTCCTGCTTGTGGGGCTAGTTTGCTGAGCACCTCTGCACCATCCGCCACAAGAGAGATTTCACGGTGGCCAAACATTTAAATTCCCATTCCCATTGCTATTCTGATGTGTTGATCCATGGCCTCCTTTAGTGCCAAGATGAGGCCACCCTTAGGGAGGAGGAGCAACAGCTGAGATTGCTTCTGGGTTCTCTCCAACCTGATAACATGGGTATCCATTTCTCTCTCCAGTGAACAAACTTACCCCCACCCACCCCCACTCATCTACTCCCCGTTCTGACATTTCACTTCTCACTTGCCCATCACTTCCCCCTGGGTCCCCTTCTCCTTCCCTTTCTCCTATGGTCTACTCTCCTCTCCTATCAGATTCTTTCTTCTCCAGACCTTGATCTTTCCCAACCATCTGGCTTCACCTATCACTTTCCAGCCAGTCTCTTTCCCCTCCTCCCATATTTTTATTTAGCCATCTTCCCCTTCCTCCTCAGTCCTGAAGAAGGGTCTTAGCCCAAAACATTGACTGTCTACTCTTTTTCCATAGATGCTGCCTGACCTGCTGAGTTCTTCCAGCATTGTGTGTGTGTTGCTTTGGATTTCTAGCATCTGCAGATTATCTCATGCCTATGAACCTCCAGTTTAAGTACACCCAATGAATTGGCTCCACAGATTCACCACCCACAGGCTAAAGAAACTCCTTTTCATTTTTGTTCTAAAGGAATGTTCTTCTGTTCTGAGGTTGTGCCTTATGGTCCTAGCCACTCCCCACCCCCCACAAAAGAAAACATATTTCCAGCAAAAAGAAATCATGCACAACATTGAAATTTCTGAATATTCCATAATATTCTTGGCAAGCAAATTAATGAGTTGTGGCAATTTATTGTTTTAAAGCTGTTTAGAATTAGGTGCTTGGACATTGTCCACTTTAATGCTTCAAGCATGTGCTTAGATAAGTACACCTGCTATTTAGACTGATCACCGTCTTTCTGCTTGAGGTATTGCGATCATTTTCTCCTAAGTGTAACCTGATAAGTGCTAAGCTACTATATATTAGCCGCTTGGGATGAAGAAGACGCCAGTTGCATTTTGGAATTGTCCGCAGAGGACTGAGTCTCAGAACCCGCTGCCTAACCTTCAACTGAGAAAACATCTGAGTGGACTGACCATAGAACTCCCTTGTGGCTGTCCAGGAAGGTGGGGAATTCTCAGCACCAAATGTTCCTCCTGAAACAGATACAGCAACAGAATATTGGTTAACATCGATGTGAAAGGAAACAGATCTGATTGGAATTAGTGTATTACTGTCACCTGTACTGTGGAATGCCTGTCTCGCATGCTGTTCGTATTCATTACTAAGTGCATTGTGATAGTACCATCTACATTGAGGTAGATTATGATGTCAAGAGACCATATTATCATACTAGAGAAATATTAAAGAGTCTCATCACATCAAGGTGCAAGCTGTTCTTGAGCCTGCTGACTCATGCTTTTTGTATTTTTGCCTAATTGAAGAGGGAGAAGCGGGAATGTCCAGGGTAGTTGGGTATTTGATTATCTCACTGAGGCAGTAAGAAGTATAGATAGAGTCCGCGGAGAGAGGTCGGATTCCGTGATGTGCTGAGCTGTGTCCAGAATACTTCTTGCAGTCATGGGCAGAGCACCTGCCATTATTTCAATATCCTATGGCAAACATCTTACAGCACCTTGTAACACTAACCGGACATGTCAGCTAGTGGATGTGAACTTCCTCCACAGAGGACACTTATAGCAGCAGGTGCATGAAGTTAGAATGGGTCTGGAAGATCATCAGGGACTCCAGTCACTCCAGCCATAAACTGTTCCAGCTGCTTCCCTCTGGCAAACGGTACCACAGCATTAAAGTCAGGACCAAAAGGCTACGGGACAGCTTCTTTCTACAAGCCATTAGATGTTTAAATTCACGTGTCTATACATTGTGATGGAGTCATAACGCAAAGGTTTTTACTCCTTCATGTTGTGGGATGGATATAAGGTTTAAATAAATTCTAAGTTCTATTGCTTTCTCCATTCTCTCTCTTTCACCTGCAGTCAAATACTGTAGATCTGAGCTGCGGTTGATCTCTAGTCCACTGTGGGACATTAACAGAGGCTCCTACATCTGCCACTTGCTTCAACCTGCTCTGAATGACATTGTACACTTGTGGAGTAACTTATGCACCCTGTTAGAATACTTCTTTAAAACCAACGCATTGCTTGCTGTATATTTTTTCCAATAGCATGTAAGAACTGCACTGCAGAGCTGAAAATAAACTACAGGAACCTGATACTTGAGTGATAAGGTGTTTGAAGAACAAGCAGATGGCATTAGCCTCACTTGAAATGGGTATGCAAAATAGAAAGGCTCCTAAATATAGGAGATTAATCAGGGTTATTTTCATTGTCACAAATAGAGCATGAAGTTAAACTGGGAACTGAAGATGAAATTGAAGGGTAATAATCTCACCACCTCTAGTGAATCAGTCATCTGTGCTTGTTTTGGATGGAATATTAAACCTGTTAGCAAACTGCTCCTCCAGTTATCAAGACTGACACTACATTATTCCCCCAGAGGAGAAATATTTGGCCTTTGTTGTTTAGGACAGAACCGGGAATACACCTTATAGAGTACTCATAATCGGAGATGGTACCTGGTGAATATGGGTGGTGGGGTGGAAGCACGTCTCTACCAAGCAGGTGTAAGGTGCTCCTTCTCTCCACTAGCCTGCAGGTCACCCTTGGGCAAGGTGTAGCACCTGCTTAGTGCCACCTCCCCCATCCCTGCTCCAATCAGGGTCACATGAATCCATGGGAGCAGGTGGTGGATGGTCGTACGAGAAGCTGGTGCTTATCACAAGTCCTGGTTATGTGACCTCTGATGCCAAGCAGACAATCTCTGAAGAGTATTAACAATGGCTGGGGTCAACTGTCTTGTAAAGACACTCCCAGAAGAAGGCAATGACTAATCACTTCTGTAGAAAAATTTGCCAAGAACAATCATGGTCATAGACCATGATCGCCTATGACATACGACGTGGCACATAATAAATGAATAAAAGAGCCTAATGAATAGGTAGGTAGACATGCCCGAACCAGCAACTACGTAGGCAGAGATTCTACCTGGTGTGATGCTGTTAGAGTGCCAAGTGCCCCCCCCGCCTCCACTACCTCTCCCCACTGCAATTTGCTTGGTAGGAGTTTGCGTGTCAGGTCAGAGGGTGTGGTTGAAAGATTTCATTGGGGATGGTAAGACCTGCTGGCATTGGCAATTCTTTCTTTATGTGCCTGGCACCTTGTCATAGAGCCACAAAACATGGAAGCTAGTCCTTTGGCCCACCAGGTCCTCTCTGACCAACACACATCCTTTTACATTAAACCTACACTAATCCTCTTTTATCCTACCTATCATCTCCCCTCAGATTCGACTGCCCACCTACACACGGGGGTAATTGGCAGTGGCCAATGAATCTCCCACCTGCTTGTCTTTTTGATGAGGGTGGACGCAAAGAGAACATGCAAACTTCACACAGATATCACCCAGGGTCTGGATCGAACCCTGGTGGCTGAAGTTGACAAGCCACTGCTCTAGCAGCTGCATCACAGTTCTGCCTATTGTGCTTCATCTACATTCACAGAATAGAACATGAACCTTGCAATGTGTCCATAATAGGCAGTCTCAGTAGTCCCTGTTAATACTGGTAAAACCAAAAAGAATGAGTGTGTCACAACTCGAGAGCTTGTTGCTGAATTTATGCAGTAGGGTCTGGAATAAGGAACCCCACCTGCATTTTCCAGAAGCCAAATGTCTATTTCAGGCTTGGAATAACTGAAAATTCCCTGAGTTACAGAGACTTTTCTGCGAAATGGCAAGCTGGTTGAATTTTCCGCCTTTGGTTTGTTCCAGCTTTTTAGCAATGTTATGTTTCTCTGTCACATTAATTGAACTGACATTACTACAATCCTGATTTCCACCACTCTAATTAAAGTAACTGCTGACTCGATTCTCTCCAGCTGCTGATTAAAGTGATGGTGTCATCAACTTCTCTTCAAACCCAGCTCTTATTAAGGGAGCAGTATCAGGTAGCCAGTCTTCTCTGTAAATCCATGGATCCTTTGTTCTATCCACATGTAAGACTGGCAATGGCATTTCGACTAGTTCATGAACTGTGAACAGGCATAATGGAGCTGCAAAGCTTCTTCACAAACTCTTGTTGCAGAGTTACATCAGCCCAGGAGAAACCATGGCACTCCCAGTTGTTGACAATCATAATTTCATCAAATCATACAACGGTTAAGGCACAGAAAGAGGCTATTTGGCCCACAGTGCCTCCAATGGCTTTTTCCCAAAGGGACTCATTTGTTCCACTTACACCACTTTTCCTTAGCTTTGAAAAGTTGCCTCACCATATCATTATCTATTCTGTTTCGAAGGCCATAATGGAATCATAATGCTCAGGCAGTGCAATCCAAATTCCAATCTCATGCTGTGTAAAAAACACGTTTTCCCTCATATCATTGTTCTCTTCCCTTTTATTTTTTTTACATCCGTGGTTCTAGTCCTTGAATCTTCCGCTGATGAGAACAGCTTCCCGCTACCAACTCTGTCCAGACCCTCAGCATTTTACATAATTCTTTCAACCTCTCTGATCAGTCCTTGAAACGATAGCTCTTTATCTCAGGAACTATTTTAGTACATCTCCTTTGGACCCTTTCCAGTGCCTTCACATCCTTCCCATAACAAGGCAACCGGAATTGAACGCAAACTCCAGCTTATATGGAGTGCACCACATTAGTTGCCAGTCAAAGAACAATGGATCATAGTCTTATCGAAAATTCTGCATTGGCCTGCAAATTATAGCAGAATAATTGCCTCTGATTTTGCTGCTTTAGAACAGGGAGATAGAGCTGAAAAAAAAATCAAGGATTGAAACAAACCGTTAATTCCACATTCACCAAAGCTTGAGTCACTAATGATACCTCTGTCAGGAAGCTGAATTCATTCTCAACCCTCTCTCAACACTTGATTCCAGCATAAAATTTTCCAAATGTTTATCATTCTGTCAGTTAAAAATACTGGCCCAGAAATTCAGATGTTTAGTGCTGCTTCTCAAGCAGCATTTTATGTTTGAAAGTAAAAAATGGTTGTGAAAATTTCTGGGTCAAGTTGCAGTACTCTAGGAATTTGTGCAGGCGCTTTCAGTCAGCATTTATCCTTATACATCTAATATGATTTCTATGACAGACTCTCATCAAACAATGTTATTCCCCCTGCAACAGCAGGATGATTAGTGCGTGTTTCTGTGGGTGGAGGTTAGGAACAGCAAGGGGTCAATAAATTTACTGGGTGTTTTATAGGCCGCCCAATAGTAAGAGCTGTTGAGGAGCAGATAGGGAAACAGATCCTGGAAAGGTGTAATAATAACAGAGTTGTCGTGATGGGAGATTTTAATTTCCCAAATATCGATTGACATCTCCCTATGGCAAGGGGTTTAGATGGGATGGAGTTTGTTAGGTGTGTTCAGGAAGGTTTCTTGACACAATATGTAGATAAGCCTACAAGAGGAGAGACTGTACTTGATTTGGTATTGGGAAATGAACCTGGTCAGGTATCAGATCTCTCAGTGGGAGAGCATTTTGGAGATTGTGATCATAATTCTATCTCATTGGAGAGAGATAGGAATAGACAAGTTTGAAAAGTGTTTAATTGGAGCAAGGGGAATTATGAGGCTATCAGGCAGAAAACTGGAAGTTTAAATTGGGAACAGATGTTCTCAGGGAAAAGTACGGAAGAAATGTGGCATATGTTCAGGGGATATTTGTGTGGAGTTCTGCATAGGTACGTTCCAAAGAGACAGGGAAGTTATAGTAGGGTACAGGAACCGTGGTGCACAAAGGCTGTAATAAATCTATTCAAGAAGAAAAGAAAAGCTTACAAAAGGTTCAGAGAGCTAGGTAACGTTAGAGATCTAGAAAATTATAAGGTTAACAGGAAGGAGTTTAAGAAGGAAATTAGGAGAGCCAGAAGGGGCCATGAGAAGGCCTTAGCAGGCAGGATTAAGGAAAACCACAAGGCATTCTACAAGTATGTGAAGAGCAAGAGGAAAAGACGTGAAAGAATAGGACCTATCAGGTGTGACAGTGGGAAAGTGTGTATGGAACCGGAGGAAATAGCAGAGGTACTTAATGAATACTTTACTTCAGTATTCACTATGGAAAAGGATCTTGGTGACTGTAGTGATGACTTGCAGCGGACTGAAAAGCTTGAGCATGTAGATGTTAAGAAAGAGGATGTGCTGGAGCTTTTGGAAAGCATCAAGTTGGATAAATCGCCAGGACCTGATGAGATGTACCCCAGGCTACTGTGGGAGGCTTGGGGAGGAGATTGCTGAGCCTCTGGTGATGATCTTTGCATCATCAATAGGGACAGGAGAGGTTCCAGAAGATTGGAGGGTTGCGGATATTGTTCCATTATTCAAGAAAAGGAGTAGAGATAGCCCAGGAAATTATAGACCAGTGAGTCTTACTTCAGTGGTTGGTAAGCTGATGGAGAAGAGTCCTGAGAGGCAGGATTTATGAACATTTGGAGAGGTATAATATGATTAGGAATAGTCAGCATGGGTTTGTCAAGGGCAGGTTGTGTCTTACAAGCCTGATTGAATTTTTTGAGGATGTGACTAAACACATTGATGAAGGTAGAGCAGTAGATGTAGTGTATATGGATTTCAGAAAGGCATTTGATAAGGTACCCCATGCAAGGATTATTGAGAAAGTAAGGAGGCATTGGATTCAAGGGGACATTGCTTTGTGGATCCAGAACTGGCTTGCTCACAGAAGACAAAGAGTGGTTGTAGACAGGTCATATTCTGCATGGAGGTCAGTAACCAGTGGTGTGCCTCAGGGATCTGTTCTGGGACCCTTACTCTTCATGATTTTTGTAAATGACCTGGATGAGGAATTGGAGGGATGGGTTAGTAAATTTGCTGATGACACAAAGGTTGGGGGTGTTGTGGATAGTGTGGAAGGCTGTCAGGGGTTACAGCGGGACATTGATAGGATGCAAAACTGGGCTGAGAAGTGGCAGATGGAGTTCAACCCAGATAAGTGTGAAGTGGTTCATTTTGGTAGGTCAAATATGATGGCAGAATATAGTATTAATGGTAAGACTTTTGGCAGTGTGGAGGATCAGAGGGATCTTGGGGTCCGAGTCCATAGGATGCTCAAAGCAGCTGCGCAGGTTGACTCTGTGGTTAAGAAGGCATACTGTGCATTGGCCTTCATCAACTGTGGAATTGAATTTAGGAGCTGAGAGGTAATGTTGCAGCTATATAGGACCCTGGTCAGACCCCACTTGGAGTACTGTGTTCAGTTCTGGTCGCCTCACACAGGAAGGATGTGGAAACAATAGAAAGGGTACAGAGGAGATTTACAAGGATGTTGCCTAGATTGGGGAGCAGGCCTTATGAAAACAGGTTGAGTAAACTCGGCCTTTTCTCCTTGGAGCGATGGAGGATGAGAGGTGACCTGATAGAGGTGTATAAGATGATGAGAGGCATTGATCGTGTAGACAGTCAGAGGTTTTTTCCCAGGGCTGAAATAGTTGCCACAAGAGGACACAGGTTTAAGGTGCTGGGGAGTGGGTACAGAGGAGATGTCAGGGGTAAATTTTTTACACAGAGAGTGGTGAGTGCATGGAATGGGCTGCCGGCAACAGTGGTGGAGGCAGATATGATAGGGTCTTTTAAGAGACATTTGGATAGGTAGGTACATGGAGCTTAGAAAAATCGAGGGCTATGGCTTTAAAGGAGACAGGTCTCTCTGAGGATGAAATTCAGAAAGAGTCAGTGGAATATTACCTTAAAGGAGAGGTGTTAATTATGGGTAAACCTAGTAATTTCTAAGGTAGGGACACATTCGGCCCAACTTCATGGGCCAAAGGGCCTGTATTGTGCTGTAGGTTTTCTATGTTTCTATGTTACCTGCAGATGTCCAATGATGGGTACCATTGGGAAAACCAGGTTACAAAGAACCGGTACCAATCTCCAGTATTTAATTCCTCCCCTTTGGAACCAGCACTCACTGGCCCAAGCTTCAGCCCCCACATTCCTGATCAGCCTTTACCATTCACTCCCCTATCCCCTCACAACTCCATGGTCAGCTCATCCTCTCTGAATCCTCAGTTTACTAATTGGCCTGAACTCTACCTTTCACCTTGGGTACACACCAAATCCTGAATCGAGACCTCAGTCTCTCTTTTGCCCATTATGTAGTTTGGATCTTTCAATCTCTCACCCCATGTACTACCAGGCTCAAGGACAGCTTCTATACAACTGATATAAAAACGATCACCTGGTATAATAAGATGGAGTCTTGACACTACAATGTCCCTGATTATGACCTTGTACCTTATTGAATATCCACACTACTCTTTCTCTGTAACTGTAACTCTTGATTCTGCATTCTTTTGCTGTTTACCTTGTATTACCTCAGTATACTGCTGCATTGAAATGATCTGTGTGAACAGTATGCAAGACAAGTTTTTCACTCTATCTCGGTACATGTGACAGTAATAAACTGTTTTAATTGACCAATTTAGAATCAAGGCTTGATCACCACCCAACTACCACCATCCTATCCCTTACTGACCCTCTGAAGGAGTTGTAAAAGATATAAGAATATAGGAGTGGGATAGGCCATTCGGCCCTTCAATCCTGTTCTATCTTTCAGCATAATCATGGCCTCATATGTGCCATTTCTCCAGGCCCATCAGTTTAATTATTTCCTTTTTAGATACTCTCAATCATCTATTCTTCACAACTCCCTAGTAGGGAATTCCAGATATTCAATACCCTCTGCAAGAAATTCTGACACTCTTTGGTTTTCATCAACCACCTACAAACCTCTGAAGAGGGTGGGGACTTCCCTGTCCCCTTTTCATGGGGCAGGGCAGTCTAGAACCCAAGGATACAGATTTAAGGTGGGAGGGGAGTAATTTTAATGACAGCTGAGGGGTATGTTTTCCACTTAGAGGCTGATGAACATCTGGAATGAGCTGCCAGATGTGGTGGTGGAGACAGATGCAATTATAACATTGAAAAGTAATTGGATAGGAGATGTGCAGACAGATACAGGCCTATTGCAGGCAAATGGTATTAACATAGGTAGGCTTTACAGCTGACATGAACAACCTAGGCTGAAAAGGCCTATTTCTGTGTTGTACGTTTCTATAGTTCTAACCTTATAAATACACTCAGTGGTCATTTAAGTTGGCTACCGAATATATGATCATGGTCTTCTGTTCCTGTTGCCTGTCCTCTTCGGGGTTCAACATGTTGTGCACTCAGAGATGGTCTTCTGCACACCACTGTTGCTACACATGGTTACTTGAGTTACTGTTGCCTTCCTGTCAGCTTGAACCAGCCCAGCCATTCTCCTCTGACCTCTCTCATTAACTGGGCACTTTTGCCCACAGAACCGCAATTCACTGGATGATTTTTTTTTCTCTATAAACTCTAGAGACCGTTGTGTGTGAAAATCCTAGATCAGCAGTTTCTGAGATACTCAAACCACCCCATTTGGCATCAACAATCATTCCACGGTCAAAGTCACCTAGATGACATTTCTTCCCCATTCTGACGTTTGATATCTTGACCAAGTCCGGATGTGTTTAGGCATTGAGCTGCTGCTACATGATTGGCTGATTAGATATATGCATTAATGAGCAGGTATACAGGAGTACCTAATAAACTGGCTACTGAGGGTATGTCCACTTGCTCAAGATTCCTGCATTAGTAAAGCATCCTAATGATGTGCATGCTGGTAGGTTAGTTAGCCACTATAAATTGCATCTGGTGTGCTGGTGGAGCCTTGAAGTGGGGTGTACATTATGCAGTTGATGGGAATGTAGGGAGAGTGGAGTGGGGCTGGTGTGGATGTGTGCTGAACGGTTTACGTGCATTTGGTGGGCAGGGGGGCCTGTTTCAGTGATGTATGACCATTAATCTCAATAACTACCCTGCCATGCCCATATGTTTCAATGGGATGACCTTTCATTCTCCTAAATTCCAAAAAAATTGATAACACACCCCTCTCATCGCAGGATTAGCCTATCTTAGTCTCTTTTGGACCAATTCCAGTATATCCTGCATAATGGGACCAAACCTGTGCTTTGTTCTCCAGGTGCAACCTCACCAGCATCCTGAAGGATTGCCAGAATACTTCACATTTTGAAACTCTTGCAATAAAGGCCAATATGCCATTTGAAAAGAGATTAAAGATTGGCTTTATTTGTCATATTTACATCAAAAGACCGAAAAGTACAGTGCTTGTGTCGGCAGCCGACAGAGTCTGAGATGTACTGGGGGCAGCCCACAAGTGTTAGCCACGTTTCCGGTGCCAACATAGCAAGCTTACAACTTACTAACACGAACCCATACGTCTTTGGAAACTGGAGCACCCGGAGGAAACTCACACGGTCACGGGGAGAATGTACAAACATTACAGAAAGTGGCGGGAATTGAACCCTGACATTACGGCTGGCACTGGAAAGCACTTGCTCCAACTGGGTGCTAACATCTTCCAATTCATGCTCATGTTCGATGACTGTCACTTTCCATGTGGATGATAATGCTACCTTTACCATTATCACATTCTTAAAAACTATCAAATGCTTTTGGCTCTGGTGCTTTTGGATATGTGTTTACTTTGTAAAATTTCAAGATGGTCAGAACTCTTCACTAATATTATTGAAATATTCAATGAACAAAGAGCATTGTTGAGCTCCAGGACAATGAAAGTTTGTGAATTTCTACATGAACTCCCACAATGAAATCAAGTGATATTTCAGGATGTTAATCCAACCTTACAGCCCACACAATTAATTCTGACCAGCTGTAGTCACTGCTTGTGCTTTCCCAGTCCACAGCACTGTGCTTTACAGAACACTTAATTATCTATACTTAATACTGTCAGCTTCACCTTCAATGGGCAGTTCTTTACTGACAGAATCAATCAGCACAACATGAAAGCCCTTTGCTGTGAATTTGTTCTATGCAGTAAAAATGGGAAATGCTCGAAATAACCAGTGGGTCAGGCAACATCTATGGGGAAAGGAACTGGGTTAATGCCTCACATTTATCACCTTTCATCAGAACTGGGAAAATTAGAATGCAAACATTACTTAGGCTTCAATAAGGCTGAGGAATATATGAAATAAAGAATATGCCTGTGATAGGGTAGAGACTAAAGGTGGCTAAATGACACATTTAATGGTGGGATTGTTGAGAAGGGAACAAAAGCTTACACAACATAGAGGTAATGGGCCTGGAAAAAGTATAAATAGAAGATGGTGGGCAGATCAAAAGGAGTAGGGAGAAACAGAATTAACGCTACGGACTGATAATCTTTCACCAGGGAGTTACTCGGCCTGACACAAAATGGAAAGGTTGATTATCTGAAACTATAGAATACATTGTTGGATCCTGAGGACTGTAATGTGCCTAAAGCTTACATTGGTAGGAGTGTAAGGGGCAGAGGCCAGAGAATTAAAGTGATAAGAAATTAGAAGTTCAAGATTGAACGGAGGAGTTCTGCAAACCAGTTACTCAGTAAGTGTTTGGTTTATCTTGTGCAAAGGGGACTGTGCCATAAACACCAAATGGTCTGATTATATTGGAGGAGGTACAATTGAATCACTGATTAAACCAGGAAGAATGTTTGGGTTTCTGGATGTTGAGAAGGGAGAAGCCGACAGGTCAGATATCACATGCAAACATTTCTGTCTGAGGTATTCTTAATCCTGCTGGAAGCTTATTGACTTTCCATTCATACCCTGTATTTTCACAATTAGATTGTTAAATTTATTTTATATTTATATTTACTTTACCTGTGCCTCATTTTAAATATCCACCATATTTTAAATTCAACTCTACTGTCCTTTTAGCCTGTGCCTTTAATTAAATTGGACACAAAGGGAGTGCATTGGTGAGAGATCCTCTTGACTGATTTATAATTGAAGGAAGTAAGCTAACACCTACCACTGTGTTGCTAGCTTTATAATGTAATTATGAAAAAAAGCCAAGTGGAGACTGGCCATCTGGAGCAATCTAAGGCATTATTATCACTCTGGTCTATCTTACATCAGTTATTTATGGAGCAGCATTGGAGAAGATGGCAGCTAGCTTCAGTAGAGTGATCAAGAAATATCAAGGAAGGGAAAATGCTATGAATTTTCAAAAGAAACTAGATTTCCAACCTGATTGGAACAAATTATCCATTTTGTTTTTTTTGCATAGTGTCCTACTAACATGGAAATGATTACAGAAATAAATGCAGGTTTTTATTTGAAAATGGGTTGCAGCCACAGGAATCATTCTATTAGAGATACCATTGGGTGTGAAAAGTATCAGCAAAGTAGTTTTGGAGAAGTTAATTCTGTGGAGGAGAGACTGCTATGGACTGCTTTTTATCACAAGATGTAGTGGCATAACGTAAAAGGAAGACGTATCTCTTGATTGAGGCTTTAATGTACCCAGGCAGTTCTAGAACACAGGATGTAAGGTCTATCGTTATGGTCATCATGGGATATTAAGTTGCAAACTGTTATTCGCATTGCGCAGAGATTGATAGGTATCTGAGTAGCCAGGGCATCAAAGGTTATGGTGAGAAGGCGGGGGAGTGGGTCTAAGTGGGAGAATGGATCAGCTCATGATAAAATGGCAGAGCAGACTCGATGGGCCGAATGGCCTACTTCTGCTCCTTTGTCTTATGGTCTTATGGTCCTATAGAGGAAACATTCCCATGAGGAGATTATAATGGCACAGGACCCTTCCACTCTCTCAACCTGTAATCGTTCTCCTCACATGGTGGTGAAATGCTGGAAAACTGGTTTCCACAGCCACTTCTCTACGGTATAGAAGGTGCAAGAACTTTTAGTGTGAAGGGTAGATGGCTGTTTCCAGATTAGTCAACTAACCTTTCTTCACTAAGGTTTGAGTGACAGCTATTCAAACTGGTGGGTGCATTTAATATTAATCTCCAGCGACGTTGGTCATGTACGGAGATGAACACAGTGACCCTGACTGTGAACAATGGTTTGTTGTGCCAGATTCTCTTTTTCTCCATTGTCTTACATGGAAACAGCCGGCTGGTGGTGTAGTGAGTGGCATTCACACTGGACTTCAAGGCGAGTAATCCCGAGTTCAGATCCAGCCTGCTCCTTGCATGCTTTCCATCAGTGCTGGGTTGAGCATCGAGCTAGTAACTTGGCCTCGTAAAAAAAAACAGACAAATGCTAAGGAAACAGCAAGGTTGCCTCCCGATGTGCCACAAGGCGTGGGGAGAGACTAACCAATTTACATGGAAATAAATAACTATTGTTAATTGGTTTATTATTGTAACGTGTACTGAGACTGAGTGAAAAGCCTACTTGAATGTCCGTGGACTCAGGGCTCCGGGTCTTCCAGCTGTCCCTCGTTTGGGTGAGTTAATCATAGGCACCTGACTCCCATCTTGGGGCTTGGAATATAAGTAGCCTTGGGGTTGAGTGTGGGCGGCTTGTTCGTCTTGTCAGTCCCCCTTGGAGTAGCCTGCTGATGGAAGGCTAGTGAAACCATTCATGATCTCTAGGCCTGGTTGGAGGACCACCGCTTCAAGGAGCCTTGTTGCCACTCATTGGAGTAGTCTTTGTGGTATGGATTCGACTGTTTCCTGGGCCAGCTGAGTGGCTGCCAGCTACTCTGAGCTAGGTAGGGATCTGGTTGTTTCTGTAGCCAGCTGAGGTTGCTGGCCGAACTGATACTCGGAGCTACCCTAGAGCAGAGATGGAACTGTCTGTCATTCTTTGGTGCTGTCTCTTCTTGTCCTCATCTCTGTGGGGTAAGCCAGGCCATTTTGCCGTTGCCCTGCGGGGGGATCTGTCTTGTCTTGTCTTTGCCTCTGTTGGGTAAGTCTGGCCATTCTACCATTAGCCGACGGATGGTCCTGTCCCACCTTGGTGTGGAGAAGTTGAGTCCCGGCTTGTCTAAGTATAAGTCCTGGCTCTATGTCTATGTACTGTCCTGTCTCATGTTGGTGTCGTGTTAAAGATGAGTCCTGTCTTTTTGAAGGATAAGTCCCGGCTCTATGTTAATGTACAGTTCCCAGTCTGTCTCCGAGTTCCAGCCTCCAAGTTATCAGCCTCCGCAAGCTCAGGATCCAAGACCCCAGCCTGCAGCCAAGCTCCAAGAACCCAAGCCTCGAGGGTCCCAAGCCAAGCTTCAAGAACCCAAGCCTCGGGGATCCCGCAGCCAAGCTCCAAGACACCCAAGACCCCAACCTGCAGCCAAGCTCAAGACTCAAGACCCCAGCCTGCAGCCATGTCTTGTCCTTGCCTGGTTCTGGGGTCCGAGCCCGAGGCAAGACCCAGGTTCTGGGTCCTTGTCCAGTCTTGGGCTTGGAGTCCAAGCCTTGACTTGTCTCCAAGCTCAGGCCTCTAGACCCCAGCCACATCCTGTCCTGAAGCCATGTCATGTCCTTGCCTGGTTCTGGGGTCCGAGCCTGAGGCAAGACCCAGGTTCTGGGACCTTGTCCAGGCTCGGAGTCGAAGCCTTGCCTCCTAGTCCATGGTTTCTAGTCCTGGTCCCGCTTTCCCTAGCTCAAGTCTACGTTCTTGTCCCTGCTCCTGGTCTGAATCCTGTCACGTCGCTACTCTAGTCAAGTCCTGTTCCTTGTACTTCAGTGTCTGTGTCTTACATTTGGATCTGTTCCCAGCACCCCATTGTGACAGAGGTGGATGGTCATGAGTTCAAATCCGGCCAGGTCCTACATGGCAGCAGCGGTATCTGTGCAGAAGAAAGGCCTGGCAATCTACTTCTGTATCTTGCCACAAAACCTATGGACAATTACATTATCCATAGGGTTGCCATGACTTGATGACAACTCGCCAGCACCCAACAGCAACAATAATATATCAGACTATGCTGGACCATAAGTTTCTAAACACCTCATTATGGTGTAAGTACTCCTTCTGGGAGATGAAAGTTATATTTATGCTGCAACAGCTTGTGGAAATCCTTCTGAGGGTGTGGTGGAACTCTTTTATATAAAAAAAAAATAGATTTCCTGAAAATCTGTGAAAGTTAGAAATTTCAGAGCAAAGGAGATTCTAATATGTTTAAAAGCACTAGTCACAACATCAAGACAAGAAGGTGATTGTTACTCATTTGGCAATGTTTCCTTTTCATTTAAGATGGTACCATGGTACCATTGTGTTTCATTGTGGTGTTTGACTTTGAGCATGCTAGACTATGATTTTCCACTGGCTGAGATGGGTTGAATTTGGCATGGCCAGCTGTGACTGGACTGGTGACATGCTAAATGGATTCCAGTATTTTCTCACCAGTGAACCAGAAACCTATGAATTGATTTGGACGAAATCCACCAGCCCATTTTATGCCGAAGTGGTGGACAACCTATGAATTTGAGCATGGTGTGCAGTATTGTACATCTTAAATACAAGAAATTCTGCAGGTGCTTGAAATCCAGAGCAACACACACAAAATGCTGGAGTAAGTCAGCTGGTCAGGCAGCATCGATGGAAAGAAATAAACAGTCGACATATTGGGCTAAGACCCTTCATCAGGACATTTGTACACCTTTCCTGCTTATTATTGAACCAGGCTCTTGCTGGTAAAATCACACTGATGTAATTCCCATTGCTTTTCATATTTACAATGTATAAAGAAAATGTATAGTGCTCATTCTATGCTTAACTACAGAAAGTCAAAAGCTTGCTATTTACAATCTGGAAATTTAAAACATGGTTCAAAGAATACATTCTATTGAAAATATAGAATTGTATGTGCATTAATCTGACCTTCTCAGTACATTCCTTTTGTCTGAGGAAGGTGATCCCCGTAATGTTTAAGTTCTAAACAATTCCATTGCTAACAGACATTGGTACAAATCAACTAAACTAAATCAGCAAGTGAAGTAAAATGAATCTCAAATTTGCTGTTGATTCCGTGAACTTGGAACCACATACAATTACGCGGCATAATTGGTGCATTCTGTGCTTGGGAGTATCTCTTCCAGGAGATTCGTGCTTTATTATTCCTCTCCATGATTGTTCTGGACTGTTATTTTAACAGCTGTTCAATTTCTCTATAGCTGTTACATGGTATTCTGTGTTATTATTGTTTTACTTTGTTCTACCTCAATGCCCTGTGTAATGAACAATATGCGACATCATGATACATATGACAATAATAAATCAAATCCATTTGCAGTTCTGACCAGTGCAAGAATGCTTTTGCTGCTGCTTGTTGAACAAGTGTAAGTGTGTGTGTGTGTGTGCGCACGCGCACGCTACAGGCAAGCTGGGTTTTAGCATCTCTCAAAGCACATAAATCACAGCAATACATTCTTAAAGGTTACTTGAATTTTGACATTTATGCAAACCTTCAGACATATTTTCTCACCTAAGTAGGGTGAAATCCAACTTCTACACAAGATTATGTTGACAACTCTAGTTTGTCTCCTGATGACTTAAAGCATTGCAGAGACTTCTAATAGTCTAGATCCAAAAGGTCCCACATCTTGACTGCAGCAAAGGATTGAATTGACTGGTAGAGAGTGTTATGCCGCAGATCTCAGCAAAAACAAAATCACCACAGGCTTTGAAGACTCACTTTAAACAAGAAAATGATGAAGAGGGTTTGTGTGACTCCATGCATCACATGTCACAACACGTCAACAGTAGATGCCATTTCATTGGCTCTTCCCTCAGCCCTGGAACATCTGGGCAGTGGAGATGCATACATCAGGATGCTCTTCATTGACTACAGATCAGCATTCAATACTATCATTCCCTCAAAACCAATCAATAGGCTCCAACACCTAGGCCATGTTATGTCCTTGCACAACTGGATTCTCAATGTCCATACTTGCATACTCCAGTCAGTTTGGATTAGTAACACCATCTCCTCCACATTCACCATCAGCACTGGTTCACCACAGGCTGTGTGCTAAGCCCCCCCCCCCCCACCACTGCTCTACTTGCTTTACACTTGTGACAGTGAGGCTAAGCACAGTCCAATGCCATATTCAAGCTTGCTGATGATACTACAGTTGTTGGCTGAGTCAAATGTCAGCAAAACCAAAGAGCTGGTTATCGATTACATTTAAAGGACATTCAAGATGTTGATTGGAACAGAATTCAATGAGTGAAGGTCAGCCTGGAATTGTTGCCATTGATCAACAGGTGTTGGTTGATTTGGCTTTCCACAACACCTCCCTCTTGAGGATGATTACCTGTAAGATTTGAGCCAAGGGTTGGTTTGGATTGGAATAATCAGCCTACGCTGGCGATCGGTCCCTTTTGGTGGTTGCAGGATGAACCTTCTTGCTGGGACGCTGTTTGCGGCTGTGCTGATGCTGGTGGTTGCCTCGGTCGGGGTACTTCGAACCCTTCCAGGAGGAGATGAAGGTCCAGCTCTGTGTTTAATGATCTGCCAGATGAACTTGTGCCTTTGGGAGCAGGTGGGCACATCTGGTTACCGTGGTGACACCAGCGATGTCAGTCTATGATAACTTCTTAGAGCACTTGCCCCATCCGTTTGACAATCTGACCTGGAGCCCAGGAGCCATGCCCATTGCGATTCTGTCTGCCCCAAACTGCAGCTGCGGTTGGATGACTTCACCCATTGACCAGGGTCTGCGTGGCTGCCCTTGTGCACCTGGCCATCCGCTGTTTTGGATGTTAGATGTTGGACACTTTGGCACCATTGCATCCAACACTGTGTACAGTTTTCTTCCCAAAGGCGCTTCTGCTGGTGATTTCCCCTCGAGGTCTGGATGCAATGTAATTCGATAAGTCAGCTGAAACGTGTTGAGAGCCTTGGCTAATGCTCCTTCTCCTCTCAATTTTGGAAGCGACCGTTTGAAGGCAGCCACAAACCTCTCTGATTGGCTGTTGGACTGTGGATGACATGGGAGTGAGCAGATGTGGATAATTCCGTTCTGGCAGAATGCAGCAAACTGCTGTGATCTAAATTGAGTGCCTTTGTCAGAAACAAGCTTTTCTGGCACCCCTAAGCAGCTATAGATCTGTAACAGTTGTTGAGTAGTAGACCCTATCATTGTTGACTTCATCGATAATACTTCTGGCTATTTGGAATAGATGTCAATCAGGACAAGGGAGGAGCACCCATTGACTGGGCCAGTGAAGTCAGTATGTACTCCACTCCTAGGTCTGGTAGCTGGAGGCCATGGTTATGGTTCATCTCTACCTGCATTCTTTGCTGCCATAGGGCATTGAGTACACTGCTTGCATGCAGATGTGATATATTCATCTACGTCTGGTCTGGACACAAAGCTTCTTGCCAGAGCTTTCATTCGTTTGATGCCTGGCTTCTGTACCTCCTACCATGGTGGAATTGTTGCAGTACTTTTGGTCAAAGTGTACATGGAATCACTATTCTGTCTCCAAACACGAGTCCACAGTTGAGAGTGATGTATGACTTCGGTAAAAGGGTATGACATCTTCCCCAACCCTGACTGGCCATTTGTCAATGAGGTATCTGGGGATACACTGGAAAAGATCTGCAGCTGTTTCTGCTCTTATCTTTCAGTACGCTGGATGAACTCAGCAGGTCAGGCAACATCAGTTAGAAACGATGAGTCGACATTTCGGGCCGGAACCCTTCGTCAGGACTGAAGAATGAAAGATGGAGAAGGATTCGAAGAATGCTTGTAGCTTCTGTTGAAAGACCAGTAATTTGAAAGACAAAGGGGTGGGGGAGGGGAAGCATTGATGTCATAGCCCTGAAAATAATGGGTGGTAGGAGAAGGAGGCGGAACCATGAGGGAGCTGGGGGAGGGGGTAGAGTGAAATAGGGATAGAGGAAGGGAGGGGGAGGGAATTACCGGAAGTTGGAGAATTCTATGTTCATACCAAGGGGCTGGAGACTACCTAGACGATATATGAGGTGTTGCTCCTCCAACCTGAGTTTAGCCTCATCATGGCAGTAGAGGAGGCCATGTATGGACATATCTGAATGGGAATGGGAAGCAGAGTTGAAGTGGGTGGCTACCGGGAGATCCTGTCGGGTTTCACTGATGTAGATGAGGCCGCACCAGGAGCACCGGATGCAATAGGTGACCCCAACGGACTCACAAGTGAAGTGTTGTCTCACCTGGAAGGACTGTTTGGGGCCCTGAATGGTGGCAAGAGAGGAGGTGTAGGGACAGGTGTAGCACTTACGCTTACAGGGATAAGTGCTGGGTGGGAGATCAGTGGGGATGGACGTGCGGATAAGGGAGTCAGAAAGCAGAGAGGGGTGGAGAGGGAAAGATGTGCTTAGTGGTGGGGTCCTGTTGAAGTTGCGGAGGATAATGTGCTGGATCCAGAGTGTCCATCACTGTGAACATGCCAAAGGTCTGCAACAGTTTGTTAGAACATGCAATTTTATTTCGAATTAACACATGAGCATGAGGAACCAAGTTTATGTTGTAAAATACTGGATAACTAACAGGGGGAGAAAAAGAGACAAGTAAGATTTATTGCCTTCGACCAAGTTAACCCTTTAAATCACAAACCATTTGTTAAAGATTAGCCCACTGACTCTCATAACTACCTCGACTATACCTCTTCCCATCCCGCCACATGCAAAAATGCCATTCCCTATTCCCAGTTCCTCCGTCTCTGCCGCATCTGCTCCGAGGATGAGGCTTTCTGTTCCAGGACATCTCAAATGTCCTCTTTCTTTAAGGATCGTTGTTTCCCTTCTACCGTCATCAATGATGCCCTCACCCACATCTCCTCCATTTCCCACACTTTGGCCTTCACCCCATCCTCCCGCAACCACAACAGGGACAGAGTTCCCCTTGTCCTTACCTACCACCCCACCAGCCTCTGGATCCAGCACATTATCCTTTGCAACTTCCGCCACCTTCAACAGGACCCCACCACTAAGCACATCTTTCCCTCTCCACCCCTCTCTGCTTTCTGCAGGGATCGGTCCCTCCGCGACTCCCTTATCCGCACGTCCATCCCCACTGATCTCCCACCCGGCACTTATCCCTGTAAGCATAAGTGCTACACCTGTCCCTACACCTCATCTCTTGCAACCATTCAGGGCCCGAAACAGTCCTTCCAGGTGAGACAACACTTCACTTGTGAATCTGTTGGGGTCATCTATTGCATCCGGTGCTCCCAGTGCGGCCTCATCTACATCGGTGAAACCCGACGCAGATTGGGGGACCGCCTTGTCGAGCACCTCCACTCTGTCTGCCACAACAGACAGGATCTCCCAGTAGCCACCCACTTCAACTCTGCTTCCCATTCCCATTCAGATATGTCCATACATGGCCTCCTCTACTGCCATGATGAGGCTAAACTCAGGTTGGAGGAGCAACACCTCATATATCGTCTAGGTAGTCTCCAGCCCCTTGGTATGAACATAGAATTCTCCAACTTCCGGTAATTCCCTCCCCCTCCCTTCCTCTATCCCTATTTCACTCTACCCCCTCCCCCAGCTCCCTCATGGTTCCGCCTCCTTCTTCTACTACCCATTGTTTTCAGGGCTATGATGCCAATGCTTCCCCTCCCCCACCCCTTTGTCTTTCAAATTACTGGTCTTTCAACTGAAGCTACAAGCATTCTTCAAATCCTTCCCCATCTTTCATTCTTTAGTCCTGACGAAGGGTTCCGGCCTGAAATGTCGACTCATCGTTTCTAACCGATGCTGCCCGACCTGCTGAGTTCATCCAGCGTACTGAAAGTGTTGCTTTGATCACAGCATCTGCAGATTATTTTGTGTTTCTGCTCTTATCTTGTTGCCTGAACCTGAAAGACCTTCAGCAGCATCCGATACAACCCAGTGGACTTCAGAATTCACTGAAGTTGCAGCCACAACTATGTCTTTGTTTTCAGTAACCTAATGATTCATAAGTCTGGAGCGGGCATATGCCTGACCAAGTTCCTGGATTGGTGTGTGCTTGATTTCAAAATCTTTGGCTAATAACTCTGTTGGTTTGATGTGTACATTGAGATGCCTTTCTTAGACCCGAAGATGGACAACATTGGCTTGTGATCAGTAAGGAGAGTGAAGTGTCTGCCATAAAGCATCTTATGGAATTTCTTCAGAGCAAAGATAATTCACAAGGCTTCCTTCTCAATTTGTCCATAGTTCCTTTTTGCTGCAATTAGTGATCTGGCTGCATGCATGACAGCTTTTTAGGAACCATCGGGGAGATATAGGATATGACAGCTCTTACCCTGTAGCTGGATGCATCCATCGCAACAACAGTTGGAAACTCTGGGCTGAAATGCATCAAGAGAAGGTCGGATGACAGCATATTCTTCATCTGGTCAAAAACCTCTTGGCATTGTTTAGACCATTTCCACATAGCGCCTTTGTTGAACAGAGCATTGAGTGGCTTCCTCAGTTGGTGCTTTACTGGGAGAAGTGCTGAATAATGAATGACCATGCCCAAAAAATGTGGCTAGGCATAGCTCAAATACCATTTATAAACTTGCTGATGATACAACCATTGTTGGTAGAATCTCAGGTGGCGACGAGAAGGCATACAGAAGTGAGATATGCCAACTGGTGGAGTGGTGCAGCAACAACAACTTGGCACTCAACGTCAGTAAGACGAAAGAGCTGATTGTGGACTTCAGGAAGGGTAAGACAAAGGAACACATGCCAATCCTATTAGAGGGATCAGAAGTGGAGAGAGTGAGCAGCTTGAAGTTCAAGATCCGGGTGTCAAGATCTCTGAGGATCTAACCTGGTCCCAACATGTCGATGTAGTTATAAAGAAGGCAGGACACCAGCTATACTTTATTAGGAGTTTGAAGAGATTTGGCATGTCAACAAATACACTCAAAAACTTCTATAGTTGTACCATGGAGAGCATTCTGACAGGCTGCGTCACTGTCTGGTATGGAGGGGCTACTGCACAGCACCAAAAGAAGCTGCAGAAGGTTGTAAATCTAGTCAGCTCCATCTTGGGTACTAACCTACAAAGTACCCAAGACATCTTTAGGGAGCGGTATCTCAGGAAGGCAGAGTCCATTATTAAGGATGTCCAACACCCAGGGCATGTCCTTTTCTCACTGTTACCATCAGGTAGGAGGTACAGAAACCTGAAGCCACACACTCAGAGATTCAGGAACAGTTTCTGCCCCTCTGCCATCCGATTCCTAAATGGACCTTAAACCTTTGGACACTACCTCAATGTTTTTAAATATACAGTATTTCTGTTTTTGCACATTTTTTAATCTATTCAATATATGTAGTTGAATTACTTGTTTATTTATTATTATTATTTTATTTTATTTATTTTTTTTTCTCTCTGCTAGATTATGTATTGCATTGAACTGCTGCTGCTGTTAACAAATTTCACGTCACATGCCGGTGATAATAAACCTGATTCTGATTCTGAAATGATTGTAAACTGCTGACATCTGATGGTGGAAGCACCTTTAAGATAGCGATAATGTTTTTGAGATCTGGGCGACATCCGTGCTCATCTACGATGAATCCCAGATGCTTGAATGAAGACATCAGGAGGCTGCATATTTCTGCACAAAGTTGGAATCCAAAGTCATGTAGTTTGTTCAAAGCATGGTCCAGGCATTGGCATGGTTCTGTCTGATCTACACCCATCTCAATGATGTCATCACCATCAATACCATTCAGCATGGTGTCCATAAGCTGATGGAAAATTGAAGGAGCCAGTTTGACCCCAAAAGACAGATGGAGGAATAAAAACAACTCCATATGTGTTGTAGTGGTGCAAAGCTCCTGTGAATTTTCTGCCACTTGTACCTGGAGGTAGGCATCAGCCAAGTCCAACTTTGCATAGACCACCATTCAATTTTGCAAAGAGATCTGCCAGAACCAGTAATTGGTACTGGTTTGTCTCCAGGGCCTCATTGAGACCAGTTGAGAAGTCTGCACAATCTCACTGTACCATTGGCTTTCTTGATAATGACTATTGCAGCTGCCCAAGATGTGCCGTTGACAGCTTTGATCACAACAGCTTGTTGCAGGCGACATGGTTCCTGCTCCACCTTTGCGTAAGGCTGCATATGGTACCAATCTTTTGGGACAGAAGTCTGGCTTTGCATCTGGATGGAGATGGAGTTGTGTTTGCAGTTTGGTGCAGTAACCTAAACCTTCTCGAAACACTGCTGCAGAGCACTGCTGCAGTTGTTGTTGAATGGTTTCGTGTACTGATGATGATATGGCATCAACTGACATGATTTGAACAGCAGATGTCTTCGTACAGATCTCATCCAGAGGGATGCTCCGGGGATCAATTTTGTCCAGCCAGTCAATGTCAAGGACATTCAGATTTGGCTGGTTTGTTAAACACCAGCCAACACCATTGATTTGTTCCTATTCAGCTTCACCAGGCAGTGCAACTCACCAACCAGCTGGAGTGTTCCACCTGATGCACTGCAGGCAGATGATGAGCTGATTTGACTGGTGGGGACCCAAGTGCCAGCTACGTGCATTTGGAGATAATGGTGACGTCTGATACTAAATCGAGTTGTAACTTGACCAACTGATTGTTGATAAATACTTCACCTGGGAGTGAAGTCAACTTTGAATGTGACCATTAAATTCCTTTTAGACTTTGATGGCTTTTGGAACTTCTTGCCCTTGTATTTAACTGGCCTGGAAGACATTGAAGGATGACAAAAGCCTTCTTTATGACCACAGCATTGGCATTTGCATTAAATGTGTTTTAGCATTGGCAGTTCCAAGAAGCTGGTTTTGGCTGCTTGGAGGCTTGCTGAGTGTTGATGTTTGGACTGTTGGAAACTGCATTGACATTGCTCTGTTGGACCAGGTTGGAATTGTGTTTCAGGTTGATTAAACACTGACATTCTTGAGTGGCAGCTTGTAAAGTCATGCCAGGGTCTTGCTCTGGTCTGGCCAGGAGCTGTGTGCGAAGGTCTGCAACATCAGGTGCCTGAGATCCACAAATAATAATCAGACATTTGAACTATGATTCAGTTACGTTACTGAGCTTGAACTTTTCACATTCATGATTGACGACACTGCCATATGTGATTGAAGTCATTGGTAGCGAACACTGAAGCGAGATGACTGCTCTCCAAAAAGGCATGTCATCTGTCGGATAGTTTCGTCAAACGATAGGTCATGTGGGTTCTCAAGCAGATTGAAGTTGCAAAAACACTCATGTTCAGCAGTACCTAATGTTCAGAACAAAGTGTGCGTCTTCTATGTGTCTTTACTGGTGAGCTCAATCTGGAATATACAGTACTTTAGTAATGTTTAAACCATAACTCCCGAAACAACATCAAACTGGAAATTGGTAATAGATGCCACAACTGATTCAAATAAGTTATGTTCAATGTTTGACACCGACATTGTAGGACTCACTGATAACATGCTGGTCAAAGTTTCAATTAACTTCAGGCATACTGCCTGAAATTGAGCTTGCTGCTGTAGTAGAATTGCACGCAAGTCTTCTGCTGAAATTGCCATGTCAATCTATTGCTAATTTGTTGTGTTTGCTTACTTATAAAGACTGATGAGACCTAAAACCAGGAGACAGTAAAACCACACAACAACAAATCTCAAACTTAAAGCAACTGTACATTCCATAGCATGACTATTTAAATGGTTTACACAAAGAACATTCAAGATGTTGATTGGAACGGTGATCCGTTAGTGAACGCCAGCCTGGGATTTGTTGTCAGGTGACCAATAGGCGTTGGTTGTTTCGGCTCTCCATAATAGAATCTCAGGGTAGTATATGGTGATAAATGTACTTTGATTACAAGTTAATTTGAATTTTGAACTTGAACTTTGAAGTTTTAGCAAAGGAGTAGACACCTGACCAACTGTTGATTTTTATTTTATTCCTCTAAACTAATTGTTCCTCATCAACCACTGATTAGATATGGAGGAACGAGAGGCAGATGGGGTCCAGAAGCATCCATGATTTCATTGAAAATCAGACTGGCCTAAGGGGCAGTATAGCCTTCCAACTGTTCCTACCTTCCGATCAAATGCACGTGAAAGCTGTCTGCTCCTCTTTCCACTTCCATCCTCGCAGTCTACACAAAGTACTTTTCCTTCTGTTCTATGCATAGGCTTTATGGTCAGTAACAGGCACTCCCTGGAAAACAAAGATAAAGATCTATAACTAGTTATGGAGTAGTTACCTTGTCTCTTTCTAGCTTTGGTCCTCTCATTTTTAACACTTTACTTTTGTTCAGTCTGACCTCTTATCAAATAGTACAAGATCCTATTCAAATGCAATCATAGTGTTTTGGTTCTCATTTAAAACTGGGGCCCCAATTACCATAGAGTCAGAATCACACAGCACATAAATGGGCCATTCAGCCAGCACTGTTTATGCTGACCTTTTACAAATCCCATTTGCCTGTATTTGATTCATATCTTTCTATACCTTCCCTTTTAAAATGCCTGGCTAATTACCTTCAAATCTACTTTGAAATTCCTTCCTCACTCTTTAAACTATGCCCTCTCACTTTTGAAATCCCTGTCATGGGAAAAGGATTTTGACCGTCTACCTATCTGTGCCTCTCACAATTGTTCATACTTCTAAATTGTCACTCCTCTCCCTCTTTTGTTTCATGGAAAGCAAGCCCAGCCTATCCAATCTCTTCCCATAACTAAGATCCTCTGGATCAGACAACAGCCTGGTGACCCTCTTTTGCACTCTCTCAGGAGCAGCCACAACCTTCCTACAGCATGGTAACTAGAAGTATTGTGGCACTTGTGTCCTGTCCAGAATGTAGTAAGGTTGCAACACAACATCTCAACTTTTATATTTTATGCTTGACTAGTGAAGGCAAATATGTCAGTGCTTTCTTCACCACCCAATCGAGCTTTGTTGTCACTTTCAGGGAACTATGGACTTGAACCCAGGGATCCTTCTGTTCATTAACTTCCCTTGGCACCCGACTGTTTTCTGTATATATCCTAATCCTCTATTACTTCCCAAATGCACTTTAGGTCACATGTCTTAAACTTTTGCACCAGCCCGTCATGTAGGATCTCATCAAATGAGATTGAAGTCCATCTAGACAACGTTTACCACCCTGTTTTCATCAACCTTCTTAGTTACCTCCTCAAAAATCTGAATTGATTTAAGTGAACCTAATGAACAATTAAATTGTGTACTGAATGAATATTGCCACTTTCTCTGGAACAACCACATATTTAACTATCAATGAACTCAGTTATTACCATTTAGAAGGAGTTTAATGTGTGCCATGACATTCAACACGTGAACATGCAGTGGTTCTATGTCTTGGCAGCATCATTCACAAATCACCACCATTAACTTTGGACTATTGTGCTCTCAGATTTTCTGGTCAACAAAATATTGTATCTTAATCAATCAACTTCTCCTAAAGTTCAGCACAGCTGTAGCCATCTTTGACTCACATCAGCAGCTCTGTGCTTTTGGCTCCAAAATCAGCTGACCTATTCACTCAGACTGAACTCAGTGATGATAATCTCAGCACACCCTTTGACTCTGACTTGAATATTGTACCACATCTGACTCATTGCAAAGGTTCAATGCAGAATTTGATTATTCATTAGGTTCACTACTTCAATAGAGATTTTTGAGGAGGTAACCAAGAAGGTTGGTGAAAACAGGGTGGTAGACATTGTCTAAATGGACTTCAGTGCCATTCAATGAGATCCTGCATGAAGGGCTGGTCTAGAAGTTTAAGACACGTGATGTAAGGCGAGATGACTAACTGACAAGTGTGAGTTATTACATTTCTCTCCAATGCCTCTACCTCTACTTTCTCTGTAACTGTGACACTATATTCTACATTCTGTTACTGCTTTTCCTAATGCTGCCTTGGTGAACTTGTGTTTTGAAATGATTCATATGGATGTTTTACTAAATTAAGTTTGTCACAGTTTGCGACCATAATAAATCAATTCTAATACCTCATTGCTTCTTTCAGTGAGGTATTAATCCATGTTTTATGGTTTGAATGATCGACTGTTTCAATATTCTTTACCCTTATTTTCATAGACTTCAGCTAATTTTGTACTTTAGGCACTAGTCTTCTGCAGTTATCTATTCTTCTCAGACTTATTCCCAGACAATGTCAAGACCCGAATTTTCATTCTTATCTTACCCTTTTTGGGAAATCTTCAACCGTATGATTCAGCTGGAGGTTGTTATGCTGCAGGGAGTTTAGGGAGAGGGTTGTTTCTGATAGGAGAAAACACAGGTGACATAGGAATAAGCTGCAAACAAGATCATCATGGATTTTCCCATAAGATGCACCCCACTTCTCCAGCCTCTCTATGACAACAAACATTTCTCTCCTTCCCAGGTCTGTTGACTATGTGCTGAAACATGAGCTCTGTTTCTTTTCCAACAGATGCAGCCTTACTTGCTGAGTATTTGCAGCATCTGTAAGGTTTTATTTTTAAAACTTTACCAATATTCCTCCACTTATCTCCCACTGGGGACAAATCTGTCAGGATTCATCTTCCTGCCATACAGAAAAGCACCTTTCCCTTAGAATCATGTTTATAACCCTAATCACCACCTGCTGCTCGCTGCTCTCTGATTGCCGTTTCCTCTTAAAAAGGTGCAGAGACATGTACTAAAGGTCTGAGAATTGTTTTTCTGTGAGTTGTTTTTGTTTAGTAGCAGATTTCATTTAGAGCATAGTCATAGTCATAGTCATACTTTATTGATCCCGGGGGAAATTGGTTAAATTGGCATCATGGCAGAAGTGTAGACACCTCACTCCTTGTTTCTCGGTGAAGTTCAAGTCTGGAAATCCAAGGTTGAAAAGCCTTCACTTGCCTCTTCCCACGTAATCTTAAATTGCCAGTAAAAGTTTACTACAGAATCCTTGATACCCATAAGTATGTCCTCCGTCAAATACCACACCACTCCCTGCAGTCCATGCAACCTAAAAAACCTATAGAAAGGACCAATCACAAGTAGAATCACAGCAACAATCATCAGAAATCAGTGGGCAACACATAAGTAGTTGATAATCCCATTGAATTGATGGAAGAGCCTTCCGCTGCCTGTCCGCTTGTGGAAAGTTTGTAAAGAGCCTTATCACACTGATCTGAAAAATATTCATGCTGATGCCTAATCAGTATAACCCCTTTTTTTTAACAACACTAGAAAGGTTTATTTACACAAAAATACACAAGAAAAACTAATTTAAGTATTTACAAGAGTGAACAAATTCAAATTAAAATATGATTCAGAATCAGGTTTAATATCACTAAAATATGTTGCGAAATTTGTTAACTTTGCTGTAGCAGTACAATGCAATACATGATAAATATTTTAAAAACGGAATTACAGTAAGTATATGTATGTGTATATTAAATAGTTAAATTAAAATAAGTAGTGCAAACCTGAAATAAAAAATTATAGTAACCGCTCTATTTTCACCATGGATGTCCAGTCCCTATACACTTCCATCCCCCATCAGGAAGGTCTCAAAGTTCTACGCTTCTTTTTGGATTCCAGACCTAATCAGTTCCCCTCTACCACCACTCTGCTCCGTCTAGTGGAATTAGTCCTTACTCTTAATAATTTCTCCTTTGGCTCCTCCCACTTCCTCCAAACTAAAGCTGTAGCTATGGGCACCCGTATGGGTCCTAGCTATGCCTGCCTTTTTGTTGGCTTTGTGGAACAAACTATGTTCCGTGCCTATTCTGGTATCTGTCCCCCACTTTTCCTTCGCTACATCAACAACTGCATTGGCGCTGCTTCCTGCACGCATGCAGAGCTTGTTGACTTTATTAACTTTGCCTCCAACTTTCACCCTGCCCTCAAGTTTACCTGGTCCATTTCCGACACCTCCCTTCCCTTTCTAGATCTTTCTGTCTCTGTCTCTGGAGACAGCTTATCCACTGATGTCTACTATAAACCTACTGACTCTCACAGCTATCTGGACTATTCCTCTTCTCACCCTGTCTCTTGCAAAAACGCCATCCCCTTCTCACAATTCCTCTGTCTCCGCCGCATCTGCTCTCAGGATGAGGCTTTTCATTCCAGGACAAGGGAAATGTCCTCCTTTTTTAAAGAAAGGGGCTTCCCTTCCTCCACCATCAACTCTGCTCTTAAATGCATCTCCCCCATTTCACGTACATCTGCTCTCACTCCATCCTCCCGCCACCCCACTAGGAATAGGGTTCCCCTAGTCCTCACCTACCACCCCCCCCAGCCTTCGGGTCCAACATATTATTCTCCGTAACTTCCGCCACCTCCAACGGGATCCCACTACTAAGCACATCTTTCCCTCCTCCCCCCGCTTTCTGCAGGGATCGCTCCCTATGCGACTCCCTTGTCCATTCGTCCCCCCCCTCCCATCCCTCCCCACTGATCTTCCTCCTGGCACTTATCCTTGTAAGCGGAACAAGTGCTGTACATGCCCTTACACTCCCTCCCTTACCACCATTCAGGGACCCAGACAGTCCTTCCAGGTGAGGCGACACTTCACCTGTCAGTCGGCTGGGGTGATATACTGCGTCCGATGCTCTCGATGCGGCCTTCTATATATTGGCGAGACCCGACGCAGACTGGGAGATCGTTTTGCTGAACACCTACGCTCTGGGAAAGCAGGATCTCCCAGTGGCCACACATTTTAATTCCACGTCCCATTCCCATTCTGATATGCCTATCCACGGCCTCCTCTACTGTAAAGATGAAATTCAGGTTGAAGGAACAACACCTTATATTCCGTCTGGGTAGCCTCCAACCTGATGGCATGAACACTGACTTCGCAAACTTCCGCTAATGCCCCACCTCCCCCTTGTACCTCATCCGTTATTTATTTATATACACACATTCTTTCTCTCTCTCTCCTTTTTCTCCCTCTGTCCCTCTGACTATACCCTTTGCCCATCCTCTGGTTCCCCCTCCCCTTTCTTTCTCCTTAGGCCTCCTGTCCCATGATCCTCTCATATCCCTTTTGCCAATCACCTGTCCAGCTCTTGGCTCCATCCCTCCCCCTCCTGTCTTCTCCTATCATTTTGGATCTCCCCCTCCCCCTCCCACTTTCTAATCTCTTACTAACTCTTCTTTCAGTTAGTCCTGACGAAGGGTCTTGGCCCGAAACGTCAACTGTACCTCTTCCTAGAGATGCTGCCTGACCTGCTGCGTTCACCAGCAACTTTGATGTGTGTTGCTTGAAATTCCAGCATCTGCAGAATTCCTTGTGTTTGTGAGGTAGTATTCATGGGTTCAATGTTCATTTAGGAATTGTACAGCGAGGGGAAGAAGCTGTTCCTGAGTCGCTGAATGTGTACCTTCATGCTTCTATACCTCCTTCCTGACAGCAACAATGAAAAGAGGGCATTTTCTGGGCACGATTATTACTGTTCATAAAACAGTCAATTCCCTGGGGGGCCCACCCTTCTCAGAAACCCCTCTACTGTACCCATCATGACCGCATGCTCCCTCTCCAAGGACAGCTGGACATGATTGTGTCGCCAGGAATGGGGCAGGCAGTCGGCCCTGGCAATCGGTATTACCCTTTGTCAGTGTGATGCCTTAGTCTGGCCTCTGTAGGTGTTCAAATGATTCTTAACTGCATGTTTGCTAACATTTGCTTCACTCTGTCATCTAGTGTGATATTCCCTCTAAATAGTCTATATGTGCAGATAGCAGACTGGAATTTTAAGGGCACCATATTGCCTGGAAATGGCTACTAATATGGATCTAGAATAAAAATAATCAGACTGCAATGCTGTATTCAACCACTGGGTGTCACAGAAGACCATAGATCACATAACATGGGACTAAGCAAAGCAATAACAAAATACTGTACCCACTTAGAAGCTATCATTTGCATCTGTCTTTGTTTTATTGAAAAGGGGCTTTTAATAAAGGTGTGCTAGCCAGATGTTTTTTGTATCTTTTTCATTGAAGTGAAGAACCTCAATGCCATGCATTGTGTAGAATGGACCACTTCTGCCTAGGTGACAGTGAAAATGCAATAATTGGTCTTGGAGAACCAGAACCAGCAGACAATTCCTCTGAGGTTCTTGATCAATTCCTCGTGATCTCATGCTCACTGTGGGTGATAAGGCTGGTGCTGAATTCTAATGCATGTAGATTCATACAGGAGGAATACAGAAAGAAAAAGTTTAGTGTTTCTGTAGCTCCCATGTATTCTCAGGTGAAACTAAAGCTCTTTACAGTCAAGAAGCAAATTTAAAGCATAACTGTTGCTGTAGCTTAATAAATCTAACAGACAACTTGCATTTAATAAGCTCTTGCAAACAACAATAACATTAGGAACAGATTATCTCTTCCATGCTTTTGGTCGCTGATGAGTATTGACCGAAACATCAGCTGGCAACTCCACTGCTATTCTTCTAAGTAATACCATGGGACCTTATACATCCATTTGAGACAGAAGAAAGGATCTCTGGGAGTCTGGAAGAATTTGAGAGTTTGGTACTCTCGCGAAAAAAGCATACTTTCAGGAAAGAGGAGAAGGAAGGAGATTATTAGGGATGTGTTAGTTAAGGTGGAACATCCATTAGAGGTGTTAGATGACTCTGGGGATCGAATTGCCTTCTCTACAGAATGATAAAACCTCAGTGAAGGTTGGGCCCATTGATTTCCACTGAATCCAGCTACGCACAGTTTTGTGGAGAGCTACAGCTCTGCCACTTGGGGGGTAAAAAACAGAGGGTAAGATTTGGCTCTTCTCTCATATTTACAAGAAATAAAAGTAAGGGTCCCCATAAAGTAAACCAAGGTCTTGGACCTCTTTGCCAGGAATGGCAGCTGGCTTGGTAGCCAAAGCCTTAAGGAGGAGGGGTTAAAGTGATACTCTCTAAAAGGTTGAAAAAAAACTGGCAAACAACTCTTTAGATGAATTATGAAGCTCTTTGGCGATTACAGCCCAGTAACAACTCTACTTTGATGATGATCAGAATTATTTTTTCCCCTACCATTTATTCATGAACTTCATCTCTGTGGGCAGGCATCTTGTAATATGACATTCTTCACTGAGTGGGATGCTTAAAATTATTAAAACTATTGAGATGAATTTTTGTGGACTACTTTAATAGGAAAAAGAAAAAAGCTGGAATTGGTTTATTATTATCACTGTCATACAGTGAAAAGCTTGTCTTGCACACTTCTCATACAGATCATTACAGAGTGTGTTGAGGTAAAACAAAGTCAAACAATAAAATGCAAAATAAAGTAACAGTTACAGCGAAAGTGCAGAGCAAGTAAACAGTGAGGTAGATTGTGAGGTCAAGAGTACAATTTATCCAATTATTTAATAGGCTTACAACAGTGGGTATAAGCTGTCCTTAAACTTGGTGGTACATGCTTTTAGACTTCTACACCTTCTACCTGATGGAAAAGGGGAGAAGAAAGGATGACCCAGTTGGGTGCAGTCTTTGACTATGCTAACTGCTTTACTGAGAGAACAAGAAGTATAGATAGAGTCTAGAGAGAGTACATGCTGAATTTTTTTAGCCTCATGAGGAAGTAGGCACGTTGGTGAGCTTTCTTGGCTGTGAGGTCTACACTGTTGGACCTGGACAACTATGTTCACTCCTAGGCATTTGAAGTGCTCAACCCCCTTAACCCCAACACCATTAATGCAGACAGGAGCATGTGGGCGATTACCCCCACCCCCCAAAGTCAATAACCAGATCATGCTGCTTTTGAAATATTTTACCAGTCCTTTGCTGGGTCTATATTCTGGAACACTCTGCCCAAGAGAATTAGGTGCCCCTTTATCTGAAGGACTGAGTGATAGAAGAAGTTGTCTCATCACTACCTCCTTAAGAGCAGTTAGTGATAGGCAATAAATTCTGGTCTTGCTGGCATCACACCAATCCTGAAGATAAGTAATTCTGAAGAAGAAAAATAATTAACTCAATAAAAAGAAAACTCAATAAACTTACCTCTCTCCCTTGAAGTTGTTCTTCTCTGTAGAAATTAATTGAATTAAAGTTCCAAATCAGATTTGCATAGGTAATTGCCAGGAAACTGTAGGATGTTAGCGCTCTAACGAGGCATCCAGCTGCAGGGTTTGGCCAGAACGAAGTGCCAGAGATCATTTCGGAAGGTCTGCACTTCCACATTCATATGTGGATGTGAGGGAGTGATGATAGTAATGAGAGCTTCTTTAAAGCTGCATACATTTTTCAGGAAAAATTGGAGCGAACATTTCCTTTATCCCTGCTAATTCCATCCAATATTCCAGATTCACCCAACCTTATATGAAGACGAGGTTATGGGGAGAAAACAAGAGGATAGGGTTAAGAGGGAAATAAATCAGCCACGCAGTAGACTCTATAGGATGAATGGCCTAATTTGCTCCTATGTCTTATGGTCTTAAAGCTTGCTTTAACTTTTCGTTACAGTACGTCCCATGCTATTCCTTGACAAATTTTTTCCTGCCCTGCTTGTTTTGCTCGAAGTATGCTAGCTCTGACCTCTCACTAAATACATCTTAAGACCAAAAGACATCAGAGCAGAATTAGGCCATTCGGCCCATCAAGTCTGCTTCGCCATCCCATAATGGCTGATTTATTATCCCTTTCAACCCCTTTCTCCTGCCTTCTCTCTGTAACCTTTGATGCCCTCACTAATCAAGAAACTATCAACCGCTGCTTTAGATATACCCAATGATTGGCCTTCACAGATTCACTACTCTCTGGCTAGTGGAATGTTTGTTCTAAAGGAACGTCCCTTTATTTTGTGCCTTCTGCTCCAAGACTCTATCACCATAGGAAACATCCTCTCCTCATCCACTCTATCTAGGCCTTTCAATATTCAATAGGTTTCAATGAGATCCCCCTCATTCTTATAAACTTCATTGAATATAGGCCCAGAGCCATCAAACTCTCCTCATACGTTAACGCTTTCACTTCTGCAATAATTTTTGTGAACCTCTACTGGACCCTTTCCAATGCCAGCACATCTTTTCTTAGGTAAGAGTGATATATTGCTCCGCCTTCTCACTTATTTGCTTTCAGATAGGTGCTTCCACTCAACTTCTACAAAAGCACAGCTCAGCCTTTTGAAATTAGCTTAATATCAGCTTCAAAGGCATGCTGCCAGTCGGATTGAAGTACAAGCTCATGTCAATTGATGCTGCGGCTTAGGCTGTCAGAAGCAGAAATAGGTTCACTGCGAATGACATACAGTGTGTTGTGAAATTTGTTGTTTGTGTCAGCAGTACAGTACAAACACATACAACACTATAAAATTATATGTTACAGAAGTTAGTAAATAGTGCAGAAGACAGACAGTGAGCTAGTGTTCATGGGCTCATGGCCCATTCAGAAATCTGATGGCAGAGGGGTAGAAGCTGTTCCTAAACGTTGCTTTCAGGCACCGGTACCTTCTCCCTGAAGGCAGTAGCATGAAAAAGGCAAAAAGGTGTGTTGCTTAAATTTCCAGCATCTGCAGATTTCCCCATGTTTGAAAAAGGCATATCCTGGTTGGCGTGCGTCTTTAATGATGGATACCACCTTGCTGAGGCACTGCCTCTGGGAGGCAGGGAAGGCAGCACCTGTGATGATCTATCTGAGTCTACCACCCTCTGCAGTTGTGATTCTCCGCATTAGAGGCTGCATGCCAGGCTGTGATGCCAGCCACAAGTTATTTCTCAGTAATAACGGGGGCAGCTTGACCATGCTCATAAACAGTAAGCCTCCTGGAGCACGAAACCATCAGTCAGTTTGACCGGTGGTTCTGTGCTCCTTAATCCTACTGCCAATGATGTTCCATCCATGTGGGCTGAGATTTGGTCCTAAATCTTTATAGTTAGAAGCTCAAGGAATATTAAGTGAGAAGTTTCAAATGGTTATTGATTTTTATCAACAGAGCTGAGATAATAAAAACAAGAGCAACTGCATCTGGCATGTCGGAAGGCCAAGATCTGCAAGTTGCTCTCCATGTCACAAACCAGCCTGACACAGAAGTATATTGCTTTCCCCTAACTGTCACCAGAGCTCACTACCCACATGTACGGTCAGAATGCCTTCCTCAAAAGGATTACAGTGCGTCAGGAACTCATGGGAATTAAATGATGGGCAACAAGTGCTGTCTTTGCCTGTGGCGCTCTCAGGCTGTGTAGAAAATTAAATAAAGCATAAAGCAGTGAATCTTTCGTAACGTGAAAAAATGAGCAGTGAACTGTGTAAAGCTTTATCATGGCAAGATGATGCCAAGATCTAACAGATCCAAAAATGCAGTGCAACTCTGATAAATGTGTACCTGAGCCTTTATCTCTCCATTAAATCAATAGCTTGGGCTAATTGTAATAATTGTGCAACCTTCCCTAATAAATACAACTCAGCTGCTTACTGACTAACAGATAGAATGAATTTTACAAATGCTAAACTACTGAACTTACCATTATTCTTATGATAAAAATCAAAGATACAAATAGAAAGGGTTATGCTAACTCAGATTATTGCTCTATTCTTTAAAATTTTAAATACTTTACAGTTTATAAGATTTTAATTAGTTTTGCAGGTAGAACTACCCCAGTGGTGGTTATTATATAGTTTTACTCCTAGTTTCAGGTTATGAGCGAGTGATTATGGCTTCCCACCCCCCAACCCTGCCTTGTTACTGTGATTCTGTGTGTGATATTACTTTGAAGTCCTTCTGAAAGTTGAGCACAGTAAGCAAAAGCAAAGTCTTGGCAGTTGTGGAGGGACTTTCCATGTGCTAACAGTAAATGTATAATGGAATTTGAGGCATGCAGAGGCTCTTGTGTAGAAATTACTGACGATCAGCAACAGGGCAGAAGCTCGAGATGTTTGATCCCACCTGGGGCAAATTTCTATAAATTGGGATTTATTCACTGACATTAGAAGCTGACAAGTGCCCTTGAGTGCTAAGAGTGGGAACCATGTAATGTAACGTGCGACTGGAGAAATATCAAATAATTGATCAGCCAGTAAGCTTTCCAGAAGATGGCCGTTTTGCTGACAACACTGAAGCTGTTCGACTGTCCAGGCGGAGTAAGTTAGCTTGTCCTGCATTTGGCTAGCTATAGTTGGTATTGTGGCACCAAACTATTGCGGTATTGTGGTCAGGGTCTTCCCGAACCAGAAACCCTGGATCAATAGCTTCGTGCGAGCAGCTCTCACCATGTGACGCAGTGCTTATACTGCTGGCGATCAGCAGGAGCTCAAGAAAAGCAGCTATGATCTGCGCAAAGCTATTAAGGCTGCAAAACAACAGTACAGGGACAAGATTGAGTCAAGATTCACAACAAATAGCACATGTGACTTGCGGCGAGGGCTGCATACAATCGCAGACTTCAAAGCCAAACATTGGGGTGCCGCCAACATCGCAGCCTCTCTCCCAGGTGAGCTCAATCGCTTTTACACTTGGTTTGATGTCGCTAACTCTGAGCCTCCGAGGAAAGCCACCTCTACAACCTGCACCCTGGTCATCTCTGGGGCTGAGGTACACAGATGTTTCCAATGAGTGGGCAGTCGCAGCACAACTGGCAGGCATGTTTACAAACATTTTTAATCTCTCCCTCTCCCAGTGTAGAGTGCCCTCCTGCTTCAAACTGTCCACCATTGTCCCTTGATCAAAAAAGAACAAGGTAATATGCCTGAACGACTGACATCCTATCACACTCACCTCAATAATAAGCAAATGCTTTGAGAAGCTGGTCAACAATTACATCTGCAGCTTTCTACCACCCAAACTGGACCCTCTACAATTCGCCTACTGACACAACTGATCGACAGATGACGCAATAGTCACTGCTCTACATTCCGTCCTTATACATATGGAGAAGAAGGATGCTTATGTGAGAATGCTGTTCTTGGACTACAGTTCAGCAATCAACACCATAATTCTATCCAGGTTCAACAGGAAGCTCAGAGACCTTGGCCTTGACCCTGCCTTGTGCAGCTGGATTCTAGACATCCTGTCAGATCGCCGGCAGGTGGTAAGAGTGGGCTCCCTCACCTCTGACTCTCAACACAGTAGCCCCTCAGGGCTGTGTACTAAGTCCCCTCCTTTACTCCCTGTATATCCATGGCTGTGTTGCCACCCACAGCTCTAATCTGCTGATTAAATTTGTCGATGACACGACATTGATTGGCCTAATCTCAAACAATAACGAGGTGGCCTACGGGGAAGAAGTCATCTCTCTGACACAGTGGTGTCAAGAAAACAACCTCTCCCTCAATGTTGCAAAAACAAAGGAGCTGGTTGTGGATTACAGGAGGAATGGAGATGGGCTAACCCCTTTTGACATCAGTGCATCTGGGGTTCAGAGGGTAAACAGCTTCAAGTTTCTCGGCATCCACATCACTGAGGACCTCGTGGTCTGTACACACCAGCTGTGTGGTGAAAAAGGCACAACAGCGCCACTTTCATCTCAGACAGTTGAGGAAGTTTGGCATGGGCCCCCAAATCCTAAGAACTTTCCACAGGGGCACAATTGAGAACACCCTGACTGGCTGCATCACTGTCTGGTATGGGAACTGTACCTCCCTTAATCGCAGGACTCTGCAGAGAGTGGTGTGGACAGCCCAGTGCATCTGTAGTTGTGAACTTCCCATGATTCAGGACATTTACAAAGACAGGTGTGTAAAAAGGATCACTGGGGACCAGAGTCACCTCAATCAGAATCTATTCCAGCTGCTACCATCTGGGAAACGGTACTGCAGCATAAAAGCCAGGACCAACAGGCTCTGGGACAGCTTCTTCCACCAGGCCATCAGACTGATTAACTCACGCTGATTTGAGTGTTTATCTATGTTACATTGACTGTTCTATTTATTATAAATTACTATAATTGCATATTGCACATTTAGACAGAGATGTAACCTAAAGATTTTTACTCCTCATGTATGTGAAGGATGTAAGAAATAAAGAAAATTCAATTCAATTCAATTTGTATGTGTTCTTTACGTCTGATGATGAGGTTACAATGTAGGATTATGGAAGGTGAGGTTGAGGATTAAAAGTTTGTGGTTTGTGCGAAGGCAGCAAAATCTAGGCAAGATGGAACAGAACTAATGAATCACTTAAGAGCGAAAGGATGACCTGAGCGATTTGAATGAGGATAGGAGACTGAGGTGACGAATGAAAATATGAGCAACAAACTTCAGAATACAGTACAGTACGACAAAGTAAAGTAGCAGTCCACAATCAAGTCACAGGCTAGCCATCAGTTGTGGCAGGGCTTGCATGCCGTAACATGCTACAAAACAAAGTCAGGCTGCATCACCAACAGCAGAACATCCCTTCCTGATGAGCTTAATGCATTCTATGCATGTTTTGAACCGAAGTATAGATATGTCATCATCTACCCCTGCAGCCTCCAGAGCACCTAAACCCACATTCATTGTTGAGAATTTAAGATCAATCTCCTGCAGAGAGAACATGTGCCCTGGATAGTGTACCAGGCTGTGTCCCTAGATCCTGTGTAGATCAGCTGGTGGTGAGGATATTAACAGGCATTTTTAATCTCTCATTTTTCAGTCTATGGCACCCACCTCTTTTACAAAGACTGATATCATCCTTAAAAAAACAAGGTAGATATTATCACCCACTATCTCTGACCTCCAGCATCATGAAGTACTTTGAGAGGCTGTTCACAGCTCACAATGACTCCAGACAACCTCAGTCTACTTTAGTTCACTTACCACCAACACAGTTCTCTGGAGTACCATCTCCCTGGCCTTTACTCATCTACAATGCAACTGGAGAGTAAGGGTACCTACTCACTTGATCTCATTCTCACCAACCTGCCTGCCACGGAAGCATCTGCCCATGACAGCTTTGGTAAAAGTGGCCACCACACAGTACTTGTGGAGACTAAATCCTGCCTCCAAATTGAAGAAACCCTCCACCATACCACCACCATACTAAATGGGATAGACTTCAGACAGAACTAGTGGCCCAAGACTGGGCATCTTTGAGGTGCGGTGGGCCATCAGCAGCAGCAGAATTGTACTCAACCACAATCTGTAACCTCATGGCCCAGCATATCCCCCATTCTAACATTATCACCAGTCCAGGGGATCGACCCTGGTTGAATGAAGAGTGCAGGAGGGCATGCCGAGAACAACACCAGGCATGCCTCAATATGGGGCGTCACCCTGGTGAAACCACAATACAAGACGACTTGCATGTCAACCACCATAACTAGCAAGTAATAGACAGAGCTAAGTAGTCCCACAACCAACGGATCAGATCCGTAGTCCTGCCAAATCCAGCTGTGAATGGTGGTGGACAATCAAACAGCTCACCAGAGGAGGAAGCTCCACAGATATCCCCATCCTCAATGGTAGGAGAGCCCAGCACACCTGTGCAAAAGGTAAGACTGAGGCATTTTCAACAGAAGTGCTGAGTAAATGATCCAGCTCGGCCTCCTCCAGAAGTCCCCGGCATCCCGGATGTCGGTATGCAGCCAATCCGATTCACTCTATGTGATATCAAGAAACGGCTGAAAGCACTGGATACTGCGAAGGCTTTGGGCCCAGACTAAATCCTGCCAATAGTCCTGAAGACTTGCACTCTAGAACTTGCCAAGCCATGAGCCAAGCTGTTCCCGTACAGCTACAACACCACCATCTACCCGGCATTATGGAAAATTGCCCGCGAATGTCCTGTACACAAGAAACAGGACAAGTCCAACCCAGCCAATTACTGCCCTATCAGCCTACTTTCAATCATCAGCAAAGCAATGGCAGGGGTCACAACAGTGCTATCACGCAGCACCTACTCGGCAATAACCTGCTTACGGATGCCCAGTTTGGGTTCTGTCAAGGCCACTCATCTCCTGACCTCATCACCTCCTTGGTCAAAACATGGTCCAAAGAGCTAAATACCAGAGGTGAGGTGAGAGTGATAGCCCTCAACATCAAGACAGCATTTGACCAAGTATGACATCAAGGTGCCCTAGCTAAAATGGAGTCAATGGGAGTTAGGGGGAAAACCTTCCACTGTTTGGAAACATACCTGACACAAAGGAAGATGGTTGTGATGATTGGAGGTCAATCATGTCATCCTCAGGGCATCACTGCAGGAGTTCCTCAGGGAAGTGTCCTAGTACCAACCACCTTCAGCTGCTTCATCAATGACCTTCCTACCATCATGAGGTCAGAAGTGGGGATGTTCGCAGATAACTGCACAATGTTCTGCACCATTCATGACTCCTCAGATGGTGAAGCAGTTCATACCCAAATGCAACAGGACCTGGACAATATCCAGGCTTGGGCTGACAAGTGGCAAGTAACATTCCAGCCACGCAAGTGCCAGGCAATGCCCATCTCCAACAAGAGAGGCTCCAACCATCATCCCTTGACATTCAGTGACATCGCCATCACTGAGTCCCCTACTATCAAAATCCTGATAATTACCATTGACAGGAAACTGAACTGGTCTAGCCATATAATCACCTTGGCTACCAAAGCAGATCAAAGGCCAGAAGTTCTGTGACATGTAACTCACTTCCTGGCTCTCCAGGGCCTGTCCACCATCTACAAAGCTCAGGTCAGGAGTGTCGCCTGGATGAGTGCAGCTCCATCAACACTCAAGAAGTTTGACACCATCCAGTACGAGGCAGCCCAGTTGATTGATACCCCTTCCACAAGCATCCAATCCCTCCACCATTAATGAACAGTTGCAGCAGTGTGTACTATCTATAAGATGCACTGCAACAACTCTCCAAAGTTCCTCAGGCAGCACATTCCAGACCCACGACCACTACCATCCACAGTAGAAGGATGAAAACAGCAGATACCTGGGAACACCACCACCTGGAAATCCCCCTCCAAGTCACTCACCATCCTGACTTGGAAACATATCGCCGTTCCTTCATTGTCGCTGGGTCAAAATCATGGAATTCCCTCCCTAACAGCACTGTGGGTGTACCTACACCTCGGGGCCTGCAGCGGTTCAAGAAGGCAGCTCATCACCACCTTCTCAAGGGCAACTAGAGATGGGCAATAAATGCTGGCTTAGCTGGCAACGTCCACATCTTGTAAATAAATACATTAAAAAAAATCAATTTATTGGCAGCAGCTTTGCTGTCAATACCATAATTCCAGGAAAACTCATCGCTAAACTTCATATCCAAGGAGTCAACGCCTCTCTTTGCAACTGGATTGACTTCCAGACCAACAGACTGTAGTCAGGGAAGATGAGGACAACTCCTCCACCATGATTATTCCAAACACTGGTGCCCCACAAGTCTGTATCCTCAGCCCCTACTTGACTGTGTGGTTAGACTCTGCTCTAACTTAGTCTACAAGTTTGCAGATGCTAGTGGGCTGTATCTCAAATAATAATGAGGGGGAGGTTAATGAAGAAGATAGAGAGCTTAGTGACATGGTGTCATGACAACGATCTTTCCTTCAATGTCAGCAAACAAAAGGGCTGCTCATTAACTTCAAGGCGGGAGGGGGGGTGTGGTTGGTACACATGCTCCTATCTGCATTAATAATGCTGAGGTTGAGAGCTTCAAGTTCCTAAGAGTGAATATTAGCCATCCTGGTCCATTCATGTTGATGTCACAGCCAAGAAAGCTTACCAGACCTCTACTTCCTTAGGAGGCTGAAGGATAGACACTTACCCATTTTTGTTGATACATCATCATAAACATCCTATCTGCAAGTATAACAGCTTGGTGTGGCAACTGCTCTCCACGTAAATCTCAAGAAACTGTAGATTTGTTAACGTAGCTCAGCAATTTATGTAAACCATCCTCCCCTCCAAACGCTCTGCCTCTACTTCCTGCTGCCCAGTAAAGCAGACAGCATAAACGAGGACCCCATCCATCCGGGACATTCTCTCTTCCATTGGGCTGAAGATACAAAAAGCCTGTAAGCACGTACTACCAGGCTCCAGGCCAGCTTCTACCCTGCTCTTATAAGATTATTAAATATTTCCCTATTACAATAAGATGAACTCTTGACCTCACAATCTATCCACACTGCAGTGTCTCTACAGCTGTTACAGTTTATTCTGTATTCTGATATATTTTCACCTTGTTCTACCTCAATGCACTGTGCAATGATTTGATCTGTTTGAACAAGTTGCAAGACTTGTACCTCAGTTCAGGCGACGATAATAAATCAATTCCAAAGAAAATTTTGTGACAAGATTATATGAACTATTCGATAGTGGGAAGCCTGAAGAGATAAAGATCTGTGAATTTGCTAACAATGGCAGGCTCCATGCCAAGTTACGCCTTATACAACATGGAAGAGATAAATCTGGATTGTTAATCCTCTCTGGGATAATGAGTGAAGTATCACCTTGGAAGCTGCAGGCCTCCATGTTAATGCCAAGGAGGCAGGTGCAGCTGTGTCTTCATCCTGAAAAGCATGTACAGAAAACCAGTGGGAGATTGAGAACTTCACGGAATGTTTCCCTTTCTGCACTCAGACATAATCAACACTATTACCTGGAATCTATATGGACCCATTCAAAGATGTAGTAGTTAATTGCTAAATTGAGATTGCTGGAAGATAAATTGAGCTATGGGGCAACCTCTGATTTGCTCATTAGCACCCCATGGTAATTATTCACAGTCTTCCTGTGCTTTCAACACCATGCCAGGGGGCCGTGTTCAAAAGGCATTTGATGTCATTAACATCTCTTCTGGCTGGACCCTGTTATGCCACCTGCTACATATAAAAAGATGTGAATTATTCCATTAATCACTGGTAATCAACATATTACAGAATGAGGGAATATCTCATAACTGACAAGGATTATTCAAAAATAAGTAGTTGAAGTCTTTCCTATACATTACATTAACAGTGTCCCATGTCTGGCCATTGAGCATTCCTTTCATGCATAATACATAAAACAAAAGTTCCTTATATTTGCATTAACATTGACTTTTATGATTATGGATGGGAATTTAATGCTTCTTTGTACATAATGAGAATTGTACCTTTGCTGATTTTCTCTCAAAAATTTCCTTGATCGGAATGAAGTATATTCACAACTCCGTCTTATTGCAAATTAGAGTGCATTGAAGCACAACGATATCCCTTCTCTTTGCAATGGCTGAATAGCTGAATAGGAACAGGAGCCAGCAGGCAGAAAGACTTGGCTCAGATTTATTTGGCTGCTGCTGCATTGTTTTAGTCAAGTTTAATATTCTGCTGTGCCTTTTATACAGGTCTAAGGAGGCTTCAACAAAAATAAGGCAAAGCTCCTTTAAGTATTGCAATGTATTTAAATGAAGCCTAGGACTATTTTCCTTTTGCATCGAATTGGATGGTATAACGAGCTCATATGCCTAAGGAAGATTCACTTTCCATGACTTGTTATTATTCATTTTGATTGCATACTTCTGAAATAGTTTTTTTTTGTCAAACAAACAGAGATTTTCTCTCACAGCAAATGTTTACATTGACACAGATTGGATGTCACATCTAGGCATACAGTACCATCTAGAGCTAAGAGTTACAGTATCCAAAGCTATTTTGTTTGTTTTACACAGCAGGTTGTAGACATTTAAAATTCTTTCCGTCAGTTGCCATACAGTTCTGGACTGATGTTGGTAGGCTTTTTAAAAAAAACTAGGGAAATCAGAGGGTATGTGGATTAGGCAGGATATTGGAGCAGAGGTTCACGATCGCTTCTCAGCTTATGGAAGGGCTGTATGGATTTCCACATTGCTAGAACCAGAAAATTGCTGAAAATTGCTTGCCAATTCACAAATATAAGCCGGAGCAGAAACACTTCAATTTTCCAGCAGATTAATGAGGAATATAAGAGAAAAAAACTGGACAGAAGATAATACTGCCAGAGATAGTCAAATCTACCTCTCTCATTCAAGTACCCCAGCTCCATCTGTGTCACGACCCACCCTGGGCCTTTCGAGACAGCACTGGCATTCTCAACAGGGACAGGGACTTGGTGCCCAGATATAAACCATTTTGAAATTTGGGGCAGGTGCCTAATATCACCAGACTACTACACGTCCTGAAATCATTGATAATGTCCTTCAGTCCAACCTGTATGTTAGTAGTCAGTTAAGTGTTTAGCGGGCAGATAAGTGGACTGTCGCAGGGATCCTGTGTGTTGAGCCCTATGAAAGCCTGAGCACTCCATGTTACAACAAGCACCAACGCTAAGAGTTGGTGGCATGTTTTTTGTGTGAGATGTAGGAACACTGTGAGATAGCTAAATCTGCACAAGTGCATCGAGCTGCAACTCCTTAGGGACCGTGTTAAGGAACTGGAGCTGCAGCTCGATGACCTTCAGGTCATCTGGGAGAATGAGGAACTGCTACAGGGAGGTAGTCACCCTAAGTTGCAGGGGACAGGTATCTGGGTTACTATCAAAGTTCAAAGTTCAAAGTAAATTTATTATCAAAGTCACCATTTACAAGCCTGAGATTCATTTTTTTGTGGGAATTCACAGAAAATCCAAGAAACGCAATAGAATCAATGAAAAAATCACACCCATCAGGACAGATAAACAACCAGTGTGCAAAAGTCAACAGAGTGGGCAAATACACAAGAGAAAATAATAACAATAATAATAATAATAATAAATAAGCAATAAATATCAAGAACAGGAGATGAAGAGTTCTTGAAAGTGAGTCCACAGGTTGTGGGAACAGTTTAGAGAAGATGGGGCGAGTGAAGTTATCCCCTCTGGAGGTGATAACTGTTCCTGAACGTCATGCTGTGGGACCTGAGGCTCTTGTATCCTCTTCCTGATGGTAGCAGCGAGCAGAGAGCATGGCCTGGATGGCGGGGGTCCTTGATGAGGAATGCTGCCTTCCTACAACTGGACATGGTATAGATGTGCTCAACGGTGGGGTGGACTTTCCCTGTGAAGGACTGGTCTGTATCCATTACTTTTTGTAGGATTTTCTGTGGCCACTCCCTTCAATAATGTATACTGTTTAGGATGTTGTTGGTGGGGGGCAGGATGGAAAGGCCAGCCTGGAAGAAGCTGCAACAAGCCAGTCTCTGATACTGAGTTTAGCTCTGTCACTGAGGAAGGAAGGGAGAAGTGGAGTACGTAGTAATAGGATATTCCTTAGTTAGAGGAGCATGCAGGAGATACTGTGGTTGTGGAAAAGACATGAACCAGATGGTATTTTGCCTCCCAGGTGCCAGGGCTAGGGATGTCTTAGATCAGGCCCACAGTATCCTAAAGGGAGAGAGTGAGCAGCCAGATGTTTTGGTACATATTGGTACCAATGGCATAGGTAGGAAATGGGTGAAGGCCGTGAAGAGAGAATTTAGGAAGTTGGGTAAAAAGCTGAAAAGCAGGATGTCCAGGAGAGTGATCTCTAGTTTGCTGCCTGGGCCTGCATCAGTGAGGGTAAGAATAGAATGATTTGGCAGCTGAGTGTGTGGCTGAGCAACTGGTGTTCAGATTCCTGGATCATTGGGATCTCTTTTGAGGAAAGGATGATATGTACAAGAAGGATGGGTTATATCCGAACCTGAGGGGGGCCAATTTCTTTGCAGACAGGTTTGCTAGAGCTGTTGGAGAAAGTTTAAACTAATTTGGCAGGGGGATGTGAACCAGAGTGATAGGGCTGAGGATGGGCCAGTGGGTATACAAGTAGATGCAGTGTGCAGTGAGACTGTGAGGAAGGAGAGGCAGACGGTAGGGCAAAATTACAGTCAGTGCAATGAGGTAAACTGTAACAATGGAGACAAAATTGAAAAGGGCGATGAATACAGGAAGGTGTTATATTTGAACACACGCAGTGTATGGATTAAGGTAGATGATCTTGTAGCACAATTAGAGATTGTCAGGTATGTCATTGTAGGCATCACTGAGTCATGGCTGAAAGGTCATAGTTAGGAGTTTAACATCCAGGGATACACATAAGAAAAAGGTGATACAAGGATGGGAAGATGTAGAATCCTTGTGGATAAATTTAAGGAACTGCAAGGCTAAAAAGACCCTGACGGGAGTTACATACAGGCCTTCAAGTAGTAACCAAGATGTGGAATATAAATTATAAGGGAAATAGAAAAGTCATGTAAAAAGGGTAATGATATGATAGTGATAGGGGATTTCAATATGCAGGTGGAATCGGGAAATCAGGTTGGTGCTGGATCCCAAGGGGGAGAATTTGTAGTTCATGCTGATTCTTCCAGTGCTCTTGGTTATAACTGAGCAGTGTACAAAATTAAGAAAACCACATTTGCTTCTAACAGCCATGGAACTAAACCTCCAACTTGTGATGTTTATTTGTGACATAACTTTTAAACAAAATAATTTGGTGCGAAGTGCAGATAATCTAACTTGAAAAGGTATTGTGCTACATCTGTACAAGAATGGAAAGAAACAGGTTATTCAGCCCTTCATCTCTACTCTGTATTCAACAAAAGAGCCTGTGGAATTCGTTACCACAGACATTTGTGGAGGATGATAGGTTCTTGATTAGTCAGGGCACCTAAGGTTATGGGGAAAAGGCAGGAGAATGGGATTGAGGGGGTAATAAATCAGGCATGATAGAATGGCAGAGCAGACTTGATGGGATGAATGGCCTAATTCTGCTCCGATGTTTTATTGTGTTATGGTCTTAAGCTTGGTTCATCCGGACCATGAGTACACACACAAAGCAATGAGAAACGTTTAGGACAACCCTCTGTACTCCTCATGGTTCTACAAGTAAAGTTACAGTAAACTGATAGGAGAAACTGACTCATTTAGAAAATAACCTGAAGAGGTTCCCCGTAGTCAAGGGTAATACATACAATATTAATCCCGTCTTCCACTTCATATCAGGCACATTACAGTACTACTTTTCAAGTCTGAAGATATCTAGCAGGGTAAGCACCCTCACATGTAGCACAAATTCACTTCAGCAGCATTCAGAGGGCTTTGAGTTTTTTGCTTATTTATTTATATAATTATCGAGATACAGTGCAGAACAGGACCTTCTGACCTTTGAGTCATGCCGACCCACAACTCCTGATTTAACCCTAGCCTAACCACAAGACAATTTACAATGATCAAATGTCCTACTAAGTGGTACATCTTTGGACTGTGGGAGGAAACGGGAGTGCCCGAAGTAAACCCATGCATTCCATGGTGAGGATGTACAGACTCCGAATTAAACTCCAAACTTTGATACCTGGGTGGTAATAGTGTCTCCCTAACTGCTACGTCACTGTGTCGCTTTGTTGTTTGTTCTTGCCTTGGTATGAATTTCACAAGTCTTTTTCTGTTAGAGAGCTGAAAAAGGTGCATTTCTTTGTGGCCAGTGAACAAGTGGTCAATTGCAGGAACTGGCTCCCTATAGAGTTGATAGAAGTACTTATTATTGGTTCATTCAAATGCAAATTAGATATATTTCTTTGACGGAAAGAAAGATTTTGGGATATAATATTTGACTAATATGATATAACATGTGGCAAGTGTGGCACATTCGCAGGAATAAGCGACTTTGGCCCTCTGCTTTTTAAATCTCTGCACCCCTGGGGTTTTCTTCGCCTCATGTCTGGGTCTGATGTTTCATAATTGATAGGGATTGATTGCTGTGTTTAGCCAACAGCTTTATTATTGTTTAAATATGAGACTAACAGCATGTAGAAACAGGATTTGAAGGACGTCTGTTTTATTCACTTCTTTCAGCATATTTGCATTTACATACTCATGTACCAGCCTTAAGAAAGCCAAAACCATTTTCTCTCCCTTTTCTTCAAAGTGTTCTCTTCAAACTGAGGCTACAGGGCTTTATGAGTTGCTGGTGCACTCACTTTTCTGCCTCCCCTTTTGGCTGATCCCCAGCACCAAATCCAATAGAAAACTAATGATCATCGGGAATAAACCTTCAGAGAATCCAATTAAATTTACCAGTCACTGGCACTGATTTCGACTCAGAAATGCAATTGCAAAGAGGAAAAAATTGATCATTCTTCCCACAAAGAACAATAGCGCTGTATAGAAGCAAGTGAATTGCATTATTAGATTCCACTGACTTACCTAATTATAATAATAATGTAATCAAAGGTTACATTTTTTTTCTATTTATAGCGTGTCATCAAGTTAAAACCATTTCTTAGCTTCAGGCTTCACTGAGACCATGTTCCTGCTTTCTGGAGTAGAATACTGAAATAGTTTTCCACAGGATTTTCAGAATGGGATAAACTGAAGACACCTGGTTCCTGATTTTAATTCCAGAGGCAGGTGTTCCATTTGGGAAGGGGAGAATGCGTTGTGTGAGAAACCCCAAACATATTGCCAGAATGAGACCAATTCAAGGACCTCCGTTCACTATGATTGATGGTCTTCTTAATCGATTACATTAGGAAATTCTGTGTACACCTTTGGCTATGGATCTCTTGAGGTAATTAATGTTGCTGTGCACAATTCTTATTGAATTACTGAGCCGCAGGACATGTGAGATTTTCTGTTGACTTCCTGGCTATTTTCAAGGAGAGGTTTGTGGTAAGAAGGAAGGTCATGTTCACCTATATCTGCAGAAACATCCCTGAGGCCACCATCTTGCTGATGAGGAAAGGGGTCGTAGCCAGGCTCTTTGCTCGCAAGATCAATCCCATGATGAAGCAACTAACAGTATGCTGGAGGGATACAGCAGGCTGGGCAGCATCTTGGGAAGGAAAGGATACTGCGTGACCCACTGAGTTCCTCCAGCAGGTTGGCAGTCAGTGATGTTGTGAAGAGTCTTCAGAGTGGGAATGATTCAGGTAGTTCATGGGCGCAGCAAAGCTGCATGTAGGTCACCTTTCCATCTCTCACTCACCAGTCATGATTCAGCATGATGTAGCTGTGCCTCTGATACAGAAGTTTTGTGTTTAGAGGCTACTTAGGTCCAAAAATCTGGGCTGATAATCAGAATCAAGTTCAATACCACTGGCATATGTTGTGAAAATTGTTATTTTGCAGCAGCAGTACATAGCAATACATGCTAGTTTAAAAAAAACTATAAATTGCAATAAAAAATATGAAATAAATAAGTTGTGCAAAAAATTAAAAAATAGCGAGGCAGTGCAGATCGGGTCATTAGAGGGGAAGAAGCCGTTCCTAAAATATTGAGTGTATGTCTTCAGGATCCTGTACCCCTTCCTTGATGGTAGCAATGAGAAGAGGCAATGTCCTGAGTGACAGGGGTCCTAAGTGTTGGATGCTGTCTTTTTGAGGCATCGCCTTTTGAAGATGTCCTTGATGCTGGGGAGTCTAGTGCCCATGCTGGAGCTGGCTAAGTTTGCAACTTTCTGCAGCTTTTATTGATCATTTGCAGTGACCCCTCCATACCAGATGGTAATGCAAACAGTTAGAATGCACTTCACAATATATCTGTAGAAATTTGTGCAGCCGTTGGTGTCATACCAAGTCTCCTCAAAGTCCTGATGAAATATAGCCGCTGTCTTGGCTTCTTTAAAGCTGCATCAATATGTTGGGACCAGGTTAGATCTTCAGAGATGTTAACACCCAGGAACTTCAATTTGCTCGCCCTTTGCAACGCTGATCCTTTGACAGGGACTGGTGTGTGTTTCCTTGTGTAGTGTTCTCATGCAGTGTGTTGAAGCTCTGACTAAACACCAAGTTAAACTGGAGCCAATGAAGACAGAGTCATAGTAAGGTTAACCATTTACTGTTCACTCTTCCCCATTAACATCGTATGGTGAAAACTGTTGATAAAAAAATACAAACATATACAGCGTCTGTTTCATTCTGGAACAGTGCTCTCTTCTTTTAGCGAGTATCTCCAGCCGCCCTGAGTTGCGGGCAAGGGGGGGTCCCGTTAAACCGCTGCCAGGCCCAAGCCCACCCCGCATTTGAAATTGAAAAGCCAACACGCACGCCACCCGAACTGCCGCTTTCTTAACAGAAACTGCGTTAATATTTTTGCTTCAAATACTTTCTCATGCACTTACGGCGTTGCTTCCATAATGTTTCTTTGTGGGTAGAAACGAAGCTCTTCACGATCATGCTGCACGCATGGCACCCACCTTCACATCTTCCCGAACCGGAGGTTCCACACAAGATGCGGCGAAACCGGAGGTGACGTCATCACATGTCGTGATATACCGTAGACAATGAATTTACCTTTGCTAGACTGCAACTTAATTATCAACCTTTAACCTTAACTAGAAAATAGTTACAAACAAATCATTTAAAAGGTAGACCCAACAAAGTCAAATAAATGCCTTAAGGGCAACACACCTTGACTTCCTCCTCCTGAAGTTCACAGTCCATTCCATGGTCTTACAGAGTTGAGTGCAAGGTTGATGCTGTGACAGCACTCAACCAGCTGATCTGTCTTACTCCTGTACACTTCCTCGTCACCAACTGGAATACTGCCAATAAAAGTTGTGTTCTTGGCAGATTTATAGATGGTGTTGAGCTGTTCCTAGCCACACAGTCATGGGTGTAGAGAGAGTAGAGCAGTGGGCTAAGCATGCATCCTTGAGGTGCGCCAGTGCTGATTGTCAGCGGGGAGATGTTATTTCAGGTCCGCACTGGCTGTGGGCTCCTGGTGAGGAAGTCAAGGAACCAGTTGCAGAGTAAGGTATAGAGGTTCAGGTTTTGGAGCTTATTGATTAGCAATGGTGGTATGATTGTGTTGAACACTGAGCTGTGATCATTAAACAGCAACCTAACTTAGGCATTGTTATTGTCCAGGTGGTCCAAGGCCAAGTGGAGAGCCAGTGAGATTGCATCCACTGCAGACCTATTGTGGTGCTAGGTAAAATGCAACAGGCCCAGGTTCTTGATTCTGGCCACGAGCAACCTCTCAAGGCACTTCATCATAGTAGATGTGAGTGCAACTGCTCTCCTTGGGCACTAGTATAATTATTGTCCTTTTGAAGTAGGTGGGAAGCTCTGACTGCAGAAGTGAGAGCTTGAAGATGTTCTTGAACACTCCCACCAGTTGGCTGGCACAGGCTTTCACTGCCCTACCAAATACATTGTCTGGGCCTCATGCCCTGCATCGGTTCACACTTGTGAAAGGTATTATGACATCAGCCTCCAAGGCAGGAACTTTATAGGCAATTAAGGAATCTGGGATATCCTGAAACATGAAAAGGACTATATAAATGCCAGAAAATATCCAACAAGCCTCCTTCCATCAAGCCGATCAGCATCTCCAGCTCTTGCAGTTTGGGGCAAGCTCAAATGGCTGCAATGCAATCTCCTAAACATAGATAGGAACTAAGAATTAGGAGTAGAGTGCAGCATTTGGAGCTTCACATCTGTTGTCATCAATGATGATCATGGCGGATCATTTACCTCAGCATTACCTTCCTGCACTGACCTCATATAAATTAATATTTAAAGACTGATTGAATATACTCAATGACTAAGTCTCCACAGTCTTCCTGTGCAATGAGCTCCAATGATGCACCATCCTGGGGATAAAGAGATTTCCTCTCATCACAGACCTGCATGGCTGGCCCTTTGGAAACATGTCTCTTGTCAATCCAACCAGCTGAAATATCAATTCCACATTTACCATTTTCAGCCCTTTGAGAATTTTGTGTCTTTCAGTCAGATCTCCATTTATACCTCTAAGGCATAGCTGATTAATCTTTTCTCATATGACATAGCTGCCATGCCAGGAATCAATGTAGTGAATCTTTGAAACACTTCCCCTGTTGCAAGTAAATTCTTCCCTATGTAGGTGGTCCAAGATCATTACACAATATTCTTGATATGGTCTTACCAGGGTTCTAGCCAACTGGAGAAAGTCATAAGAACATAAGAAATAAGAGCATGAGTGGCCCTCAAGCCTGCTCTGTCATTCATAAGATCAGTCTGATCTGGCCATGGACTCATCTCCATCTACCTGCCTTTTCTCCACAACCCTTAATTCCCTTACTAAACAAAAATCTATCCAAACTTGTCTTAAATATATTTACTGAGGTAGCCTCCACTGCTTCATTGGGCAGAGAATTCCATAGGTTCACCACTCTTTGGAAAGAGCAGTTCCTCCTCATCTCCATCCAAAATCTACTCCCCCAAATCTTGAGGCTATGTCCCTTAGTTCTAGTCTCACCTACGAATGGAAACTTTCCTGCCTCTATCTTATCTATCCCTTTCATAATTTTATATGTTTCTATAAGATCTCTGATTCTTCTGAATTCCAGTGAGTACAGCCCCAGGTGGCTCAATCTCTCCTCATAGTCTAACCCCCTCATCTCTGGAATCAACACAGTGAACCTCCTCTGCACCGCCTCCAAAACAGTATATCCTTCTTCAAGTAAGGACTGCATGCAGTACTCCAGGTGCGGCCTCACCAGTACCCTGTACAGTTGCAGCATAACCTCCCTGCTCTTAAAATCAATCCCTCTAGCAATGAAGGCCAACATTCCATTTGCCTTCTTGATAGCCTGCTGCACCTGCAAACCAACCTTTTGCGATTCATGCACAAGCACTCCCAAGTCCCTCTGCACAGCAGCATTCTGCAATTTTTTGCCATTTGGATAATAATCTGCTCTTTCATTTTTCCTTCCAAAGTGGATGACCTCGCATTTACCAATATTGTATTCCATCTGCCAGACCCTTGCCCACTCACTTAACCTATTTATATCTCCCTGTAGACTCTCTTTATCTTCTGCACACAATTTGCTTTTCCACTCAATTGAGTATTATCAGCAAACTTAGAAATGCTACACTTGGTCCCCTCTTCCAGATCGTTAATGTTAATCATGAAGAGTTGCGGGCCCAGCACCAACCCCTGCGGCACAGCACTCACCTCTGATGGCCAACCAGAGTAGCACCTATGTATCCCATTAGTTTCTATTAGCTAACCAATCCCCTATCCATGCTAATATATCATGCCAACTCTATGCATCCTTGTCTTATGGATAAGTCTTTTATGTGGCACCTTATCGAATGCCTTCTGGAAATCAAAGTAAATAACATCCATTTGTTCCCCTCTATCCACTGCGCTTGTTATATCCTCAAAGAACTCCAGTAAGCTTGTCAAACAGGACCTGCCTTTGCTGAATACACGTTGCATCTGCCTGATGGATCTGCTTCTTTCCAGATGCCTCATTATTTCTTTTTTAAAGATAGCTTTCAAGCATTTCCCAATTACAGATGTTAAACTAACTGGCCTATAGTTACCTGCATTTTGCCTATGTCCTGTTTTGAACGGTGACGTTGCATGTGCCGTCTTCCAATCTGCCAGGACATGCCCAGAGTCCAGAGAATTTTGGTAAATCATCACCAAAGTCTCTACTATAACTTCTGCCATTTCTTTCAGCACCCTGGGATGCAATCCATCAGGACCAAGGGACTCATTCATCTTCAGGTCCACAAGTTTGCCCAACACTACCTCTTTAGTGATAGCTATTGTATCGAGGTCCTCACCTCCCATCACATCCATATCATCTCTCTTTGGCATGTTAGACGTGTCCTCCACCATGAAGCCTGACACAAAATAATTATTCAAAGCCTCGGCCATTTCCTCATTACCCAATATCAATTCCCCCTTTTTGTCCTCCAAGGGCCCTACATTCATTTTAGCCAGCCTTTTCCGCTTTATATAATTATAAAAACGTTTATTATCTGTTTTTATATTTTATGCTAGTTTATTTTCATAATCTATCTTTCCTTTATTGCTTGCTTATTGGTACTTTGTTGCTTTTAAACTTTCTCCAATCTTCCAGTTTCCCACAACTCTTGGCAACTTTGTATGTATGAGCTTTTAGTTTGATGTCTTCTTTTATTTCCCTAGTTATCCAAGGCTGGCTCTCCCCACCTTTGCTGTCCTTGCTTTTAACTGGAATGTACTTTTGTTGAGTACCATGAAAAATCTCTTTGAAAGTCTTTCACTGTTCTTCAACTGTCTCACCATATAGCCTGTGTTCCTAGCCTACACAAGACACATCCTCCCTCATCCTATTGTAGTCTCCATTGTTTGGGCATAATGCACTGGTTTTAGATTGAACTGTTGCACTCCCCATTTGTATGAGAAATTCAATCATACTGTGATCACTCTTTCTAAGAAGATCCCTAACTACAAGATCACTAATTTTACCTGTCTCATTGCACAGGACCAGATCTAAGATAGCACATTCCTTGTAAGTTCAGTAATATACTGCTCAAGAAAGCCATCATGGATGCATTCTGTGAAGTTCTTAAGACTGCGTCAACCAACTAAATTCACCCAATCTATGTGCATGTTAAAGCCCCCCATGATAACTGCTGTTCCGTTCTTACATGCCTCAGATATTTCTCTGTTTATTGCCTGTGTTACTGTAATGTTATTATTCAGTGGCCGATAGAGAACTCCCACCAGTGATTTTTTTCCCTTTAATATTCCTAATCTCTACCTAGATGGATTCAACATTCTGCTCCTTAGATCTTATATCAGCTCTCACCATTGCCTTGATCTCATTTTTAAATAAGAGCGCTGCTCCACCTCCCTTACCTGCTTGTCCTTCCATAATACCTGATATCCTTGGATATTTACTTCCCAATCCTCTCCACTCTTCAACCACGTCTCTGTAATGGTCACTAAATTATACCCCTTTGTACTGACTTGAGTAACAAGTTCACTGATCTTATTTCGAATACCTTGGGCATTAAATTAAAGTGCCCTTACACTCATTGTGCTTTTAAAATTTTGTAATCTTTTACTCTTTTACACTTGACTTTTCTTCATACCACTCTTACTTTACTCTTTTTTAATGTTTTGTTTTTTCTTTATCTTTACCCACACTTTTCTTTTTTACTTTCTCCATACTTCTCCAGTCTGTTGAATTCCCCCCCCCCCCACCCCCGACACTATTTAGCTTAAAGCCCTACCCACAACCCGAGTTGTGTGATTTACTAGGATCCAGGTCCCATCACAGTTCAGGTGGAATCCGTTCCCAGTGGAACAGCTCCCTCCTTCCCCAATACTGGTGCCAATTTCCCATGAATTCAAACCCACTTCTCCCACACCAATCCTTGAGCCACACATGGAACTCTCTAATCCTCTTGATCCTATGCCAATTTGCATGTGGTTCAGGTAGTAATCCAGAGATTGCTACCTTTTTGGTTCTGCTTTTTAATTTAGTCCCGAGCTGCTCAAATTCCCTCAGCAGAATACACATGGACCATGACAACTGCATCTTTCCCCTCCCACTGCAAATTCCTCTGCAGGTCAGATGAGTTGCCCCGAACCTGGGCACCAGGCAGGCAACTCAGCCTTCGGGACACTCTATCCCCGCAACAGACAGCTCTGTCTATTTTCCTGATATCTCCAATACACCTTTCTGCATCCTCCTCACTGCCAACCAGTTTCGCAGGTGACTTCATTCAAATCACTGATGTAGGTTGACACCAGCTGGGATCCCACTACTGATCCCTACAGCACTTCACTGATCACAGCTGGACAAAGCAGAATGACCTGTATATTCTGACTCATTGCTTCTATGCATTAACTGCTTCTCTGTCTGTACTAATATATTACTCTCAATAATTTTGTCCAGTTACACTGAGGTAATCAGCTATCCAACTATTTGAAATTCCAACACTTCCTCTCACACATTAGGGTCCCAATTCCCAGACTCCCTTTTATACAACAGGGCTCCCATTCCCACATTCCCATTGAGGCATCAAGACCACCATTCCCTGTTCCCTGTGACACACCAGGACCCTGATTCCCTGTTCTCTCTGACACACCAGGACCCTAATTCCATGTTCCCTCTGACACAACAGGACCCTGATTCCTTATTCCCTCTGACACACCAGGACCCTAATTTCCTGTTCCCTGTGACACACCAGGATCCTAAATCTCTGCTCCCTCCGACACACCAGGACCCTGATTCCCTGCTCTCTCAGACACACCAGGACCCTGATTCCCTGCTGTCTCCGACACACCAGGACCCTGATTCCCTGCTCTCTCCGACACACCAGGACCCTGATTCCCTGCTCTCTCTGACACACCAGGACCCTGATTCCCTGCTCTCTCCGACACACCAGGACCCTGATTCCCTGCTCTCTCTGACACACCAGGACCCTGATTCCCTGCTCTCTCTGACACACCAGGATCCTAAATCTCTGCTCCCTCCGACACACCAGGGGCCTGATTCTTCTGCTCTCAGTTATACACCAGGACTCTGATTCCCGTTTTCCTTCTGACACATGAGGTCCTCATTCCTGTTCTCTCTTTGACAGGAGGACTGGATTTCTGTTTTCTCCCTCTGTCACACCAAGGCCCAGGTTCCCATCCGTTCTCTGACACAACGACTCCTCATTTTCTGCACTCTCCTGAGGCACTGGGAAAAAGCATTTAATTTAGTTTAATATCAGAGAATATATATCGTTATACAACCTGAAATTCTTACTCTTCAGACATCCATTAAACAAGAGACCCCATAGAATGAATGATAGAACTTTGTAGCCCTGAAAGCCCCTCCCCCACCCTTCTCAAAAGCAGCTACAAAAGCATCAATCCCCTCATGCACGCCCCCCACTCATGCCTGCAGAAGCACTGACAACGCCCCCCCCCCCCCAACAATGGAAGCAACAGCAAAAGTTCCCGAAGGGACCTTGATCCAGAGTCCATCCAAAACTATAGTCTCTAACCCTGCACTTCAGTATCTCAGGGAGGTTCCCTCTCTCCAGTGAGGGACAGAGAGGAGGCTCCTGCAACGAGAATAGAGACCAGCAGCTCGCAGTTCCGATGTTACAATCTTCCATGTCACTTCTCCAAGACCCCGACTCCAGGACCAACAGACTCTCAATCTCCATCAAAAGAGAGAGAGAGTGAGAGAGAGAGAAAGAGAGAGAGAGAGAGAGAGAGAGAGAGAGAGAGAGAGAGAGAGAGAGAGAGAGAGAGAGAGAGAGAGAGAGAGGAGAGAGAGAGGGGGGGGGAGAGTGAGAGAGAGAGAGAGAGTGAGAGAGAGAAGGAGAGTGAGAGAGAGTGGGAGAGGGAGAGTGAGAGGGTGAGAGTGAGATAGAGAGAGAGAGAGTGAGAGAGAGAGTGAGTGAGATAGAGAGAGAGTGAGAGAGGGAGAGTGAGAGGGAGAGTGAGAGAGAGAGAGTGAGATAGAGGGAGAGTGAGAGAGGGAGAGTGAGAGGGAGAGTGAGAGAGAGAGAGTGAGATAGAGAGTGAGAGAGGGAGAGTGAGAGAGAGAGAGAGGGAGAGAGAGAGAGAGAGAGAAGGAGGGATCACCTGGGTGCAGTGGCCTTTTTCTGACAGCAGCCGCTGATTAGCAAACACACGGCCTGCTGTCGTGATGTTTCAGTCTCCCATGATGCTTCAATTGGTGAGGGACCAGGTTATCCACGGGGCCACTCCCTCCCTCAGGGGACATGTCATCCTGGCCATTCCTGGAGATAGTGAAGTACTTGGCCACACAGCTGGGCCAAAAACCCACTGTTTGCAAAGAACAGGAGCAGGAGCTTACCATAATCATAAAAATTCCATAGACTTATCAACATGACTTATGTTTTACAAATTTATGTTGAATATGCTCAATTCTACTATTGTTTTCCAAGTGCTCTGTTACCACTTCATTAATAATATGCTTCAGCATTTTATCTACTACTGATACCAGGCTAATTGGAACCTAATGTTAGTTTCTTGGCTCAAACCTTGACTCTGCTTCTCAAAAAAGGGCATCCATCATAGAAATTTGTAACTATTGGCTGAAGGTTTTAAAGCAACTATCCAACTTCCACAGTCTGCCTTCCTGAAGGTTAATCACAGTGATGATGTCAGCTCCATAGCAACAAAGTTCTCCATGTGGGCGGCAGGTCAGAGGTCGGGTGAGCCAGATGCAGGCTGCAAGGGGTTACTGGGCCCTTGTGAGTTCACTTACCATTGACCACCAGAATCTCAAGGGCAACAGTGTTCTCACACTAGCATTGTTGAGGCTAAGGAGGGATCACTTCATTGGAGGGATGTCATTAAGTATAAATTAAATGCTGACCTGTATGCAGCATTTATTTATCTCAGGGTTTACCAAACAGTTTTGTAGTCAATACACAAAACATGATCATTGCTGCATTTATAGAAAATCATTTTAATAAATAAACGTACTGAGTGTTGTGTTTCAAGTGAGAATTGACTGGATGACAATTGTTGTATCGGGAATTAAATTCACCACCTTTTTGCATTTTGTATGTTAGGTTCCAGTGTCCTTTTATGAGAATGATTTCTCAGTATATCTTTTATAAAGTAGCAGGTTGAACTGCTTCAATATTTAATACAGGATTAGTATGAAACACACAACAAGAATTGTTAATGCTTTGGAATTTTGTATGAATTCTTTAAGGCAAGGCTGGAGGCTAACTTGTTTTAAGGTTTTGATGATAACTTCAATACTTTTCCTGCTCTCCGCTTCTCCCTGTCCTCATTGTTTGATGATGACAGTTGCTGCTACGTCTTCGGGCTTCTCTGCAAGTGAAGCTGTGCAGGATACAGCAACTCCAGTCAGCTTGCACAGCTTCCATATGGCATACACTTTCCAGGAGTGTTGTAGGAGAGGAGCTGCACTGAACCCATATACCTGCTGAACCCTTCTACCTTACGCTTAACAATAAGCTGTCTGTGTTTTAGCCTGACTGTGTTGCTCAGGAGCGGCAAGTCTGTGAATTGTTGCCTTGGACTGTCTGATAAGAAGACACCTCATTCATAGGGACCCTATCAGCACTGTCGATGAAGGTCGATCAGTGGCTGGAGCTTAAGTGAACCAGGCCAACTCAACATACCATTGTTTCTGTGATTGGAACTGAGTGGAGTGGTAACCTTATCTACTCACCATCACATCCAGCATATGTTCTGTTGCAGCTGCACAGTCAAAGGCACCCTGGTAGCTGAAGATATCAGTCACAGTGGCAAACTCTCAGTAATGTTCTTCCTGCATGCTGTGGTCAATGTGGAAAGGACTGGTTAATCTGGATGATCAGGGCACTGGTGATCTGATTAATGTAAATATGCAACGTTGACCAAGGCACATTGTTTGTGTTCCTGTGGCGACTTTCAAAGCCACAGTGACTTTGACAGATATCAGCCAAGCAATGACTCCAGATCCCATTGGTTCTACCCCAGGAGAGTACAGATAGCAATAAATCTGATGAGAGGAAAGGAAAGGTGCATTGCTTTTCAAACAGCAGGGCTTGCAAATCACATAGTGCCGTGAGTCACATAGGATAATCAAAGCAGCCATCATATAAGTGTTTTTGAGGTGTAGTCCTTGTTGTGTAGGAAATATTGATTCGAAGTTCAAAAGTTCAAAGTAAATATATTATTGAAGTATGTATACCATATGGAACCTTGGGATTTATCTTCTTGCGGGCGGCCCCAAAGAGACATATTGGAATCCACGATAAATCCCATATGAGAAAGACCGTCAAACATCCAATGTGTGAGAAAAGAACAAATTGTGCAGGCAGTTAAGAGAGTAAACAGAACACGACTGGCAGAGTCCCTGAAAGTGAGGTCCATAGTCACGGACAGTCATGGAGCTGTTCAGCACCGAGGTGAGTGAAGCTGGTCCAGGGCTCCACAATTCCTGAACCTGTGGACCCAAGACTCCTGCACCTCCAGCCTGATGGTAGCAACAAGAGAAGAGGGAGACTGGTCAAACCCAGGCAGACAGGATGGTGGGGGACCTTGGCTGACACAGAGCAATGAGCTGAACTTTGGTTCACCCCTCGGCCTTGATGCTTTAATCTTTTCACTCAGGCTCAGTGGTTAAATCAGCTGACCATTGGTTCATTTTTTCGCTCTTGGGCCAAGCCCCTAGCAATGGCTGCCATGGCAACTGATGTATCTGCATTCTTGATCTGCATTCTTGAGAGTGCAGCTCGCCAGATCCTTCAGGAGACTCCAAAAATGGCAGATAGTTCAGACAGTTCAAAAGCACACCTAAACGGAAATTACAGGCTGTGGATTGCAGTGATCACAGTCCTGAAGAACTATATTTAGTAGAATAGTTAGTTGTTTTGTGAGCTGCCACAAAATTTCACCATATATCACCAGCAACATCTTGGCAGACAATGGATCTTGATCTGGACAACCTGGGAGCTGACTTTCACACTTTATGAACATCTACTCACCCAACTTGTTCTGATGGATACAGTCTTTGCTGTAGAATTGTTGTAGCACAAAAGGAAGCTGTATGTCCCATTGACTCTCTTTTGGCTCCCAGTACGTAACTCTCTTGATAGTTTTGTTTCTACTTCTCACAGCAGTCATTTCTAGGTCATAAACACACAACATTTTTAAAATACATTTTCCTCACATCGATCTTTTATCCAAATTTTAAATCCTTTTGCTCTGTGAACCATCTGCTAATCAGAACTGGTTCTCTCTTTCTTTCTAGTTTAAATCAGTCCAAATCTTGTTCTTGTCCTCAAATCTCCTGTCAACCTTTTTTTTCACTGAATAAGACAACAGATATGGAGCAGGGGTTTATTTTGACTGTTCATTGGAGCAGTCCACCTGGTCACCCTTCATACCCCTGTAATTTCTTCCCTCTTCAATATATCCAACTCCCCTTTGAATACTAAAAGTGAATCTACATGCCAAATTCCCACTGGTATGCATTTAAGACCCTAACCAAACACTGTGTTAGAACCATAGAGTCATAGAACGTTACAGTGCAAAAACAGGCCTTTTGGCCCTTCTTGGCTGTGCTGAACCATTTTTCTGCCTAGTCCCACTGACCTGCACCTGGACCATATCCCTCCATACACCTCTCAACCACGTACCCGTCCAAGTTTTTCTTAAATGTTAAAAGTGAGTCTGCATTTATCACTTCATCAAGCAGCTCATTCCACACTCCCACCACTCTCTGTGTGAAGAAGCCCTCCCCAATGTTCCCTTTAAACTTTTCCCCCCTCACCCTTAACCCATGTCCTCTGTTTTTTTCCCCCCTTAGCCTCAGTGGAAAAAGCCCGCTTGCATTCACTCTATCTATACCCAAGTCATTGATAAATATTTAGAAAAGCAGTGCTTTTAGCACTGATGCCTGGGGATCTTCAATGGGCACTCTTCATCAGTTTGAGAACAGAAGGACAGTTTTAACTCTTCCAGTCTACCCTGGTAAAGATGTTATGAATGCTCACCTCATCGACACAACTACGGACAAACCAGCTCTCATGATATTATTAAATCCAAAAGTCTCACTTACATACTTATGTTTGTTTTTCACAAACAGCAGAAGCTCTCTCTCTCTCCTCTTTTATGAATTGGTCTTTGTTATCAACCTTATGTTCTGTTAATGCCTTTCATTACAGTACTGTGGAGGCTTGGTTACCATATTGAGTGATTTTGATGTACTTTCTGACTTGACACTTTGGACACCTGTGGAAATGGAAGCTATTGGTTAACTGGAGACAACCTCTGGATGAAATCTCATATCCCTGGAATCACTCCAGTAAATAATTCCTGCACCAACCTAGAACCCTCACATTTGTTTTAAAGTGATAAGATCAAAATTATTGTGGGCTACCAGGTGTCTCAACATATTTTCATTGCTCTTGCATTCTTTGCCTCTATTTATAAACTACAGTTAGAAACATAGAAACACAGAAAACCTACAGCACAATACAAGCCCTTTGGCCCACAAAGTTGTGCCGAGCACATCCCTACCTTAGAAATTACTAGGGTTACCCATAGCCCTATTTTTTCTAAGCTCCATGTACCTATCCAAAAGTCTCTTAAAAGACCCTGTCGTATCTGCCTCCACCACCGTCGCCGGCAGCCCATTCCACGCACTCACCACCCTCTGTGTAAAAAACTTACACCTGACATCTCCTCTGTACCTACTCCCAAGCACCTTAAACCTGTGTCCTCTTGTGGCAGCCATTTCAGCCCTGGGAAAAAGCCTCTGACTATCCCGTGTGCTTTAGTTGTGACTCTCAACATGTTTGACTTTCAAGGATCCCTAAACCCAGGCAGCCCTGTTCCTGCACATCATTTGGAACTGTGCCATTTAGTTAACATTGCCCCTCATTCTTTCCCCATTCTTTCATCTATCTGTGGATTCTTGCAGTTTATTGCTATCTTCTTCACTGTTTGTCTCATTGCTGAATGCTTTTTCTGGATACCCTGCGTAAGTCATTAGTATATACAGCATGAAACAGTGGTCTCAGCAGTGATCCATTCAGGACAGTAACTCTCTACCATCTTTCAGTCCGAAAAGTATCTGTTTACCACCACCCTCTGCTTTCTGCCTTCCAGTTGATTTTCCATTCAGGCAACCACTGAAATTTAATTTTACGGGCCTCACTTTTTGCTAATTGTTTTTGAAGCTGAAATGACATTGTGCAAATCCAGAGTAAAAGTGACAGATTTTTAACCTGAAGGCAAAGGGAAGAATATCAGAAAGAAGCAATATGAAAGCTGGCAACTGTCTTCCACTAATAATTTAACCTCAAAGTTGACCCACTGATATTTGGAGCTGTGTTGTGGAATAAAGTGAGGACTTAACTTGTCTGTAAACATAACATGGATAATTAACTGTTAAGGTAATTATTGTTAAAATGAGGTAGTTAATTATTGATCAGTGCTTGGATTGATCATCTTGAATCTTTACTTTTCAAATATTCTAATTTAACAATTCTTCCTTGAGGCTCTGCGGAGTATCCATTTTGTACTAAAACACTGGAGCAGATTCAATGGAATAATGCCAACAGCACAGATCCCTTGGAGCACATCCATTTCCTTATATCACCGATGACATGATTATACTGTTCAGCTGCCTCCTCAGCCTTCTGCAAGTGTTTACTTTAGTTAGAAAGAGGTAGCTTAATATTTGATCAGTTTCATCTTCATTGTAGAAGCCCTGTCGTGTTGTGTTGGCTAGACTGTGATGAGAGCTTTTATCTCCCATTCAGATGGTTATGGATTCGTGCCTAACGCTGGGACTTGAGCTCAATCTTGTATGTTACAATGAAAAAGCACTGAATCGTAGAGATGGTGTTTGAAAAGAGAAGATAAATCAAAGCCCCATTTACTCATTTGCATAGATCGTGAAGGAACCTTGACATTATGTAAAGAAGAGTGGGGTAAGGTCACCTGATGTTTTGGCCGTGAGTTATCCTTCCTCCACTATCAACATGGTCAATGATCTCACTTGCACAACTGGCTCTCATGCTGATCAGACAAATACTACTCCAACCTGCATTTGGCTCCAAAACTTACTGAAATGATCTGAGAACACAGACGACACTTTAAAGTATTGGCTTTGCTCAGCCATGGGCCTCTGGTGGATCCCCATTAATTTCACATTAAGTGCATCTGCTTCACTGTTTCAAATTGCAGTGTTACATCATATGATCGAAAGAGTCTTTTAATGATTGTATTTTCCCTTTTTAATAGTTGAATCTTTCTTATTCACAAAAGCAGCCAGAAGGCAACTCACTGTGGGGACTTCTCCAGTGCCAGTTAGAAAATGGTCAAAAAGGAGATACTCTGTAGTGAGACTTAATCCTGTTTCAATTCCATACACGTATGATTGTGGGAAGCAATGCTGGAAATTGCAATGTTCACCTTGCTCAATGCTTGGACTCGTGTATGGAGAAGCTGGATGGTGGAGAATGGGATGGAAGGTCATGGTGATATTAAGTTGGGACAAAGTTCCTTTGAGTCATTGATAAGTACACACTCCAAATAGAAAGGTTTGTCCACTTCTATGCATTTCCATTCTAAGTAAAAAGAGAGGATGAATAAGATGAATATAGGTGACATTGAGGAAGTGTAAAACTCTTAGAACGTCAATGTCTGTGCTCATGAGTGATTTGTGGATTAAATGTGACAGGATCATGTACAATATTGGAGTAGATAAGTGGTGTTTCGAGTTCGTGAGAAATGGATCTGTAAGTCTTCTTCCATCTTATCATGACTATGAGTGGAGTGGGCAGGTGATGAGGTGAGTGCCAAGGCTAGAGTTTGCTGCAGGCTCTTAATATGCTGCATATCCATGCTTTGTCATTGAATTGTTTGCCTGTGCTGTAGAAATTGAATTCTTTATCCAAATGCTTTGGGATTATCGTAACCATACTCCTTAATACACTTGTTCATCCTGTTAAGTGCTGTAGTAGAGCTGAACTTCACACAGTTAGTTCACTCACTCCTTCTGTATCTTCAATAGCCCCATACTCTGGCTTAGTTTTGTGACTCTCCTTCCTTCTCCTGTTCTATTCTATTCTATTCTATTCCCTCTATTCTTCTTGTATCCCCGTTTCTCTCTCTCTCCCGCCCCCACACCTGTGAGAAAGGACTGTTTTTCTCAGTTATTGAGTCTTTGTTCTCCCTGTCCCTGTCTCCGCTTTTTGTGAGTGGGTGGGTCTTCTCTCCTTCAAACTTCTTCCCCTCTCTCTCTCTCTTTCTCTCTCTGTCATTCACAAACACACACACACACACACACACACACACACAGTCTCAGCAATCTCACTCTCCACCATTAAATCATCACTGTCCCCCCTCCCCTTATCCATCTGTCTCTCACTTGCTCAACATGCGCAGCACTGACGGAGGATTTCACACTGGAAGTTAACTGCAAATATGCCGATTGTGCAAGGATCATTTGTATCGTGAAACATCAATTACTATTATGTTGGTCTTATTTCACTGACAACCTCTAAATCCCCCTGAAATTGTACAAATTGCATTATCCTTTGCCTTTGCGGTTATTCTGATGAAGTAGGAGTACTTACACAGCATGAGACAGAAACTGTAACAATCTGCCCAAACCAGTGATTAAGTTATCTTATACAAACATCTGCTATTTTCCCCAATTCTATTATGTAGAAAATCAGACATTGAGATACAGATATTGCCTTCAGGATTGGGTGTATGCTGGGGTGCATTATATTGTTTTGCCATTTAGAGTTTTAGGTGAGTCTGGGGATATATAGATTTTGTTTCCATGAAATAATATTTCTCTAGGTAAAATTTCTTTGCTGAATTTTGGTAGGTGGCACATGTTTACATGTTTTTGCCTGTGCAGTTTTTTTCATAATAAGAAGACAGACTTTACACCCTGTGGCCATACATCCTATAGGAAGGTTTAACATATCACAGCATGATCGACATCTGGTGTACAAATACAGGTGATTCCTACATTATGGTCGTTCGGGTAACAGAAATTCGCCCTTACAGAATTCACAAATTGCTACCCAAGTATTTAAGATACGGAATAAAGTTTGCTCTAACTTAATTTATGTGAAAAAATAATAAATAAACAAACAAACAAAAAATTAATTATTTTCCAGGCAGCACAGCTTCATATGACAAAAAAATTGCAAGGTGACCCATTTTCAAGAAATGCAAGTGCTCCGTAATGCGGAGGTCACTCACTTGTAGTATCACAGCGAGGAAGGTAGAGAAGAATATGGCCTAGAATTTGCAGTCAGCAGCAAAGCGTTGTCACCTCCCACAGACTGAGCAGAGAGATCTCCATGGAGATCTAGCCATTCTGCATTAAGGATTTTCCAAGCACAAGTCTGAAAACATTGTCCTTGGACTTTGAAAGCAGAACTCAATATGCAAGTGCCCCTCTATCACTAAGTTAGCAGTACTAGTCCAAGGATGTATAGCTCCTTTCTGTGAATATAGAGATAGCCCAATGCTTTGTTATGATGGCGTTCATTCTGACTTCAAATTGGATTTCTATTTAATTTGTTATTTCATCCTTCTGTGGTGTAAGATCCCTTAAAATTTTCCATCATAAATATAATCTCATTCCAATACAGTGTGTTCTATTTAGACTGGACCACATATAGGCCAGGCAGATAAGTCTAGCTCAATTAGGCAGCTTCATTGACGTGGATGAGTTGGGCCAAAGGGCCTGTTTTCCACCCTCTGCACTTCATTGATTCCCTGTGACTCTATCACACCAATGAAACAACATGGCAGCAGTAAAGCTTATGACATGCCTTATGCTAGGAAAGGACAATCATTCTTCTAAACTCTAAAATACAGGCTTGGTCTTCTCAATCTCATACAGCATAGCGATTGTCCCTGGAACCAGTTCCAATGAACCCTCTATGAAGTGAGTAAAAAGAGTGGAGAGTCTTTGGAACCTCTACCTAAGAGGGCTGTAATTGCAATAAAAAAACTGTGATCAGTAGGTATCTGGATATTAGAGGAATTAGGAGATAGAAGTATCAAGCAGGATGATCATATTAAGATGCAAAATGGCCTGCTCTAGCTCTGATTTCTTATTTCCATTCTGTCACACCTCGCTATCAGCTGTGGGGAAGTGTGCCTGATGAGGGTCACCAGTTGGAAAAAAAACAGCACATTAGTGCAAGGGGTATTATTTTGAGTGAGGTGAACAAAAAGAACAAAAGCTGCCCAAAAGTTGTGAAGAAAAAAATTATTTACAAATAGACAAACGAAAACAAATGTACAAAAATTTACAAATGTACAGAAGCTTTTTCCATGACACATTTTGTCATTAACTTTCCAGTATAACTATTCACCAACTGTCAAATCAAACCACCACACCTCTCAGCAAAGTCAAACTGATGGTTTAAATCTGCCTGCGTTGGGTGTAGTGTGCCTGTTCCCCTTAACCCAGACATTATTTTAGAACGCCCCAAACTGTCCCTTGGGTCCTTTGGGCTGTTTGCTATCTCCAAACCAATGTAACAAATAAATGAAACTGTTTGGAATGCCTGTGTCTAGAATCCTTATTTTTATGAGTTATAAACCAGTAGAGCACATTAGCTGAAGAGATTGTTTTGATCAGCTGGAGGGATTGTTTTGACTAGCCAAACTAGCAATTGTTTTTATTGTTGGAGTATGTAAATGGTGAACTTCAAGAACTTCAGAAACGAAGGACAAAGTGTGTGAACTACTGGGGAAACTAGATCAGGGACAGAGTGACTAACCAGGCAAAAGGGTAAGATTAGCGGGGCAATTAGCATTGCCAATCCGTTCTGGCACACAATCTTGTGTTGTTCTTAAAGAAGAGTGGCAAAGTGGTGGAGATTTCATAACATTCTGGCACAAGTAATAATTCTATATTTTGTAATCATTTTGAGAAACAGAGTTTACACTTCAGGTCAGTGACCCTGTATTAGAACTCTGACAAAGTATCATCAATCTAAAACTTTGTTTCTCTTTCTACCAACGCTGCCCGACCTGCTGAGCATTTCTAGCATCACTTCAGATTTCCAGCATCTGCAGTTTTTTATATTCATAGTGTGATTTGAACTTATATTCTCTGTGTTAGCAGTCCTGCATCAGAATAATTACAGTATTGTATCCAAGAAGAGTGTTCACTTGCAGTCCTGGTATTCTTTTTAGTGGTATTTAGATGGTGTGTCATCAGATGGATACTATGCCTGTAGTCTCTGCAGAACTTTGTATGATAGGCACAGGAAGGGTTAAATAGGGTTATATTCTATCTCTATCTGAAATGCTTTCACAGTGCTCCAGAAACTGCTGGCACTAGAAAAAGATCAAGTAGTCGTCCATCACATTGCTTGATGTGGGAAAATCTTCTCACAAGTTTTACAACCATAAAGACCAAGGAGAAGAACATGCATTTCTACAGGGTCTGACTCCCTCATGGCAATGCAATGTGTAATGTGGCAATACGGGAATGATCATAGTCACCGATTATGTAAGAGATGCATTTGTACATAGTGAGCTCCCTCAAGCAGCAGTGTTGACGTTGATCGAGGAGTAATTATTAACATTTCAATTTTCAAAATAGCATCATGGACTCTATTAGGTACAGCTGAGAGAGCAGGTGAGATGGACATCTCATCTGAAAGAAGGTATTTACAATAAAATAGCTCCTTCTTGTTATTCTTCTGGATTGCCAGTCTAGAATCTGCTTAAAACCCTGGTGTTAGACCTGAAACCATAGCCTCCTGACTCACAAGCAAAGTTTCTGTCAACTTACCTACTGCTGGCATAACAAAATTGCTGTTACTTACACAATAGTGAAGTATTTTGGCACACCTGTTTTATAATGTGTTGCATTAATGAGAATCAGCCAGGTATTGCCTGGAATTGCAAGCATTGTCAGAGGTAGTGGAAAATGAGATTAAGGAAGATACATTTGAATTGGTAAATTATTGTATATTATTATCACAAGTACAATGAAAAACTTGTTTTGCACGCCTTTCAGACGGACCATTCCATTACAACAATCCATTGAGGCAGTACGAGGGAAACTATAACAGAATTCAGATTGAGTTTGTGTGTGTTTTCATCCAATTCTCCTTTTCCTGATTTCAGCTGATTCTTTTACTTAAGCCCACCACCTCTGATGTGGCACAGGCCGCTGAGAGCAGCTTAGCAGGACCCTCTGTCCTGGCCAGTCTTTCAAGTTGCCTCCAGGTGTAGCCCGCCGTTGAAGATCCTTCTCCTCCCAGGAACGAGGTCTTTGGAGCTTCTGCCGGCATTTCTGTAGCTCTGGGTTTTTCTAGGTTGGGATTGCTAGCCTCTTGCCCAACCCTCCTACTTTCACAGCCAGGCTTGGGACTGTGCGTGGCAGAGTTATTTCAATGCACCTGATATCAACAAATAGACGAGAGCAAAGGTAGAGCAATGGCTGTAGATGGAATAACATCCCAGCTCTCGAACCGAAGACATGCACTTGAGAACTAGCGACATCTCCAGACAAATGTTCCAGTATAGGTACAAAATTGACATCTATCCAGCAATGTGACCATCCAGTTGCCAGAAGTGACAATCAAGGAGCCTAGCACCAGCCAGGACAAAGCAGCCCACTTGTTACCCCATCCACAACCATCACCCCCTTCTCTCCACCACAGTTACAGTAAGGACCATCTATAAAATGCACAGCATTTACTCACTCAGACTATTCTGACAGCAGTTCCTACACCCTTAAGTGTTACCACCCTGTAGAGCAAGTGCAGCAGGTACATGGAAACATCATCAGTAGCAGGCTCCCTTTCAAATCTCTAACTTGAAAGCTGGTTGCTGTTTTTTCATCATTGCTGGGTCTAAACCAGGTGCAGAAGAACTGTGGAGGTATCTTCACCAGAAGCACAATGGTTCTTCAAAAACTCGTTTGACATTTATGTCCTCAAGGGCAATTAGAAATGCCAGCTCTATCATGAGCACTAGCCTCTGTAGTATCCAGGATATCGTCAAGGAGTGGTGCCTCAGAAAGGTGGCATCCATCATTCAGGACCCTCGTTACACAGGTCATGCCTCGTTCTCATTAATACCATCTGGAAGGAGGTACAGAAGCCTGAAGGCACACATTCAACGATTCAGGAACAGCTCCTTCCCCTCTGCCATCCGATTTCTGAATAGACATTGAACCCGTGAACACTACCTCACTACTTCTTTTATTGCTATTTTTGCACCACTTATTTAACTATTTAATATATACCTACTGTAATTCACATTTTTCTATTATCATGTATTGCATTATACTGCTGCTGCAAAACTAACAAACTTCTCGACATACGCTGGTGATACGAAACCGAATTCTGATTCTGCTCTCTTAGATCTAAATCACAGGAAAATTACATCTACTAACCATCACTTCTGCCAATAGGAGCAGTACAAAGAACCATTGCATAACGTGCAATTGCTCTGTGGCCATAGGGGTCCGCACCCTTTACCATTTACATCTCCTGCCTTGTCCTCAGGTTGCTACTTTGAAGTGTTTAAGGCAAGTCAGATTTTCCTTTGCTGCACTATATTGTAAATCACTAGTGAAGCAAATGCTGGTTAATTTACAGTAGGATTTGAACTTCACCTAGTGAGTGCAAGACAATGTCTGAGACAGGTATCACGTCAGGATAAGCCATGCTTTGAGAAGTATTGGTTTTATTCTGTGCAAGTGTTTTTGATCATTTTAGAGTGCTGAGTGCAGAGGAGGCTCCTGAGAATGAAGGATGAAATATATAGTATTTGGTGCCAAGTCTGCGTTTTTATTTTCTGCATCTACTTGATTCTAATCAGCTTTCCATCTTTTCTGGATAAAATGCTGATCCTTTGGGCATGACTGCAATCCATTTACCCTCCTTATCTCCTTTAGAATCAAACCTCTTCAGCATTGTAGAGAATTAAATGAGTGCTATGAAGGCTGTACGCCAATTAACTGTTCATTGAGGGATTATTTCATTAACAAGAGATGATTCGCTATTTGATAATTAGTATTCCGAAACCTGATGTTCTCAGGCTAACTCGCTGCTTGCTGGCTCAAATTGAACATTACAGAAATTTAGTTCTGTTAAACCACAGGTCCCCATCATTTTTAAAAGAACGTAGAGAAGTCCTCTCATGTTTGAATATAGAACATAGAACAGTCAAACAAAGTTACAGATCTTTTAGTCCACAATATCTGTGCTGATCATATATTAAAAAGAAACCCAATCCCAACTTGTCAGCAAATGATTCAAATCTCTCTATTCCCTTTATGTCTGCAGACATGCCTCTTAAATGCCACTAGTATTTGACATTTCTCTCTGGGAAAAAGTCTCTGTCTGCCCTATTTATAGTCTTATCATTTTGTAAACTTCAATCCTGACTCCACTCAAGCTCTGCCACTCTAGAGGAAACAATCTAAGACTGTCTTATTTTCTTATTGCGAAAACCTTGGCGTAGATACCCCAGGCTTCCTATTCTAATTGGTTCATACCCAGTTTGACGCCCTTGTTGGGCGAAAAACATCAGCAAAATGATAATTCATATTGATCAATCTGCTGAATGCATATGGCCTTGCGGAGTAATGAGAACAAAAGAAAAGAGAGATAACATACCCACAATAGCAGAGTACAAGCTGGAGAGAATTGTTCTTTCACTGAACACTGAATAGTGAGAGATGTTCAGACTGTACCTTGAATCATATGTGCAGTTCTTGTCACAAAAATGAAAGAGGATGTTCTTAAGAACAAAGGAACTAAAGAACATGCCTGGTGATTGTGTAGAGAAAAGGAACAAGAAACAATGGAATCAAGGCAATGAACCACAGGAGAAGTTGCTCATGTTCCAATAACAGAATAGCCAGTAAGGAGACAGATTTTCAAAATGTAACATAAGCTGCTTAAAAGCAAATCTAGTCAAACAAAGTATTCATAAGTGGATTTTCAGGATACATAGTCTCACAAGATTCTAGATGTGTCATCGATTAATGTTTTGAAAAGGAACGTGGAGACCTTCTGGAATAAAAAAAATTTATTAAGCTGCCTGAAATGGCAAATGATATGTCGGAAAGAAATAATGACAAATAGACATCGAACTGATCCAAGACTGACCAAGAAAAATGTTTTTGTACATGGTGTATGGGAGTGCCATATTGAGTTATTTATCATTATACATACGATAGCAAAGGCAAATATGTAAAATTGTTTCAAACAAAACCACAATGAGGTAATAATGCTGCATAGGTACAAACTAGTATAAGGAACATTGACTACAGCTCTGCCTTTAATACCATTATTCCAAATAAACTGATTCCTAAGCTCCGGAACCTGGGCCTTAGCACTCAGATCTACAGCTGGATCTTCAACTTCCTCACAGACAGGACCCAGGCTGTAACAATAGGGGACAAGCTCTCCTCTACAATCACTCTTGAGCACCGATGCCCCACAAGGCTGTGTACTCAGCCCCCTGCTGTACTCACTGTACACCCATGATTGTATAGCCAAGTTTCCATCAGACTCAATATATAAGTTTGCTGATGACACCACATCATCGGAGTGGGAGGAGAAGATGGTGGCGCGCCTGAGCGTGTGCAGCCCTCCGGTGAAAAATGATATCGTATCTGTTAAATAGGGGCTGTGGACAATTCTGATTTGACAGAGAATGGACGTGAAAGCACAGAGGAACATCTGGAGAAACTTCTGAAACGCTCGTTTGCTGCTGTCGTTACTGCGTGGTCGGGAATCTTTCGGAGGGTAGGCCTCAAAATCCCCGGCCTTGCCTGCTTTTGGCGACCGAGAAGGAGGTCGAATCGTTTGGACAGAGATGGCACTCAGTACTTGGTGTCGGAGAGCTGATCAGAGCTTGAAGTTTTCAGATGACTCAGAGTCAGATTGTGGTCAGCATGGCAGGGAGAGTTTTTCTTCCTTCTCCTGTCTGCGTGAGATGTGGGACATTTGAGAGACTTTGAACTTTACTGTTCTCATGGACTTCTTCATCAAGTTATGGTATCGTGCACTGTTGTAACTGTATGTTATAAATATGTGGTTTTGTCAGTTTTTTCAGTCTTGGTCTGTCCTGTGTTTTGTGATATCACACCGGAGGAAATATTGTATCATTTCTTAATGCATGCATTACTAAATGACAATAAAAGAGGACTACGTGTCTTCATAATCTAAATTGTAGGCCGGATCTCGGGAAATGATGAGTTTGAATACAGGGAGGAAATTAAGAACCTGGTGGCATGGTGCAAAGACAATAACCTTATCCCTCAACGTCAGCAAGGTGAAGGAATTGGTTGTTGACTTCAGAAGGAGCAGTGGACCGCATGACCCCATTTACATCGGTGGTGTGCAAGTGGAACAGGTCAAAAGCTTTAAGTTCCTCAGGGTCAATATCACAAATGACCTGATTTGGTCCAACCAAGCAGAATCCACTGCCAAGAAGGCCCACCAGCGCCTTTACTTCCTGAGGAAGCTGAAGAAATATGGCCTGTCCCCTAAAACCCTCACTAATTTTTATAGATGCACCGTAGAAAGCATTCTTCTAGGGTGCATCACAACCTGGTATGGAAGTTGTCCTGTCCAAGACCGGAAGAAGCTGCAGAAGATCGTGAACACAGCCCAGTACATCACACAAACCAATCTTCCATCCTTGGGTTCACTTTACACCACATGCTGTCAGAGCAGTGCTGCCAGGATAATCAAGGACACGACCTACCCAGCCAACATACTTTTCGTCCCTCTTCCCTCTGGGAGAAGGCTCAGGAGCTTGAAGACTCATACGGCCAGATTTGGGAACAGCTTCTTTCCAACTGTGATAAGACTGCTGAACGGATCCTGACCCGGATCTGGGCCATACCCTCCAAATATCCGGACTTGCCTCTCGGTTTTTTTGCACTAGCTTACTTTCCCTTTTCTATTTTCTATTTATGATTTATAATTTAAATTTTTAATATTTACTATCGATTTGTACTCCAGGGAGCGCGAAGCGCAGAATCAAATATCGCTGTGATGATTGTATGCTCTAGTATCAATTGTTTGGTGACAATAAAGTATAAAGTATAAAATTCTCAGAAAGTTATCGCTTCACTGATGTTTTGTGGGAGAGAACTGATGACCAACTGTCAATTCGTTGAGATTGATCCATATCAGAGCAATGACATTAAGGTAAAACAGGAGAAACTTGATAAACCTTTAAAAGAAATTAGTCAAATAAATCAAAGTTACTAAAGAAGCAATAGGTTTATTGAGTATGCTCACAAGAAAATGGATCTCAAGATTGTATCTGGTGACATACCGTGTATATACTTTGAGAATAACATTTAGTGTTGAATTTTTGAACTTTTTTTACAACAGGAAACATCTTCTCCACTCCCACTCTATCTATGCCTTCTAAAATAGGATGCTTAAAATTTTCTCCATGATCCTGCCCAAGTTATCTTTAGCAATACCAGAGTCGTCATTCTTTGCAGCAATGAGATTTCCAGCACAGGAAGAGCTGCTGCACATATCAAATGATAAGTGATCCAGGGAATTGGGTTACTTCCCCCAATTAGGAACATCTAGCTTCTTTGGTGAACAAACAGTGAACAAAATGGACCAGATTGGCTTTCTTACCAGCTTTTTCAGTTATGAGACCATAAGACATCGAAGCAGAGTTAGGTCATTCAGTCCATTGAGTCTGCTCCACCATTCCACCATGGCTGATTTATTATCCCTCTCAACTCCATTCTCCTGCCTTCTCCCCGTAACCTTTGGCACCCTGACTAATAAAGAACCTATCAACCTCAGCATTAAATATGCCCAATGACTTGGCCTCCACACCCATTTGTGGCACTGAATTCCACTGATCCACTACACTCTGGCTAAAGAAATTCCTACTAATGTCTGCTCTAAATGGATGTCATTCTATTATGAGGCTGTGTCCTTTAGTCCTAGACTCCCTTACTATTGGAAACATCCTCGTACCTCTATTCTACTTAGGCCTTTCTATACTTTCCTACCGATTATCTCCCCCTCCATCCCCTCCTCCTCCCTTCCTTCTATAGTCCACTCTCCAGCCCTTTACCCTTCCTACCCATCTGGCTTCACCTGTGACCTTCTAGCTATCCTTCATCACGGTGAAGGGCCAGATCCTCCAGGCAGTCGACAACTTCACCTACCTGGGCAGCATACTCTCTCGCGCAGTGAACATAGATGCTGAGGTCAACAACAGGATTGCCAAAGCCAGCGCCGCCTTTGGGAGACTCCGTGAGAATGTCTGGGAGCGGAGAGGACTCAGCCTTACCACCAAGCTGAAGGTCTACTGTGCAGTGGTCCTTACTACCCTCCTTTACACCAGCGAGACCTGGACTGTCTACAGCAGACTCGCCAAACAGCTCAACCACTTTCACCTGAGCTGTCTCCGCAGACTCCTTCACATCAGGTGGCAGGACAAAGTCCCCAGCACGGAAATCCTGGAACGAGCTGGGCTCTGCAGCGTCTACACCCTCCTGCTGACAGCCCAAGCCAGGTGGGCTGGTCATGTGGTCAGAATGCCAGACAGCCGATTGCCTAAGCAGCTGCTGTACGGAGAACTGTGTAAGGGCAAGCGCTCAGTCCGGGGGGCAGAAGAAATGTTACAAAGACTGCCTCAAAGCATCCTTCAAAGGCCTGGGTGTCAACATCAACACGTGGGAGACGCTTGCCCTCGACCGTCCAGCTTGGCGCAGCAAGATCACCACAGGAGCCCGTGCAGCTGAAGTCAGGCGCACCATCGAGGCGCAACGAAAGCGTGCTGTGCGCAAGGCCCGAGCAGCATCCACTGCCACGACAGCACCCACCCACTTGTGTCCCACATGTGGGCGAGCCTTCAGGGCCCGGATTGGCCTCATCAGTCACCTCCAGACCCACAGCCACCAATCTCCCATTTGACTTTGAAGCCATGGTCAACTTCGACTATGAAGGACGAACAACAACAACAATCCTCCTTCCCCTCCCCCCACATTTTTATTCTGATGTTCTGCACCTTTCTTTCCAGTCCTGAAAAAGGGCCTCAGTTTGAAACATCAACTGTTTATTCAAGTCCATCGATGCTGCATGATCTGCTGAGTACCTCTTACATTTTGTGTGTGTTGCTTTCAGTATTAAATAGGATTCAATGACATCCTTCCTCATTCTTCTAAACTCCAATACGTACGGGCCCAGCACAATCAAATAGTCCTCCTACATTAACCTTTCCATTCCTGGAATATTCTCATAAACCTCCACTGAACCTTTTCCAATGCCAGCACATCCATTCTTCGATAAGGGGCCAAAATTGTTCACAATGCTTCACATGTGGTCTGACCAATGCCTTAAAAAACCACTGCATTACAACTTTGCTTTTATATTCTAGTCCTCTCAAAATGAATGTTAACTTTGCATTTGCCTTCCTTACCACCGACTCATCCTACAAGTTAACCTTTAGGGAATCCTGCCCAAGTCCCTTTGCACGTCTGATTCTTGAATTTTCTCCCCGTTTACAAAATAGTCTACACCTTTATTCCTTCTACCAAAGTTCATGACAGTACACTTCCCTACATTATATTCCATCTGCCACTTCTTTGTCCATTCTCCAAATCTGTCTAAATCCTTCTGTAGTCTCCCTGTTTACCCAAAGTTACTTGCCCCACTACCTGTCTTCATATTGTCTGCAAACTTGGCCACAAAACCATCAATTCCTTCATCCAAGTCATTGACATACAATGTGAAAAGTAGTGATTCCAAAACCAACCCCTGTGGAACACCAATAGTCACTGGCAGCCAACCAGAAAAAGCTCCCCTTATTCCCACTCATTGCCTTCTGCTAGTCAGCCAATCTTCTATCCATGCACACAGATCTTTCCTATAATACTATGTGCTCTTTTCTTGTTAAAGAGCCTTATATGCACCCCTTGTCAAAGGCCTTCTGAAAATCCATGTAAATAATATCCACTGTCTCATTTTGTCTATCCTGCTTGTTTATTCCTCAAAGAATTCCAGCATGTTTGTCAGGCAAGATTTCCCCTATTTTATCATGTGCCTCCAAATATCCCAAAACCTCATCCTAATAACAAACTCCAACATTTTCCCAACCACTGAAGTCGGGCTAACTGACCTATACTTTCCTTTCTTCTGACTCCCTCCCTTCCCAAAGAGTGGAGTGGTATTTGCAATTTTCCAGTCCTCCAGAACCTAGTGATTCTTGAAAGATCATTACTAATGCCTCCATAATCTCTTCAGCCACCTCTTTCAGAACCCTTGGGTGTACATCATCTGGTCCAGGTGACATATCTATCTTCAGACCTCTCAGCTTCCCAAGCACCATCTCCTTAGTAATAGCAACTACACCCACTTCTGTCTCCTGACACACACAAATTTCTGGCGTATGGCTAGTGTCTTTTACAATGAAGACCGACGCAATTTCTTTCCAGCATAATTTTTCAGTGGTTGGATATCCACTCTTGCATCTCTCTTACTCTTTATATATCTGAAACATATTTTGGCATCCTATTGGCTATATTACCTTCATATTTTATCTTTACTCTCCTTATGGCTTATTTTAGTTACCCTCTGTTGGTTTTTAAAAGCTTTCCAATCTTCTAACTTCCCACTAATTTTTGCTATATTTTATGCCCCCTCTTTTGATTCTATGCTGTCTCTGACTTCCCTCATCAGCCACTGTTGCATCATCATCCATTTAGAGTACTGTTTCATCTTTGAGATGTATCTGTCCTGCTCCTTCCTCATTGCTCCCAGAAATTCCAGCCATTGCTGTTCTGCCATCATCCCTGCTAGTGTCCCATTCCAACCAACTTTGGCCAGCTCCTCTATTGTGCCTCAGTAATTCCTTTCACTCCAAGTAGTTCAATATGATAAAAAGAATGGAATGCAAATTCATATGATTACTTCCTTAGAGGGATTCCAAGTCTAGAATAAACTTGCATCATCTCTTTTAACAGAGCAGGTTGAACAATTTAATTTGTTAGGTATTGCATGGGGGTTGTGAAATGTAATCTAAAGAGTGGAAATATTTTGGCAAGAAAGAGAAGCAGCTGGGCCATCAAAGAATTTATTATGATTTTGTTCTCACAGCTATCACTATTAATGTGTTGGCAGATTCCTTCACATGAACATACAAATTAGAAGCAGGAATAGGCCATACGGCCATTTGAGCCAGCTTCACCATTCACTGATATCATTACTTTCTATCATGTTGACTTTCCTGTCTGATCCTAAGCTCCGGAAACTAAAGAAAACTAAAGCTGAGAAAACTAAAGAAATTTGGCCTGTCCCCTAAAACCCTCACTAATTTTTATAGATGCATCGTAGAAAGCATTTTTCTAGGGCGCATCACAACCTGGTATGGAAGTTGTCCTGTCCAAGACCGAAAGAAGCTGCAGAAGATCGTGAACACGGCGCAGCATATCACACAAACCAATCTTCCGTCCATGGATTCACTTTACACCGCACACTGTCGGAGCAGTGCTGCCAGGATAATCAAGGGCACGACCCACCCAGCCACTTTTCGTCTCCCTTCCCTTCAGGAGAAGGTTCAGGAGCTTGAAGACTCATATGGCCAGATTTGGGAACAGCTTCTTTCCAACTGTGATAAGACTGCTGAACCAATCCTGACCCAGATCTGGGCCATACCCTCCAAATATCCGGACCTGCCTCTTGTTTTTTTTGTACTACCTTACTTTCCCTTTTCTATTTTCTATTTATGATTTATAATTTAAATTTTTAATATTTACTAATTTTAACTATTTTTAATATTTAATATTTGTAATCCAGGGAGTGGGAAGCACAGAATCAAATATCGCTGTGATGATTGTACGTTCTAGTACCAATTGTTTGGCAACAATAAAGTATAAAGTATGATCCCTCTATCTCTCGGTCACTTTAGTACTCAAAGAATGAGCACAAGTGTGCGTTCTCAAGCCTCTGAGGAAGCGAATTCAACCTTGTCATGTTGTAATTATAAACCCCTCAAATGGTGTCAAGCTACGGCAGTAAAGTGAAATAGTGGTAGAGGATCAGTCAGATCTTAACAGCTGGTTGAACAGACTGGAGGGGCTCTATTGGTGAATTCTGCTTCTATTTCTTCTGCTCTTCTGTAATGATTTTCAATTTTGAGGAGAGGAAGGTGATATTGTTTTTCAAACAGAGTAGCTCAATTAATGTTTCATTAGTCTGTAGTTTGCTTTTATGATTTATTGTGGTCTTTTAAAAGAAGAAAGCTACTATTTGTTACATCAGCTGAAGCTATTTTAAAAAATCCACTAATGTTTCAACTTAAAATAAATGATGTACAAAGCACATATTTATACTTGCTTCTTCCACTCTACAATTGAGCTGCTGGAGAATTTCTCTTAATAATCAGAGTTAGAACCAACCAAGACCAAACTTCTTATACTAACTGAATGATGATAAAATTGCAGAGCAACAGGTACACTGTTATATTAGTGGAACAATTTAAAACCGAGAATAGGCAATTTTTCTTCAGAAGATTTCAAGGGTGATAGATAATCCATCACATCCTATATTGTGTGCTTTTATAATGGCACTTTGTTATACAGCTCGTAAATAAGCCCTTTGACCCAATGAGTTTCTACTAACCATCAGGCATCTACTTATACTAGTCATATACTAATCACAATTTATTCTCCCCATGTTCCCCTCAATTCCCTCTAGATGCCACAATTCACTTACACACTCAGGATAATTTACAGTGACCAATTAATTTACTAACTCTGCTTCTCCAGATGTGAGAGGAAGCAAGAGAACCTGGAAGAAACCCATGTGGTCACAGGGCAAGCACAACAGCTCCATACAGACAGGAGTGGAGATCAGGACTGAACTTGGGTTGCCGGAGTTCTGAGGCACTGTCCTACCAGCGGCCACACTATGACACCGCAGATCTGTCCTAATCCTACTGCAAGTCTGCTCCATTTTGCTCACCTTCCTATCCAGATCTAATCAGGATCTGTTATTTCTATACTGTTAACAATACTCAGTGTTTTAACCTTTTCTTTCCTCCATATCACACTCTGCACCACAGTTTCCAATTTGGCCAACTTTCACAACATACTGTCTTAAACCACAAGGACTTTTAAAATTAAATCTAGGCCTTTAATTAGTGAGTAGTTCAGGTTTTAGTCACTTATTAAAATTTCCTTAGAATTGTTATTGATAGTCCAAATATTTCTGTTTGACTAAAGGTGTTGACAGGAATCTTAAACTAATGGCTTAAAGTAGATCTGGGACAGGTTACCAAGAAGTGTTTCCCTTAGAAGCCCAATAAGAAGTTGGCCAGCTTTGATCTATCACAATTTACCTTGCCCAAAGCATCTTGCATATGAGATCTGTTATAAGTAATTCTACAGTTTATCATGGTACTAATGAAATAATAAGGAAATGACTTTTGATTTATAGCTAGGGCCTAGATTAACTTTATTCAGACATTTCATTAGTAATCTGATTTGGATCAGGAAGTTTGTATTGCTAGGAATTCATCACTGGGGAATAGATTGTTAAAATGTTAAACCCTCCCACAAGTTGTTCATGCTGAATGAGTTGATATGTGTTATGTTTTGTAACTGCAAAACATAAAACTAATCAAAATAAAAACAAGAGAGTCTAGAATACGAGTCAAACTTCATTTTTACTTAAGTGAGGTGCATACTTATGATATGGAGGTGTGATGACATTTGCCATGTTATATGTAACCTGTAATGAATTATCTAAACAACAAAGAATTCTTAATCAAGCTATATATATATATATATATATATATATATACACACACACACACACATATATATATATATATATATATACATACACATTATTACTGATATATTAAATACACAGCTCCATAGTTAAAATCCGGGCCAGTACAGTGATATATATGTGAAATGCCCGATCAAACCCATGGATACTAAAATTGTGAGAATAAACACCAAATAAGTCAATTCAGGCACTATTAAAGACAAGTTGGGACATGAAAGAGTCCTCTAATAAATGAGCCAAAGTCATACTGGGGCACAGGAGAGGGAGTGGGGAGGATAAAGGGAATTGTCCTAGACACTTGAAAGGGTGTTAGTTCTGTCAGCATTGGTTCTGAAGCATCATTACTGAATGAGCTGTCTGACTCTTTCTTCACTTAGGGGGCAAACCTGTGTATATATCCGATGATGAGGTAGAGCTTCAGTGCATTTTCACTAATCCATCAAAGAAGTATGACTTTGTCTGGAAGTTGATAGCTACAGATCAGGTGAGTGATAATGCCAGCACAACCCTCCCATGACTACTAATTTTATAACCAGCTATTGCACCATTTACAAGGTTTTTAAAAAAGAAAAAGAATGTCTGGCAAATGCTGCCACTTGTGAGGAATTGTATTTATCTTAGCCAGAAAATATGAAGACCACTTACTGTGGTGCTAGAAAGTTCGTAAACCCGGTAGAACTTTCTCTTTTTCTGCTTAAATATGACCTAAAATGTGATCAGATCTTCACGTAGGTCCTAAAACTAGATAAGGAGAACCCAATTAAATAAATAACACAAGAAACATTATACTTGATCCAACATTACATGTATGTGTTTGAAAAAGTATGTGAACCTTTGCTTTCAGTAACTGGTGTGACCCCCTTGTATAGCAATAACTTCAACCAAGCCGTTCAGGTAATTGCTGATCAGTCCTGCACATCAACTTGGAGGAATTTTAGGCCATTCCTCCTTACAAAACTACTTCAACTCTGGGATGTTGGTGGGCTTCCTTGCATGAACTACCTGCTTCAAGTCCTTGCACAACATTTCTGTAGGATTCAATAGGTTTCAGTAGGTACACTTAAGGTCAGGACTTTGACTCAGCCATTCCAAAACATTGATTTTCTTCTTTTTAAATCACTCTGTTGTTGATTTACTCCTGTCTTTCTGATCATTGTCTTGCTGAATTATTCAGTTTCTGTTTATTAAGCTTCAGGTGACAGACTGCTACCTTGACATTCTTCTGTAAAATGTCTTGATATGATTGCAAGCTATCCAGGCCCTGAGGCAGCAAAGCAGCCCCAAATGATGCTCCTTCCATCAAGCTTCACAGTTGGGATAAGGTTTTGGTGTTGGTGTGCAGTGCCCTTATTCCTTCAAACATAGCACTGTGCATTTCTGCCGAAAAGTTCAACTTTTTTCTCATCTGTTCACAGAAGATTGTCCCAGAAGTGTTGTTGAATATCCAGATAGTCTTTTGCAAACTTGAGATGTGCAGCAATGTTTTTTTTTGAAAAGCAATGGATTCCTCCGTGGTGTCCTTCCATGAACACCATTCTTGTTCAGTGTTTTTCTTATAGTGGGCACGTGAACAGAAACTTTAGCAAGTTCCAGAGATCCTTGCAGGTCTTTTGCTGTTACCCCTGGGTTCTTTTTCACTTCCTACAGCATTGTCCGTTGTGCTCTTGGTGTGATCTTTGCAGGATGTCCTCTCCTAGTGAGAGTAGCAACAGTACTGAGTTTCCTCCATTTGTAGATAATTTCTCTTACTGTGGACTGATGAACACTCAGGTCTTTAGAGATGCTTTTCTAACCTTTTCCAGCTTCATGCATCCCACAATTCTTCTTCTAAGGTCCTCTGAAAGTAGTTTTGATCAAGGCATAGTGCCAATAAATAGATCTTTCTTAAGAAGAGAAGTCTCTGACTTTGTGTGTCCTTTTTTAGGGCTGGCGCCTCTACAATCCATACCTTCAATCTCACCTCATTGATTGGAACAACTGGCTCCAAATGGCTTTTGTAGAAGGCATTACTCCAGAGGTTTACATACCTTTTCCAGCAAGTACATGTAAAATTGGATCATTTTTGTCAATAGATAAATTAACAAGTATAATAGGTTTTTTTTGCTATTTATTTAGTTGGGTTCTCTTTATATAGTTTTAGGACTTACATGAAGATCTGATCATATTTTAGGTCATACTTATACAGAATTAGAGAAAATTTTACAGGGTTCATGAACTTTCTAGCACCACTGTAGATCTCAGTCTCTTCTCTGACTGCTCACTGAAGGGTCGTCTAATGCAAACCATCACTGCCCAAGTTTGTGGATCTTCATTTTGTACGATAAATCTTTGAAGTCTCCCTCTAAAGGGTCTGTTGGAGAAATTGGGGAAAGGGAGGTGAATGTGGTGCACAGAGGTGTAGTACAGGAAAGAGGAAATGAATGCACATGTGCGTGAGTACAACGCTTGTGCTCAACTGACACAGGTAGCATTTGATAATTGAGCAGTATACCTGGGCGTTTTTTGAAAAAGTAACAAAGCTGTACCTTAAGTGGAACTGGTGGACGTACTAAGATTTTCACAAGATACTTGAAACTGTTCTGCATTAAAAGTTATTATGAAAAATAAAAGCTCATAGTGTAGGAGGTTACAGTAGATTGGCTGGCTAAGGGGAAACAGAGTAGGCATACTGCTTTTTTTTCTGTCTGGCAAGATCTAATGAACGGAGCACCACAGAGATCACTGCTGGGATCTCAGCCTTTCATGGTTTACACAGATGAAGCCACCAAAAGTATGAATGCTAAATGTTCTAACGACACAAGGATAAGATAGAAAGTGTGTTGTGAAGTGGATGTAAAGAGGTTAGAAATGAAGATAGATAGAATGACTGAGTGAGTAAGCAAAGCCCTTGAAAATGGCGAGTCATGTGGAGAAATGTGAAACTGTCCATCTTGTGCAAAAATAAAAAGTTAGTATATCTGAGACGCAGAGGAATCGGGGGGGAGATTTATTAAAGGCTGCATGGAGGTACAGGCAGTATCTAGGAAAAGTAACACAATGTTATCATTCATTCCTGGGAGTACTATAGCTTCTTATTTGAGGAAGGATGTTCAGGCCCTGGGAAGCTGGTATTAAAAAGAATGAGTCATAGAGCCATACAACCTGGGAACAGCTGCTGAGTTCCTCCCGCATTTAACGTTTGCTGTGCAGGAGGCATGGAGCGTGCTGCTGTCTCTCCCGTCACGCATACCCACAGTCCTTTGCTGGTCCACTCAAGGGTCGGTGATGTTGATTTGCAAAGCACCCTCTGCAGCTGAAAAAGGGGTGCAACGAATTCATCTGGAGCTCCACTCAGCCAGTGGGCCGACAAATCATCCCATGCGCACCTGCAGTGACTGGAATATAAATGAGATAGTTTTCCTTACAGACGGCTCACTGCAGGCCAAGTACCTTTCATAGCCCTGCTCTTTTTAGATTTAGATTCAGGGACTTAGCACAGCAGTTTGGCCCTTCCAGCTCAACAAGTCCACGTTGCCCAATTATACCCATATGGCAATTAACCTACTAACCCTTATGACTTTGCAATGTGCAAGGAAACCAAAGCATCCCAAGGAAACCCACAAAGCCGCTGGGAGAATGTGCCAATTCCTTACAGACAGCGGCGGGAATCGAACTGGGGTAGCTGGCACTGTAATAACGGTACGCTACCGTGATCCAGTGAAAGTGATAGATTAGGTGGGACCAAATGAAGAAGGATCACACATGTCACATTGATCACATTGCAGAGTCTTTGTACGCGCATCACTGCTCCCAACGTTCATCTGCTAGCTGGCAGGAATGGGAGCTGTGTCAGAGCTAAGTGCCAAAATGCGCTGTGTGGTGGGCATTGTGACAGATGCCTGTGATGTGAATTGTATGATCTGTTGTTGATGGTGGCAAGTACATTGAATATTCATACAGGGAGCATTTTTCTGAGTCATATTGGAACTGGCATTGTGCAGAGAAACTTGTCAGACCTCATGGGGTTAAATCTAAACGCTGCCACTCAAAAGCTGCAAAGTCCGCTCATGCTGTTCACAGTTGTCAGCAGGGGAAGAAGCGAAATAGGTGGCTGGACCGCCAACTTTTCTGCTTTGACAGACTACAGGTTGGTTTACCCTGTTGATACTTCCAGGGAGAGCCAGAAATGACCCAGGTATACATAACATTAAAAACAATTATGAGCCTGATAATCCTGTGACTGTAGAGGAGTTTAGATGCTGATCTCTTTATGAAATGCCTTATATTGTAGAGCCCTAAGCAGTCAGCTTCTTTGAGAGAGATGTATGGCTCAGTGCTGCATCCAGATCCACTTATGTCCTTGAACCCCTAACAGCACAAAGAATGAATGATTCACGGCAAGATTCATTACTGCAATTTTCCGATCATTTGCTCAAAATATTACAAATCATGAAGAAAAATTAGAGGTGTGTTTAGAATGCTTTCTCAGTTCTTCATTTCTGCCTACATACATCACATCCACTTGGGAAACTGTATGGAAATCATAATGCATCCATTTTTAATGAACACCCAAATGTATTGGTGAAAATACATCAGCCACAATAGCAAATTTTATGCAAAATAAATAATTCTCACCCTATTTTAAGATTATAAACAGCAAACCAGTGGACTCTGTAATGAAACTTGTCTGCAAAATTTAAATGTTTTTTAAATGCAGCAGAGAACCTAAAAGAGCAATTCTAATATTTCAGGTAACTTGTCTGCAGCTATTTTCTCTGGTGTATTAATTATTCAGAGATTAAATTTAGTGGAATATTATAAAGAGGAAGGCAAAAATAATTTCCTGAAACTACAATTTCAAAACAGAGTTTACTTCACAGGATAGAATTGTTCATTTAGAAGACTGATTCCCCATTGGCATCCATCTCCAGAATATGAAAATGTTAGGGGACCTTGTCCAAACAAGAAGCCTTGCATTCAGCAAACATTTGGGCAATTTCATTTCAGTTTTCCTTATATTGCCTTCATTTGGGCAGCCCAGCCATTACTTAATGATACGCTACTCAGTGGAGCTGGGAGGTAGACAGGCAGGTAATGATTTGTAGTAGAGGAATTGTTTATGGGAATCCAGCTGCTGTTCTGGAGCAGTACAATGGAGCAGTGCCTGGTGCTTCTACCTCACTGCTCCATTCGAACCAGACCTTCAGTTCCGTATGCTTGAGTTTGCCCGTCCTCTCAGTGTGAACACATGGGTTTCCCCAGTTGCCCAGTTTCCTTCCCATATCCTAAAGGTGTACTGGCTGGTTGGGTCATTGGCCCTGGAGTAGTTGGGTGGCAGAAGAATCAGAATGGTGTTGATGGGCATGTGAGAGAGAATTAAAGTGGGGAAAGGAGAATTGATGGGATTGCCTCATTGTGAGCCTATTGGCACTGCTTGTTGAGGAGGAACCTACACAGTGGTTCTCAAGAATCAACCTTATTCATCAGATACATTTACATGCATTGGGAATTTGTTGTGATGTTTTGATCAGGATGTAACGTGCAATAAAAAAGATAATTCAACTATTGAAAGGTTAATAAAATTGGAGGTTAGATGACAGACATGGCATAAAATGTGTGTATATAAGTAAATACCAGAATGTGTTTACAATGTAAATCGCAACATAAAAAGTGGTTTAAAATGTCTACAGTGCAGTGACAGGGGTAATAGATTGAGGGGGTGGGTAGGCTGGTGGGGGAATAACTAGAATGGTGGAGCAGATTAATCTGGCGAAAGAATTTTTTAAGATGGCTTGAAGATTTTATCATAATAGCCCTACAGCACTTTACAGATGGGAGCTTTTGGAAAAGGCAGTTAGTTGGGTGTGTGCTCCATAAGCCCAGTCATATACTGGTTTTGGAGGTCCAGGTACCTGCCCTTCCGAGATCATGCAGACCCGGAGAGTCAGCTAGCTCCAAGCGGAGGAGCATGCATTTGCCATGAGTAACTTGCAACTGAATCACTAGGGTGAATACTTTGGTTTAGCCTCCAAGAATAGTGGTTCAAAATAACGCCTTCCGATTTTCTGCTCACTCATCAACCCAGCCAGACAATTTTAATATAATGGAGAATTCAGGACAATTGTTGCCTGTAAGAAAATTAACGTTGTCCCTTCCGTTATATTATTGATAGGTGACATGTGGATGAGAAATAGTCAGTGGGAGGTGAGGGTGTATCTTTGGAGGACACCACATATTATGTATAAGGAGGGATCTTTTGATGGTGTCTCCTTAGTTCCAACAGTGTGGTAAAGAAATTCCTGTTGCTAAACAATAGTGGAGAGGTCCATTGGAGATGGTAGCATCCACAGCAAAGGGTGAGAATGAATTTCCAATGATAATCGTCAGTGAAGCCCATTAGAACCATTATGGCGAGGAGCTAGGTGGAAGAATCCAAAGGTGATACGTTTAGATTTGGGAGGATAAGAAAAACATGCATATCTTAATTTAAAGCTTTTGTGTTTGATTTAGTAAGTATCCTTAGCCATTCTTTTGGTATTAAGAGAGACTGTAACACAAATTTTGCGAGGGATGATTTCAGAGATTGCAGTACAGAAATTTCATTCACTGGGGAACTTACATTGAGTGGTTGGTCCAACAAGAAGGTTACTCTACCAATGTTGCTGCTGGGAGCTGAGTTAGCTTCAGTTGAATGGGTTTCTGGTTAAGCAACATTTTGATTTGAAATTCCGTATCTTTGTTTTGAATTCCTCCCCCTATCTGTTGCACCCTTGTAACCTTCTTCTTCGATGTGCTCCACCCTTTCTAACTTGGATTTCTACTTCCAAGGCCATAATCTCTGGAAAATGTTCCCTTAATATCTTTGTTTCTCTACCAGTATTTCCTCCTTTAAAACACTCCTTAACACTATCTCTTTGACCACAGTTTCAGTCATACGTCCTCATTCCTAATGTATCATTATGCTACTTAGTGTCAGTAAAGTGCCTAAGGGTGTTTTACAACTTTATATAAGCTGCATAAATACCAATTGTTCTTATTATAGTTAAAACCATGCCTTAATTATTATTAGTCAGCACAGGAAAATGTCTCATGGTTGTAATGCACTATTTAAATTCAGCCACTGTCTGGACTGCTGATGTGCAAATGGACTAGAAATTCATTTTAATAAGGTAATTAATATTTAATCAGGACATTTTGATCTGCTGACTTTAACTACACGTAAAACCAGCCCTGTCCGACATTGTGCATTAGCCTTGAATGCCAATGTATGTCTCAAATTTGCGAAAGCAAATCCATTGGGCATTGAAAGGATATTAACATTCATGATGCTAGCTCCGTCTGAGGTTTACAATGTAGAAACAGGTATGATATAAAATGCATATCTGTTGTGCTCATTTGGTACACAGAATCTATAAGCATTCAAAACTAATATGTAGATTTTGTTTTCAATTTGGGAGTATATTTTCATTGATGGATATAAATTTTAGCAAGTATTTTAAATTCCTATGTTTTACTACTGGAGGTAGTCAATGGAATTTTGTTTATTCATTTTCATGTAGAGTGGCTATCTATTGTAAATTTTTTTTGTAAGATGCTAATCCTATTTCCTGACTTCTCATGTTCATTGATTGTTTAATGGCTCTGTTTACTAAATGATCCCAGCATTACTGCAGTTTAGGTGATAAGAATTCACTCTCACAGAGTTCACCAATCACTATGCATAAACTTGAGACATACAGAGTTTATGTGGAAAAAAGGAAAGAAAGAATTCCATTTCTTTTTGATCTCACATATGCAGATAACGTAGCTTCATATTATATACAGTTTACTGGGAATGTAACCCATCCCTCCCCCTGGTAACACGATGGTCACCTGCAATGGGAGCTTGCTTCACCGAGCACCTACGCTCCATCTGCTAGAAAAAGCAGGATCTCCCAGTGGCCAGCCATTTCAGTTCTACTTCCCATTCCCATTCCAACATGTCAGTCCATGGCCACCTCTACTGCCGCAGTCGGGGCACACTCAGGTTGGAGTCTGGGTAACCTCCAACCTGATGGCTTGAATGTCGATTTCTCAAACTTCTGGTAATGGTCCCCATGCCCCCTTTCCCTCACTATTCCCCATTCCCATTCCCCTCTCTGACCTTATCTCTTTACCTGCCCATCACCTCCCTCTGGTGCTCTTCCCCCTTCCCTTCCTTCCACGGACTTCTGTCCTCTCCTATCAGATTCCCCCTTCTCCAGTCCTTTTATCTTTTTCACCAATCAACTTCCCAGCTCTTTACTTGACCGCTCCCCCTCTCCTGGTTTCACCTACCACCTTGTACTTCTTCCTCCCCTCCCCCCACCTTCTTATCCTGACTTCTCATCTTTTTTCCAGTCCTGATGAAAGCTCCCAGCCTGAAATGTCGACTGTTTACTCTTTTCCATAGATGTTGCCTGGACTGCTGAGCTCCTCCAGCGTATTTTGTGTGTGTTGCCTGTGTTCTCTGTTGGCATTGGTTTTAACCCTGGCTGATCAGTTAATGAGAGTGAAATTTGATTATATCTTTAGCGTATACATACATTTCCACTTATAAATTAGATATATTTTAATGATTAATATCTCCTCTTGTGTCAATAAGTGACTCTGTCTGCTGTTGGAAAAGTTGGCATTCTGAGCACAAGCGCAGGTGTGATTATGATTTTCAATTCACTTCACAAAGGACTTTTATCGTTCTTAACTTCAGGTGTGCTGTTGTGCAATTAGGTATTGAATAGGATCGGCATATTCATGAATGCTGGACTACTCATGCAAATAACCTGCAGCTCTGAACCCAAGAGGAAGCTAAGGCAGATTGAAAGTTCAAACAGATGCATTAATACAGCTTTTATTCTTTCCTTAGGAATACACATAATATCTCAATACTGACCGGAATGAGTGAAATAAAACAACATTTTGTGCCCTGCATAAATGTCCCTATCTACCAACATGTACTATAAATGCAATTATATTGGATCACAAAGTTCTTTCCATTGTTCATCATATTTATGCATCGTATCAATCCAACCTTTGGGAAAGGTGCCCCACACTATAAATAAACATTCATTCAGATCACCTGAATCACTCAGTCACTCTTTGCCTTCTCTGCACTAGAACTAATGCTGTCTCTGACTTGCTAAGGGTAATAGAAACAGTTGCTTTCTGGCGTTCTTCCAACTCAAGCAGCTTGCTTCTTTATAAATCTTCCTTCCTGGGAGTTAACAGGGATGGAGATGCAAATGAAGAATTCAACTCATTTTTAGCAAGGTTGCATTGACGGATATTGTCTGCATAGAACGTGGCAACTGAACGATGATTTCTATTGCCATATTTTGTTTTAGATTCTGCTTGTTTGAACATTTTATAGGGATAAATTATTTGTTTTCTTTCACACTTTATCTATTTCAAGATTCGGTATTGACAAATGAAAAACATTCCCAGATTTTATCATTGAAAATGCATGCAATTTACATACATGCAGAGTCAAATTCCTGAGCTCTGTTGATCTGCCACCAAACCTATTCTTTAACTCCTTTAATGCAGCAATGGCCTTTCTATTTTCTTACACCTCTCAGTGTTATGACTGACATGACTACTGTGCAAAAAAAATACGTGCACATCAATTTGTCCCATGCTGTGGAATTGGCCTCAAGAAGTGGATTGGAAGTAGTGGATTAGTTTAGTAAAGTGAAATTTTGTTGACCAAATTCTAAACAAATTCACCACCTCCCCTTCATCAACTGTCACTTGGAACCACTGGCATTGTAGCTGCTTTGGGGATATTACCAGTACAAAGTAATTGATATGTCTAGAACATTGACCCAAGGGCCTCAGTTTCATTAAACTAGAGACCTGTGGAATCTTACTGTAACTGGATAGCCGGTGACTTCTTAAAAGCTGCCTGGTCTGACATCAATTCTTCATTTCAGTCTAAGGAGATCTGGAGAAAGTTATTCCTGCTCATTGTGAGCCTGCACTAAATGTCTTGTCTACTCTTCAGTGGCTTTTAGACATAGCTTCACAATCTGCTGGTTAGGCCACACAAGCTTGAAAGTTATGCCAAATTTCCCAACTTTCACCTGCAGTAGACACTTAGAATAAAATACTCAAAGGTTTCAACTTTTCTATTTTGAGTGCAGTACTTAATAATTACTTGTTCAGTGACAATTGGGAACACATAATCAATCTCAGAAACTGAACTTCCCTACTTGTCCAGAAAATTGGCATGGCCTAAAGAAATTCACTCCCCACCACCCCCATCAGTTTCCACTTGCAAGACAATAATCTAATCTCCTTTACTACTCCTATCATTAGGTGCAATATCAGGGCAGATTTTTGTCATTGCAATATACTGTCCACACTCAGTGCTGGCCTAAAGATGTGTCCTTGCCTGATGTGATTAATCCAGCAGAGCTTTGCCAGAAAAAACATTTCAGAAAAAATGCAAACTGAGGGAAGTAAAGATCAACACACACAAAATGCCGGAAGAACTCAGCATGTCAGCAGTTTCCATTGAGGGGAATAAATAGTCAACGTTTTGGGCTGAAACCTTTCATATACAACTCAGTCCAAAATGTCGAAGGGTCTCAGCCCAAAATATCGACTGTTTATTCCCATCCATAGATGCTGACTTGTTGAGTTCCTCAAGCATTTTTTGTGTGTTGCTCAATATTCCCAACATCTGCAGAATCTGCAGAGTTTTTGAAAATAAAAACAAAGCTTATTCAGCCTAGTTTAAAGCTTACTGTAAGGTTACCCACAATAATTTGGAACTGAGTATGTTTTTTCCTGGGCATCCGATGTCACGGTCCTGACTGTTAATTCCCCATATTCTCCTAATTCCCTTTGATTGCGACGCACCTGATTCTCATCTAAACCTGCAGCATTACTATCCCAGCTTTGCATCCACTCATCGCCAGATCGTTGTTTTAGCCAGTGTGGTAACTCATGTTCCCGGCCGCTTAGGATTATGTATTCCAAGTTTTACTTCAGTACCGAGGTTTACCTGTGTAACTCTGTCTCTCCACATCAAGATAAGTATTGCCTGCCATTTGCCTTTCCATTTGCCTTTCCATTTGTCGCACAGCTCAGCAATGCTCTGTGTCAATATAAGTATTGCCTGCTGTTTGTCCTTCCTACTTGCCAGTTAGCTCCAGCAACGCTCCGTATCAAGATAAATGTTGCCTGCTGCTTGTCTCCTGTTTGCCGTTCAGCTCCAGTGATGCTCCGTGTCAAGATAAGAATTGCCTGCTGCCTGTCTCCTGTTTGCCGTTCAGCTCCAGCCACGCTCACACCGTCGTCTGCATTCTAACTCGATCTCCGTGCCAGTGCCCTGCGTTTGGGTTCACCCGTTCAATTCAACCTCCAAACATTGAGTGAGATGTTAAAATTGTGTCTGTGGATAGGGGACAGTTGATTGGAAAGGCTGATGTAGGAAGTCACTCACGTGGGTTTAATGGCAGTGTAACATATGTATAATCTGGAGGCTTTGATGATCTGGAGATACAAGTACACATCCTACCACAGAAGCTGGGAACCTTAAGTTAATTAAATGAATCTGGAAGTATGCTGATGTAAGCTACTGAGCTCTCATTAAAAAAAAGTCCATTGAATTCATTAGTAACCTTTAAGGAAAGAAATCTTCACCAAAACCACCGCAGACTTACTGATTAACTTCTCACTGGTCTCTGAAATGACAAAATTTGAAATTGGCATTGAATGATGGTCATTCTAATACACAGTAAAGAACATAGATCAACAATCGGCCCATCCTCTTAGGAGAGGTGGTCGGTCTCAACAGGCTCCAACTAGAAACTGCAAGGTAACACCAAGTAAAACACTGGAACAGGGTGTGTTGCCTTTCATGCTGTGTTGTATTTCACATTCATTGGCCATCCATGGCAAGGACCATAGTGCAGATTCACAGCCTCTTCCATGCATACAACACCTCATTCAATATGCAACTAGTGGCCTTGGAGTACTTACAAGGGGATCAAACAGTCAGTCAATAAAATACAACCCCGACGCATAGACATCCTACAATGCATTTGATCCTCAAGTTATATTTCAAGAACATGTTCCTACTTTCACAGTAAGATTGCATTGAAGGAGAATTATAATTCAGTTCCCGACAGGAAGCCTTTCCTATAGTGAATTCATTTTAGAAAATTTTGTGCAGCATGCCCTCAATTTTTCAGTGTCAATTCTTGGCAGGCAGCGTTTATTGCTGGCAGCAAAAATGCTGGGACATTACTGGTACAGAGACAAGCTAAAGAAAAATTGACAAACCATGTTACCTTTCCTTTATTAGGAAGAGCATCAAAACATGCAGAGAACATCCTCCCTAATCTCTTACTTGACATTAGTCTGTATTCTGTCTTGTCCAGTCACATGAACCAAACTCACAAATACTATTTTTCAAACGTAAATTCACTCTGTGACTGAATCAGGAAGATGGCTAGCATTCTAACACTTAACATAGAAACATAGAAAACCTACAACACAATACAGGCCCTTCGGCCCACAAAGTTGTGCCGAACATGTCCCTACCTTAGAAATTACTAGGCTTACCCATACCCTCTATTTTTCTAAGCTCGATGTACCTATGCAAAAGTCTCTTCAAAGACCCTATCGTATCCACTTGTCCCTTTTCTGTTAACCGGGACCTGGAAAAGCTGCTTCCCATTGCCAGCCAAGGCACAGTATCCTGCATTCCTCTCACTGGTGCTTGCTGGCACTAACACAACTTTACTTGTCGGAAGATGCAGGTCACGATTTTGTTAAACTAATACTCCAGTGCAAAGTTGAAAGAATACTATAATGGTGATTATGCAGTGGGTTTCCTCTGGTTTCCTCCACATTCCAAAGATGTGCTGGTTGATAGGTCAATTGGTCATTGTAAATTGTACCGTGATTACCTTAGGGTTAAATCGGGGGTTGCTGGGCAGTGCAGCTTGAGGGGTCAGAAGAGCCTGTTCCACACTTTCTAACCACGTGGCCACATTGATGCCATCTTCAATTCTCTGCAACCGGCTCCAACTCATTCTGTGCACCCATAAACAACAAGTGACTTGTAAAGATGCATACACATACAACAGCAAATTTCATCCTCCAGGGATGGCCATTCCTCCCAGTTGAAAGGAGTCCTCACCACTTGTAAAGTTGACAGACATTTCCCTTTTTTAAAGTAAACTGATAAAAAAACAGGCCTGCTCTGAAATAACCAGATTGATAACCCATGTGAGAAAGTGTACGCCTACCACATCTATCTCCCCAGCAGCTGAATTGATTTCCTCTTCACACTCTGCACCATTCTTGAAAGCACCAAATCACTTGGTATTTGTGCAGTTTATTTCCAGCAACTAAATTGTAAATCAGACTGTTCTGGGAAATGGAGGATACATCATAGTTTTGCTATGCAGTGAACTCTGCAGATTATATGAAGCAATGTACCAATGAAAATGTAGGCTCAACTAAGTTCAACCAAGATTAACACGATTTCTAAAGAATAACTTTCTATTTCCATTCCTGGGATTTCCTCTTTCAGAAGGGACAGTATTTTTTTTATCAGGAGTTGGTATCCAAACTCAACTTGTTTTCTAGATTCCAGGTGTGCCCTGAAGTAATGGACCTCGATAAAACTAGCCAGAACATTTTGTAAAAATCTTTGCCATTTTTCAATGGCTTTGATCAATCCCAACTGAATTATGTTGGTACTTTTATGTAACCTATGTTGGTTTCTGGACACTGATTTTTTCGGTAACAAAACTGGATCAGAGAAGAGCTGAGAAAGAAATCCAGTTAGACTGATCTCAAAGGCACCAAGTTAGTGTTCTATCCGATGGTTGTTTATAATGTTTTCTCCCTTAGTAGTAAGAATAGATGTCAAAGCCAAGAAGTGACAACTTGGCTCTCCTATAAGCCTTTCTTCAAATACGTTAACTTATGGTTCTTACAGAGTTGTACATTTACTTCCACGTGAAAGATTACATTTAACCAATTGTATGAAAGATGTTGGTGCTTTACTTGAGCAGATAAAATATTGCAGCATTCTTTTAATTGAAAGTCAGCCTGAAAGTTCCTTTTGGGCAGTGACAGAAGTCAGGTGGTCATAAATCCAAGGCCTGCTTTCACAGAGAATGTAATGTGCACCTTTCCCTCCTCAAACTACATTTCTGTTATTTCACATATGCATCCTCGTACCTTCAACTTATTGAATTAGTGTGTGTCAATAGAGTGTGTGTAGATCAGGACTGGTTTGTGCCTGTTTTCCCGTGACTGTGTAATCAAGGGCAGGCATGTGCGATGGACAGCTAAGCTGTTATCACTCATCCCCCAGTTCTACAAGCTATTTCAGTGAGCATCAGAGACACTGTTTTTTTGTGTGCCATACTCTACCAGAGTCTCAGCAACCACTTTTGCAAGTGGTTGTCTTGGAGGAAAGATTCTGTGACTGGTCCCACACGTCCTTCTCACAGCACAGTTTTTTTTTACGAGGCCGAATTGCAAGCTTGACGCACAACCCGGCACAGATGGAAAGCGTGCCCGAGAGCGGCCCGACTGGATTCGAACTCGGGAACCTTCTCTTCGAAGTCCAGTGCTGATGTCACTGCACCACCAGCCGTCAGAGACACTAAATCTCAAAATTTGAATGAAAAACATGGATTTTTGTAAGCACAATTTGTTATTTAGTGACCTATTCAGCAAAAATTTGGTGCTTCAATTCCTAATGCCATCCCAAAATAGGTAAATAGAACATCACAAGGTAATTTTCAACTTAAGCACAGGGTCCTACACAATCTTGATCAATCTCAGTGCAGTTCAAATACTTCTGTAGAGCAACTGAGATTGTAGACTAGACCAGGCTCTACAAATATATAGGACACAGCTAATAAAGTGGCCACTAAGGATATTTCTGAATGTTCATAGTTTTCTGCTGCTGCAGCCTATCCGCTTCAAATTTCGACATGTTGTGCTTTCAGAGAGGCTCTTCTGCACACCGCTGTTGTAACACATGGTTATTTGAGTTATTGTTGCTTTTCTGTCAGTGTGAACCAGTCTAGCCATTCTCCTCTGACCTCTTTCATATTAACAAGGCATCTTCACCCATAAAACTCCCACTCACTGGACGTTTTTATTGTCTTTTTTTTTTGCACCATTCACTGTAAACTCTAAAGACTGTTGTGCATGAAAATGCCAAGAGACCAGCCATTTCTGTGATGCTGATGCCACTCCATCTGGCACCAACAAACTTTCCATGGTCAAATTAACTTAGATCATATTTCTTCCACGTGATGATGTTTGGTCTGAACAACAACTGAACTACTTGACCATGTCTGCATAAAAGTTGCTGGTGAACGCAGCAGGCCAGGCAGCATCTCTAGGAAGAGGTACAGTCGACGTTTCGGGCCGAGACCCTTCATCAGGACTAACTGAAGGAAGAGCTAGTAAGAGATTTGAAAGTGGGAGGGGCAGGGGGAGATCCAAAATGATAGGAGAAGACAGGAGGGGGAGGGATGGAGCCAAGAGATGGACAACTGAATGGCAAAAGGAATATGAGAGGATCATGGGACAGGAGGCCTAGGGTCCCATGATCCTGTCATATCCCTTTTGCCAATCACCTGTCCAGCTTTTGGCTCCATCCCTCCCCCTCCTATCTTCTCCTATCATTTTGGATCTCCCCCTCCCCCTCACACTTTCAAATCCCTTACTCACTTTTCCTTCAGTTAGTCCTGATGAAGGGTCTTGGTCCGAAACGTCGACTGTACCTCTTCCTAGAGATGCTGCCTGGCCTGCTGCGTTCACCAGCAACTTTGATGTGTGTTGCTTGAATTTCCAGCATCTGCAGAATTTCCTCATATTTGTGTGACCACGTCTGCATGCCCTTATGCACTGGAGTGCTGCCACATGATTGACTGATTAGATCTTTGCATTAACGAGCAGGTGTACACGCATATCTAATAAAGTGGCAACTGATTGTATGTTCTGTAGTTGATAATACAAAATAAAATGCAACCATAGTGCTATAGGGAAAAAATGTATGATCACTAAGTTTGCTAAGTTATTGTATAAACCAACTACTGTCATTCAGATAAAGCAACCAGCTTTGCTTTCCTGCTCTGGTTATGTTGACTGATTCTCAGCAGCCTACACATATAGAGCATTCTTGATGGGAATAAAAATAGCTTTACTGGTATTCTTACTCTTAAAGTGAATACATTACAGAACCCTTTCTTTCAGGATAATGTATTTAAGCTTCCTGTATTTTTCTATCAACTGTCATCAGTTGTTTGAGTAATCAGTACCTGTCTCGTCACATGTTGTTCCCATTCACCTGCTGGCTTGTTTCCTGAACTAATTTAGTTTAAAATTGCTTTATACAGTAGTTTTGAGTTTCCCTTAATGCTGCATCTGAGTTGTGAATTATCCGGTGCAAGTCAATGTAAGGGAATTTTCACTGGTGCCCTGCAGTCTGTATCAGCTGTGAAAAGATTATTTTTTTACTGCTGACATTTCTCTTTTGATTGCCTAGTTTTGCATTGCCTGGGACCCTGGGGTGTTTCAAAATCCAATAAATTTCAAAATCCATTAAATATTAAATATTTAACAGTGCATAATTATCTTGGCAACAAAATACAATCCCCTTTCATTGTTTGTGAACACCAATAGCACAGAGGCAACATGAAAATCAACAACGAACAAGAGAAAATGTGCAGATGCTGGAAATCCAAGCAACACACACATAATGCTGGAGGAACTCAGCAGGCCAGGCAGCATCTATGGAAAATAGTACAATCGACATTTTGGGCCAAGACCCTTTGGGAGGACTGGAGAAAAAATGCTGAGGAGTAGATTTAAAAGGGTGGGGAGAAGGGAGAGAGAAACACAAGTTTATAGGTGAAACCTGGAGGGGGAGTGTTAAGGTGAGAGAGGGAAAAGGGGATGGGGAATGTTGAAAGGGGTGGGGGGAAGGGAGGGCATTACCAAACATTTGAGAAATCGATGTTCATGCCATCAGATTAGAGGCTGTCCAGACAGAATGTAGGGTTGTTCCTCCGACCTGAGTGTGGCTTCATCACGACAGTGGATGGCCGTGGATGGGCATATCAGAATCGGAACGGGAAGTGTAATTAAAATGGGCGGCCACTGGGAGATCTCGCTTTTTCTGGCAGACTGGTAGGTGTTTGGTGAAACAGTCTCCCAATCTTCGTTGGGTCTCACTGATATACAGGAGGCCCCACCGGGAGCACCGCACACAGCATATGACCCCAGCAGACTTCACAGGTGAAATGTCACTTCACCCGGAAGGAGTGCTTGGGGCCCTGAATGGTCGCGAGGGAGGAGGTGTAGGGACGGCTGTAGCACTTGTTCCGCTTGCAAAGTGAAGTGCCAGGAGGGAGATCAGCGGAGGGGGGCAACTCAACTAAGTGATTAAAGTCCTGAAACACCTGAAGACCCCAGGTTGCATTACTGATGATATGTCCCAGTGCACACCCTGTTAATTAACAAACACAGAAAAAGGGCACTGCATCAGAGTAAATGCATAGTGCTTTAACCAGCACAGCTACGAATCAGAAAGATGTCCTGGGAACTTGAACATAAAACACAGTATGTCTCAGCTGAGTTTACATTTATTAAAATTCACAGACCTTGGAATTCAAACACTCATGCACATATATGGCTACAAAGTTAGACAGGGTGGTAAAGAAGGTATAAAATATGCTTGCCTTTATTAGTTGATGAATTCACTTCAAGTGTTGGGAAATTATGTCGCAGTTTTATAAAACTAGCTAGGTTGAATTTGGAGTCTTGCGTTCAGTTCTGTTCACCCTATTATAGAACTATGTTGAGGCTTTGGAGAGAGTACAGCAGAAGTGTACCAGCTTACTGCCTAGATTAAAGCGCATGTGCTATAAGGAGAGGTTGGAAAAACTTGGGTTGTGAGAAAGGCTATGAGAAGATCTGACAAGAAATGAGAGGCATAGGTAGAGTAGACAGAGGCTAACTTTCTTCCCGGAGTTGAAATGCCAAATACTTGAGGGCAGGCATTTAAGGTGAGATGGTATAAGTTCGAAGGAAAAGTGTGGGTCAAGGTTTTTTTTCACAGAGACAGTGGTGGGAGCCTGGAGTGCACTACTGAGGTAGTGGTGAAGGCAATCCAGTAGACGCATTGAGAAGGGCTCAGACAGGCACATCATCTGCAGGAAGTGGAAGGATATGGACATTGTGCAGGCAGAGGGGATGATCTTAAATGGACACTTGATTACAAATTTAATCAGTTCGGTGCAGCATTGTGGACCAACAGGTCTGTTCCTTTGTTGTACTATTCTATGAGCTGTATGATTGATTTGAAATGTAAAAATTGGTCATAAAATATGATCAACATTTTTAATGCATAACACAGGACACAAGAAAATAGGAGACCCTCGAGCCTTCTCCCACCATTCAATATGATCATGATTCATCTACCTGACTTCTCTTCTTCTGTGCCAGTTTTCTATAACCCTTAATTCGATGACATAAAATGCTTATCTGTCTCCATACACCTCTAATGATTTGGAGTCCATTGCCCTCGAGGGCAGAAAATTCCAGAGATTAAGTTTCTACGTATCTCTGTTTTAAATGACGACTCCTATTTTGTATCTGTGTCCCCTCGCTTGTGACTTTCCCAATAGTGGAAACATCCCGATATCGACCATGCCAAGCCCCCTTAGATGTTTGAACGTCACCACTTGTTCTTCTAAACTACAAGAACTACAGACCCAGACTGCCAGCCTCTCTCGATAGGAAACCCACTCATCCTGGGAATTAGCCTGGTGAATCTCCTTTTTACTGCCTTCAATGCCATTATAACTTTTTTACTTAAAGGACCAAAATAGTACACCATATTCCACCAAAAACCCATATAACTGTAACAAACCAACCTATTTTTAAATTCCTACTCCAGCTCCTTTACAATGAAGGCTGTTTTCCTTCTTAACTACTTGTTGGCCAGGTACCTAAGCATGCTTAGCCCACTGCTCTACTCTTTTTACACCCACAACTGTGTGGCTCGGCACAGTTCAAATGCCATCTATAAATTTGTCAATGATGTTGGCAGAATTTCAGATGGTGGCGAAGAGGATGATAGGAGCGAGATAGATCAGCTAGTTGAGTGGGGTTGCAACAACAACCGTGCACTCAGCATCAGTAAGTCCAAAGAATTGATTGTGGACTTCAGGAAGGGGAAGTCGATGAAACACACACCAGTCCTCATCAAGAGAGCAGCAGTAGAAAGGGTGAGCCATTTCAAGATCCTGAATATCAACATCTCTGATGATCTATCCTAGCCCACTATATTGATCCATTACCAAGAATCCACAACAGTGACTATATTTCATTAGAATTTCAAGGAGACTTGGCAAGTCACAAAGACTCTTGCAAATTTCTACGGATGGAAATTTCTACAGAGAGCATTCTAACTGGATGCATCACTGTCTGGTATGGTAGGGCCACCACACAAGATCAAACTCAGCCAGTTCCATTGTGGGCACTAGCCTCCCCAGCATCAGGGACATCTGCAAAAGACGATGCCTAAACAAGGAGGCATCCATCATTAAAGACAACACCCTGCCCCCCCCCCCCCAATCGTCCAGTTCACGCCCTCTTCTCAATGCTACCATCAAGGAGGAGGTACAGGAGTCTGAAGACACACACTCAATGTTTTAAGAACAGCTTCTTCCTTTTCACCATCAGGTTTCTGAAAAGATAATGTAATCCATGTACATTACCTTTTTTTTGGCTCTCATTTTGCACTACTTATTTAATTTAATTTTATATGTATATACTGTATTTCTTATTGTAATGTATAAGTTTATTATATCATTATGTACTGCAATGTGTTGCTGCTGCAAAACACTGGATTTCACACCATTGATACTGAACCTGATTCTGATTCTGATCCTGTTAACTTTTTGTGATTCAAGCAGTAAACCACCTAAATACCTTTGAAATTCTCTCTCCATTTAGATAACAATCTGCTTCTTGCTTCCTCTTACTGAAGTGCATGGACTGGCACTTCTCCACATTAAACTCTGTTTGTCAGGGTTTTGCCCAGTTAATCAAACTATCTTTGGCTCATTTCAGAATCACAATGCCCTTCCAACTAACATCATATTGATGACAGACAGACACCGCACATTTCATTCACTCCTCTAGTCCATTAATGTAAACAACTGTAAACAACTTTTGGTCATATTTATCTTTGCCTGTAATGCAAAATAAATGTGTGAGCTGCTATGATAGCACAGTTGTTAGAGCATCGTCTGACAGTGCCAGCAATCACCGGTGTAGCTATGGACGCCCGTATGGGTCCTAGCTCTGCCTGCCTTTTTGTTGGCTTTGTGGAACAATCTATGTTCCGAACCTATTCTAGTATCTGTCCCCCACTTTTCCTTCACCACATCGACGACTGCATTGGCGCTGCTTCCTGCACGCATGCTGAGCTCGTTGACTGCATTAACTTTGCCTCCAACTTTCACCTTGCCCTCAAGTTTACCTGGTCCATTTCTGACACCTCCCTCCCCTTTCTAAATCTTTCCGTCTCCGTCTCTGGAGACAGCTTATCTACTGATGTCTACTATAAGCCTACTGACTCTCACAGCTATCTGGACTATTCCTCTTCTCACCCTGTCTCTTGCAAAAATGCCATCCCCTTCTCGCAGTTCCTCCGTCTTCACCGCATCTGCTCTCAGGATGAGGCTTTTCATTCCAGGACGAGGGAGGTGTCTTCCTTTTTTAAAGAAAGGGGCTTCCCTTCCTCCACTATCAACTCTGCTCTCAAACGCATCTCCCCCATTTCACGCACATCTGCCCTCAATCCATCCTCCCGCCACCCCACTAAGAATAGCGTTCCCCTGGTCCTCACCTACCACCCCACCAGCCTCCGGGTCCAACATATTATTCTCCATAACTTCCACCACCTCCAACGGGATCCCACCACTTAGCACATCTTTCCCTTCCGCCCCCCCCCCCCGCTTTCCGCAGGGATCACTTCCTACGCGACTCCCTTGTCCATTCGTTCCCCCCATCCCTCCCCACTGATCTCCCTCCTGGCACTTATCCTTGTAAGCGGAACAAGTGCTAAACATGCCCTTACACTTCCTCCCTTACCACAATTCAGGTCCCCAAACAGTCCTTCCAGGTGAGGCAACACTTCACCTGTGAGTCGGCTGGGGTGATATACTGCGTTCGGCGCTCCCGATGTGGCCTTCTATATATTGGCAAGACCGGACGCAGACTGGGAGACCGCTTTGCTGAACACCTACGCTCTGTCCGCCAGAGAAAGCAGGATCTCCCAGTGGCCACACATTTTAATTCCACATCCCATTCCCATTCTGACATGTCTATCCACGGCCTCCTCTACTGTAAAGATGAAGCCACACTCAGGTTGGAGGAACAATACCTTATATTCCGTCTGGGTAGCCTCCAACCTGATGGTATGAAAATCGACTTCTCTAACTTCCGCTAAGGCCTCACCTCCCCCTCGTACCCCATCCGTTATTTATTTTTATACACACATTCTTTCTTTCTCTCTCCTTTTTCTCCCTCTGTCCCTCTGACTATACCCCTTGCCCATCCTCTGGGTTTTCTCCCCCTCCCCCTTTTCCTTCTCCCTGGGCCTCCTGTCCCATGATCTTCTCATATCCCTTTTGCCAATCACCTGTCCAGCTCTTGGCTCCATCCCTCCCCCTCCTGTCTTCTCCTATCATTTTGGATCTCCCCCTCCCCCTCCCACTTTCAAATCTCTTACTAACTCTTCCTTCAGTTAGTCCTGACGAAGAGTCTCGGCCTGAAACATCAACTGTACCTCTTCCTAGAGATGCTGCCTGGCCTGCTGCGTTCACCAGCAACTTTGATGTGTGTTGCTTGAATTTCCAGCATCTGCAGAATTTCTCTTGTTTGTATTTTTAAAATCACTGATCAGTGCTCAGTTCCCGTTGTTGTCTGTGAGGAGTTTGTATGTTTTCCTGTGAACGTGAGGGTTTCCTCCAGATACTCCGGTTTCCCTCCATATTCCAAAGACGTATGGTTAGCGTTACTGAGTTGTGGGCATACTACGTTAGTGCCAGAAGCCTGGCGGCACTTGCAGGCTACACACACTCCAGTGCAAACACAGCATGAGCACATTGCTCGGCACAACACAGAACACAACAAGCAACAAGCAACAGCTAAAACATGGCCTGTACCTCCCTCCTAACCACACACATACACAGTCAGTCAGCCCCAGCACAGGGTTCCATCCCCGGCCTCCAGCACGTACAGACTCAGGTCTACAGACGTTGGGCTTTGACCTGCACAGCGGACTCGCAGATGTGGATCCGGCACAGTTACAGGGATGTTACCAGGACTGATTTAAAAGGTGCCCGAGGGGCAACCTTTACACACAGAGGTTGTGAGTAGATGGGATGAGTTGCTGGAGGAAGTGGTAGAACGAGCACAATTACAACATTTAAAAAGTATTTGGCCAGTTATACGGATAGGAAAGAGTTAGAGGGACATGGATAAAACGCAGGCAAGTAGGATGAACTCAGGCAGCTTGGTTGTCACAGACAAGTCATCGAGTCACAGAGTCATAGAGGAAGACAGCACAGAACTAGGCCCCGCAGCCCAACTCGTCCATTGATTCCATTTCCCTCTGTACCTTTCTCATTTAAGTACCTGTTCAGGTGCCTCTTTAATGTTGTTATTGATCCTACCTCCAACACCTTTGTGGCTTATTCCAAATAGTAATTACCCTTTGTTTGAAAGTTTTCCACTCAGAACATCTTTAAGATTCTTCCCTCTCACCTTAAACCTGTGCCCTCTTGTTTTTGATATCCTTACCCAGGGAAACAGACCCTGCACAATTACCCAAGCCTCTCGTCATTTTATTGAACATTATCATGTCACCTGTCACCGCCTTTATTCCAGGGAATGCAGACCAGCCTATCCAATCCCTCCTTTTAACACAGCCTTCAGTCCAGGCAATACCTTAGTGAATATCTTCTGACTCACTATTCACTTTCCCTTTGAAGAAGTGCAAACATGATGTGAATTAACTGAGAAGTTTTACATTTCAAATGATCCCCTGAAATTATTCAGAGCAAGTTGCAGTAATGAATAATACCTTATGATGGGTCATCTGTGAAATTTATTGGTCTTTGCATAAGATGTAGGAACTGAAGTCCCATTTAGATCATGTCACTACAGACTTCCACACGTTTCGGTGCAAGTTCAAAGAATCTTACAGCCTGGAAGAGGTTTTTTGGTCAGTTGCATTAGCCCTCTGAAAGAGCTCTCCATTTATTTGCCACTCCTGCCCATTCCCAGTAGCTCTGCATTTTCTTTTCTTTTCAGATAGATTAATAGATAAAATTACAAGTTAGAAGGCATTACGCACTAGAAATTGAATATGTTGGGAAAACCCAGTTTCTTGTCAACCTATAACATGGATTCATTTCAGAATAATCTGGATATCTACTTGAGACAGGAAAAAAGAGGGGCACAGTTTAACTGCATGATGAACAAGGGTAGAAAGGAATCTGAAATGAAATACAAATGAGAGGTTGTACCCTTTGGGCAATGTAGTTAGTTTCCCTTGCATTTCTATGTAGGTTGATTTCCCTTCGATTAAATGAGTACATGGCCTTTTGCAACCTCATGGTAGTATTTGACATTTTCAATCAGAGACTCCTTCTGAAATGAGGCTGCCCTCAGAAATTTGTGGCCATTCTGCATCCCCTCTATGATGAAGTGCAAACTATGCTCTTTGACAGTAGGTTCATCACAAGCCTGGTCCAATGTAGACTGATATAAAAACAGACTGAGTAATAGCACCAGCCCTCTTCTCAATTTCTCTTGTAATACTGGACCTCACCTCCGGAATGGTTTCCCCCTGGAGTGCAGCTAATCTATAGGAAATTGTTGAACCTACACTAACTCTACATAAGAAAGCAAAGTAACCCTGAACTGAGTCATTGATATAAACCACCTGAAAACTAAACTCCTCCATTCAACTACCCTCACCATGCAACTGCACAACCCAGTAATCAATATGACACTATAAAGTATGGACCACTTTCCATATCTTGTGAACTGCGTGTCTGCAAAGACAAACATCAATAATAACAAAATTCGCCCGCAAAAGCCTTTGGCTGACTAAAGATAAAAAAAAAAGTGTTTGAAGACCAAGTCTATGCTCTACCATCCACTGGTGACCGCCACCCTCCTCCCTACTCCAGAGAATGCGCAACTTACAGAAAACACTTCAAAACACTGAAGAAACGCCATCAATTCTGTCTTCATAAAATCCTCCAGATCCATTGGCAGGAAAGAAATATCAATGTCAGTGATCTTTCTGTTGCTGTTGTTCATATCACTTTCTCAGTACCATAATTTCACCCAGCCCGAAGTGATGGTGAAACACCAAAACAAGAGGGAGACTTCATTTTAACAGCAAAGGTGGGAGGGAAAGGCCTTTGTCTGTGTGCCCTTGTGTGGGCTGCATCTCCATTTGCCTGTGGAGGGTGATACAGCCAGAACACTGACCTCAGGTTCATTTAATTGTCTAGACAAAGAATTACATAGTGCTGAAAATAACCTGCACTATGCAATCCATTTTTGGAGTAGGTGGCATTATCTGCACTCTCTGCTGAATTGCACCAATTGAAAAATTGAACCAGCAGTTGCAGTCACAATGTTTGCTGGTTATCTAATAATTTTCCTGTTTCTCGATCAATTACCTTTCCTCCGCATTCTGATTTAAGTTGGAGTTGAAAGCTGCACACTGTTGGGGAAAAGTCGCATTTGAACTAGAAGTACGTGGTATCAGTCTGTTGCTTTTACTTAAAGGGACATTAATCAGGTCATGACTTTCCAACTGTGGTGCCTTCATGGCCGAGGATCAGCGTATAGTTTAATTCCAACTCTATTTGGTTTGTGTGTCTGCAAGCATAGTTGTTTCAGTTAATGCTACACCTTTCAGCGTATTTTAAAAGTTCTTTAAAAAAACTTGATGCCTACAGCATGCTAGAATATGACCTTGGTCGATTTTTACGTGTAAAAGGCCTTAAGGAAATAATTTACCGAATAGATCCCTGACTCTATTAATGGGGTCTATTTGAGGTAACACATTCCTTCTCTACAGAGTCCACCCCCAAAGTGGCTAATAGCCAACTCCTGTGGAGTACCAATTTCACTTATTCTTCCGAAAGAGAGATCTCATGCACTTCTTCCTTCCCTGAGGCAGGGCAGGCTGCTGTTTCATTCTTCATTAAAATTTTTTGCAACGGGTAATTCAGAGCTTCTCCATTTCTGTTTTGAGCACCAGAGGCTGGCCTTAGTTAGTAATGCCAGAACAGCCCATGAGGCAATCGAAGGATAGATTTCAGTACTCATGCCATATTCCATTAGGATGAGTCATTCATCATTTGAGAGATCTCCTTCAGAAGCTCCTCCTGATTGTTTCCTTTCAAGAAGCATAATCAGAGACTATCTTGAGATTCCCTCTACACCTCCCCATTCCTCCAACCCCACTCCATCCACCCCATTCCATTTTCTTTCATAATGTTGGCTGAAACTGTCCTTGTGATTCCACAGGCCTGACTGCAGAAACATTCACCCCCATAGCCGCCCCTTCCTCCACAACTCCACCAAGAAACTTTGCCTCCTGTGTCAGAGCTGCCAATCTTCCCAGTAAGGTACTGGGAGCCAAGAAATGTAACAAGCCCCTTGATTTAAAATCTCCCTGACCCTACATTTCCAAGGTTGTTATGTGATGCTTCTTTCCCTGACCCCATCTTATCCCCATATTGACTGAGATTAAACTGGAAATCAAGCTGCTTGTGACTAATTAAGTAGGTGAGGATACGGCGGCTGAATAGACGGCAAAGTGGATCTGTGTATCTGTAGTGGCTCCAGAGTCTGGTAGGCGAAAAGAGCAGATTGACAGGTGTTCCACAGGGGTTGGTGTTGATGATCAAGATGGTGCTGGTGACACATGGTGACATTTTGCAGGCTGCACATAAAACCTCTCCTGAACTACTATCAATGCAATTTGCAGTTTCCAGAAGTCAGCACAATGAAGAGGTTGTCATGAGAGGCAGAGGAGCAGCTATGGGATTGCTTCAAGTTGGTGGACTGGGCTGTGTTCAAGGAACCTAAGGAATATGCCACAGTTGTCATGGACATCATAAAAACAAGTGTGTCCCCACAAAATTGTTCAGAGTCTTCTCCAACCACAAGCCCTGGATGAACCACAAGACCTGCAGTCTGCTGGGGGTCAGATCAGTGGTGTTTGGGTCTGGTGACCAAGTAAAATATAAGAGGTCCAGATACAATCTCTGGAAAGCTATCTCATATGCGAAATGGCAATTCTGGACCAAACTTGAATCACTGAAGGTTGGGCTTGAACGCTATCATTTCCCACAAAGTGAATCAAAGATGGTGACAAATCAGCATTCAGGAGGGAGATTGAAAACCTGGCTGAATGGTGCCACAACAACCTCTCGGTTCAGCAAGGCCAAGGAGCTGAATATTGACTTCAGGTTGAGGAATCTGAGGATCCACGAGCCAGTCAAGATTCAAAATTCAAAGTATATTTATTATCAAAGAAAGTGCAAATGATACAGCCTTGAGATTTGTTTGCTTACAGATAGCCACAAAGCAAGAGACCCGAAAGAACCCAATTAAAGAAGAAAATAAAAATGAAAAACCAACACCCAAAGTGCAAGAGAAAGGAAAAAAAAATCTCAAACCAGCAATATTCTGAACAAACTGAGTCCTCAGATCCAAACCCTTAAGCAGTCCAGAGTAGGCCCAAAGCCTCACTTATCAGTTCATCATATTAGCGGGCATGGAGCACGGCAGCTGGGGCAGTGTTCATAGCCTCAGCACCAATGGAGAGAGGACTGACCATTGTGGAGAGTGAGTGAAATCAGCTCTCACCTCAGATCCCGACACCTTGTCTTTTCAGCTTATCTGGGCCGGCGAGTAAACTGACAAAATGATAGAACAGCCAAAGGCTCTGATGCCCTGGAGAGAGGAGTGAACATCGAGGAGAATGAGTGAAATCAGCTCTCGCCTCTGGGTTAGTGCTAAGCAGCAGACAGTGCCTTGCACTAAGACCCAACTGCTCCGAAGGGCGCAGAGCTTAGACAACACCATCTAGCGACTTGCTCTGGGCCCAGACTTTCCCACCCAGCCACTCTCAAACTCTTCATATCAGCTTGGTGCCCAGAGCAATTCAACCTCACATCCGGGCCAGTTGTATGGGAATTGGAAACTCCACTGCCCCAACCTCTCCTCTCCGAATGGCTCAATCCATGGGCACTGATTCTCCAAAATACTATCCCAGCTCACCCCCCGAACTCGCCTCACCATCGCTTGCTCCCTTGTTTGTGATGATAATTTAGCACAATTTACCTCAGAAAAGGTGTTTTTAGTGATGCTTTTAGTCGAATCTCTTGCACTTTGAACTACAGTGAGCTGTCACACATGTTCGGTGGCACCATCTTGACTGGAAGTCAGAAAAGAAGAGGGTCACCAACTTTAAATTCCTTGTTATCATGCCCTGGATCCAGTATGTAAGTGTTTTTACAAAGAAAGTACAAACCTCTATAGACGTGCAGTGGAGAGTATATTGATTGGTTGTATTACAGCCTGATATGGAACTACCAATGCCCTTGAATGGAAAATCCTACAAAAAGGAGTGAATATGGCCCAGTCCATCATGGGTAAAGACCTCCTCATTGAGCACGTCTACATGGAGCGCTGTCACAGGAAAGCAACATTCATTATCAAGAACCCCCACCATCCAGGACATGCTCTGCCATCGGAGAGGAATCACAGCGAGCTCAGGACCTATTCCACCAGGTTCAGGAACAGTTATTACCTGCCACCATCAGGCTCTTGAAGCAGAGGGTATAACTTCACTCACCCCATCACTGAACTGTTCCCACAATCTCTGGACTCACTTTCAATGACTCTGCATCCCATTTTCTTGATATTTATTTATTTATCTATCTACTTAGTTACTTGCTTGCTTGCTTCTTTCTTTCTTTCTTTATTTATTACTATTTCTTTTGTCTTTTGCACACTGGTTGTCTATCCATCCTGTGGGGGGGGGCGCAGGTGGCGGGTCTTTCATTGATTCTGTTGTGTTTCTTGTATTTACTGTGAATGCCCACAAGAAAATGAATCTCTGGGTTGTATATGGTGACATATATGTACTTCAATAATAAATTTACTTTGAACTTTGAAGATTGTCTCAGCAGCACAGTGTTCTGATGAGAGGTCCCCTCCCCCATCTCTGGAAAGGCCATCCTACAGCAACAGAAGTAGTCCAATTTGTCATAAGCTCACCGTGCTTCCCAAAGGATCTATCGTTGCTAATTATCTGGATGATTGAGATTCTTCCCCCTTGCAGCCGAAGACAGTCCACCTCAATTATCATAATGAGAAGCTTTGCTGATAGATAAACCTTTTGTTAACAGAAATCTTTCTTCCTTTCCACATCCCCTCCCCCCACCCCCCCATGACGCTGTGTGATGAGCCTCATTAAAGGACAGACACAGCTACTTTATTTCACTTGCATTGTCCTGGAACAGTCCTCTACTTGAGCCACCACTGGGTCTGGTGCAAACCACACAAATTGGGCTAGTTATTCTGAACAGTATAATCACAATCTGTAAGCGAGCATACCCACAAATCTCCCTGCTTACAGCGACTGTCAAATTCTCTTTAAAGGAGATAAATGAAATCCCTCAAACAAAGAAAATGAATTGTGCAGTGCTTGTTATTATTTCTAAGACAAAAATCAGTTTCCAGTGCCTTAACCTTTTATGTCCTTTCCTCACATAAACTCAGAAGCTGACAGGATTGAAATATGCTTTGTATATAGCCAGCAGCTTCAGGGTTCGAAGTTAACATGGGAATGTTGATATTGTGGTCTATGTTAATTTTTCCACACTCCATCCAGCCCTTTCATTCGTTTATTCCTGGAATCAAGACAGCATTTAACCAAGTATGGAATCAAGGAGCCATGGAACTCCAAAATCAAAGGACATCAAGGATAAACAGTGTAGTTGTAGGAGACATACCTCGCACAGAGGAAGACAGAAACAGAGGGCAATGTCGAGGAATGCTGTGTTTAGGCTAGGGAAGGTACGGAAAAGATTCCCAAGGATGGTGGAGTCACAAGACCTCACAATCGCAGATACTGCCGTGAAGTCTGCGTGCTCTTGCAGGCAGGTAGCTGAGAGAAAATGGCGATCACACATGTGAGAATGCACACATTCCAACCGGTTATGGTCTCTTTGTAATAGTATGTAACTCTCTCCCTTTTGGCTCAGTCTTGCCAAGTATTAATCAAGTACAGCAACAACAATTCTCCCTGCTTACATTAGTTCCCGTTCTGGGAAAGAAGATGATTTCAATAGGTGCTTTTAAAGGACTAGTATTAATTTAGTTCTAGGTTACACTTGAGCTGCAGTGACTGTGTTGGTGGATATGTTGGCCTAGCGTTTATTGTTTTCCTAAATTCAGAGAAGTTCTTAACAAAGCCCACTGAACTGTCCATTTTGTGTCTGTGTCTCTCCCTCTGCACCTGAGCCATCACGAAACTCCTGTCAGCAAGACTTGAACATCAAAGTGGACCCTGCAGAGAGGGAAGAGTTGAAATTAGCCCTGAGTTTTGTAGGCCAGGTGGGGAGAAGTTAAAGTCAGTAGAGGTTGGGTTAGCAGTAATAGTTCCCACAGTGTGACAGCTACTGTCAGAGCGGCAAGCCCAGTCCAAGCTGGAAGAACGGGTAACAGCATTTGAAACGACTGTTCAACAACTCACGACAGACAGGTGGAATCAGCTGGCAGCCATTGCTGCTATTCTGCATCTCTCAGCTAGGACGGCCCCACTTCCCGCACCAGCACCTTCACTATTGCGGTCTCATCAGCCTCTGCCACTAACGTCTCAATTCCCCTGGCTGTTTCCAGACCTGAACCAAGCATTCCTCCACTAGGTAGATACTCCAGTGACCTCACAGTTGCAGAAACTTTATTTCCCAGTCTGAGCTAATTTCCAAGCCCAGCTAGGTTGGTTCAGTGACGCAGCACATAAAATCTCTTATATGGACCCTGCACCCCACCTCCGCCCCACTCAGCCTGTTCAATGAGCTTCAAGGACAAGGTTCTCCTGCAGCCTGCTCTTTCCGGAAATTTGTAGTCGAGGTCGAGAGACTGTTTCATGAACAGAACAGCCCGGATGACCTAAAGAATTTGGCCATTCCGATAGACAACTGGACAGTGGAGTGGCCCAGGCCTTCTACTCACCAGGTCACTGCCTTTCCTACCGCCTCACTCATCAACCAGTGCATAGATTGTGGAGGAGTCCATGCAGGTTGAGGGCTTGCACCTTTCTCAGAAGGAATGAGATCAGCACAGAAGAACAGGTTGCTGCCTCTTCTGTGGCTCTCCAGGACATTTCTGGGCGTCATGTCCCAAGTGGCTAGCAAAAGAGGAGGTCCGTCAGTAAGGTGGGGAACTCTGATGGGTTGATTCTCCCTGCAAGCATCTTCCCCTAATTGAGCAATGCTTCCAACTTCCCTGTTGTGGGGGTTACAGACCCATGAGCTTCTGGCACTTATTGACTCTGGGGCATTCGGGAACCTCATAGATATCTCTCAGGCTCAACGATGGGGAATTCCCACTCAACAATCGAGAGAGAATATTGATATCAAGACTCAGGATGGTCGGTCTCTGGGCGGCAGCAAGATTCACCTTTCTACAGAACCCCTCTAACGTACTAGAGGGCAACCATTGGGAACAGTTCTCCTTCTATCTCGTTGATTCACCAGAACTGGCACAGGTGCTTGGCCTTACCTGGCTCTCTCAACACAACCCACAGATCGACTGGAATGGGGACTGGAATGCCTGTCTACCTGCCTCAGGCCCCTGCCAGGGAAGCCCCTCCTGAGCCGACTACTGGTGTGGACCTGCCTGGTGTTCTGGCTGAAAATGCTGACCTTCTTGAGGTCTTCAGTAAGAAGTTGGCCACCTCGCTGCCTCCACACTGGCAATACAACTGAGCCATTGACCTCTTAGCTGGTTTTAGTCCTTCGCAGGGTGGCTCTTTTCCCTCTCTTGTCCTGAAATGATGGCAATGTAAGAATACATCAAGGGGGCATTGGCTTTAGGATTTATCCGTCCACCTACCTCACCAGCAAGGATGGGCTTCTTTGTTGTGAGAAAGAAGGATGGCATATTCTGTCAACAACATCACAGCGAAGAACCACTACCCTCTTCCCCTGCTTGACTCTGTATTTGAACACCTCCAGCGAGTAACCATATTCTCTAAGCTAGATCTTTGCATTGCTTACAACCTGATTTGCATTCAAGAAGGGAATGAGTGGAAGACAGCTTTCAACACCCTAACTGGCTATTATGACTCCCATGTGATTTCCTTTGGTCCCCAGCTGGTTTTCAGGTCCTGATCAATGATGTGCTCCGGGACATGTTGATCAGTTTGTTTTTGTGTAATTGGACGACATTCTTATCCACTCCTGCTCTCACCAGGAGCATGTTCAGCATGTTTGGAAGGTTGTCAACCTTTATACCAAGCCAGAGAAGTGTGAGTTCCACCAAGAGCCAGTGTTGGTCTTGGGCTACCTTCTCACCCTTTCCAGTGATCAAATGGACCTATATGGAATTCAGGCAGTGGCCCAAACCCTCTACAGTTAAACAGGTGAGGCGCTTCATGGAATTGCTGAACTTCATTAGGAACTTAATTTTCATCATGGTTCCCAAAAATGCACTGATCTAGAAGATCTCTGCAGGATCACAATGGACAAGTGAAGCAAATCAAGCATTCTCAAAGCTAAAGTGACATTTCCCCACTGCCCCATTGCTACAACATCCAGACCTATCCTGTCTATTTATCATTGAGGTTGATGCATCTGACGCTGGCATTGGAACTGTACTCTCCCTGCGTTCCTCAATAGATATTCATCTACACCCCCGTGCCTTTCTTTCCCGTCGCTTGTCTCCTGCAGATTGTAACTATGACATTGGGAAACAAGAACCTCCAGGCCATCAAGGAGGCCCTGGAGACATGACAACACCAGCTGGAGGGAGCAGATCACCGCTTTCTGGTATGCTTATTAAGCCCTTCACCACTACTAGGGCATAGACTGCTTCTCGCCAGGGACCTCTGTCCTGGGCCAGTCTTCCAGTCTTTCAAGGTGTAGCTCATCCATGATCCTTCCTCTTCCAGAGATGAGGTTTTTGGATCTTCTGTTGGCATTTCTGTAGCACTGGGTTTTCAAGGAATGGGTTTACTAGCCCCATAACCAACCCTCCTCCTTTTGTGATGGGCTTGAGACCACCCATAACGGAGTTTTTCTGGTATGGGCAGATCACAAAAGCTCTCCTACATTTGTGATGCCAAGAGACTCAACTCCTGTCAAGCCCGTTTAATTACACCCTCACCTATTGTCCTGGCAGCAAGAGTACCAAGGCTGCTGCTCTCTCCCGCGAGGTTGACATCTCTGATGACAATGTCAATCCAGAGCCCATCCTTCCCAGCAGATGCGTAGCTGCTTCGGTGATTGACGAATAGAAACAGCGATGTAGGCTGCCCAACAGTCGGATCCAGGCCCGGGTGGAGAACCTCCCAGCCAACTGTTTATCCCTGCCACTGTGCACCTCAGATTGTTGGAGTGGCGTTGTTCTTCCTGTCTCGTTCACCACCCAGGGATTCAACTGACCCTAGGATTTAAAGGAGATAAGTTGGATAGCTGTCAATATCCCAGGCTGTCCTCGATTTCATCTCTGCCTGTCCCGCTTGTGTCTAGAAGAAGACGCTGCTGGTCTGCTCTACCCACAGCCTGAGCCTCACCGTCCCTGGTCCCATCTGTTTATCACTGGTCTGCCTCTGCTAGATGGGAACACCACCGTTCTGGTAGCTGTGCACAAGTTCATCTCATTGCTCTCCCCAAGCTCCCTCCAGTTTGTGAGACTGCTACCTTCGTGCTTCAGCACGTGTTCAGACTGTACAGCTTCCCACAGGACATTGTGTCTGAACGAGGAACATCGTTCATGTTCTGTTTCTGGAAAGCTTCCTGTTCTCTCTTGGGAACCACAGCCAGACTCTCATCAGGTTTCCACCCCCAATCTAACAACCAGACTGAGAGAGTGAATCAGGAGCTGGAGATAACCCTGTGCTGCTTTGTCACTTCCAACCCAACAACCTGCAGCTCCCAAATGGTTTGGGCAAAGATTGCCCACAGTAACCTCCAGTGGTCGCCCACTGGCATATGCCCCCCCCCCCCGCCTTTTGAATGCCAGAAGGGATTCCAGCCGTCACTCCATCCTGACAAAGAGATTGATATGGGAGCCCCTGCTGCTGAACAGGTGACCCAACATTACAAGCACACGTGGAGATATGTCAGGGCTTCTCTGCTGCACACCCAGAAACAATACACCCAGCAGGCTGATCTGCTTCACCAGGCCCCTCAAGCCAGAGGAGAAAAGTCTGGCTGGTGTCTAAAGACCTTCCATTGAGAGTACAGAGCTGCAAGTTACCCCCAGGCTATCTGGGACCATTCTTAGTGGAGAAGGCTATCAACGGAACCTCCTATAGGCTGCACCTACCATCATCCATGAAGATTCACCCAGTGTTCCATGTTTCCCAGCTCAAAGGGGGATCTTCCTCCCTATTTTTCCCATCACCCCTCCCCCTCCTCCCCACCGTGGACGGGTCCGAGGTCTATTCTGTGCATCTTGCCAGGTGGGGGGAAGTGTCCAGTACCGCACTGATTAGGAGGGGTATGGCCCAGAGGAACGTTCTGGGGTTCTGGCTCAACACTTCCTGGACAAGACTTTTAGCTGGGACTTCCAGAGGGCACAGGCCTCTGGCGCTTCAGCAGCTGCACTGAAGGAGGGGAGGCCTGTCACAACTACGGAAAAGAGGACAGTGAACGTTTCAGGCTGAGAACCTTCATCAGGACTGGAGAAAAAAAGATGGGGAGTCTGAGTAAGAAGGTGGGGATGGGGTGGAGAAGAGGAAGAAGAAATACATGGTGATAGGTGAAACTGGGAGGGGGAGGGGTGAAGTAATGAGCTGGGAAGTTGAATGGTGAAAGAGGTACAAGGCTGGAGAAGGGGGAATCTGACAGGAGAGGACAGGAGGCCATGGAAGAAAGACAAGGGGAAGAAACACCAGAGGGAGGTGATGGGCAGGTAAAGGAGATAAGATGAGTGAGGGTAATGGGAATGGGGAAAGATGAAGGGGGGGTGGAATTACCAGAAGTTGGAGAAATTGATGTTTATGCCATCAGGTTGGAGGCTACCCAGATGGAACATAAGGTGTTGCACCTCTAACCTAAGTGTGGCCTCATTGTGACAGTAGACATGACAGAATGGGAATGGGAAGTGGAATTAAAATGGGTGGCCACTGGGAGATCCTGCTTGTTCTGGTGGACGGAGCGTAGATGCTTAGCAAAGCAGTCTCCCAATCTACGTTGGGTCTCACACAGGGAGCACTGGACACAGTAAATGACCCTAACAGGCTCACAGGTGAAGTGTTGCCTCACCTGGAAGGACTGTTTAGGGCGCTGAATGGCAGTGAGGGAGGGGGTGTAGGGGCAGGTGTAGCACTTGTTCCGCTTGCAAGGATAAATGCCAGGAGGGAGGTCAGTGGGGAGGGATGAATAGACAAGGGATTTGTGCAGGGAGTGATCCCTGCAGAAAGCAGTAAGTGTGGAGGAGGGAAAGATGTGCATGATGGTGGGATCCTGTTGGAGATGGGGGAAGTTAAGGAGAATTATGTGCTGGAGGCGGAGGCTGGTGGGGTGGTAGGTGAGGACTAAAGGAAGCCTATCCCTGGCTGGGTGGTGGGAGGATGGGGTGAGGGCAGATGTGTGCGAAATGGAAGAGATACATTTGAGGTCAGCATTGACGGCGAAGAAAGAGAAGCCCTTGCTTTGAAAAAGGAGGGCATCTCCTTCGTTTTGGAATGAAAACTCTCATCCTGAGAGCAGACGTGGCAGAGTCAGAGGAATTGAGAGAAGGGGAAGGCATTGTGATCTACATTAGATATAGATCCAGATTATATTATTGACCTTAGCTTATCCCATAGAACTTATATAAATATATTCTTTTGGATGGCACATCACCCTTACTTTAATGCCTGCTCGCAATTCCATGGGTTTTAAATTCCTGCTAACAAAAATTCCTGCCAAGCTAACAAAATCTATTCCTTTTATAGTCCAGCCAATACCTAACTTTGCATTGGTTTCCTATCAAGATTCTTTTAAAATAGCAACCCTTCATTATTTAAAATAAAAACTTCAGGTTGTATACTGTATGCATTCTCTGATATAAAACGGAACCATTTTAACTATGCAAGCCATTATTAACCACTATAGTCAGATCCTTCTGAATATTTTTCATTTATAATACACGGGCTTCATTCAAGATGGCAAAGATAGAAACTTTTATTATGATCAACATACACACAAAATACTGAGGAGCTCAGTGCATCAGGCAGCACCTATGGAGTGAAATGAATAGTACACATTTCAGGCTGAGACCCTTCTTTAACAGTTTTTATTGATTTTCAAAATTTTAAACATAACAATAATATTGATAAACAGAGAATGGGATTACGTTAGTGATAACGAACATTTGCAAATATAAAATTGCTGATAGTACAAGTATGTTAGATCTCCCCAACTCTAAGTATATTTTAACATTGTAGAGACCCTTCATCAGTACTAATAATCAAGGACAATGTGCCCTGATGTAGGTTCTCAGCCCGAAATGTTGACTGTTCATCTCCCTCCATAGTTGTCACCTGAGCTGCTGAGTTCCTCCAGCATTTTATGTGTGTTAGTCCAGATTTCCAGCATCTGCAGAATCTCTTGTGTCTAACTTTTATTATGATATACTTCAATGTCATAAAGGAGAAGACGTTGGATTGAGTACTGCTGGTGTAGATTTTGTAATGTTTACTTTTGCTCTTGTGTGTAGTTCATCTATTTTTTGCTAACAATTTGTGCACTTTGTTTGTCATCATTCTCCTGGGCAGTGGAGAGGTATTGCCCAGCTCTGTTGAGATTTTCGTTTTCTTATATTTGTGCGATTCCTTCTTAAGGAAGCATGACTACGCCTGAATACCCACAGCAAATTATGGGTTGAACTGTACTGCAGTATAGCTCTTGAAATCTGAACATAGTGTTATCTCTTCAATGAGTGTCAGGCGATGGCTATATAAACAGTAGACAGCATGTTAGACTATTTTGCTGTCTGACCTATCTGTGGCAATATCATGCCAAAATTTGTAAGAGCTTTGACTATAATCTACTTTATCATCATGGGATTCTTGATGCCCAAAATACTGTACATTCAAATTGTTCCAGCTGGACATTGAACATAATAAGAAATACAATATTTCAGTAAGAGTAAAACCTATTGATGCAGGTTCAAGTGCTTAACTATATTAAATAACTTTATATCTTAACCTGAGATGATTTTAGGTTTTTGCACAAAATTCCTGATACAAAGACGAGGGTGGCTCACTATTGTTGCACAATCTAGCATCCAGCTAATTTAATTTCTGACAGCTTGTCTTAATGTGTCAGTAAATCACATTTATTCTTCATGTTCAAAACCTATTCTGTGCAATTTCAATTCCAGGGAACAAGTTCAGTGCAAGTGACAGTCAATCACTCCTCGCTTTCTAGAAGCTGCTCTTGATTAATGTTCCTTCAGAATTCTTTTATTATCGGTCTGTGTCAGGAAGTGAAATGAGAAGAAGGTTTTTGCAGTTGATGCACAATTTGAAGTAATTATTCTTGGAAACAATTGCTGGGGATATGTGGTTGACCATGTAGTTTGTGAAACTTAGGACAGATCCTGCTGGAGTGAAGATCTAACACTTGTTTTCGGTTATTCTCCTGCACCATTTAGTTCAGTGATTTCTATTAGTTGTAACTTGCTGGCAGTATGAGTTTACAATAGGGAAACAAGATCAAGGAGCTACCTGCTACCTTGGGGAATGGCAGAGCCAACAATTCACCTCCTTAACCCGTAGAATTAAGAAAGGAGGACAGAACTGTCTTCTGATTCCCAGCAGCTGAAGGTCTTCTTTTCCTGACAATATTGTTAAGCTACCAGGTTTAAAACTGGACATTCATGAGGACAGTAGGCCTTCAGCAGTGCATCACACCAGAACCTATCATGGCACTGTAAATCCTTCAAGTTATCATTACAAGGCAGAAAATCAACAGTGGCTCAGTGAGGATTAGTGAACATAGAACATAGAAAAGTACAGCACAGTACAGGCCCTTCGGCCCACAATGTTGTGCTGACCCTCAAACCCTGCCTACCATATAAGCCCCCACCTTAACTTCCTCCATATATCTGTCTAGTAGTCTCTTAAACTTCACTAGTGTATCTGCCTCTGCCACTGACTCAGGCAGTGCATTCCACGCACCAACCACTCTCTGAGTAAAAAACCTTCCTCTAATATCCCCCTTGAACTTCCCACCCCTTACCTTAAAGCCATGTCCTCTTGTATTGAGCAGTGGTGCCCTGGGGAAGAGGCGCTGGCTATCCACTCTATCTATTCCTCTTATTATCTTGTACACCTCTATCATGTCTCCTCTCATCCTCCTCCTCTCCAAAGAGTAAAGCCCTAGCTCGCTTAATCTCTGATCATAATGCATACTCTCTAAACCAGGCAGCATCCTGGTAAATCTCCTCTGTACCCTTTCCAATGCTTCCTCATCCTTCCTATAGTGAGGCGACCAGAACTGGACACAGTACTCCAAGTGTGGCCTAACCAGAGTTTTATAGAGCTGCATCATTACATCGCGACTCTTAAACTCTATCCCTCGACTTATGAAAGCTAACACCCCATAAGCTTTCTTAACTACCCTATCCACCTGTGAGGCAACTTTCAGGGATGTGCCAAGGCACCACCTGATGTATGCAAAATGTGGTGCTGCTAAAGTTCAGTCAAGGATACTATTTTGTAAGACAGAAACCAAAAGTGATGGATACTGCCCAGTACATCACAGGCAGCCCCAACCCTGTTACCACCACCATTGAGCCTATTTACAAGGAGCACTGCCACTAGAAAGCAGCATACATCATCAAGGACCCCCACCAACCAGGCCATGCTCACTTCTCACTGCTTCCATCGGAAAGGGGATACAGGAACCTAAGGTCCCACACCATCAGTTCAGGTACGGTTATTACCCCTTAACCATCAGGCTCCTGAACTTCACTCACCTCAACACCGAACTGATTCCACAACCTCTGGACTCACTCTCAAAGTCTCCATTAATCAAGTTCTCAGTATTATTTATTTATCTTTGTATTTGCACAGATTGCCTTCCTTTGCATATTGGTTGTTAATTGGTCTTTGTGTTGCGGTTTTCCAGTCATTCTATTGTATTTCTTTGTTCTACTTTGAATGCCTACATGAAAATGAATTTCAGGGTTGTATATGGTAACATATATGTACTTTGATAATAAATTTACTTTGAACTTTGAATATTTTTGATAGTAGTACTGTATATGTGAATTAAATATAATAACTTATATACACCTTTAAGAAAATGCCTAACTACTCCCTGGGCATGTGTTGTTTCACTGAGAATACTGAACCTGTGTGAGGTTTGACCCAAAGGAAAATAATGTTTTTCCTCTTCTGTACACTCTTTTGCTTAATAAAACTCTTTTGCTAGATTAACTTAATGACCTTCCTCTAGTACGGCGGCAGAAGCATTGGTGAATGAAATTATGTCATTTAAGCTCCATTCCAGAAAATTACACCAACACTCGGAGGGACACTGAGTGACATTGAGCTGTGTGACTCAAGTGAGCTATTTTGCCCCAGAACAACTAAAGGCACCCAGGCAAATAACCTGTCTAAAGAATGAAGACTGTGGAGGAAAGAGCTTACACTCTATTTTAAGTAGCTGATGTAAGATAAATTAGAACAGATGAGAGTAAACAGGTTGTTAAATCTCATTGGACACGGGCAGCGTATTGTAGCACAGCACCAATTCCTGAGATGACTCCCAGGAGAATGCTTTAGATGCATTACAAGCACTCTGTAACTTACCTAGAAATGAAACAGTCAGTTCTCTCATTGTAACCAGAAGCAGGCAAACTCCTTTGTTACTCGCTTAATAGAATATGGATTGTTGGTAGATAATTGCAAGTGAGCAGATTTGTAGGACTCCGTTATCGGAGATTGGAAAGCCATAAACTGCAGATGCTGGAAGTACTGAGAAGCTCAGGGAGCAACTGCAGAGAAAATTACAGAACAAATTCTTGGACAGTGACCATCAGATTTGTAGCCATGCAAGGAAAGAGAAGGTACAATTTGAGACAATATAACTAATATCAAATCAAATGGTTTCCATGAAAGGAAGATGTACTGGATGCATATAGATCAGGACAAGTGACATTTCAGTATTACCTGGGAGTACTGTGTAATGTCCTCCAAAATGAGGTTCTGTTTCATCAAAAGACTGGATTGTTTATAGAATCCAGGAGTTCAGCTGAAGAGAAAAAGCAGGGATCTTTAGAAAAGTTAAAATGGACATGCAAAGCTGTTCTGCTGTTCAGAGCCAAGCTAGAAAAATGTGGTGGCCAACATTAGGAAGCTTATGCTGTGAAATATGACAAAAGACAGGAAAGTATTGCCAAGGTGGTTTCGATGTTGCCTTTAGTGTGGAAAGTGGCATTTGCAACTGGAGAAGAAATTCCTTGAGAAAGGGAGTGAGTGATAGGGATTGTAAAATAATTTCTGCAAACAGAACTCTATGAAAGGTGTAGTAACTTCTACTTTGAAAAAGGCACACTTGATAACCTCATGCCCAAGAAACAACTTTATCTTGAACTTCAAAACCGTTATATATATACAGAGGCTTTTACAACCCGTATGGCGTGGCAGGAGCACTATATACCAAGCACACTGGAAGTAAAACCCCCCCATTTCCTAATTAGTATTAACTTACTTTTAATAATGCTCACATTACAGCACTTCTCCCTCTTTAAAATCCAACATTCCCCAAATGTAAAAACTAGGAAATAAAAACAGTGGTATTAACTAACTTGCGTACACCTGAAAACTTATACTAGTATCTCAGCAACAGTTTATCAGTACAAAACATCTGGGAAATGTGACGGATTCAACATTCAATCTAACAGCAACAAAAAAAGAACTGTCCCGTCAAAGATTCAGTCTGTCAGGAGGTTTACGAGTGTGCTTTGATCTGCGCACTATCCTGGTGACCCAGCAGGCACTGCTGGTGAGGGTGTTTTGGGTGGATCTGGTGTTGGGGGTATGAGAGGGGTCTGTGTGTCTGCATGAGAATGTCCATCCTCCTCAGGGGACCCCGACCCCTCTGCCAGCATCTCACCCTCTGGCAAAGTCGCTGGTGGACATGCTTTCACAGTAGTCTGTCTCACAAATGGAAACTCCATGGAACTGTCTGCCTTTGAGCCAGTATCATGATGCAGGCGCACATGGTCCTGATGTCCGTGGAAAACATGCCCATCAGTCAGATTAACAACTTAGGAGATGGAACCACTCTGTTTAAGAATAACCCCAGGCAGCCATTGCTGATTGTTTCTCACATAGACATTGTCATCCAGTTTTAACTGTTTCTCTTGTGCATGTTGATCATGTCCCTCCTTCTGCTTTTCCTGCTTTCTCTCCACTTTTGCCTTCATGTCCGGGCACAGCAGGTCCAATCTTGACTTGGGCCTACACCCATCAGCATCTCTGCTGGAGTGTGAGCAGTCGTAGTCTGTGGCGTGAGGTGGTATTTAAACAGGAAACGTGAAAGCCGCATGCTAAGAGAGTCCCCTGTCATCCGCTTCAGGCCTTCCTTCACCGTCTGAACAGCCCGCTCAGCCAAACCATCGGAGGCTGGGTGGAAAGGGGCCGTCCGAATGTGATGAATGCCATTCTGCTGCATGATCTCACTGAACAGCTCACTGGTGAATGTAGGGCCATTATCAGTGACCAGAGTGTCAGGCAACCCGTGGACCGCAAACACTTGCCTGAGTTTGTCTATGTGATGTTGCTCATGTGAGCTCCGATCCATTTAGAATGTGCATCTACCATTACAAGAAACATCTGCCTCATAAAAGGGCCAGCAAGTCCAAATGTAGCCTGGACCAGAGGTGGTCTGGCCACTCCCATGGATGTAAAGGAGCTGGTGGTGGCATATTCTGATTAGTCTGACATTGCATGCATGATTTTACCTTGTTCTCCAGATCCTGATACATTCCTGGCCACCAAACATAGGATCTTGCAAGGTTTTTCATTCGAGACACTCCTGGGTGAGCCTCATGAATTTCCTTCACAATCTGTGAACGGCCAGGGGGAGGCACGATGACCCTTGCCCCCCCAGAAAATGCAGCCATCCTGCAGACTGAGTTCCGTCTTGCGTTTGGCATAAGGCCTCAGTTCCTCTCCTTCCACAACTCTAGGCCAACCTTGTAAAAGAAAAGTGTTGACTTGGGACAGGACTGGGTCTCTCTCTGTCCACTGCCTGATCTGGGTTGCCTTTACAGGTGTCTCTGACAGCCTCTCCAATGAAAACACAGTCCCTAGAGGCACATATGTAGTAAGAGGTGTCTCAGGTAAAGGTAGTCGACTCAGTGCATCAGCATTTGCATTATTCCCACCCGCTCTGTACACTATAGTGTACCAGTAGGCTGACAATGTAAGAGCCCAACGCTGTATCCTGGCTGAGGCTAGTGGTGGGATGCATCTAGTCTCACTTAACAGGCTCATCAGTGGTTTATGGTCAGTATAAATTATAAATACGCGTCCATAAAGATACTGATGAAAGCGTTTGACCGCAAAAACAATGGCCAGACCTTTTTTGTCTAGCTGTGAATATCCCTTCTCTGCAGCTGTCAGGGTACGGGAAGCAAAACCAATAGGCTTCTCTGAATGGTCCCCCATTACATGTGGGAGAACTGCCCCGACTCCATAGGGCGAGGCATCGCATGCAAGGGTGATCTCCTTGTCTGGGTCATAGTGAACAAGCAGCTTTGCTAAGTGGAGGAGTTCTTTCACTTCCTTGAAAGCTTTCTCCTGCTCTTCACCCCACTGCCACTTAGTGTCATTGTGAAGCAGCTTATACAGTGGGGTCAAAACTCTTGAGAGGTCAGGAAGAAACTCGCCATAATAATTCACCATGCCCAAAAATGATCTGAGTTCCGTGATGGTCTTAGGGCTTGGGGCCTTCTTAATAGTTCTCATTTTGTCCTCCACAGGGCAAAGCCCCTTAGCTGTGACCTTGTGTCCCAGGTAACTCACATTCAATGCCAGGAACACACATTTTCCGTGTTTCAACCGCAGCCCTGCGTCTGAGAGCCTCTTCAGCACCCGTTCTAAATTAGCCAGATGCTCCACCTCCGTAGCCCCCGTGATCAAAATATCATCAAGGTACACTGCTACGTGTGGAATCCCCTGCAGCAAAGTGTCCATTGTCCTTTGGAAAATGGCAGGGCTGGACGCCACTCCAAACAGCAGGCGATTGTACTTGAATAATCAGTTGTATGCCTTTAATTGTGACATACTCCTTTGAATCCTCGTTGAGCAGCAGCTGTTGGTAGGCGTGGCTCACGTCCAGTTTTGTGAACAGATTACCCCCTGAAAGGGTCGCAAACAGATCATCCGCCCATGGCAATGGGTACTCCTAGAGACCCGATTCACTGTAAATTTATAATCCCTACATATCCTCTCCATTTTGTCTACCTTCAAAACTGGAACAATGGGAGTCGCCCACCTTGAAAACTGGACAGGCTTAATAATGCCCAGCCTCCTCAGCAATTCCATTAGCACAGAAAAAGTGTCCCAACCTTTCCTCATACTCCGGCCAGTCCTCTATTCCTTCCAGAAATTCACCGATGGTTCCAAACGTAGCCATCTGAAATGTGAAGCTCCCGTTCGAAAAATGTGCTGATATGTTCACGAAACCAGTTCACCTCATCGCCAAAAATATGTAGTAACTCCTACTTTGAAAAAGGCACACTCAGCAACTTCATGTCCAAGAAACAACTTTATCTCGAACTTCAAAACCGTTACGTATAAACAGAGGCTTCCACAACCTGTACAGCATGACAGGCACACTATATACCAAACACACTGGAAGTAAAAAGAAACGGAAGTAAAACCCCCCATTTCCTAATTAGCTCTAACTTACTTTTAATAATGCTCACATTACAACAAAAGGGAAATTTCAAGTCCATAAGAGTGAGTGACATGATTCATGGAAGGACCAAGACAGGGTCAGATTCTGAGTGATTCACTCTGTTACTATTACACTTCTCCTGCTGAGTTTTTTTTCCCAACACTTTGTTTCAGATTCAGAGTACCAAATGAAAACAACGTAGCCAGTGCCAAAGTCAGTTCTGACACCCAACATACCAGTGGCATGCATACGCCAAGGTGTCAGTGCCAGCACAACAGGTGGCATTTCAATGTATTGTGTGACTTCCTACTGAAGCAAGCTCATCAATCTTAAGACACCACAGTTAAAACCGACAAGCGGTACCCTGTTGATATTTGGTACATACAGAAGTCAAGAGAGAGGTGATCTCTGAAGATGGTAAACCTAGAAAATCAAGAGAGTGATGAAGTGGAATTAATTGCAGAAGACCAGAAGTTCACACCAATGGGACTGATGCAAATACGCCCTGATAAAATCCTATAGGTAGCCCAAAGAACGAATCTATGCCACTATCACAGCTGGTAGAGTTTGTGACCCACAGCACCAGAATCCCAGCTTCAAAGCTGACCTCTGGCAAAGTGTGGAGTTTGCATCTCCTCCCTGTGATTAGGTGGGTTTGTCCCCACTTCCCAATTGCCTTTAGAGTGTAGGTGAGTGGTGGGGTCCAAGGGAATTGATAGGTACATGGGAAGAATGAAATGGGATTAGTACAGGATGGCTGCTCAGTGGTCTGAAGGTTCTGCTTCTTTCAATGCTGCATGAATTGAAGTACTAGAGGCCTGGCACAATAAAGTAGAGACAAATCCTTTATCTCACTAACTTCTGACGTGATAGGGGGCAATGCTGTCGAGAATTGTAGCTCCTAATCACGTGGGGTCATGATGGTGGAGACACTGCAAATCAGAGAAACAGCTGTAGAGCTGGATTCAGAAGCTCACGTAGAGTCCAGGAGAGTTAAGAGCTGAGAGTTGAGAGTTGAGTAGTTGTTACGTACCCCGTAACTGGGTTGCCAAACCAGCAGAAATGGACCACTAGTTGGAGTCTGGATTACTGGAAACTAATAAAGTTTTATTAAAGAAATAAGTAACACAGTACTCTAATCATAAGGATATAAATGCAACAGGTTAGCAGTGATAAGACACACATGTACACAGAACTACGGTAATAGGAATCAACCAAGCTCCATCGCAGTCTGGGGTAAAATGATCAGTCTCTAGTGACGCAGAGTTCAGTTCAGCTTAGTACAGTTCGCAGTAATCGCTGTTGTGCTGTTGGGGAGAGAGAGAGAGAGAGAGAGAGAGAGAGAGAGAGAGAGAGAGAGAGAGAGAGAGAGAGAGAGAGAGAGAGAGAGAGAGAGAGAGAGAGAGAGAGAGAGAGAGAGAGAGGTGCAAATTTTGATTCAAGCAGACCTTTGATGTTCTTCGCAGTTGTCTTTCGGGTGGACCCTTTTATGTCTTCTATCCCGCTGTGGTCACCGACTGTGACCCCTCCGTTCCGGATACGACCGTTCTTCCGTGGTGAACCCGGCACCCAGGCAAGGGCGGACGCGCACACCAGGTTCCCACCGATCGTACCTTTTCACCCTGTGAGTCTATGGTCGGTTCCCTTGAACCAGACCTCCAACTCCCACCAACTTGTGGGGGCACACCGCTCTTCCAGGGTCTCGTTATCTCGTGATCTCGTGGTGTGTGTCATGTCTTAGTGAACCTGTTCTTTTAATCCCCCTGCTGGGGTATCGCCTGTTCATCAAACTTCAAACAGTTCAGGTTCAAAGCAACCGGTCTGTCAATATTCTGAATTGTGTCTCTTTTCGTTAATCTCTCTCCTCTCTCATTAACATTTTGAACGTTTCTCCATTTGTCTCCTTTATCTCTCTCTCATTAGCATCAATCTTCTGATAACTTGGTTTTTCGTCACACCCCTATCCTTCAAATGATTTTTACTGGGATAAAAATTATGGGCATGAATACGTTATCAGATACACGCTAATATACAGGGTCATCAGCTATTCGGCTAATACAGGGAACTTTAAGTTTTCAGCACCTTGACAGACAGTCAGCAATCACATTGTCTGTTCCTTTTATATGTGTTATTTTAATACCAAATTCCTGTAAGACCGGGCTCCAACTTAGCAGCCTTTTGTTTTTATCCTTCATAGTGGCCAAAAACACTAATGGGCTGTGATCAGTGTAAATTTTCAGTGGTTTCCATGCCGGACAAATATAACAAAGGTCGTCCCACACAAACTTCGCATTCTTTTGCAAGAGCTTAGTAAGAGGGAGGGTAATATCCGCAAAGTTTTTGCAAAACTTCTGATAGTACCCCACCATCTCCAAGAACCTTCTCAGGGCTCTCTTGTCTGTCGGGGTGGGAACTTCAGAGATAGCCTGCACCTTAGCCTGCATCGGTGCCAGCTGCCCCTGTCCTACCGCAAATCCCATATAAGTGACCTTCGCGTGGCCGAATTCACTTTTTGTGAGGTTCACTGTCAGGCTGGCATCAGACAGCTTTTTAAACAGTTCCCCTACTGCCACAATGTGCCCCTCCCACGTGTCACTCCAGACCACTAAATCGTCAATATATGCTTCTGCGTTCTTTAGCCTTTTTATCACTGAATTAATCATCCTATAGGGGTGTTGCGTACTAGGCTGACCTGATGTGACAACAACACCATGTACCGGCTCTTTGCATCGCCTCGGGACATCCGGACATACGTCTGCGTGCCGGTTAATTAGCTCTCTCAGCGGCTCGCTCTGTTCGGGGGTTAAGGGAGAGACCTTATCAGCAAAGCTGGCCAAAACAATAGAGTTCTCCCATTTAGTCGGCACCATACTTATCTTTTCAAAATGGATTTTCCCCTTATCAGGTGGCACCCTAGCCTCATTAATTTTCGTGATAACACCGACTAGGTCTGCTCGCTTATTGTGGCAAGCTGTTAACATATCAATAGACTGTAACTGTGTGGGCTCACATCTACAATACTCAATAATATCCTCCCTCATGCTCGGCCAGTAAAACTCTTTCATAATACTATTGACTGTCTTCTTCACCCCAAAATGTCCACTGAGGGGTATCTTGTGGGCCAGGTTAAAAATCTCATCCCCATAAATTTTTGGCACTACTACCTGGTGCACCACCCCCCATTCCTCATCTGCGAGCATGGTACTTGGTCTCCATTTCCTCCTTAGTACTCCCTTCTTCACATAATAGCCCACTGGCTCCATTTTTAATTCTGCTTCGGAGAGAGCTGTCTCCGTCAAAACCATCAGCTCCTCGTCTCGTTCCTGTGCCTGTATAAATTCCTTCCTCGCTAATGATAAATCTACCTCAACTCCCTCACTTCCTTCCTCTCTACTAACCCCTCCTGGTACAAGGCTTCTCACTTTCTAACCCCTCCTGGTACAAGGCTGGTAAAAACATCTCAGCTAAATCTACATTCGCTTTGGCAGCCTTTCTGGACATGCGCCGAGTCACTGCGCAAACGGGATAAACCTGTGAGTGCAGGGGTGGGGCTTCAATGTTTGTCAGTTTTACTGCTGGGTACACCTCTCCACCGGTGAGGTCATTACCGAGTAAGACCTCCAGGTCTTCCATCGGTAATTCGGGCTCACCCCTATCGTGACCGATCCGGAGACCAAGTTGCTTTTTAGGTGTATCTGGTGCAAAGGTACTGCTTCAGTCCCTTTCCCAATGCCTTTTATCACCCTGACCTCCCCAGTCTCGGTCTCTGAACTGAAGTCTAAAACACTCCTTAAGGTCAGTGACTGACAAGCTCCAGTGTGTCTCCAGATCCGTACTGGAACCGGGTTTAACCCCTCCTTCACCAACACCAATCCGGCCAAAATAAACTTCTGGCACCCTTCCTGAACTTTATCAGACCTCTTCTCCCCTAGCGGTTTGTTTGCCAGCTCAATAGAGCCAGTCGGAGTCATTTTTCCTTTCCCCGTCTCCTTCTTTGGGGCAAAGCACCTGGACACAAAATGACCGGCTTTCCCACAATTATAGCATAAGACCCCAGGAGACTTCCTACCAAACTGCTTCCTGTCTTCCTTATCCTTCTCACTAGTGCCTGGCTTACTTTCTGGCTTTTCCAGCGGACTCTCTCCACCCTCTCGACTACCCTTGTGGTAGCTTTTACTCGGGGTAAACTTCGCTTTGAGTGTTAACGCGTATTCATCCGCTAACTTAGCAGTTGCGGCTAAGGTTTCTGCCTCTTTCTCATCTAGGCAGGATCTCATACCCTCAGGGACACAACTTTTAAACTGCTCAATCAGTGTTAGCTGTAGCGGTCTGTCGTAATCCCCATTGACCCCTTTCGAGGCGCACCAACGCTCACAATACATCTGCATCTCACAGGCAAACTCTAAATACGTGCGGCCCCACTGCTTCCTCATATTCCGGAACCTCTGTCAGTATGCCTCCGGGACCAACTCATAAATCCTGAGTATCGCCTCTTTCACCACATCATACCTCTGGGCATCTTCTGCGGACAATGCTGAGTAAGCTTGCTGAGCCTTCCCTTTAAGTACGCTCTGAAGCAAAACAGCCCACTTATCCCTCAGCCAGTCCTGACTTGCAGCGACTTTTTCAAAATGTAGAAAGTACCGATCAACATCAGCCTCCTCAAATGGGGGAACCAGCCTAACCTCCGGGGTCGCTTCAGCTCAGTTCAGTTCAGCTTAGTACAGTTCGCAGTAATCGCTGTTGTGCTGTTGGGGGGGTGGGGGAGAGAGAGAGAGAGAGATGCAAATTTTGATTCAAGCGGACCTTTGATATTCTTCGCAGTTGGCTTTCGGGCGGACCCTTTTATGTCTTCTATCCCACTGTGGTCACCGACTGTGACCCCTCCATTCCGGATACGACCGTTCTTCCGTGGTGAACCCGGCACCCAGGCAAGGGCGGACACACACACCAGGTTCCCGCCGATCGTACCTTTTCACCCTGTGAGTCTATGGTCGGTTCCCTTGAACCAGACCTCCAACTCCCACCAACTTGTGGGGGCACACCGCTCTTCCAGGGTCTCGTTATCTCGTGATCTCGTGGTGTGTGTCATGTCTTAGTGAACCTGTTCTTTTAATCCCCCTGCTGGGGTATCGCCTGTTCATCAAACTTCAAACAGTTCAGGTTCAAAGCAACCGGTCTGTCAATATTCTGAATTGTGTCTCTTTTCGTTAATCTCTCTCCTCTCTCATTAACATTTTGAACGTTTCTCCATTTGTCTCCTTTATCTCTCTCTCATTAGCATCAATCTTCTGATAACTTGGTTTTTCGTCACACCCCTATCCTTCAAATGATTTTTACTGGGATAAAAATTATGGGCATGAATACGTTATCAGATACACGCTAATATACAGGGTCATCAGCTATTCGGCTAATACAGGGAACTTTAAGTTTTCAGCACCTTGACAGACAGTCAGCAATCACATTGTCTGTTCCTTTTATATGTGTTATTTTAATACCAAATTCCTGTAAGACCGGGCTCCAACTTAGCAGCCTTTTGTTTTTATCCTTCATAGTGGCCAAAAACACTAATGGGCTGTGATCAGTGTAAATTTTCAGTGGTTTCCATGCCGGACAAATATAACAAAGGTCGTCCCACACAAACTTCGCATTCTTTTGCAAGAGCTTAGTAAGAGGGAGGGTAATATCCGCAAAGTTTTTGCAAAACTTCTGATAGTACCCCACCATCTCCAAGAACCTTCTCAGGGCTCTCTTGTCTGTCGGGGTGGGAACTTCAGAGATAGCCTGCACCTTAGCCTGCATCGGTGCCAGCTGCCCCTGTCCTACCGCAAATCCCATATAAGTGACCTTCGCGTGGCCGAATTCACTTTTTGTGAGGTTCACTGTCAGGCTGGCATCAGACAGCTTTTTAAACAGTTCCCCTACTGCCACAATGTGCCCCTCCCACGTGTCACTCCAGACCACTAAATCGTCAATATATGCTTCTGCGTTCTTTAGCCTTTTTATCACTGAATTAATCATCCTATAGGGGTGTTGCGTACTAGGCTGACCTGATGTGACAACAACACCATGTACCGGCTCTTTGCATCGCCTCGGGACATCCGGACATACGTCTGCGTGCCGGTTAATTAGCTCTCTCAGCGGCTCGCTCTGTTCGGGGGTTAAGGGAGAGACCTTATCAGCAAAGCTGGCCAAAACAATAGAGTTCTCCCATTTAGTCGGCACCATACTTATCTTTTCAAAATGGATTTTCCCCTTATCAGGTGGCACCCTAGCCTCATTAATTTTCGTGATAACACCGACTAGGTCTGCTCGCTTATTGTGGCAAGCTGTTAACATATCAATAGACTGTAACTGTGTGGGCTCACATCTACAATACTCAATAATATCCTCCCTCATGCTCGGCCAGTAAAACTCTTTCATAATACTATTGACTGTCTTCTTCACCCCAAAATGTCCACTGAGGGGTATCTTGTGGGCCAGGTTAAAAATCTCATCCCCATAAATTTTTGGCACTACTACCTGGTGCACCACCCCCCATTCCTCATCTGCGAGCATGGTACTTGGTCTCCATTTCCTCCTTAGTACTCCCTTCTTCACATAATAGCCCACTGGCTCCATTTTTAATTCTGCTTCGGAGAGAGCTGTCTCCGTCAAAACCATCAGCTCCTCGTCTCGTTCCTGTGCCTGTATAAATTCCTTCCTCGCTAATGATAAATCTACCTCAACTCCCTCACTTCCTTCCTCTCTACTAACCCCTCCTGGTACAAGGCTTCTCACTTTCTAACCCCTCCTGGTACAAGGCTGGTAAAAACATCTCAGCTAAATCTACATTCGCTTTGGCAGCCTTTCTGGACATGCGCCGAGTCACTGCGCAAACGGGATAAACCTGTGAGTGCAGGGGTGGGGCTTCAATGTTTGTCAGTTTTACTGCTGGGTACACCTCTCCACCGGTGAGGTCATTACCGAGTAAGACCTCCAGGTCTTCCATCGGTAATTCGGGCTCACCCCTATCGTGACCGATCCGGAGACCAAGTTGCTTTTTAGGTGTATCTGGTGCAAAGGTACTGCTTCAGTCCCTTTCCCAATGCCTTTTATCACCCTGACCTCCCCAGTCTCGGTCTCTGAACTGAAGTCTAAAACACTCCTTAAGGTCAGTGACTGACAAGCTCCAGTGTGTCTCCAGATCCGTACTGGAACCGGGTTTAACCCCTCCTTCACCAACACCAATCCGGCCAAAATAAACTTCTGGCACCCTTCCTGAACTTTATCAGACCTCTTCTCCCCTAGCGGTTTGTTTGCCAGCTCAATAGAGCCAGTCGGAGTCATTTTTCCTTTCCCCGTCTCCTTCTTTGGGGCAAAGCACCTGGACACAAAATGACCGGCTTTCCCACAATTATAGCATAAGACCCCAGGAGACTTCCTACCAAACTGCTTCCTGTCTTCCTTATCCTTCTCACTAGTGCCTGGCTTACTTTCTGGCTTTTCCAGCGGACTCTCTCCACCCTCTCGACTACCCTTGTGGTAGCTTTTACTCGGGGTAAACTTCGCTTTGAGTGTTAACGCGTATTCATCCGCTAACTTAGCAGTTGCGGCTAAGGTTTCTGCCTCTTTCTCATCTAGGCAGGATCTCATACCCTCAGGGACACAACTTTTAAACTGCTCAATCAGTGTTAGCTGTAGCGGTCTGTCGTAATCCCCATTGACCCCTTTCGAGGCGCACCAACGCTCACAATACATCTGCATCTCACAGGCAAACTCTAAATACGTGCGGCCCCACTGCTTCCTCATATTCCGGAACCTCTGTCAGTATGCCTCCGGGACCAACTCATAAATCCTGAGTATCGCCTCTTTCACCACATCATACCTCTGGGCATCTTCTGCGGACAATGCTGAGTAAGCTTGCTGAGCCTTCCCTTTAAGTACGCTCTGAAGCAAAACAGCCCACTTATCCCTCAGCCAGTCCTGACTTGCAGCGACTTTTTCAAAATGTAGAAAGTACCGATCAACATCAGCCTCCTCAAATGGGGGAACCAGCCTAACCTCCGGGGTCGCTTCAGCTCAGTTCAGTTCAGCTTAGTACAGTTCGCAGTAATCGCTGTTGTGCTGTTGGGGGGGTGGGGGAGAGAGAGAGAGAGAGATGCAAATTTTGATTCAAGCGGACCTTTGATATTCTTCGCAGTTGGCTTTCGGGCGGACCCTTTTATGTCTTCTATCCCACTGTGGTCACCGACTGTGACCCCTCCATTCCGGATACGACCGTTCTTCCGTGGTGAACCCGGCACCCAGGCAAGGGCGGACACACACACCAGGTTCCCGCCGATCGTACCTTTTCACCCTGTGAGTCTATGGTCGGTTCCCTTGAACCAGACCTCCAACTCCCACCAACTTGTGGGGGCACACCGCTCTTCCAGGGTCTCGTTATCTCGGGATCTCGTGGTGTGTGTCGTGCCTTAGTGAACCTGTTCTCTTTATCCCCTTGCTGGGGTATCGCCTGTCCATCAAACTTCAAACAGTTCAGGTTCAAAGCAACTGGTCTGTCAATATTCTGAATTGTGTCTCTTTTTGTTAATCTCTCTCTTCTCTCATTAACATTTTGAACGTTTCTCCATTTGTCTCCTTTATCTTTCTCTCATTAGCATCAATCTTCTGATAACTTGGTTTTTTGTCACAATAGAAACTGGACACTTACTGTGAAAGATTATTGTTTCTCATTATTAAAGGAGCTCCATGATGTTTGTGGCTTGTCTGACTACCCTTTAAGAGTCGTACCATATGATCAGCTGCTCTCCATGAGTGTGTTATTACACTGTGAGAACTGAACTGACTAGTTGTCCGCACATAAACAAGATGCTATGTCCCCCTTTATAAGCTTGTTTGCTGAAAAAAGCATTTTGCTACTTTAATACCTGCTATTCTGCTGTACCTTAGGGGAAGACATTGATGGCTTAAACAGAGTTAAGCACCCCCATAGCCAGTGGATCAGATAATAACTGACATATCTAGTCGTGAATTGTGAGGAACAGCTATCAGATGACAAAAACACGCTGTGAGTGTCCACATATGCTTCAATGACAGAGCTCAGTACCCGAAGTACAAATATAAACAGCGAACAGTTTATAACCATCTTCAGCAGGGAGGGTCAAATAGTGACCCACCGGTCCCCAGCATCACAGGTGAGTCACTTTCACTTCACACGGTATCAGGTATGGTTAATTGCACTTGACATGACGAAAGCTGTGAACTTTGACATCATCCGTTTGGTGTTATGATATCTCCCAATCCCAAAGCTAACTGCAGCCCTCACCAAACTATTCCAGTAAGTTACACTTCTGGCATTCACCCAAATATAAAATTGTTCAAATAAATCCTCTTTTCAAAACGGACAATCCGATTCAGCCAGTTACCAAGTCATCAGTTTGCATGCAGTTATCAGCAGAGTGATGGAAGATGCAGTTGAAAGTTCGATCAGAGGCATTTATTCACTGCTCACCGATGTTCATTTTGGATGTTGGCAGCAATATTCGGTATAATATGGAATCACAGCCATGGTCCAAGTGCAGATAACAAAGATGAGGTGAGCACAAGTGCTCCTGTTATCGAGACATCCTCAGAACAAGCTCAAGATTAAAGAGCTTTACTCAAATTGCACTTACAGAGAACCAGGGAGAAAACAAGTCAAGTCAAGTCACATTTTATTGTCATTTTGACCATAACTGCTGGTACAGTACACAGTAAAAACAAGACGACGTTTTTCAGGACCATGGTGCTACATGAACAATACAAAAACTACACTGAACTACGTAAAAAACAACACAAAACTACACTAGACTACAGACCTACCCAGGACTGCATAAAGTGCACAAAACAGTGCAGGCATTACAATAAATAATAAACAAGACAATAGGCACAGTGGAGGGCAGTAGGTTGGTGTCAGTCCAGGCTCTGGGTATTGAGGAGTCTGATGACTTGGGGGAAGAAACTGTTACATAGTCTGGTTGTGAGAGCCCGAATACTTCGCTGCCTTTTGCCAGATGGCAGGAGGGAGAAGAGTTTGTATGAGGGGTGCGTGGGGTCCTTCATAATGCTGTTTGCTTTACGGATGCAGTATGTAGTGTAAATGTCTGTAATGGCGGGAAGAGAGACCCCAATGATCTTCTCAGCTGACCTCACTATCCACTGCAGGGTCTTACGATCCGAGATGGTGCAATTTCCGAACCAGGCAGTGATGCAGCTGCTCAGGATGCTCTCAATACAACCTCTGTAGAACGTAAAACATTCCTGCATCTGAAGTCGTACCTAGCACAAAAGTTGCAGACACAAGAGACTGCAGATACTGGAATCTGGAACAAAAAAAATAAATTACTGGAGGAATTCAGCATGTCAGGCAGTATCTGTAAAGGGAAATCATCAGTTGACATTTTAAGTCGAGATACTTCATCTGGACAAAAGTTGTAGTTGCTGGAGGTCTATCATCTCAAACCCAGGACATCACTGTGAAGTGTAGAGTTTATCTACTCTTGCTCCATTATAGAGTCAGACATCCACTGTTGATTACTTTAACATATGGTGTCAATCGCAGCACTGCAGTTATCGAGATGTGGACTATATTCATCCCTGGGTTGGTAAGTAAGAAGTAGTGTACATGCAAGACATGTTTCAATCAGTGACCATCTCCAACAAGATGCAATCAACCCGCACCCTTTCCCTGCATTTGACATTCAAATTACTATTGCCAATTCTCATTCTCATTACAGACTGAGGTCAGTATTAACTGGATCAGCTACATGTAGGTACATATCAACTGCTCTACAAAGTTTTGTCAGAGATTTGGTACTTTGCACTTCTGACTTTCCAAATTACCTATCTATAATTCACATCAGGGTTCTGATGGAAAGTCGCTCACTTCCCTGGATGATTACCGTGTGATGCCATTCGGAAACAGGTATCCCAATGATCTCTTTATGTCCTCCACTGGCTCATCAGATCTTCTTTGGCAACTGTGCAAGAATTTGTGACTACTACCTCCACAGGAAAGATAGATGCATAGAAACACTGGCACTGCCAAGTTCCTCTCCCTTTAAGTGCCATCTGGACTTGAAAACATATTGCTGTTCTTCTTCCTTGCTGGAACAAACTCCTGGAATCCTATCTAACAGTAACTACACAGCCACAAGGTTCAAGAAGATGATTCACTCTCACAAGGAAGATTGGGGATTAAACAGCTGGCATTGCCCACAACACATATATCCTGTAAATGCACAAAGATAAAGCAAATTCCAGACATCAAGGTTCAAGGTTCAAAGTATATTTATTATCAATGTATGCATGCAGTATACAACTCTTGAGATTCATCTTCTCCAGACAGCCACGGGACAAAGCAAACCATAAAAGTAGTTCAAAGAGAAACAACAACTGCGACTACCCCCCTCCCCAACATGCACACATGCAAAAAAACAAATCGTGCAAATGGCCACAAGAACCTTACGCCCATGCACAAAAAACAAATCGTGCAAATGGCCACAAGAATGGTATTCCCCGTGCACAAAAAACAAATCATGCAAATGGCCACAAGAACAGTATCCCCCGTGCACAAAAAACAAATCGTGCAAATGGCCACAAGAACGGTATCCCCCGTGCCCAAAAAACAAATCATGCAAATGGCCACAAGAACCTTACGCCCATGCACAAAAAACAAATCATGCAAATGGCCACAAGAACGGTATCCCCCGTGCACAAAAAACAAATCATGCAAATGGCCACAAGAACCTTACGCCCATGCACAAAAAACAAATTGTGCAAATGGCCACAAGAACCTTACGCCCATGCACAAAAAACAAATCGTGCAAATGGCTACAAGAACGGTATCCCCCGTGCACAAAAAACAAATCGTGCAAATGGCCACAAGAACGGTATCCCCTGTGCACAAAAAACAAATCATGCAAATGGCCACAAGAACGGTATCCCCCGTGCACAAAAAACAAATCGTGCAAATGGCCACAAGAACGGTATCCCCCGTGCACAAAAAACAAATCGTGCAAATGGCCACAAGAACGGTATTCCCCGTGCACAAAAAACAAATCGTGCAAATGGCCACAAGAACGGTATTCCCCGTGCACAAAAAACAAATCGTGCAAATGGCCACAAGAACGGTATCCCCCGTGCACAAAAAACAAATCGTGCAAATGGCCACAAGAACGGTATCCCCCATGCACAAAAAACAAATCATGCAAATGGCCACAAGAACCTTACGCCCATGCACAAAAAACAAATCGTGCAAATGGCCACAAGAACCTTACGCCCATGCACAAAAAACAAATCGTGCAAATGGCCACAAGAACCTTACGCCCATGCACAAAAAACAAATCGTGCAAATGGCCACAAGAACCTTACGCCCATGCACAAAAAACAAATCGTGCAAATGGCTACAAGAACGGTATCCCCCATGCACAAAAAACAAATCGTGCAAATGGCCACAAGGACCTAACCCCTGTATTGGAGAGGTCATGACTGTCACGTGACAGCGCTGCCCATTACCTGGTCGAAAGGCACACCACCTGCCAATCAAGGTTTGACCCCTCCTCATCCATTAATGCACACCTAACCATTGGCCCCTATAATTAGCCTTGTACATGGCCTCAGGCAATTGGCCTTCCTGTGAATTACCTGGGTGGGACCCTTTAGCCCTGCTACACTATAAAGGGTGCCACGTGTGCTAGACCCTTCCTCTTTGCCATCCGAGGGATCACCCTGCTTCACTCCAGGCTGAGAACCGTGGAACAGCGCTGGAGAAATTATTGGTGAGTTGTGCGTTGAATAGGGTTGGCAGTGTTGATACTTCAAGACTCAAAAGACCCTGTCATCAAGAGCACCCAGCCGGATGTGAGCTCAGGCAGGAAGTGGTCAGCCTGTGTAGCAGTTGATGAGTCAGAGTCTAGATTGAAGCACAAGGAGACGGTTGGGGCTATCCAGCTAGGCCGCCAGGGACTTGGATGGACAATTGGTGGTCATCTTCTACAGGTAAGGAGCGCCGTGAGCTTGTAACACAAGAAATACGAGAGGTAGAAGAGGAGAAGAGGTTAACTAAAACAGCTGGCCTGGCCAAACAAGGGGCTTGGACCTGGTGGGAAAGTGTTGAACAACGGCAACTATCTTTGAATGTTCTGTGGCAGGTGGAACCGCTCCGTATTTCTTTTCTATGCAGAGCAGCATATGATCTGCTCCCAACACCTGCCAACCTCAGCACCTGGTATGAAGATAAGACAGACAGGTGTGCTGCTTGTGGCGAGAAGGGAACACTTCAACATATTTTGAGTGCATGCAGAGTCAATCTTTCCAGTGGCATGTACACTTGGAGACATAACAACGTTCTCAAAGTTGTAACAGAAGCAGTTGAGCAGAGAGTACTGCAGCACAACTTATCTCATGCCCCATGCTGCACAGAACATCGCATTTGTGAAAGAAGGCTCCTAGTCAAGGGTGCACAGCGCAGGCTCACAATCAACCATACTTTCTTCAGCCAATGATTGGTATATCAAGGCCAACCTGGACAGGAAAGGCAGTTTCCTGGAGCAAATAGCTTTCACCACATTGCGTCCAGATATAATCGTATGGTCTGACACCAGTAGAGAAGCGGTTATTGGTGAACTCACAGTCCCCTGGGAAGACAACATCGATGAAGCCCATGAGTGCAAGTTAACCAAGTATGCAGAATTAAGATCAGAGTGCAAAGACAGAGGGTGGAAGGTCTCACGCTATCCATTCGAAGTAGGCTGCTGTGGGTTTATTGTGTTCACTTTCCAGAAGTGGCTGCGTGACCTTGCCTTCACTAGAAGAGAGATCAAATCAACCAGCAGGGCTGTAGCTGAGGCAGCAGAGAAAGGATCATCATGTGTGTGGACCAAGTATGTCCAGAGGGGCAGATAGTCAGACAGTGTATACATATCTTGCAAACCCTTCAGTAGTTGCACAGACACCTGAAGAGCAGACTATCTGTTGGATGGAAGTGACCAACAACTTTGATAGAAGCAGATGCCAAGTTTTTAAGCTCACCAGTGGGAGGTGGTGCTTTAGCACTGCTGGCCCACCACCTCAAGGGAGTCCTGATCATAAGTGGGCCAAAACTCCTGAAGACAGGTGGCTGATCAACTGATGATCCCACTGGTGATAGCACAGGACAGTTAACATCTTAGTCTACATGTATTTTTAATTCTTTGTCCCTAAAAGCAGAGAGTAGTGCCTGCACAGAGTTAAGGGGTGGTGGGTATCGTATTGACTTTTCCCTTGGTTGTAAGAGTGTGTGCATGTGCATGTATTTTGTTCCCACATGATTTTCCCACGTTCGTTATTAATCGTCTGCTTGCGCTTTATTGCTGATCCGACTACTGTAAATTGTGTGCGTGTGTTGCTATTTTCCCACATTTGCCTTCTGTAAATATAATCCTTTACACCAAGACTGTGTCCAGAGTCCTCGCCTTTGAGACCTATCAAATCTTTTTCCTCACTTACAACAACCCCTCATGCACAAAAAACAAATCGTGCAAATGGCAACAAGAACCTCAAAACCCAAACCCCCATTCGCACAAAAAAAACAATTTGCACAAACAGCAACAAGAAAGAATAAGGGTAAAAGAATCTAAAAGCACAAAACTGAGAGTCCAAGTGAACTACAGTCCAAAGCATGAATCGTAAATCCAGAACTTCAGTCTCACCCTCCAACAGCATTGAGGGATATAGAGGCCATTTGAACACAAGGACCTTCCCTCGGCAACATCTTCATAGTCATTGAATTAGAGTATACAGCACAGAAACAAGCTCTCCAACCCAACCCATTCACGACCTCCAAGATGACTATTGAGTTACTCCCTACATTTACCTGTATTGGTCTCATCCATCACCTTTTCTAGCTTGTCTAATTCGAATGTCGTTATTCTACCTGCCTCTACGGTTTCCACTGGCAGCTCATTCAGCACACACAACAAGCTTAGTATGGAAAGGTTTCCCCTTGGGTCCACTTTCATTCAGTCTTTCCTGTCTCACCTTAAATCTATGCCATTTAGTTTTAGACTCTCCTACCCTGGGAAAAGGTTTGAGGCCCTCCTCCTTATCTATGCCCTTGTGATTTTATACACTCTCTTTTCAATCTTTGGACCTCACTTTAATTCTCCCTTGAGATAACATGGCTGGACCTGTGGGTGTGATCATGCTGCACAGGGCATCATGTTGTGCGGCAAATGTGATAGACCAGCTGGACGTTTCTTGCCTTCATTAAGACTGAAATTTGTTTCTAGTCACCTGTGTGTGGGAGGATATTGGCTGTGGGTTGCATCACTACTCTCGCAGTTCGCTTGGCTCCGATGGAGCTGAGCCCATCTGGCAGCTGCTATTCACTTACGCATTAAGTACAGGATAATTTTTCTCCCCCATACATGAGCTCACAATAGCAGAGAAGGAGGGCAAATTAAAATGGGGTGAATTAGAAAGAGAAATAAAGTGAGAGAAATGAAGACCCATTTGAGAGAAGATAACACAAGAAATTCTGCAAATGCTGGAAATCCAGAGTAACGCATACAAAATGCTGGAAGAACTCAGCAGGTCAGGCAGTATCTGTGAAAAGGGATAAAGAGTCGACATTTTGGGCCGAGACCCTTCATCGAGACTCTGATGTCTGATAAGAGAGAGGAAAATCTGGAGACAGAAAGAAAAAGTAAGCAGTACGAAATCTTTAGTCCACCTCCAATGACAATTTGACAACTTGAGGAATTAAACTGAATAGTTTAAATTGTAAATTGGTAAATTTGTTTATTACTGTCATATGTATCAAGGTACAGTGAAAAACTTTGTTTTGCATGCCATATGTACAGATCAATTCATGACAACCGCGCATTGAGCTAGTACAAGGGAAAGCAATAACAGAATGCAGAAGTGTTACAGCTTCAGAGAAAGTGCAGTACAGGTAGACATTAAGATGCAAAATCTAACAAAGTAGATGCGAGTTCAAGAATTCATCTTATCATACTAACGGACGGTCAATAGTCTTACAATTAACCATCTTGAAGTATGAAATTGAATGGTTTAAATTGTACCTTTTCTTGGATAGAGAGGCCAATTTTTATTGCATTAACAATTAGGATGCCATTAAAAAAGTACTTATGTTGTTTAGTTACAACCCTGTCAGTAATAAGATTAATGTACAAATCGAAAAAGCTTTCAAATAACAGGGAGGTTCAAGATGAGAAGCCCTATATACAAGGGAAAAAAATAGAGCAACATAAATCAACCAGCGAGTTCCAAGATATCTACTATTACTGCTTCTGTCTGGGTCCTCTGAATTTCCTGCAGATCTGAGCATTAATAATGCGTGTGTCATTAGCACAATAAATTTTTCCAGCCATTACTCAGTTCAAAAATTGATGCCACCAAGTACTACTTTAAAGGAATATGCAATGAGCAGGACTAGAAGGTTCACTATACTGGTGTGTAAATGAGAAAAAAAAATTCTGAACTCAATTTTGGAATCACAGAAACAGAGAGCAGAGGAAAAGGCAATTCAGCCAAATTTATCCACGCTGACCAGTGTGTATCCTTTCCACATTAATCCCATGTCCCAGACGCTGGCCCATCACTTTCTATACTATGGTGATTCAAGTACACATCTAGACACTTCTTAAATGCTGTCAGTGACCCAGCTTTTCTGGCTGTACATTCTAGGTAGTTACCACTTTCTGAATGAAGAGAATCCCCTTATATTCCCTCTAAATCTCTTCCCACTTATCACAAATTTTCATCCTCTTGCTTTATCTAGTCCTGATATGGGAAAATGTTTCCTACAGTCTAGTCTATCTATATTCCTCTATCATGTCCCCTCTTAATCTCATCTGAGCTTCTTCACACTCTCTCCTTATAAATTAAGTTCTCTATCCCAGTTCTGTTTAAATCAGAGATGCAAGAAGTTATACAGATGCTAGAAATCTAGTGCAACACACACAAAAATGCTGGAGGAACTCAACAGGTCAGGCAGCAACTGTAGAGGGAAATACACAATCCATATTTTAAGCTGTGACCCTTCATTAGGATATTTTAAATCAGTAATATTTGAAAAGCAGTCATGAATTTCTAGACCAGAAACTGTTGGGTAGCCCTTTGTAGCACCATTCTACATCAGCTTGACAATACACTATTTTATTTATCTATTATAGTTGCTACACATTTGACATTAAGAGCCAACACTAATGTAGATACATGCACATTAAAAGCAGCACTCTTTCAGTGTTGCTGTTTTATGAATGGATGCTCTAATGAAGGAAGAAGGAAAGTAGAGTTCTTCTAAGGGATTGCAGAGGCTGGGACAGGCTGGCGGGAGAACAATTTTCACTGAGAGCATGGCCATTTGTTTAAAGGGGCGGGAGTCCTCAGTGCAGCAATAAGTGGAAAATAGCAATATGTAGTGGAGGTCAATGACAGGAACCTGGAATGAGCGTGGGAAGTCGCTGTAGACATTACCTGGATCATCACGGGGAAAATCAGCACAGGCACAGCCGAGATCTGAGACTGTCGGAGATGACAGATCTCAGGTTAGATTGTGTTGGTAAAGCTTTGTCTGTGTGGACATCACTCCTTAGAGAAGATTAGCTATGAACATGAGACTCTGTAATCTGCATGTGATGGGTCTTCTGACATGTCCAAATGAACCACACATGCTCTGAAACTGTAAGTCTAGATTCTACATTTTGTTTTATTTTTCTCTTTTGTGCTCCCTTAGTGTACTTGTGTATGGAATGATCTGTCTGGATGGAATGCAGACAAAAGCTTTTCACTGTGCCTCAGATGTGTTAATAATATACCAACTACCAAGCACATGGTCCTGCTAACTGCCTGTATTTTCTCTGATGTTTATGGTCCTTTTGCATTTCATCTAACAAAAAAGCATTAAGAGCAGACAGATAGCTCTTGGAAGTCAGAAAGATTGTTGACGATGCTGCAAGTAAAGGTTAGTCTCAGCAGTGAGTAGAGTTAGCACTGTGCCTTGAGAGTTCTGTGGAGTATGTTGGCAATGATTGCAATTTCAATGTACGTCCTTTAACGCAGCATGATTTCAGGGCAATCAATGTTTATAAAAGCTGTTTGTCTTGAAAATAGATGAGTTATTTCATTTCAAAGAAGCATTGTTGAAAACTATACTGCAAAATTTGTTTGTACTGTTGTTGAAGTCGTTTCAGAAAAATCTTAGGTTAGAAGACTTTCTCTGATGTTGACAAAAATCCTACTAGAAAGTTAAGGATCTTGAAATAGGCACAATATTGTTTAATATATTTATTACAAAATTCTGAAAAAAAAACAGAGCCAGATAGTATTTGTAGAAAGAAAAACAGTTGACATTTTAGATTCAAGATTCTCTGATGAAGGAACTCGCTCCTGAAAAGTTAAGTTTTCTTTTCCTCAGATTCTGCCTGATTTGTTGAATATTTTTAGTATTTTCAGAAGTTTTATTTGAAATTCACGGTGTCTGCTTTTTTTTAACTTTCACAATATTACTTAACTGTGGTTTAGGGCTTTTGCTAAGTGTTTCACACCACCTTTTCAGCATGGTGAGAAGATTCCAGGCTACCAGCATTTATCCCAATGTCATTATCTATAATCTGATCATTCTGGCTCTGTGCAAAATTTTTTGATTTGTTGAATTCATTTCCATTCTGAAGAGAAATCCTACAGAATAGCACATATTTACTGTCCTTTGGCATTCAGGGATGCCACAAGCCAGGTGTGAGCAAATGAATCCTCACAAACAACAGAATGTAATCCATTAGTACCATTCTGAAGTGGCTGAAGTTTTAAAGAGAATCAAAATTGTAATATTTTAGCAAATTCATGAATAAGATTGCAATGATAAGGGTAATGGTCTGGAACTACCCCAGGAAGTTAGACTCTGACATCAATCACTCACGTTATTTTTTGTTTCCTGGACAATTTGCTCCATGTTAATAGTGCACACTACAATTAAATCATTACCCATTGTTGCTTTGTCCTTGCTACGTCTTTTATTATGAGCTGATGAGCAATATTATTTTATATTTTTAAATAGCATTTTAGTTGCTAGCTTTATCTAAACTTTACAAAATATTTCATCTTTTATTTCATATTCTGTGTAGTATTTAGCATGATAATTTAAAAAAAAATATTTATTTCCTGTTTTATCTTGCCTGTAAATTGTTCAAAGCAATAAATTGCTTAGCCTGCTTGATGCTGTCACTGCTATTAGATGTCACAAATGCTTGACAACAGCTGACTTTGGGGGTGGTGAAATTCATTTCACTGAGATTGTTAGATCTTTCCAGGCAGTTCTTTTCAGATTAGCAGCAAGTATTGTTATTATATTACTGATGGGAAAGAGTGAGCCATGCCGCCTAGTAACTTATGTCAGTTTACCCTTTCCTCTCATCTTTTAATAATATAGAACCAATGACCATACACTCATGGCTACTTTATTAGGTACAGGAGAGAAACCTAGTGTGGTCTTCTGTTGCTGTAGACTATCTATATCAAGGTTTGATGTGTTGTGCGTTCAGTGATGCTCTTCTGCACACCACTGTTGTAATGCACCGTTATTTGAGTTACTGTCACCTTGAACCAGTCTGGCCATTCTCCTCTGACCTCTCTCATTAGCAATATGTCTTCACCCGCAGAACTGCTACTCACTGGGTGTTCTTTTGTTTTTTGCACTATTCTCTGTAAACTCTAGAGACCTTTATGCACGAAAATCCCAGGAGATTATCAGATTCTGAGATACTCAAACCACCCTGTCTGGCACCAGAAATCATTCCATGGTCAAAGTTACTTAGATCATACTACTTCCCCATTCTGATTATTGGGACTGAAAAACAACTGACCATGTCTGCAAGCTTTTATGCATCGAGTTGCTACCACATGATAGGCTGATTAGATATTTGAATTAACGAGTAAGTGTACTGGTGTACCTAATAAAGTAGCCAGTAGCCACTGAGTGTAATTCCTACTTTTACATTTCATCCTGCCTACAGGGTTTTTAGTAGTACTTCAATCATAAATATCAATTATTAACCACTTACCTCCACCTTCCTGGAAAACCAAGAATATAGTCAAGAAAGAAAAATTAGTCGTGATGTGAAAATGAAAAAGAGCCATTTAAATCAAGCCCCCTGATCCCCAAAGAGGTAGCTCTTTGGAAATAAAATTGTTCAAAATGCCATGAGTGTATCAGACTGATTATTTAATCAGAAGAGAGCTGGACAGTGAAAGAAGTGAACACTTAAAAATACAGGAAAGGAAAGGTACGTCGCATCTGGAGTTTCTCCGGTTAGTGGACGATTTCCCTCCACGCCTCTCTGACGTAGTGGGGAACCGTGTATGAGGCAAGTTACAGCAGTGATTTGCCATTGCCTTGTGAAGGGTGAGTTTCCAAAGAGATCACCAGCTCGTAACCCAGCACAGATGGAAAGCATGCAGGGGAGCCGGCTGGATTCGAACCCGTGACCTTTCGTCCCGAAGTCCGGCGCTGATGCCACTACACCACCAGCCGGGTCTTAAAGATACAACAGCTATTAAAATGTTACAATATAGATGAGGCAACTTCAGGCTTACCCCAAAGTTGCTGACCAGCTCAGATGGTCGCTTACATAAAGTCTTAAGTTGCAGCTCTAGTTTAGTCTGTGAACAGTATTAAGTGCCCTGACATTTATCATTAATTACGTTTGGAAAACATGCCATATTGTACTATCAGTGCATTGATGCTATTGAATTCAAGTGCCACTATACTGTGTGTCTGAGGCAGTGGCCTAAGGTGAATTTCCCAATGAATGAGATGAAGCCATCATTGGTTAACAACTGCCCTGATGATTGTTAGAGAGCTGATTGAAAATTCAATTGCCTGCCGTTCTCTTCATGGAAGATTTTGGATGTCATTTTGTGAATAATGCATCATTTAGCAGCCTCTGTTAACAGACAACGCAAGTGAGTGAGTCATTGTTGAGCGCTACTTACAGCTAAATCACCTTTCCCTATTCATTTGCGGCTGAAGGATTGAAGATGACTTTTCAAGGGGAACAAGACACTCTGTGATTTACTTTGTCAAGGTGTCACTGATACTCTACCACTGTTCTCTGACGATGCCATCTGAAAAAGAAAGAATTCAGTAGCATTTCACGTATTGGATACATTATTGGAATTTCCAAGAGAAAGGGATTGCTTGGTCGTTGGGATAATAATTGTGCCTCAAGCTATGGTGCTTAGCAATTAGGACTAAAGTAGCATACTGAAAGCATACGTTTAAATGGCTGCTATAATGGGTGCAATTACCAGTGGGCAAAAGAACCTTTCCTTCCTAGACAACCCTTCAAAATCACAAATGATGGATGGGCTTCCACTCCAGCTGTGTAGTTTGCTGGGTGGCCGTTAAGGGCAAAGAGCCAACAGATAAGTGTGGAGGTGTTTGACAAAGAAACTGAGTGAGTAGTCTGAGAGTGAGTGCACTCATTCTGCTGTTAATGCTGGGCTTCTGCATGCTCCCATTGAACGGACTTGAGGTTCTCAAGACATTCTTGAAGACACATTCTCTACTTTGAGTGGTTATGGACCTGCAATTTCCCTGAGCCCCTCGGACTCTTGTGTCACAACCACGGATTCGGCCGCGCCGTAGATACGGCACCAGGTTCGCATAAGGCCCGAGTGCTGAGTGAGAGACATTGAAGCAGGTCGATAGTTCACAAAACTTTAATGCAAACAGTGTTATAGGGAAAATAAAACAATAAACATTGGGCCAAACAGGGCCGTTAACTAAACCTCTGAAACAGGAATCAAAGCCTACACTGCGGCTGAAAAGAAAATCTAATTATTAAACAAATACCGCTAGTGTTCAGAATCAGTTGACCAGACAGTCCAATTTCTCAGGCAAGGCCGATGCAAACAAAAGCAAAGCATTGTTGTGCTCTGTCCACGTCTCGACAAGTACTACGACAACAAGTATGGAGTTAAATACTATCATGATTAAGTAATAATTAGCTGACACATGCAAATTCACAAGCACAGTCGTTATATCTACTGTGCTGCCAAATCCATGGTTATGACACCTTGTGTTTTTTTCATCGAGGCTTTGAGCACATCTTGAATCAATTTCTCTGTCTGCCTGGTTGTCTTTTGCCATGATGGAGCTCTGAATAGATTGTCTGTCTCAGGATTTATGCAATGGTGGAATGAAACTGCAGTTGAGAGCAATTAGGGTTCATTGTTTTGCTTTTGGTCTGGAAGAGTAAACTGACATCAGTTCATTTATCCTGCTAATGGATTTGGAGGATTTTACAGAGACCCATTGGTGGTCTCATTCTAGGTACCAGCTGTATTACTTTGAAACACACAGGAGGGCAAGGATCACTGTTGCCATATCAGGTTTGAAGGCTTGATCTTCAAACACTTTTCTCCTCACGTGGCTACCAATAATTGCCTTCTTTGAGATAACCATCATCACGTTTCTCAGGGAAGCAGCTGGACCTACCACACAATGTCTGCAGTCTGTTACATCTTACTCCAGTGGAGTCACACATGGCGTCAGCCTTGGCTCAGTGTTAGCATTCTCACTTCTGAAGCAGAAGGTTTAAGTCCCGCTCCAGAGATATCAGCATGGTTCTGAGAATGTATATGTTTGCTTGAGATGTTAAACAGAAAGCCATCTGCTTACTTGGGTAGATTTACAAGAACCTGTGGCTCTATTTAAAGAAGAGCATGGAAGCCCTCAGCAGTCTCAGTCAATACTTAGCCCTTCATCAACAAAGTAATGAATCTTGCACCAGGTTTTGACTTTCTTTCTAAAAAAAAACAGATGCTGCTTCAATGGTGTTTCATTTCAGGATGTCTTGTTGTGTGTAAAGCATTATTAAACTGCAAGTAATTCTTCCTTTCCATGTGGTATCCTGCTTTTCAAAGGGAATCCACAACATTCATGAAGGGAAAACACGTGCGGTGTGTTAATATTCATGTACATCTGCTACCATTATATAGGGTGAATGTTTGATGTCTCCCATCTGTAACCTCTGTATCCCAAGCTACTGAGCACGCTGAGCAATTTCAAAACTGCAGAAAATATATTTTGGACTAGATGCCTCATTTTTTCCTTAACTCTCAGCAGCCGCTCTGAAACAATACTTGTAAGAACAGATGGGAACGATTAGGTTTGTGTCACTGTTCATGAGCCCATAATTGAAAACATTGATCTGGGTTTTCTGATTATAAGTTGACAGTTATATTGTGGCAACACACACAAAATGCTGGAGGAACTCAGCAGGTCAGGCAGCATCTGTGGAAGGGAAAGAACATCAACGTTTCAAGATGAAACCCTTCGTAATGTTGATTGTTTATTTCCACAGATGCTGCCTGACCTCCACCATTTTGTGTGTCTTGTTTTGGATTTCCAGCATCGCCAGAATCTCTTGTGTTTGTAAGTTATGCCTGGAAGTGCCAGCACTCTTTGGATTATCTCCAAAGAGCAGCAAGTGCCCCTGATGGCGTGCTTCACCTTTCTTCCTAGACAGTGACATTGAGCTCATGCTTAAGCTCAGCATGACAGCACAATCCTGTGGCTTTTGCAAGCTCTTTCTCACACAGGATACAATCAGACTGCGCAACCCTGGAGGGTAGTCGGGGAGGTGGTGTGGTTGAGCGGGGATGTGCGAGGGGGAAGCTGACAAGTATCTAGGTCTCACTGTGTCTGGTGAAGGAGCAACCTTAAATGCATGCTGCAACTGACTGTGAGAAGCCAGAGTAATGCTTCCTAACCTAGCATAGTACACAGAAACTTATTGTAAACTGTTACATTTTGGGAGGTTAAAGGTAAGAGAAAAGTATATGGTAAATGCCAGCACACTGAGGAGCATTGATGTAAGAGGTATTTTGGAGTTCCAAGTCCATAACTCCCTGAAAGTGGCAATACAGGTAGACAGGATGTCAAAGAAGGCATAGGGCATGCCTGCCTCCATCATTTGGGTGCTGAGTATAAAAGTTGGAAATCCATGTTACAAGTTGAATAAACCTGTGGTAAGCTCACATGTGCAGTGCTGTTTGCAGTTCTGGAACGATGTGAAGGTTCACTGGAATGTTGCCTGGGTTGGAGAACATCAGCAATCAGAAAAGGGAAGGCAAACTTGGATTATTTTCTCTGGAGCACTGGAGGTTGAGGGATGACCTCACAGGAGTATACAAAGTTATGAAAAGCATAGATAGAGCACACCATTCAGCTGGCATCGAGAGGCATGCAGAAGTGAGATCGACTGGATGGTTGACTGGTGACGCAACAACAACCTGGCACTCAGCATTAGAAAGTCCAAGTGGTTGATTGTGGACTTCAGGAATGGGATGTCAAGAGAACCAACACTAATCCTCATTAATAACACAGAGAAGATGCTGCAGGAATTCAGCAGGTCAGGCAGCTTCCATGGAAATAAACAACCAGTTGATGTTTCAGGCCGAGACCCTTCTTCGGGACTGGAAAGGAAGGGGGAAAACACCGGAATAAAAAGGTGGGGGAAGGGAAGAAGGATAGCTAGAAGGTGATAAGTGAAGCCAGGTGGGTGGGAAAGGTAAAGTATTGGAGAAGAAGGAATTTTATAGAAGAGAAGACTGGACCATAGGAGAAAGGGATGGAGGAGTGCACTAGGAGGTCATAGGAAAGTGAGGAGAAGCAGTAAGAGATCAGAGTTGGGAAATGAAGAAGAGGGAAGGGGTAGGGGAAAAAGCTGGGTTGGAGCTGGCCCCTCCTATCAGTGCTGCCATCTAGTGTTTGATCGGTGGAAGGACAAGCTGGACTGCCTGCATGCATATGTATTTTCATCTGACCGTTGAAAACTGTTTGTTCTTGCTAATAACACCCATGCACCATCAGCTTACAGGACATAACATAAGAAATAGGAGCAGGCGTAGACCATCTGGCCCATCGAGCCTGCTCTGCCATTCGATAAAATCATGGCTGATCCAACTTCTCATCTGACACTCAGGGACTTGGGCTATGTATTTCTTGTGTGACTATGTTTACTTGCTATCATATATGTGCTGTATGTGCCTTATGCTGGGTATGACTGTTGGTACTGTGTTTTGTACCTTGGCTCTGGAGAATCACTATTTTGTTTGGCTGTATTCATGAGTATGGTTGACTGACGATTGAAATTGAATTAAATATGAGGTGTCACTCCTGCATCCTGAGACTCAACATGCCAAAAGGGGAGGCCATGGACAGACATGTCGGAGTGGGAATAGGGATAGGAATTCGAATCATTGGCCACCGGGAAATCACGCTTTTTGTAGATGGAGTTGAGGTGCTCGACAAGGTGGTCCCCCCAGTCTGTGTTGGATCTCACCAATGTAGAGGAGGCCACATCGGGAGCACTGGATGCAAATACATTTATCCCACACAGCTGAGAGTAATGCATAAGGAAACTAGGAATTTGCAATTACCTGACTATTAGCTACTTGATAAATTACATATGGTATGAGCTTTGGTCAATTTTATACATAATGTTGTTCTTCACTGGTGATTGGTCTAGAGCAATAGCTTATTGCTTCTGTATATGCACCAGTCATCATAATAAATGCTTATGAAGTACTCACTGGCCTCAAACAGATTACACTGTATGTTACAGGCAGAATGAGTTTCTAACAAACAATATTGAATTCAGTATGAACTTTCATTTTGTGTAGGAAATTATACCATGTGCTATTTTGGATATCAAATCCATACTGTGTGCTGAGTTTATTAAAATCACATATTTGGATCCATAAATAAGGTCACTATACTTGTTGTAAATCATTTTGTAAAATGGGTCACCTGTGCCTGACCAGCTACCTTGCTCAGAATACTGCTATGCCAACAGCTTAAAGCACTCACCTGCTCTATAAAAAATAATAGTTTGTCCCTTCAGGCTATCATTAAATTCTGGGGCTATTTTCAGAGTTACAAGGGAACTTGAAACTCTGCAAACAAATATTTGTTAATGCTATATTACTTTTCTTGGCTCCAAGCAATTTGTTACAGCTATGGGTTATGTGCTCAGCCTCTATTTGTAGAGTATATGTGATTTCATCCTCCAACTAGTAAGCATTATCAGGGCAGCTAACTCCAAGTGACTCATCCTTTGGGTACTCATCAGTACCAGATTAATATCTGCTGCATAAGGTTGTTGAATTGCCTGAAGTTTCCAATCTATGCTTTACTCTGCTCAATCACAAGTGCAGTTTTTGAGTTGTGCTCTTTCCTACAATCCAGGTTCAAGACAACCACTGCATTATCCCTCATTATCCTTCATGGCTCTGCCTCCTTCTACTACCCATTGTGTTTTTCCCTATTCCTTCTTCACCTTTCCTGCCTATCACCTCCCTGCTTCCCCTCCTCCACCCCTTTATCTTTCCCCTTACCGGTTTTTCACCTGGAACCTACCAGCCGCCTTCCCACCCTCCCCCCACCTCCTTTATAGGGCCTCTGCCCCGTCCCTCTTCAGTCCTGACGAAGGGTTCTGGTCCGAAACGTTGACTGATCGTTTCCACAGATGCTGCCAGACCTGCTGAGTTCCTCCAGTGTGTTGTGAGCGTTGCTATTGTATGATTATGCCCAGGTGCAGATGTATAATCTCGGACTCCCGCAGACCACTAGTATGTTTACCAGAAGCCTGCCTATCTGCAATATGGAAAAGCAATAGCCCAGCAAACTAGGCAGGAAGGAGATACAAGAAATTGCCTTTGCTGGCTTCTAGAGCAGAAAGTGGACAGTTGAAGGTTTGGGTCGAAATTCTTCACTTGAACTCAAACTAGACAGGATTGAATCCTTGGCTCAGCATCCAAGAGGTCTGAATCAAATTCATGCTCTGCAACCCTCATCTACCTTGTGAACTACAGAGAAGGCATGGCTGATACATGATGTGGCTATGAGTGCTGGTCAAAGATTGTCCTGAAGTGGAAAACTTATCTTACAAAACCTCATTTCACCATTCACAAGGCACAGGACAGGACTGCAAGGAAATACTTTACAGCTGCCAACAGGAGTGCAGCTCTAATGATACTCAAGAATCTTGAGTATAAAAATTGGCAAGTCACATTGCAGCTGTAAAAATTTGGTTCGACCTCATTTGCAGTATTGTGTTTGGTTCTGGTCTGCAGGCTTCGGAAATGTTAACCTAGCTTTTGCCTGGATTAGAAAGTCTTAGCTGTAAGGAGAGGTTGCACAAACCTGGATTATTTTCTGAGTTTCAAAAGCTGAGTAGGCCTAACAGAAGTATATAAAACTATAAGCATAGAGATAGGGTAGACAGTCTTTTTCCCCAAGGTAGAAATGTCAGATACTCAATGGCATGGCCTTAAGGTGAGAGGGAGAAAGTTTAAAGGAGATTTACAAGGTGAGTTTTTCCACACAGAATGTGACAAGTTCCTGGATTTTGATGCTGGGGGAGGTAGAGGAAGCACATATGGTATCAGTTTCCTAGAGGCATTTAGATGGGACATGTACAGATGGAATAGAGGAATGTAGACCATGTGCAAACAAATGATATCAAGGTCAGGAGAAGTGTCATGGGATGAAAGGTCTGTCCTGCACTATGCTGCTCTGTGTTCTCTGTACAGACTTTACACAGTGAGGCTTTCTCAGGTCACTGGACCACATTAGGAAATGTTTATGGGCCAAACCAAGACTAGAATTGATGGGAACATTGATCAGCATGGACCATTTGAGCCCAAGGAACTGTTTCTATGCTGTATGACTCTATGATGCTATACCATTAGATTCTCCATCATGACAAACTTCCAGACCAAGGTGAGAAAGCCAAGGGTTTCCTTAACTGTTAGCTAACATACGCCTGTCAATTACCCATCCTACAGACCCCTGCATCTAACAATGGAGAATGTGTTGAACTTTTTTCTGAGTTGCTGCTTTCTGGGGCGGCTGGAGATTCAACTTCTTCAGAAAGGCTGCCAATTACCTCCCTGAAAAGGCACAGGAGACTTGGAATTTTCAGTACATGAAATGAAAGAGCAGCATGACTGGAAAGCAGAGGGGAAAAGCTTGTTGAGACCAAGGGAGCATTGGTAAGGTGTTAAAGTTGTTGGATGAGGACTGTAATTGGCTGTCCAGCGGGAAAGTAGATCTCGCTCCTGACGAGACAGCTGAACCTCAGCAACCCTAAATCTATAAGATGAAAGAGCCATTGAAAATCTTAGAAGCAGACTCTCAGCTCTCAGAATATGGCTGCAGTTCAGAAAATCTCGATGATCTGAGAGCAGGGGTCCCCAACCTTATTTAAGCTATGGTCCAATACCATTAAGAAAGGGGTCCGTTAACCCCAGGTTGGGAGCCCCTGTCTTAGAGAAACAGCCCACCCATTTACATCAATTATTTTATTCTCAATGTATTGTATTATTCAGAATGAGCCTTCTCAATTTCTGTTCAATATTCTATATACCATTCCTCCCTCTCCTACTCTGCAGCTCTTGCTTGTTCAGACTTATCAATGCCCATTACCCCACATTCCCCAGGCTGCAAATAGAACTGTGAACAATAACACAAGCTAAGCTTTCAAGTAACTTTCTGGGGTCTTCAGGAGTCCAATTTATTTTTCTGCAGATCACAAAAAGAATTGTGTGGCTAAGCAGCACAAATCCTGAGTTGTCTTTTAATTCAGTGCATTCATTTCTGGGAGCTGTGCCTTGCTGATAAGACCAACATTTTATTGCCCATCCTTCATTGCCCTTGAATAGAGTCTAGACCATTTCAAAGGGCAATTGGGGGTTAAGCACACTGATGGGTCAGGTGTCATAGGCTGGAGAGGGATGGTAGATTTTCTCCCCTGAAGGATGTTAAGTGAACTCGATTGGTTTTTATGGCAATTCAGTAGTATTCTGATCATTATTACCAATAACAGGGTTTTAAAAAAAAAATGTCAGATTATTAACTGCAACAGCTGTGGTGGATTTGAACTCAGGACTTTGGATTGTTAGTCCAGGCCTCTGTATTTTAAGAATGAGGTACCCTCCCCCCATTTCTTCCAGTCATTTTATTTCTCTAACAACATTCACCTCTCTTAGAGTGAATGTCACCTTAAAGAGATGGTGGTCGTATTAAAATGTAATTGCTGAAAGTTGCCTTTTTATCCTCAAACAGACATGTACTAATAAGCTGTGTGGGCAGCTGAGAGCAATGCCTGGGAAATTTCTGGTTCTCCCTGCAGTCCCATGAACAGGCATGCACAGTGAATCTCATTCATTGTGTTTCTCTTTTCAATTACAATTAAATCTTAGAGCCACTTCTACTTTTCCATTCCAAACAAACCCCCCCCCCCCCCCCAGTGTTGTTAAAATAACCACAGATCAAGTTGGCAGGATATGTCAGTAGAATGTCTGACGACAGAATGCCTAAGCAACTACTGTATGGAAAGCTGACTGAGGATAAACAATCACACAGTGAATGGCATAAGAGAGTGAAAGGCTCTCTTAGACCAGCCCTGAAGATTCATACCATTGAGAACAACAAGCATCGGATTGTCCTGTTTGAAATTCCCGCAGAAAACAAAACAACGCTCACCCATAAAAGGAAGCAAGAATGCAGGAAGTGAAAAGGAACAGAGAATCTCAAAGCTCAAGAATCATCGATGCTACGCCATCCCTACACCTTTGACACCAGTGTGGAAGGAAATTTCAAGCCGCAATTGGCCAGATCAGCCATCTCCGTATACATTGCAACACTAGACTAAGTATTATGGTTTCCTCAACAATGATCAGCTAATATTTTTATGTCCAGCTTAATTTTATAGCCATTGTTAGAATAATGGTGAAACTATTAGATGGTACCTTAACATATGGAGTGTATTTCTATTAAGAAAAATGGAAAGTGAAACCTCTGGAATAACTTGATGGCTGTGTACTGTTACAGTACATAACAGGCAAAGGCTCTGGGAGAGTTAAAATTAGGCAAAAGCTTGTTGTTATTCATATCAAATAGAGTGATCCAATGTAAAAAATGAGAGGACAGCTCATTGATAATAATTGGAAAATTGTAGAGAATGTAGATCTAAATTTATAATCTCTGCCACAGCGAGTAATAGATTGTAGAAAAATAAAATGAGCTCACAAGTTCATGCCTTGCGTGACAGCCAGATGCACAAAGTATAGCCTGCTAATGTAGTGTCACCACTGCATAAAATAGCTTTGTGTCAAGTCATGGAAACATTATTATAGTCAGTGTTGTTCTATTGTATACATTATAAGCAACTGTTACATAACTTTATGTTGCAATAATCATTAACTGTGAAATGGTTTATATGAGATTGAGCTTGTGAATCACTAAAGAATAATAATTTAAAAGATTCTATTTCATTTAAATTCTAGATTTTGATTCTGAGTCCAGACTTGTGGGCTGCATAATGTTTTTTTATTTTAGTAGGCCAAGTGGCCATTTGTTACCTACATTCAGTGGCCACTTTATACTTTATACTTTATTGTCGCCAAACAATTGATACTAGAACGTACAATCATCACAGCGATATTTGATTCTGCGCTTCCCGCTCCCTGGATTACAAATATTAAATATTAAAAATATTAAAAGTGAAAATTAGTAAATATTAAAAATTTAAATTATAAATCATAAATAGAAAATAGAAAAATGGAAAGTAAGTTAGTGCAAAAAAACCGAGAGGCAGGTCCGGATATTTAGAGGGTACAGCCTAGATCCGGGTCAGGATCCGTTCAGCAGTCTTATCACAGTTGGAAAGAGCTGTTCCCAAATCTGGCCGTACGAGTCTTCAAGCTCCTGAGCCTTCTCCTGGAGGGAAGAGGGAAGGAAAATGTATTGGCTGGGTGGGTCGTGTCCTTGATTATCCTGGCAGCACTGCTCCGACAGTGTGCGATGTAAAGTCACTTTATTAGGTATGTCTCTATCTCAGCTCATTAATGCAAATATCTAATCAGCCAATCATGTGGCAGCAACTCAATGCATAAAAGCATGCAGACATGGGCAAGAGGTTCAATTGTTCAGACCAAATATCCGAATGGAGGGGAAATATGATCTAAGTGACTTTGACCGTGAAATGTTTGTTGGCGCCAGACGGGTGGTTTAAGTATCTCAAAAACTGCTGACCTTCTGGGATTTTCATGCACAACAGTCTCTAGAGTTTACAGAGAACGATGCAAAAAAACAAAACAAAAAAAAAAAAAATCCAGTGAGCAGCATCTCTGAGCGGAAGTTCCTTGTTAGTGAGCGATCAGCTGACAGGAAGGCGACAGCAACTCAAATAACCAAGCATTTAAAGAGCGGTGTGTGGAAGAGCATCTCTGAACAAACAACACTACGAACCTTAAAGTGGATGGACCACAGCAACAGAAGACCATGAACATACACAGTATCCACTTTATTAGGTACAGGGGGTACTAATAAGAGCAGAATCGGGCCATTTGGCCCATCAAGTATGCTCCCCCAGTTGATCATGGCTGATTTATTTTCCCTCTCAACCCCATTCTTCTGATCTTTGAAGGCCTTATTAATAAGGTACCCATCAACCTCTGCTTTAAATATACCCAGTGACTTGGCTTCCACAGTTGCAGGCAGCAATGAATTCCGCAGATTTACCACCCTCTGGATAAGGAAGTTCCTCCTCATCGCTGATCTAAAGAGATATTTTTGTATTCTGAAGCTGAGCCCTCTGGTTCTAGACTCTCCCACTATTGGAAACATTCTTTCAATGTCCACTTTATCTAGGCCTTTAACATTCTGTAGGTTTCAATGAGATCCTCTCTCATTCTTCTAAACTCCAATGTGTACCGACCCAGAGCCAGCAAATGCTCCTCATTGAATGAATCCTTTCATTCCTGGGACTATTCTCCTAAATGTCCTCTCCACCCTTTCCAATGCCAGCACATCCTTTCTTAGATATGGAGCCTAAAACTACTTGCAGTTCCCCAGTCTGACCAATGACTTACAAAGCCTCAGAATTACATCCTTACTGGTCCTTTTGAAATTAATAGTAGCATTGCAAATGCCTTCCTGACTACAGACTTGCAGGAGATGGCATTCACATGCATTAGTCTCTGGTGATACAGAGTTCATATATAGGAAGCAGTTGTGTGTGGGTTGTGATATTTCTGGAAGGCATGTCCACCATAGTTCAATAAGTATGAAATATAGCATGTAAAGCTTGTAGTAGAGGTAGATGTTTGAGACTATTGGGTTACCTGAATGTTGGATGGATGAGCTGTTGGAAAGAGGTTATTAGTAAGAGTGTAATGCACATACTTATTGTGGAGGCCAAGGTGCAGCTGTCAGGCAGCAGAATTTGGTGATGTCTCCACTGACTTTGACTACATGTGTAAAGTCATGAAACTGCTTCTGCCACGGCTTCATCTCCTAGCATTGATCTTGAATACAGTCTTATGCTTACCTGACTTATCCACCAAGTTCTTCATCATGTTTTCCCCTGCTATATCAAGTGCCTTAAACCTGTAGAATGAAGTACATCTCATGTAAGATCAGAATCAGTTTTATTATCACAGTTTTATATGACATAACATTTGTTTCAGCCATGATCATAATAAATGGCGATGCAGGCTCAAAGGGCCGAATGGCCTACTCCTGCACCTATTTTCTATGTTTCTATGTTTTTTTACATGCAAAGCCATAAAGATGTATAAACTGTGACCATTTCCCCTTTAAGAGATGTAGTCCTTCAATGGGCTGAAGATAGATTCAGCTGGTTTCAGCCAATCATGAACTTGACCCCGAAATACATGCTGAAAGCAGCATGTCCAGCACTGAAATCCTGAAAATGAGATGGAACCATGAATTTAATGTGCATCTTGCACCAGGTTAGATGGGCACTGGTTAATCATGCACTGAGACCCCGGTGTATATTTTCCTGCCGTCTCTAATTAGGACCTTTGGACTTTGAGAAGATGACATAGTTGCTCTTTATCATTTGGAATCATCACGTCAGGAAGTCCTTCCAAGATAGTTTTTGCAGATTACCAGACTGACTTTGAAGCTGGTTCTGAACAAGGTTGATGTATTACCGCACCTGGAGCACTCATGATCAGACATTTGTTATTTCCAGCATCAGTCTATGTCCTATGCTGAATGCTTACTTCAGATACAAGTGGGATCCAAATCATTCTCTGAGCATTCAGAACTGATTCATTCACCATGTTCAAGGTTTATTTAAAGGCTTGGTATAATGAACAAATGAAAGGAAAGACCACAGAAACCAATGTCAAAGTGCCCATATAGAGCATGTAAAATCAGAAAAATGTTAGTTCTTTGTCCATTTCACTTAGGAGATTTTCTCCCATTTATAAGTCAGTAAATTACCATTTAAGCTTTACTTTAGTTCTGATGGGCAAGACCAAAAGCTAAGGAAAAATATTAGTTCATTATTGAAGCTATATGATATTTATCTGTATCCTAGTTTAATATCCAAAGTTGTTACTATACCTATTTATGTGGAGTTAAACATACTTCAATGAACATAATTTTTATGTTAGTAATTTGGAGACGATGCTAAGTCAGAAGAGGCTAGCCATGAAAATTTACCCACAGAGTGCATCATCAGAAATTGTATTTTCACCTATGATTGTGTGCGGAGGACCAAGGAGACAGAAATTCCTCCTTTTTTACTTACACTACTATGCAATAAGCATTCAGTGGCATTTTATTTGGCTCCTCCTGTATCTAATAAAGTGGATACTGAGTGTATGCTAATGATCTTCTGATACTGTAGCCCATCCTCTTCAAGGTTTGATGTGTTTTGCATTCAGAGATGTTGTAATGTGTGGTTATGAGTTACTGTTGCCTTCCTGTCAGTTTGAACCAGTCTGGCCATTCTCCTCTGACCTCTCTCATAAACTAGGCATTTTCGCCCACAGAACTGCTACTCGCTGGATGATTGTTTTTCATAGTATTCTCTATAAACCCTATTATCAGCAGAGGTTCCCACCTTTTTTATGCCATGGACAAGTACCATTAAGCAAGGGGTCCATAGACCCCAGGTTGGGAACCCCTGGTTTATAGAGACCAGAAATTTATGGTTAAAATCCCAGGAGATCAGCAGTTTCTGAGATGCTCAAACCACCTTGTCTGGCATCAACAATCTTTCCACAGTCGAAGTTACTTAGATCATACTTCTTCCCCATTCTGATGTTTGGTCTGAATAGTAATTGATCCTCTTCATCATGCCTGCATGCTTTTATGCATTGTGTTGCTTCCACATGATTGGCTGATTAGATGCTTGAATTAATGAGCAGGTGTACAGGTGTACCTAATAAAGTGGTCATTAGCAAATACATGTCATAATTTGCTTCGGAAATTTGGTTCCATTAACTTTACATTAACTACAAAGGACTTTGGATGAATTCCTACTCATGTTTTAAATATTATTTAAAAAAAAATCTGCTTATTTTGCAGCTTTTGTTTCCTCAGACCAATTGTAATATGTTGTAACTTTGGTAGTGATAGAATAATAATTGGATCAGAAAGCTTATTGCTTTTCAATTAGTTTTGAGTACATAGTAACATTCACATGACAACATAGAACATAAGAACATAAGAAATAGGAGCAGGAGTTGGATATCTGGCCTGTTGAGCCTGCTCGACCATTCAATAAGATCATGGCTGATCTGGCCATGGACTCATCTCCACCTACCTGCCTTTTCCCCATAACTCTTAATTCCCCTACTATGCAAAAATCTATTCAACCTTATCTTTACTGAGGTAGCCTCCACTGCTCCATTGGGCAGAGAATTTCACAGATACACCACTCTCCGGGAAAAGCAGTTCCTTCTCGTCTCCATCCTAAATCTACTCCCCTGAATCTTGAGGCTATGTCCCTTAGTTCTAGTCTTGCCTACCAGTGGTCAGTAAGGACAGTAAGGGTGTCCTTACTGAGAAGGAGAACAAAGGCTCGATTTACTATTTTATCTGAAAGTGAACTCCTTCAACAGTGCAGTTTTCTCCTAAGGATGAGCAAGGATTATGTAATAGTCGAGAATAAGGCTTGAACTCAGTCCAACTGGAGTTAGAAGGCCGCAGCGATGGTCACCTAAAAGAACTTGTGCATTAATTAACAGTCATGAAGGGTGTCACTTTTTTGACCTTTCCGTACTCTTTATACTCTGGATGTATTTTATTTCATTGTTTTGGCCCAAATTCATGTTGAGTCTTTCTCTCCACATCCGTAAGACTTAACACACCTGCCCTTGGTGACTGGGGAAATATAGCACACCCAAGCTAATGATCAGACATTAACTTACAATAATCTCTGCCATAGGCTTGGCAACTTCTGTAATTGGAAACGGAAGAACTGATAAAACATCTGCATGACTTGTCCCCATATTTTACCTTGAAATGCGAAACACTTTGTTATAAGTCAAATGAATAAGCAGACACAAAGTAAATATATTTACAACAAGTTAATTTTCAACAAGTACTCTGTACAGTATATACAGCAGAATCCAGAGCTAGATTGCGGCATTACTTTTCATGTAGATGTTTTATCAATTCTTTCCTTTCCAATTACAGAAGTTGTCAAGCTTCCAATCAAGCAGTAATTCAGAGTTTATAAACTCTAAATGAAGCTCAGTGAAGAAAAACAAAAATTGGCTAATAAAGGATCCTAGTAACAGAGCCAGAACCAAGCAATTACTATCTGTTAAAAGCTAACTGCATATCAAGCATATTTGTAAATTGGATCACTTTGTTTAGATAGTTACCTTAGTGCACAAAATTAAAAGTTCATGGGATTGTGCTAATATATTGTAACGTCTCAGGGGATCTATCCTGGGTCCTGCACATTAGTGCAATTCCAAAGAAGGCACACTATTAGCTTTACTTCATTAAGAGTTTGAGATATGGTTGGTCACCAAAGACTGTAGCAAATTTCTACACATGCACAGCGGACAGCATTCTGACTGGTTGCACGGCTGCCTGGTATGGACCCAGGAAGCTGCAGAGGCTTACAGGCTCAGCAAGATCCATCATGGGCACAGCCCTCCGTACCATTGAGGGCATCTTCAAGAGGTGGTGCCTCAAGAAAGCAGCAACCATCATGGAAGATACTCAGGGTTAAATGTAGCTGGGTTTCTGGGTGGTGTGGCTCATTGGGCCAGAAGGTCCTGCTCCGTGCTGTATCTCTAAAATAAATAAACGTGCCCTCTTAGTGTTACCTTCTCTGGGGAGGGGCTACAATCTGGGCCTGAAGACCCACAATCAATGTTCTAAGACCAGCTTCTTCCACTCTGCCATCAGATTTCTGAACGGTCCATGAACACGTGAACCTTATTATTCGTCTTTCGCACTACTTATTTATCTTTTAACTTACAGTAATTTTTATGTCTTGCCTTGTACTGCTGCCACAAAACAATAAAATTCACAACATAGTTCAATGGTAATTAACCTGATTCTAATTCCGATACTGATTACCATGGATGGCAAAGTGGTTGACAAACAGGAGTTCAGTCCTTCGGGGGTGGGGGGGGGGTAAGCAGTAAGCCATGGGATACGGCATTTATGTTGATGATTCAAATGTACAACTTTTAAGATTTTGTTAACACTGAACTGGGTAAGATCGTGAACTATTAGGAGGATGCAGACAGGCTTCAAGATAACTTAAGTTTGAATGGGCAAACACATTGCAGATCTAGTATGACATGGAAAATTTAAGCTTACCCATTTGTCAGAAAAATGGAGAAAAAAATGTTACTTAAATTGTTCCAGACAGGAAGTGGTCATGTTTTTCAGAGTCTTGCCATAAACTTTTATGTTTGGACGGTACTGTGATGTAGGAGGGGTAGGCTGATACACAACTTTTGCCTTACAGATGTTGAGTATAAGGCCCATCCTCATGAGTAATTCAGTGTAAGTGTCAATAATGTGTAGATACTTAGCCTTTGAGTCTTTACGAACACAAATATCGTGATGGCTGAGGTTTGCGTATCTTTAGTTCTGTCATGTGGCTGTCATATGGCAAGCAAGTTCTCAGTTCTGAAGCTTAGTTTCACTCCAGCATCTTTGTTAAAAATGAAATTCAGTATCGTAACATAAAAGATCGAGAATACCATTGGGACAATGACGCCACTTTACTTGACACCAGTTTTCATTGAGAATAATTCTGTTGTAGACCCATTAGTCAATATCATGGTTTCATAAAATCCTGACTAAATTGGTGGAAAAAATAACTTAACAATTCTTAAGATAAAATCTTTATCTGTGCAGTTCTGAGTAGAGATATATGCAGAACATGTAGCTACCATACCATTGCGCTGCTTTCAACTGAGAAACCATAAGGCATAGGATCAGAATTAGGCCATTCGCTTACTGAGTCTGCTCCACCATTCCATTATGGCTGGTTTATTATGCTTCTCAATCCCACTCTCCTGTTTTCTCCCTGTAACCTTTGATGCCCTGACTAATCAGGAAACTATTGAGCTCTACTTTAAATATACTCAATGACTTGGCCGCTACAGCCATCTGTAGCAATGAATTCCACAGATTCTCTACCCTGTGGCTAAAGAAATTCCTCCCCATCTCTGTCTAAATGGACATCCCTCTGTTCTAAGGCTGTGCCCTCTAGTCCTAGGTTTCAATGAGATTCCCCCTCATTCTTCCAAACTCCAGTGAATACAGGCCCAGAGCCATCGAACACTCATCATACATTAGCCTTTCCAATCCTGGAATCATTCTTGTGAACCCCCTCTGAACCCCCCTCCAATGCCAGCATATCTTGTCTTATATATCGAGCACAAAACTGCTCACTGTATTCCAAGTGTCATCTGACCAATGCCTTATAAAGCCTCAGCATCACATTCTTGCTCTTATATTCTAGTTCTGTTGAAATGAATGTTAACATTGTATTTTTCCTTCCTTACCACAAGCTCAATCTTTGAGTTAACCTTTAGGTAGTCCTGTACGAGGACTCCCAAGTCCTCTGAATTTTTCATTTTCTCCCATTTAGAAATTAGTCCACGCCTTTACTTCTTCCAGCAAAGTGCATGACCATACACTTCTTTACATTGTATTCCATTTGCCACTACTTTGCCCATTCTCCCAATCTGTCTAAGTCCTGAACAAAGAGTTCCTTCTCCCTCAATACTAACTGTCCGTCCACCTGTCTTTGATCGTCTGTAAACTTGACCATGAAGCCATCAATTCCGTCATCCAAATCATTGATTATATAACGTGAAAAGGAGAGGATCAAATTCTGCTGCTAGTCACTGGCAACCAACCAGAAAAGGCCCTTTCAATTCCCACTCTGTCTCCTGATAGACAATCTTCTATCCATGCTAGTATCTTTCCTGTAATACATGGACTCTTATCTTGTTAAGCAGCCTCATGCGCAGCACCTTGTCGAAGGCCTTCTGAAGATCCAAATAAATAATATCCACCGGCACTGCTTTGTCTATCTTGTCTGGTATTTCCTCAAAATTCCAACCCATTTGTCAGGCAAGATTTCCCCCGAAGGAAACCATGCTGACTTATGTGCCTTCAGTAACCATGAATCCTCATCCTTAAAAATATGCTCCAACATCTTTCCAATCACTGAGGTCGGGTATAACTCATCTATAATTTCTAGAATTTCCTTTCTTTTGACTCCCTTCATCTTAGAGTGGAGTGGTATTGTAATTTTCCAGTCCTTCTAGTGATTCTTGAAAGATCATTAGTAACACCTCCATAATCTATTCAGCTACTTCTTTCTGTAAGTCCCTCTGATCCAGGTGACTTATCTACCTTTAGTTTCGCAAGCACCTTCTCCTTAGTAAAGCAATAACACTCACTTCTGCCCCGACTCTCTCAAATTTTGGCGTACTGCTAGTATTTTCCTCAATGAAGACTGGCACAAAATACTTGTTTGTCTGCCAGTTCTCGTACCTCATTATCAACTCTCCAGTGTCATTTTCCAGCAGTCCAATGTCCACTCTCACCTTCTCTTTTATTCTTTATATATCTGTAAAAACTTCTGGTATACTTTTATTTTACTGGCTAATTTTACATCATATTTCATCTTTTCTCTCCTTATGTCTTTTTTTAGTTGCCTTCTGTTGGATTTTAAAAGCTACCCAACCCTCTAACTTTCCACGAATTTTTGTTATATTATATTCTCTACCTTTTACTTTTATGCTGTCTTTGGCTTCTCTTTGCCCATGGTTGCCTCATCTTCCCTTTAGAATATTTCTTCATTTTTGGGATGTATCTATCCAGTGCCTTCCGAATTACCCCAGAAATTCCAGCCATTGCTTTTCTGCCAACCTCCCTGATAGCATCACCTTTCAATCAACTTTGGCCAGCTCCCCTCTCATGCCTCTGCAATACCCTTTACTGCACCGTAACACTGCCTCCTAAGAGTTTCTTTCCCTTAAGCTCACTACTCAAATCTGGTTCATCACACAACACCCAGTCCAAAATTGCCTTTTCCCTAGTGGGCTTAACTACGAGCTGCTCGAAAAAGCCACCTTATACGCACTCTACAAATTTCCTTCTTGCACCAACCTGATCTTCCCAATTTACCTGCATATTGAAATCCCCAGTGACTATCATAACATTGCCTTTTTTTACATGTCTTTTCTGTTTCCTGTTGTAATTTGTACCCCACATCCTGGGTACTGTTCAAAGACCTGTATTTAACTCCCATAAGGATCTTTTTACCCTTGCAGTTTCTGACCTCTGCCCACAAGGATTCTGCATCTTCTGATCCTACGTCACCTCTTTCTAAGGATTTGATTTAAATTTACCAACAGAGCCACACTACCCACTCTGCCTACCTGCCTGTCTTTCTATGCAATGTGTATCCTTGGATGTTAAGCTCTCCACTATGATCTTCTTTCAGCTATGATTCAGTGATGCCCAAAATGTCATAGTTGCTAGCCTCTAAATGCACAAGATCACCTACCTTATTCTGTATGCTGGGTGCATTCAAATAGATCACTTTCAGTCCTGTATTCATCATCCATTTCCATGTTGCCCCCATGTTACACTTCAACTTATCCCACTAACTGCAATTTTGTCGTCTTATATCCCTATCCTTGCTCACAGTGCTCCATCCTTAGCCACAGCACTCCGGTCTCCATCCCCCTGCCATATTAATTTAAATCATTCCCGACTGCTCTGCAAGCCTACCTGCAAGGATATTGGTTCCTCTTGTCCTGTTTTACAGGTCATACCTTCCCCAGAAGAGATCCCAATGATTTAGAAATCTGAAACACAAAATAAACTGCAGATGCTGGGGTCAAAGCAACAATACGCTGGAGGAACTCACTAAGTCCTGACAAAGGGTTCCAGCTGGAAACATTGACCGATCTTTTCCATGGTTGCTGCCCGACCTGCTGAGCTCCTCCAGCGTGTCGTGAGTGTTGCTAGAAATCTGAAACCCTGCCCGCTGCACCAGTTCTTCAGCCACACACTTACCTGCCAAACCATCCTATTCTTACCCTCACTGGTGTGTGGCACAGGCAGCTGCCCAGACATTACTATCCTGAAGGTCCTGCTTTTCAGCTTCCTATCTAACTCCTCCTATTCTCACTTGAGGACCTCCTCCCACTTCCTACCTATGATGTCAGCACCAATATGTACCACGACTTCTGGTTGCTCACCCTCTCCCTTTATAATGCTGTTGATCTAATCTGACCATCTCTGACTCTGGCACCTGAGAGGCAAAATGCCATCTGGATGTACTTTTCACATCATAACTGCATAGAACGTAGGACAGGACAGGAACATGCCCTTCAGACGGTGATGTCTGTGCCAAGCATGATGCCAAATTAAACAAATCCCTTTTGCCTGCATGAATTCCAAATCCATCTAACCCTGCATATTCATGTCCATATGTAAAATCCTCTTGAATACCACTATTGTATTCATTTCAACCACCACCCCTGGCAGTGCATTCCAGGCACCTGCCATTCTCTATGAAAATTAACAGCCTGTGCATCCCCTCTGAACTCTCAGCTTCTCAGCTCAGAGCTGAGTCCTGGAAGAACGTTGTTCATGGCACAATCATACAGCAGCATTAAAAACTCCCATGAGACCGAGGGAAAATGAAGAAGGGTGAGACGGGGAGACACAATATTCTCTCAGGTGGCTGGGCTTTCCCTGCAGGATGGGCTGCTCTGGTGGGACTTCGTGCTGCAAAGGCTCACACTCCCAACATTGTGCTGCAGTGGAGGAAGCAGGCTGCATGACCTTCTAATGCCATTAGAGCTGTCTGTGACTTACACTGGGCAAATGCCAGGATGCTATAGGGGAATCCAAAGTTTCAACATTACTTTTCTGATGTTTGTGGAGGTTACACGTTCTCCTTATAACCACACAGTGTTCCTGTTTCCTTCCACACCTCCAGGACCTGGTTGTTGGTCAAACAACTCTTGTAAATTCCTCTATTGAAGACAGGTGATTGGAGAGTTAAAACTTGTAAGTGAGTATGTCACAGGGAAATAAATTGAGGAATGTAATTGCTCAGAGCATTGCTTGATACACTATTCAGCCTACAATAGTCTCAAAGTTTAAAGTAAATTTTATTATCAAAGTATGTATATGTCACTATATACTAAAGATTTGTTTTCTTGCAGACATTTACAGGGAATATAAAGAAATACAGAAGAATTTATGAAAAACTATAAATAACCAAGACTGATAAACAACCAATGTGCAAAAGAAGACAAATTGTACAAATAACAAAAATAATAAAAATTATCTCCTCCAATATTACAATGAAAAATAAAACAGGACACAGAAATAGCCAATAGTTTTGATCTAACAAAAATACATAAGACCATAAGACATAGGAGCCGAATTAGGCCATTCAGCCTATTGAGTCTGCTCTGCAATTCCATCATGGCTGACGTGTTCTCCCTCTCAACCTCATCCCCTTGTCTTCTCCCTGTAACCTTTGAATCCCTTACTAATCAAGAACCTATCAAACTCTGCTTTAAATATACCCAATGACTTGCCCTTTACAGCTGTCTGTGCCAATGAATTCCACAGATTTACCATCCTCTGGCTAAAGAAATTTCTCCTCATCTCTATTCTAAAGAGATGTCCTGCTGTTCTGAAGCTCCACTCTCTGGTCCTAGACTCTCACTAATCAAAACATTCTCTCCATGTCCACTCTATCTAGGCCTTTCAATATTCAGTAGGTATAAACGAGATCACTCCTTATTATTCTGAACTCCAGTGGGTACAGACCCTGAGCCATCAAGCACTCCTCATACATTAACTATTTCATTATTGGGATTATTCTCGTTAACCTACTCTGGACCTTCTCCAATGCCAACACATCCTGTCCTACATAAGGAGCCCAAAACTGCTCACAGTACTCCAAATGTAATGCATCAGCATTACATCCTTGCTTTTATATTCTCTTCTTTCTTCGGTTGTCCATCGAAAACCAATGACGATGTCCACTCCTTTAATGGTGAGATCTTTGATGACTATACAGTCCTATCCTGGACCCACAAGCTCTATTGCAGGTGGGACATGTATATGTAGTATTGGTGGTATTGATGGCAACCATGGCTGCATTTCTCCTGGCCCTCTTCTGCTGTCTTCTGGTTGTTCTTTCCATCTCCAGAATACGAACCTTTCCCTACACAGCTGTCGCCAAGTGGTATGGTCAGCAGCAGCCTCCTCCTCCAGGTCCTCCGGTCTGATCTTGTACTTCCTTAAAGCATTCTTCATCTGATCCTTATAGCGCTTCTTCGGCCCTCCAGCTGAGCGTCGACCATGATGTAGCTGGTCGTATAACACTCTGCGGGGTAGCCGACATGGGGGCATCCTTATCACGTGCCCCAGCCACTGCAGCTGACATTGGGTGATCATGGTCTCAATACTTCTGCAGTTGGTCATTACAAGTATTTCAGTGTGAGGCATCCGCTCACACCAGGTAATTCCCAGGATGCGCTGGAGGCAGCTTATGTGGAAGCGCTCCAAGGACTTCATGTGACAGCTGTAGGTTACCCAAGCTTCACAGCTATAAAGGAGGGTGGTGACACAGACCGCTTGGTATACGGTGACCTTTGTGGAGAGAAGAAGGCTCCTGTTCTGAAAGACTCTACACCGAAGTCTCCTAAAGGCAGCTGATGCCTGTTTAATGCGGCTCTGGATGTCGTTGTCAATGTCACCATCCTCAGAGAGAATGCTCCCCAGATATTTGAAAGATGGCACTACTGACAGCTTTTCATCACCAACAGTGAAGGCAGGTAGAGTGGGTGGGACGCTGGTACTCCATTGGCAAACCACTTCAGTCTTGGTGGTATTGACAGTCAGCCCCGTCCTGCTGTATGCTCTCACTTTTATACTCTAGTCCTCTCAAAATGAATGCTAACATTGAATTTGCCTTCCTTACTACACGCTCAACCTGCAAGATAATCTTTAGAGTATCCTGCACTAGGACTCCCAAGTGTCTTTATAAAAATAATTTAAAATACAACTCTTGAATACAAATCATCCACAAGTTAGTCCATGCATTCCTTTCTTTTTAAAAAAGAGAATTTATTTATTGCTCTATAATTTCAGTAGAATATGGAAAAACCAATATAATTTCTAGATTTTGGAAAGAGATAGCCAAACAAGAAACTATTGGTAGATGAAATGACTTTGCACTGTTCATTTTTTAATAAGGTGTTAAACTGGCCAAGGCTAAAATACAGTACATCAGTGAGTGATTGGAGATGGGAAGGAGAGGCATATGGTGAGACTGATTGCTGTTTCAATTCTGATCTGGACCCAGTTGCAGGCAATAAAGGAAATGAAGGATTTTAGTAAACATTAAACATGTATGAGTTTCAGTTCATTTGGGAAAATGCTTTAGAACAAAATTATAATGAACCATGTCACAGGTTCTACAGGGAAATGTCTCTAGCTGCCTCATCAACAAGACACAGAATGAACTAATAGGAGGTGTGACTAGCTGTCTGGGCCACACAAGAGTAACCAGGACTACATTGCACCTTCAGAATTTTCTCCTCTTCTGTGAGAAAACAAGTGAATTTTCCTTATAATTCCAAAAATCTTAATGGTAAACTGTGAGATGCCATGAATGTGACTCTTCATTCCAGAGCAGGATGATAAGCGCAGCCCTACAAATCCTGTCATCTCTTGAAGGACTGCTGAATCAGAATGTGCTGGACACTAATTTTTACACAGTCGGGTAGTTATTACAATCTAAGGCCAGCAGTGTGGAATCTAAACCTAGCCTTTGCAAACATGAGAAAAATAGAGCACAAGAAATCTCTCTCATAGTTAACAGAGTTAACTCTTGCTCATTGTCAACAGAGTGAAATTCTTTACCAATAAGATGAGCGTGTGATGGAGTGAATCATCTCATTTTTGATAAACTTCCAATATTTGGGGTAGACCTATCATTTCATTTTCTCAATTATAATGTCTTTGATGCATTGTTCCTGGGAAACAAACTTATAATCCCATTTCCCCTCCTATAGCCCTGCAATTGAACCTCCCTCATACATGTTCCTTAACTCGTCTCCGATTCTTATTGCCATTAAACCACCCAAAGACATAATTTAAGAGGCCATTTAGCAAAGTTTTATGTCTTTGGGATATGTTTGACAAACCTTATCAAATTTTTTTGAAGAGGTTACTAGGAAAGTTGATGAGGGTAAAGCGGTGGATGTTGTCTATATGGACTTCAGTAAGGCCTTTGACAAGGTTCCACATGGAAGGTTCAATCGTTAGGTATTAATATTGAAGTAGTAAAATGGATTCAGCAGAGGCTGGATGGGAGACGCCAGAGACTAGTGGTGGATAACTGTTTGTCTGATTGGAGGCCGGTGTCTAGTGGTGTGCCTCAGGGATCTGTACTGGGTCCAATGTTGTTTATCATATATATGTTTATGATCTGAATTAAGGGGTGGTAAATTGGATTAGTAAATATGCAGATGATACTAAGGTAGGTGGAGTTGTGGATAATGAAGGTGGAGTTGTGGATAGTGAAGTAGGTTTTCAAAGCTTTCAGAGAGATTTAGGCCTGTTAGAAGGGTGGGCTGAAAGATAGCAGATGGAGTTTAATGCTGATAAGTGTGAGGTGCTACATTTTGGTAGGACTAATCAAAATAGGACATACATGGTAAATGGTAGGGCATTGAAGAATGCAGTAGAACAGAGGGATCTAGGAATAATGGTGCATAGTTCCCTGAAGATGGAATCTCACGTGGATAGGGTGGTGAAGAAAGCTTTTGGTATGCTGGCCTTTATAAATCAGAACATTGAGTATAGGAGTTGGGATGTAATGTTGAAATTGTACAAGGCATTGGTAAAGCCAAATTTGGAGTATTGTGTACAGTTCTGGTCACCGAGTTATAGGAAAGATGTCAACAAAATTGAGAGAGTACAGAGAAGATTTACTAGAATGTTACCTGGGTTTCATCTCCTAAGTTACAGAGAAAGGTTAAAGAAGTTGGGTCTTTATTCTTTGGAACTTAGAAGGTTGAGGGGGGACTTGATAGAGGTATTTAAAATTATGAGGGGGATAGATAGAGTTGACATGGGTAGGCTTTTTCCATTGAGAGAAGGGGAGATTCAAACAAGAGGACATGACGAGAGTTAAAGGGCAAAAGTTCAGGGGTAATATGAGGGGGAACAACTTTACTCAGAGAGTGGTAACTGTGTGGAACGAGCTTCCAGCAGAAGTGGTTGAGGCAGGTTCGATGTTGTCATTTAAAGTTAAATTGGATAGGTATATGGACAGGAAAGGAATGGAGGGTTATGGGGTGAGTGCAGGTCGGTGGGACTAGGTGAGAGTAAGAGTTCGGCACGGACTAGAAGGGCCAGGATGGCCTGTTTCCGTGAGGTAATTGTTATATGGTTATATGCGATGAAACACCCAGAGAAAACTCATACTATCAGGGAGAAAATGATAGAAGTCTGCGGAGGGGATCAAGATCGAACTTGGGCCCTGGGCAATAAGATGGCTTTGATATCTGGTGAGGGCCCAGCCCTGTGCTCACCAGTGATCAAATCTAATGAAATTGAAAGTTGATGCTCAATAACATTAAATATTAAATATAATACTAATAAAGCTAGAACTACTAATTAATTTTAAAATAACACTCATACAGCACAATAACAAGCCCTTCAGCCCATCTGGTCCATGCCAACCAAGATATACATCTAAACGCATCCCATTTGCCACAACTCTCTAAACCCTCCAAAACCCTCTAAACATTTCCTACACATATACCTCTCCAAATGACTTTTAGATGTTGTTAATGTACTTGCTTCAGTCATCTCCTCTGCTGCCAGCAGAAGTCCTAGATGCGGGTTCAATTGTAACATTTATGAGAAGTTTGGATAGGTATATGGATGGAAGGGCTATGGTCCTGGTGCAGGCAGATGGCACTAGGCAGAAGATCAGGTTGACATGGACTAGACGGCCCTTTTCTGTATAGTAATGTTCTATTACTCTGAGGGGTGATTGATAAGTTTGCGGCCCAAGGTAGAAGGAGATGAGTTATTAACTTCAAACTTTCTGCATTATCACTCAAAGAGTTGAACTGCGCGTGCATGTAACGAGAGCGTCTTGGACCTCCAGGTGGTCCACAGCAGGAGTGATTGATAAGTTCGTGGCCTTAGGTCAAAGGAGATGAGTTATACAGCTCTCGTTACATGCACGTGTAACAAGTAATCTCATAGGCATTCAACAAATTCCCTCTCTTGTGATCCAACACCAACCTGATTTTCCCAATCCCCTTGCATATTGAGGACCCCCATTACAATGGTGACATTACCCTTATTATGTATCCTTTCCAGCACCCTTTGCAATCTCAACTCCACATCTTATCTACTATTTGGAGTCCTATATATGATTCCCATAATAATTTTTTTACCTTTGCAGTTTCTTAACTCCACCCACAAAGATTCAACTTCCTCTGACCCCATATCACCTTTCTAAAGATGTAAATCCATCTCTTACCAACAGAGCCACACCATTACCTATGCCTTCCTGCCTGTCCTTTCAGTACAATGATACAATCCTTGTTAATAAGCTCCCAACTATGACCACCTTCAGGCATGACTCAGTGATGCCCACAATGTCATACCAACAAATCACTAATTGCACCACGAGTTCATCTACCTTATTCTGAAAACGACATGCATCTAAATATAGCACCTTCAGTCCTGCGTTCTTCACCCTTTTGAATTTTGCCTCTATGGTACAATTTAACTCTTTACACTGTCTGCATTTGTACCCAATCATTGGCTTGACCTTCCTTACATTCGTATTAGACCCATAATCTACTTGTAAACCTGCTGACTCATCCTCAGCTCTATCATACTGCTTCCCATCCCCCTGCATTGTTAATGTAAACCACTCCCAACAGCTCTAGTCAACCTGACTGCAAGGATATTGGTCCTTATCGGATTTAACTGCAACCCTTCCCTCTTATTCAGGCCACACCTGCCCCAGAAGAGCACCCAATGATCCAGAAATCTGAATCCCTGCCCCCTGCTCCAATTCTTCAACCATGCATTTATCTGCCACCTCATTCTATTCTGATCCTCACTGTCGTGTAGCAGAGGCAGCAATCCCGAGATTACTACCCTTGAGCTTCTCAACTTCCTTCCTAACTCCCTGTATTTTGTTTCCAGGACCTCCTCCCTTTTTTTACACCTATGTCATTGGTACCAACGTACGTGACCTCTGGCTGCTCAGCCTCCCTTTACAGGATATCGTGGACACGTTCGGAAATTTGGATCCTGGCACCTGGGAGGCAAACTACCATCCATGTTTCTTTTTTGTGACCACAGAATAGCCTATCTGTTCTGTTAAATATAGAGTTCCTTATGATTGTTGCCATCCTCTTTAATTCACTATCCATAGGGCCAGGCTCAGTGCCAGAGGCCCAGCTGCTATTGCTCCCCCCAAGTAGGTTGTCCCCCCAATGACAGAAGTCAAAATAGAGAACTTATTCTTGAGAGGGACAGTGCTCTCCACTATCTGATATTTTTTCCTTCTCTCTCTTGACAGTTACCCATTTATCTGTATCCTGTAGCCTTGGTGTGATTACCTCCCTGTAGTTTCTGTCTATCACCTCCTCACTTTCCCAAACAAGCTGAAGGTCACCGAGCTGCAGCTCCAGTTCCATAACGTGGTTTCCAAGGAGCTGCATCTCGATGTACCTATGCAGATATGATCTCAGGGGAGGCCAGGAGTCTCCTGGAAATCCCACATCTGACACACAGAACAGAACACTGGCCCTGCAGACATACCCCCCATTCTTTCAAGAGTTAGCTTAACAAAATAAGTAAGAAATATACTTACTTTCTTACGTCGTTTCCGCCTGTTCTCGCCGAAGTTTGCAGAGCCAAAGTTTCACCACCCTGGCTCAGTCTACTCCAACAATAACCGCTCCACTAGACGGTACCTCTCTTTTATGGACATTGGGTTTTTCAAGCTACCCTCTAGACCTGTGCAGGAATGCTTCTATCACATTTGTGCCGCTGTTCAATCAAAGACTCCCGCTGAAAACTGGCTGCTTTCTCAGGTTCCGTTCCAGACCTGCGCAGAAATGCTTATACTACGTCTGGGCCATTGTCCAATCCTTCACAGTTGAGATGAGGTTTTGGTGTTGGTGTGCAGTTCCCTTTTTCCTCCAAACATAGCAATGTGCATTTCTGCCAAAAAGTTCAACTTTAGTCTCATCTTTCCACAGACCATTGGTTCAGAAGCATTGTTAAACATCCAGGTGGTCTTTTGCAATCTTGAGACATGCAACAATGTTTGTTTTGTAGAGGAATGGTTCCCTGCATGGTGTCCTTCGATGTTCAGTGTTTTTCTTGTAGCGGACACATGAACAGAGACTTTAGCAAGTTCTAAAGATTTCTGCAGGTCTTTTCCTGTGACCCTTGTGTTCTTTTTCATCTCCTTCAGCATCACATGAGGTGCTCTTGGTGTGATCTTCACAGGACACCCACTCCTAGAGAGAGTAGCAATAGTACTGAATTTCCTCCATTTGTAGACGATTTCTCTTGCTGTGGACTGATGAACACTTTGGTCTTTAGAAATGCTTCTGTAGCCTTTTCCAGCTTCATGCATCTCTACAATTCTTCTTTAAGGTTTTCTGAAAGTTGTTTTGATCGAGTCATGCTGCACATAAACAGATCTTTCTTGGGAAGAGCAGGCTCTGTCAGTAACCTGACTGTATGTCTTTTTATAGGGTGGGGCACCTCTCCAACCCACACCTCCAATCTCATCTGATTGATTGGAACACCTGACTCCAAATAGCTTTTGTAGAAGGCATTACCCCAGAGGTTCACATATTTTTTCCAACAAATACATGTAGTATTGTATCATTTTTCTCAAAAAATAAATGAACAAGTATAACGTTTTTGCTGTTATTTACTTAATTGTGTTTTCTTTGTCTAGTTTTAGGACTTATGTGAAAATCTGATATTTATGCAGAAGTAGAGAAAATTCTACAGGGTTCACAAACTTTCTAGCAGCACTGTATGACATGCAATGAACAGTTCATAGAAGCAGAGACTTTCCTAGAACATGGGGATAACCTGTATTACTTATTTTGAGCCTCCCTTCCTTGTCCCTATTTGATTTACTCTGGATGAGCAACCCTTTGCATAAAGGTTGGGATTCTAGTTTAGTCGATGAGCCATTGCTGTCAGATAAGTTGTTAAAAAGAGATCCTGAAAATGAGTCACTAAGAGACCAAAATTTCAGCATTGCACCCACCAGATGTTGTCATGGTTGATCAGCATTCCCAATTACTTATCAGGAAGTGCATCTGGAACATATTTTGTTGATAACAGATATATATATAGACGTAAGAGACTTGTTTTTGTCTCCATCGATCACAGTTTTGCCTTATGTTTGTCACTGTAAATATTCTGCATAAAAGAAATTAACGTGGTTATTGATTTTCCCCATTTCCACAAAGAGTCTTGATTAGCCAGGGCATCAAAGGGTATGGGGAGAAGGCAGAGTATGACTGGAAGAATGGGATCAGCCCATGATTGAATGGCGGAGCAGACCCGATGGGATGAATGGCCTACTTATGCTCCTATACCTTATGATCTCATGATCTTTCTTTCTTTATTAATCTTTTTATTGAATTAAAAAAATATAGATACAATCAAGAGGAGAATTAGTTCAAATATATACATCAGTAACCAAAATTAAAATAGACACTGTCAAAATCATAGATATTGTTAAACTAGTATAAAATATATAATAAAAAAAGAAAATAACAATTCTCCTCTTACCAGTTAAAAGGAGAAAGGAAAAAAAAATGGGTTTTAAATAGAGGGGAAAAAAGCCCTCTACACTATATTTAAAAAAAACAGAACAAACAGAACGAAAAAAAAGGGACTGGGCAGTCCATTTTCAGGAAACAACCAAAACAAGAGAAGAGAAAAACTTTCTGATCAAATCGAAAACCTCGGAAAAAAAAACTTGTAAGAGTAATAAATCAAATTAAATGAAAATATTTGATAAAAGGTCGCCATATTTGTTCAAATTTAGGTCTTATGGTCTTATGTGTCCCTGCTTTGGGAGCTTACTCTAGGCATTTTTCACTTTCCTCTAGGCTCTTTAATATAACCACCATCATGAAATGTGGCAATTGGCCCAGCAACACTATCAAAAGTTTGTCTAAGTTTGCCTCTTGTTGCTGTTTCAGACAGAGTTTGAGAATAGTACAAACACTCTACTTCCTACTGCACCAGTTACTCACCAAAATACTCAGGAGAATGGGTATAGCAGGCAATCTTGGATATATATCCAAAGTCATCTGTGTGGGAGCAGGTATCAGCTTGAGAAATGTTTACTTTTATATCTTTGTCTGGACAAGTTCTATTTAAACCTGATGTTTCACCTCTGGCCAGGAACCAACTATTCTTATGGACAATGAACCTACCATCCATGTTGAAAAGGAAGACCAACCAGAAGCTTACCAGTGTGACACAATACTTGAAGATGAGATTGTGGCATCTATAAAGTACTCAGTGTATACTAATACTGGTATGTATTAAGGAAATTTTAGCCTTGATGATACTGCATAGAACATTTTCTGAGATTCATGATGTTACGTACTAATTAAACATATTGGAAGTAATTTACAGTAAGTGTGAAGCTAATCGCCAGATTAAATTACTAATGCAGTTGAAGTATGCCGCAGACTGAAGGAGAAAAGGCTAATCAGAAACACTTTGAATCTTCTGAAAAGTAGGAGTGAACTTAGGGACTCTGCTGTGCAGGCACTGCCTCCTGCATCCCCATTGATATCTATTCAGATTCTCCCACTTGCACCTTTATCCCTGGAGTTCACTCCCTTGCACTGCAGGAGCTGACCAGCTCCCAGCTCAGTTACCACTCCTGCCCACTAGCTTCTTTACACATTTTGCACATAATGCAGGGCTGTGGCCCTACAATTAATATCAGCCAAAGCAACTTTCTTTATAATTGTCGGATGTGTATTTCACTTTTGCAGTGAAGTGCCACACCTGCTTCTCCAACTCCCACCAAAGCCAGGGTTGTTAAAACCATCAGACATTATGCCTGTTTTCTGTTCAGTGCCTGTAATGTTTACTTATCTAACATCATCATGTCCTTGACACACTCGACCAATGTACATATTTAAAATAGTAAAACTGTGAGTATTTTGAAAAAATATACTGTATGTAACACAAATCTCAAACACGAGGTTCTGCAGATGCTGGAAATGAAACCTGATATCTTGATGAAGGATCTTGACCGAAAACATCTCAATTCTTTATTCCTTTCTATAAATGCTGCCCTAACCTGCTGTGTGCTCCTCCATCATTTTGTGTGTGCTACTGTCATGCAAATCTCAAGCTTGTTTAAGAGATCATACTACTACTTGACACAATTATTGTTACATTGTTTACCTTCAGACTCTTCACAATGCAAACCTGCTTCTAAATAGCTTTTGGGAAGCAACAACACTTGGAGATGTTCCTTTACAGTCCAGTGTTCATTGTCTATTCATGGAGCACAGTGGTTTAAGGGGAAGAGAAGTGTCAACCATTTCATTATTGGCTGGACTATTAAGGACAGATGTTTCTTTCCCTAAGGATCTCAGTGAACAAGTTGATTTTATATAATAATCTGGCACCTTCCTGGTCATAACCATTATATGGGAATCTGGACTGGAGATAATTAATTGAAGTTTCTGTTGCCCATTATATGACCTAACTCCTACTTCTAGTCCAGGAGGATATCACTCTGTAGCTGCCCTATTATAATTGTTTGAGAATATCTGGAGGTATCCGAAATCCCTGAATTTGACAGTGCAGCTGAAATCAAGAGGTTTGCCTGTTACAACTGTCCATCATTACAACCACTATTTGAAATAGATCAGCTGTAAACCAGTCTAATCAATCTTAAGCTCTTATTATTTACCCTATTATTTTGATTTTGATAAATAAATATTGTTCCTTAAATGTTTTGTCATATTTTGAATTATTTTATTGTAAGTGCACTTACAAATTTCCATAGGAAGGGAAACTGAGGTAGAAATCCTTTTAGCATGTAAATTGCAATGTTTTATCATCAAGCATGCCCGACTTTTCTATAATTACCAGGATTGCACACATTAACAGGGTTAAGTAACTCTTGTGATGGCACAGCTCTTTATATAAAACCTGATTATTAATATACTTCAATGAAAATAATTTTACATTTCTTCCAAATTATTGCCATGTTCCCAAGTGCCTTGAAATGTAATGTTCAATTTCCTAAAAAAAAAACACCTTCAATGAGGTTATGAAATTAATCCATTTTCCCAATCTAGACTATTTAGACTTGGATTATTTTCCAGTTTCCTTTACAAATGTGAGTCCCTTACAGAGACAGAAGGATTTATAGTGGGGAATATATGTAGATATGGCAGAGGAATTTAACAAATACTTTGTGGCAGTCTTCACAGAAAACTAAAATTAAAATTCCAAGATTCCTAAAGAATCAAAGGTCTTAGCAAGTGAGAACTGAAAATAAATTGGCATTATTAAAGAGGTTAATGAGCCTGAAGTATGATACATCCAGAGCATCTGATGATCTATATCCCATTTTGAAATAGATGGCATTAAGATAAATGGATAGATAGAAGAAAGATGGTGACTGGCTCTGTTTATCATTTCCATTCTTATATGACTGAGCAGATTCAACATGGCTTTATGATAGGGAAATAATGTTGAACTAATTTACTGGGGTTACTCAAGGCTGAATCTAGTTGAGTAATGAGAGTAACCAGAAATCTGCAGCAGATACAATCTCACCAGCTCTCCATTTGACTCTGGAGCACCCAGATAGAAAAAGTACATGCTTCAGGCTGCTATTGATTGATTACAGCTTGGTGTTCAACAGCATCATCCCCTCACTACTAATGAACAAAATCCATAACCTGGACCTCTGTACCTCTTCCTGCAACTTGATACTTGATTTCCTTATCAAGAGACCACAATCAGTGCTGATTGGTAATAACATCTCCACCTCGCTAACAGTCAACACAGGCATCCCTCAAGGGTGAGAGTTCAGCCCACCGCCCTACTCTTTCTGCACTCAGGACTGTGTGGCGAGGCACAGCTCGCAAGTTGCACTAATTATTTAGCTAGGAGGGAGCAAATACAACATTTCCAATTTGCTGGTGCCACCAAGCTAAGTAGGATGAGTAGTGATAAAGATGCGAAGAGGCTGCAAGGGGCTATCGGCAAGTGAATGTGTAATAAAAAGACAAATGGAGTACAATATGGAAATATGTGAGGTTATCCACATATAGAAAAGAACAGTAATTCTGAATATATTTTAACATAACTTTAACAATACAGAAACAGCTTCTTCCTTTCTTCCATCCAATTTCTGAATAGATATTGAACCCATGAACAGTACCTCACTTTTTTATTTCTATTTTTGCACTACTTATTTATTTAACTATTTTATATATAAATATGTATACTTACTGTAATTCATAGTTTTTTTTCTATGTATTGCATTGTACCGTGCAAATTTAACAAATTCATGACATATGCCAATGATATTAGATCTAATTCTGATTCTGGTTATATTCTATATTTTAAGAAACATTGATATAAAAAGGGACCTCATTGTCTTTTAAAATGTCATTTAAATTAACATGCTGGTCTACTAGATGATTAGAAAGGGAATTGGTATGTCGCCTTTTATTGCAAGAGAACTGAGTAGGGAAGGCATTACTGTCATATGAGGAGAGACTGAGTATACTAGTACTTAAAACACATATGAGATGGCCTTATTAGAGAGCTTGACAGGGAAGAAGTAAAGATAAGGAGTCAAGCTAGGGAATGGTAGGGTAGGTTGTTTGGATCTAATTGAGCAGAAAATTCTCTAGTAAAAGCACTATGAATTTTAGAATTGTTTATCTTGAAGGGCTGTGGTAGATCAGATATTTTCATTCATATTAATAGATATCAGGACATTAAAGGAATTAACCAATATGGGGTTAGGACAGGGAAATAAATTACCTTGTTGAATAACAGAATAGGTTCAAAGGCCTAAATGGGTCTAGTCCTATTCCTGTTTCTATGTTCCTACAAAATAAACCTTGGAATTTATTTCTATCTCCCTTTCAGAAGTCCATCTGATATCAAAACAACTCATCACGATTATATTAAACCTCCTCTGCACCTCCATCTAAGGCCTAAAGGGTGTTGTCCTGAAATGGACTAATTCTAAAAAGAATGTCAAGTGCTGGCACAGAATAGGATCTTCCTACATTTGGCCTTTTCCAACAAGATCCAATGATCTGGAATGTAATTGAACCAGCAGTCCATTTCTTTTGACACTGTGACATCATCTTTTTCAAAGTCGAGTATCAACAAGTTCAAAGTTCAATGTAAATCTATTACTAAATTACATATACGTCGCCATATACAACCCTGAGATGCATTTTCCTGTGAGCATACTCAGCAAGTCTATAGAATTGTAACTATAACCGGATCAATTGAAAATCAACCAGATCAAATTGCAAATGCAAATATAAATAATGAGAACATGAGATAATAAGACAGAATCCTTAAAGTGTGATCATTGGCTGTGGGAAAAATCTCAATGATGGAACAAGTGAGTGCAGTTATCCCCTTTTATTCAAGAGCCTGATGGTTGAGGGGTAGAAACTGTTCTTGAGCCTGGTGGTGCGAGTCCTGAGGCTCTTGTACCTTCTACCTGATGGCAGAAGCGAGAAGAAAGCATGACCCTTGGTCTTGAGGTTTTCCAACGTAACATTTGTTGTATCTGGTGATTTTGTGATCCAAAGGTCCTTTGAAAGTCGAGAAGAAGGCATAAACTTGTTGGTTACCTCTGTTTATTACAGTAAGTGTTTTAAGAACAAACAAAGAAATAAGACAAAAAAAACAAAGAAGTCATGGGCATCTTATATTAAAAGCTAACTCAGAGGAGACAAATAACAAGATATTCCAGTGCTCAGTAATCAATGAAATAGACAGTTTCAATGGTGTGGCACCCACTGCAGAGAAACTTCTGGAAAAATACAGAATCAGTCAGCTATACTGCAATTACAGAAAAATTCACTGAACAATTGCATGCACATATGTAGGTGATTATATAAAAGTACAAATGAGCATAGGGAAAACTAAACTATGAAAAAAATACCATTTTAACACACTAAATCCAACGCACTACACATGACCATCATGGACAGTTATAGCATTGACAGATGGGCAGGCTTTACAGTGGGATTTGGGGTGATCAGAGATTGCAAAGCATGTTGAGTCCACTGAAATTATGGCAGGTTGTGGTACTTTCTATTTGGGAGAGTTGGGGTCCACTCAGTCTATTATTTACAAGGCAATTGAGTTTCTCCCCCTCACATTTTCCACATGTTTGGCTTGAGATTAGCAACATGCTTTAGAATCTATATAAAGCATCAACTCTTGCAGCCTAATTCTCCAGCCTGAAATCCTGGGACTTAGATTTCACTTAAAATCATGCATGCTGAGGTCAGGGTGCTTGCTGCACTCTGCAGTTACCATGTTGCACCTCAGATTTAATCCATATGATCAGCATTTTTCATGGCATAGATCGTTGACTGCTTTTGTTTTGGTGGGCACTGGTGTCTGATTTCATACTCCCATTTACTATCATCGGCAATGTGCGCAGTCGACCAAATACGGGGCAACAAGTCCCACACAGGTGGAGCAGCAGCAACTGCGAAAAGTGAACTCTTGTCCCATCAAGCTGGTGGAAAAACTTTAAGCAACAATTCTATCATCAAGGAAAAAGTATTGTACAGGAGGCCAATGTGATGACTACAGGTCCATGTCAGCACGATCAAAAGCAGTTTTGTATCCTCAGAAGGGTCTGTAACTTGTTCTGATATTCTCTGGTCATATTGCTCAGTCTCCAGCATTACTCAAGTTTGCTCCCCATGTGTCCCGTGAGTCTCCTGCAATCACAGCATCACACTTCAGCTGGCTCCTGCTCATCACACACAAACACACACAAAAACACACCCACTCCTTCTTGTCATAGACACTTGCAGATCGCACTACCTCATTCCCGGGTTCACACTGTGCACCAGATCTCCCAACATGATATTACACTCTCCAAGCACTAGATGAGAGCCTGACTTACACACTCACACCATTCTTGCAGGAGAAACTTGCACACAGCAAGCCACTAGCTAAGAAGGTGAGTCCAACTGTGTGCCTTTTGCCCTTTAAAATAAAGCTGTGGGCACAACAGTCTTACGAGGCACTGTGGTATTGTGGAGATGCTTGCAGGGATAGTTAGAGTCATAGACAGAACCAGGCCCTTTGGCCCACAAACTGATGCTGACCATCTTCTATTATTTCTCTTGTTAATCTGCTCTTCATGACATGCTTTCACAGGCCACATCCCTCAATACTCTTGCTTGATAATCTAACTTTTTAGGTGGTGAAGACTTGGATTCCTCTCTGCCACCTCAGGAGGAGGAGTCAGTCTTCTTGATGCTGCAGATCTCACTTTTGTGAGTACCTACTCAGAGGCAGATATCACTCAAACGTTAGAGGTTCAACCAGTAGACAAGTTTTCAGGAGTTATGGCAGTAGACTTGGATTCAACAGCTTCTTGTCTATGGGTGTGGTTGTTAAACCCACTGCACTGGTCTCAGATGAGGACTTTAAGGAGACAGGCTATAGAGGAAAGCGGCTGCTGGGTAAAGAGAAGAAAGGCACAAGGCAGGCCAGCAGGTCAAGACTTTGCACAAATCATGGAAACCACTCTATTCAATGTGGACTGGGGAAATACTCTTTACTTTCCAAGCGCACAGTCACAAGAATTGGCCTTGTTGAAGAAGAAACTTATAGCTTTCCATGGGTTGTCAACCGACCTCCCACGCAGCACTCCACCAATGGCAGTTGGCCAATGCCACAATGATGCTGTTGGTAACCAGACTCTTAAAAGTCACAGCTAGTTGAAGTTGCCCTCACTCTCACCTGATGCTCAGGAAAGTGGGGGGAGAAGGCTGGGGAATGGGGTGGAGAGGGATAATAAATCAGCTATGATCAAATGGCAGAGCGGACGCAATGGACCAGATGGCTAAATTCTGCTCCTATGTCTTGTGGTCTTCAAAACTGTGATGACTGGTGAAATGGTCCATAAGAGCACTGGATAATTTGACAAAGTCATAAGGAGTTGTAGTGTGTTTCTGCATGAATGATTATTACTGTTCATTATTAGATTCAGTTCAGATTGAGTCAGTGAATGAATTTGGAACTTTTGATGGTGCTTATATCTTTAATGAATGGAGTGAAGGGGAAAGCTGAGCTGAAGCAGAATAATTGGATGTGGTTAGGTGGACATCACTGCCCTGAATTATGACACTCTTTGTGAATTGGAGATGTAGATGAAGGCTTAAATAAAACAATCTTCAATAAGTTGCTGATTGTTTTGAATAAATTAGGTCTGCCCTAATTGTTTTAAGTACAATGGATTTCAGTTAATCGTGGCGCCGTTTATTTGGGAGCACTCTTACGGAACAAAAACTAATCAAAAAATATTGTTGGGATTTGCTTTGTTTGTTTGGAACACTATGCTACTTAATTTGGGCAGGTAACTTGCCGAACAGTTTCTAACTAGTGTCAGTCACCTTTAGACACTACACTGTGCTTAGCGTGATGAGTTTTTAAAATAGCGTCACTTGTGTGTGCTTGTGTTATGTTATCCATTTGGGCTGACAGATTCTGATTCAAAAAGCAGCAGGAATATGAAGACAAGGAAAGTGTTGAAGATGACCCACCTGAACTTGTGCTAGTGTCTACAGAAGTTGCCAGGGAATTTATTGTTGGGTTTTGATACCACTTCATGCAGGAAGGCAATGAAGGCAGTCCATTACCTGCACTGGGTGTCTGTGCTGATCTTGTTCATTTACAGTCAATCAAAAGACCACAGCAACGTACATTGGATGAACTCCTCTGTCGATAACTATTTGGAAATAATATACAGTTTTATAGTACTGTAGTAGTAGTGGCAGTGTTTAATTTGTTCTGTATTTCATTTAAATATATAATTTAATACTCAGTTAAATGGTAGCTTGTCTTTTTTATACCTTTTTAGCTATTTCCATGGAACTTTGGCTAATTGGGGCCACCACATAATTGGGCCAAAATGTATGCATCCGGATGTGTCCCAGTTAACCAAAATCCACTGTTAGGCAATCCTGGCAATTACCTGTACAGGTGGTCACTGTTTCACTTGACCTTCCAACTACAGTTGTATTAATGCCTAAATGATGTTAAAGATCTACTTCCTGTGAATAAAACAATGCAAAAATGACCACAAATCTGAATACTTCCTCTTGGAATAATTAAAAATGCAGAACTGTTTGTTGAATAGACCAACTATCTATTCAGTAATGTTTAGGCAGTACCCTTTTCCCAGGGTTGAAATATATAATACTAGAGGGCATGCATTTAAGTGGAAGGGAGTAAGTTCAATGGAGATGTGCCGGACAAGTTTTTTGCAGAGTGGTGGATGGCTGGAATGTGGTAGTGGAGACAAGAATGACAACAGGTATTTCAAAGGCTCTCAAGTAGGTACATGAATGTGCAGAGAATAGAGGGATTTAGACATTGTATTATGACTGACATATGATGTGAAATGTGTTGTTTTGCAGTAGCAGTACAGTGCAAAAATATTAATATTATAAATTACATAGCAAATAAATTGTGTAAAATAAAGGAATGACGAGGTAGTTTCAGAGAAGGCGGTGAGAGGGAAGGATGGCTGAGGTCAGGGATGCCATAAGGATGAGCTGTTTTGGTCAACCAAACAGTGGATTAATGGGATCTGATAGAGAATGAGAATAAAAAGTAAATGAGTATTAAAGCTGCAAAACACAGGGCTGTGGGACATACCCAGCAGGTCAAGATTTGTTAATGGAGAGACAAAAACTGTGCCAATGTCACAGGTGGATGGTTTACAGTAGAAATAACCAGTTGTGATACCAACAAAGCGAATTGTAGAATGCAGTCTCGAGTCCTTAAGCCTGCAACTGATATCTGGTCCAGATATTGCCATTTTTACTTTCTTCTGCTGAGACCCTGGTTGCTTCAAAGGCAGTCTGATGCATTGCTATTTCTTGGTCACTTAGCTCAAATCTGAATGATGTGTTTACCTGTGCCTAAATATCAGCTAACATTGGATAATCATTGTAGTCTATGACCTAAAGGTCAAACATCAATATGATTGACTGTCACAGGCAGCGCCGTCAATAGTCAAAAAGTAGTTTCGGAAGTAACATGTTAATAGTATCCTTAATGAATACTGCTTTGCTACTCTAGAAGGTAACATGAGCGAAGTGCTCTCTTCATGGAGAAACATCCTGTGACATGCTCTCTCAGATTTGTACCCCAGCAGATGCTCATTCCCCCTGAGACCCTTACCTGTCATGGGCAGTTGAGGCAATGTGTCAGGATACTGTCAGACGAAATGAGGAAGGAATGTTAGGCAGATTTTAAAGCTCAAGGGCTCTAGTTGCGAACAAGAGCATTGCTTAAGCTGTCAGTCCCCTCCTCCAGGTTCTGCCATTCAGTTTGATCTCTGTTAATTCCTGTGCTCAGAGTGGAGGGAGCCAAGTTTCTAGTGCACCCTCTCCAGATGAACTGGTGTTCTGTGAAGAGGTTAAACACTATTTCACAAAGCACCCTAGCAATCAAACTGGCAAGTGTGCTTTGGATAATCTGGAATGGCTGCGTCACAACACTTGCCTCAGACTTTCGGTGAAGCACAATATTGCAAAGTATTCCAAGCCATAGATTCAAGGGGCATCATCGCACAGTAAAGTAACCCTGGACATAGAACTATTATGTCCCTCTCCATCCATCCCACCACTAGATTGACTGGATTGTTATGACTTCTATACATGCTCAAGTTTGTGGTTTTCAATAGACTTGATAGGTACATTAAATGTCTGAGAAATGTATACCATATACATCCTGAAATTCTTTTTCTTCGCAAACATCCACGAAAACAGAGGACTGCCCCCAAAGAATGAATGACAGTTAAATGTTGGAACAACAAAGTCCCTCCCCAGCTCCCGTCTCTCCCGCATGTAAGCAATGATGCCCCTCCCCCCACTGGCAAAAAAAGCATCTGCACCCACCACCGAGCACTCAAACGTGCAGCAAAGCAACAGCAAAGACACCGACTTGCAGTACCCCAAAGACTACTTGTTCACCTGGTATTTGACATAGCACAGGCTCTCTCTCTCCCTAATAAGGGAGAAAGAGAAGCCTCCATTTCACTGCAAGAGGGGAGACATAACAAACAGCTCGCTGATTTACAATGTTAAAAGTCTGTTGTGTCGCTTTTTTCGAGCTCTGCACCCAAAGAGTCGGCCCTAGAAAGGCTCAGGTCTTTGGACACACAGCCCACAGTGTTATGTTACTTCTATTTAAACATTCCATGGGTTAACAATTAAGAATCGTATTCTGGAAGAATTAGAGAACTTTTATTTACAGAAATAAAACAAACACATCTTAACCCCGCCACATGCTAATACATTCTGGCAAACCCTGCGCATGCTCAGTGCTCTCCAATCAGGAACTGGCACATCATTGCATGTGATGTCACCACACACTGCTGCTCCTGATGTTCCGTGTTCTCCTGTGACACTTCAGTCAGACACTGACTTAGAATCAGCTTGGCTCCAGAGCCACGAAAATCCAGCACCCTGAAGGTGCACTAGCCCTCCAGGTTGCGTCCTTGGGGTATTGAAAAGCGGCCGGTCGTGAGGCCCTGAGGGTGGGTCCCATTCCTGCAAAGAGCCGAATTCAGAGTGTAACTCCAGATCAGGGTCTTCAAAAGAACTTTGAAAAGGAAAACAAGAGATATCAAAGATAAAAAACAGAGCTGTCTCCGAAGATACAAGCAAAGGAGTCGCTGTTTAGTGCCATTATCACTTTGCTCCGCCCCTCCGCATTTTCTGATTTTCTGACTTTATTATGAGTGGTAATCCTTTCTCAATCAGTATATAAATGGTTCAGCTACTATATTTTACAGATGTGTAGAACATAATATTTATATTCAAATCTAACGAGTCAAACCAATTATAGTCCCTTCTCCCTGAAACAGAAAGCCAATAAAAACAGTGCTATATCATTTCAGTAAGAGGACACAGTTAACCTTCTCTGGTCAGCTTTATCACTCACGTTCTCCTGACACATGTGGCTTACTCTTAAACTAATTAACCGGTTCATTGTTTAGCTTCCATACTATGGCCCACTTTTAAATCAGGTGATTTAGCTACGGATTCAGTTTAAAAAGTAACTCATGGATCATCAAACATTATGGAGTATTTTAAATTTTAGGCCTCAATATAAATAAATGACAAACAAATATCAATAAATATTGACTGTTCATTCATTTCCATCGATGTTTTCCTTCCTGCTGAGTTGCTCCGGCATTTTGTGTGTGTTGCTTACTATAATAATTTTCTTCCCATTATTTTTACACAAAATGAAACCCAGTATTCAGTGTAATTTCCACATGCCAGCCAAAGGCCTCTCGTCAGCATTGAACTTGCCTATTAAAGCAATTTAACATTCCTTTCTGGAAAACGTCTTTGGAGTGGTGGAGGAGTGAACTGCATCAGAGAGAGCCACCGGTAAGCTTCTCTAGGGGACTTGTTGGAAGATGTCAGGGCAATGAGGGAAGCTTTTCTTTAATCAGTGGGAGGAGCAGTTAGACACAATCATGGGGTGGATTGCTGCCACTGTTAGTCCCAGAAGCATCATCCTCAGAGATTGCTTCAGCAGACTCATTAAAAACCCTGAGCAATCAGTCTTTCCTACCTCCTCCTCCCCGCCCATCTCAGCAATTCCACCCCCTTCATCACACCTTTCAGATTTACATCACCACTTCTCTCTCGCATTACAAACTCACACGTTCCTCTCTTGCTTGCTGCCCTCACAATAGCCATCAGCAGCATTTTCCTGTCACAGTGGCTAACCCTTACAGAACGATTCCGACATCCTGTGCTCCAGATACATGACCTTCACATTCGGGATCACTTTCCTCCTTTTCCCCTCTCAGAACAACCACATAGCAGACATTCATCATCTCTCATTCTGTGCTTTTGCAGGAGAAGACAGTGCATTATTCTCCAATCACCTCCTGCTCCCCTGCCCGGTCTCACAGGGGAGAGGAGGCTGGGCGGGGGATCAGGAGGTGACAGGAGAATAGTTATCACGATCCTCCCGAAGGTGCAGCAACTTCCCAGCCTGAAACAAAGTGGGATGTTTCATAGTTGGAGCCTTTGTTGAATATGGCCCGTCACTCTTAATCGTATCTCTGCATACATCTGTGAGAGACAGATTACCAGGCGGTTGACCACATTGTTAACTTTTGATGCTTGATATTTTCTGCAAACCAGCCTCCAGTTGCTGTGCTAACTCTTGTTTCTTTTCTGTGTCCTCCAGGTTCTTCACTCAGAGGAACAACGTGCGCAGGAAAAGGTGCCGTCAAGTGCCGCATCCTTTCCAAGCACTGATGCCTATTTCTGGACCTAGGTTGAATTAGAGGCAGTTGCCTGCACAAAGTAGTGGAATATGAATGGTAGCAGGTGGACTGTAGGTAGCAGAAGACACTGAGGCTGCCAATGGTACCACGAATGAAGGAACATCTGTAGATGTTGGAAGGCTGGCTGAAGAATTTCAAACCAGCCTTCAAAAGAATGGAGGAGTCTGCTTTCAGCTTGTCTGTTATCATGAAACTGCATCTCCTTGGCAGTTTCCAGCCTACCGAGAGAATGTCCAGGATGCTGAGTCGGATTCTCACTGCAGCAGGCTACACTGCTTTGGTGCGAGAATAAGTGGCTGTGCCACACCTGGGAATGATGCACATCCGCCAGGAAAAAGCTAAGAGGAGTAATGAATAAGGTTTTCATGGTCTCGTTTATATTCTGCCGTCTGCTCACCAGCAGATCAGTGGTTGTGATAAGGGAAGAGATTTACCTTCTCTCAGGTTATTAGAATGACAGCTTCTCACCCACCACCTTGTTCCCACTCTCAGAGTACACTTGCACCCTCATTAGACATCGCTGATGCTCAGTTTGCAAAACAGGATGTTTGGAAAGCAAATATAAATACAGAATATGCAGTTATTTCTTTAAAGTTTTGCACTTCTTCCTTTCTGCTGTTGCATTGAGTATGTTGCTTCTACCCTTCCCCAGTTCTCCCAGGTCTTCTTTGGGCACTGTGCTACTATGACAAGAGATTCTTCCTGTGATATCATGATGCAGTAGCAATGCACTGCAAATCTATTTTACTCTATTGGAGCTTCCAAGTTCAGTCTGACTTATGGTGCCAATACTTTGAAGCTTTTTATTCAGAATTATTAACAAAAGATGAATGTGACTTTGATGTGTAATATCTTCAATTGATAGTAACAAGTAATTTAGCCACACATAAATATTCCCCTATTTATCACAAGGCTTTTGAAGTTTCATATTTTTGTAGAATTTTAAAATCAAAGTTGCCCCTATTGTGTGAAAGTATTTTCAATCCAGCGTGTTAATGAAATTCTGGTGTAATGGTGCATAAACATCTTTAAAATGCTTTTTAAACACAAAAGTTATTCACTTACTCCACTAAATATGCTGATGGATCACTACCTCTATATTATTTCTTTCAATGCTGTAGTGGTCTGCCCATTAAATGAAAGTGAGTTCCAATGAAAATATTCATTGCCAAGTAATAAACAGTGGCAGGCAATTTACTGTGCATAGATATATCTTACCTACTGACTATATTTTTAAACAGTATTTTACTTTGAGAATTCTCTCCATCATTGTGGAATGAGAGGTGTGGCAAAACATACAAAACGCCTATACTCAATCAACTGTATGAATACCACTCTCTGCATTAAGATGATTATTAAACTAGAAAGTATGAATAACTTATAAATGTAACCATTAAAATATGCATTGACATTACAGCCAATGGTAATTAGAAAGCAGTCAGTGGTGTGCATTGATGCCATTGACAGATGGTGAATACTGAGTTCTTCTATAAGTGGTATAGTTATACATGTTTGTTAACATATGTCAGAAGCAAATTAATTGAAAGATTGGAGATAGGTTATTTAGAGGGGTGGGAGAAGGTAGTTTTCTGATCCATTAAGTCATATTTCTTAAAGCCAGGTTTAAGACCAAACTTACTAGCTGCAATTTTTGCTACTGTTATTTATTTAATTTGTGGACTGCGGAATTATAATTGACATCCATATCAATATTGACTTGTATTCTAATCTTTGCTGGCGCCAGAGCAGTTTGGCATCCTGATACATTGAGCTCTCAAGTTTACTGCCAGACTTCTTGGCAGTATTACCTGATGCTCTGTGCCACTCAAAGATCGTCTCAGGAGCTGGTTCAGTAAATCTATCGCATCACTTATCTTCTCAGAATCTCAGGCATCACAACATTACATCTACCTTAATTTCTGCATTCTGTCTTCCTGTTGTGCCTCACAGGGATAATTTGTTTTCGAGCTAAACGACGTGGATTGAGACTGAGTGGAACTGATAACCTCTCAAATGGATGAAATAGATGAGTGTGTGAAAATGTTAAACATTGCGAAGGAGAAACTTGAGTTTGTTTTTTTTTCAGTATTACTATCTGATTTCATTCCACACTTTTGATCATCAATAGTTAGTTTGAAGGGTAGCTCTGATACTTGCACAGTAGTCAATGGCCAGTTACACATATAAACCTGTGATGAATCCATGCATATTGGTAAAGATGGCACTACAATCCTGCAACTAGTCTCCAGATACCAGTGTCCAACCTGGCACCTGAAAGCAGAAATAATCAAGGTTTATTAATGTATGAACCTGGATCAGTTCTCTTCAGGAACTGTTCTAAACTGCTTCCAATATAATGATGAACGTTGGAAATTGTGACGAATATCGCACCATATATGTTCAACGCAGAACTCACCTGATATATAAAAACTTTTTAAAACACCAACAAAAAGTGTCGGGTCAGAACAGACCAGGATTAGTTAGAAGTGGGATGTTAGCATGGAGTTGATAGGAAGTGCACCTTTTAACTCTACCAGTTTACCCAACACCCAACTCAGGTTCCTGATCACTCACTTCTTTTCTTAGCTGAGATTATTTGATTAGGATCTAGTCAGAAAATTTCTTTCTTCAAAACAGTCGACATGAACTCTTCTCCAAAGAAGTTGTCCAATTTTAAATTATGGTAATTAGAATTGAAGTTCCGGGGGAGAAACATCCTATGACGTTTTGTTTAAGTTGTGTAATTTCATTGAGTAATTCTATTCATTCTCCTCCTGCTCCTCAGCTTTTCCACTGACCATGCCATCCTCCACTATCGATTCTCTCCATCACCTATTACAGGTGGATTGGTTTTACAAGATTACATTCCTCATTTTCTGATCAGGAGCTGAATATCTCAGGCAATACCTTTTCTCTCTACACCTTCGATTCCAGGATTTTCAATGATTTCTCCTCTGTCATCTATTTTTTTTAACATACTCTCTTTTGCTGATGTCCATCCCTGCTTATAATTTGGAATATGTGACTTCACCTGTGATCATGACCTGGATCTGTCAGCTACAGAATAGGAAACTACTTACATAGAAGTTCTCCCTTCCAATCAGAACTCTTATTTCTATGCTCTTTTAAGAGGCTTTACCCAGCATAAAGTGATGAAAAATACTTGAACACAGCACCTCTAGTTTCAGACTTAATTCGACATTTTTTGGCGATGTTAGTCAAGTTGGATTTCTTTTCTTTTCTTTGAACATGTGCAGCTTCCCCACTTGAAAGAGATTGAGTGCGTCTACCCGAAGGTTTTTTAAACTGGATTCCACTCAATGACCAAACAACTTTTCCTTTCTCCTCCTTTCATTTTTCGCAAGTGCGGCAATTTGATAGTTCCATTAGTTTTATCAACCATTAGCCATTAGACCTTAGTCATTAGTCATTAGACAGTCATTAGTCGTTAGTCATTAGTCGTTAGTCATTAGGTGAAAAAACTGGCTACCTCTCCGGACCTTTGTAGACGGATTCGACCTGCACAGTCTCCAGTCACTAATAGACCGTTACGTTTTCAAACTGGACGACCCTTCCCGAAGGTTCCCGAGCTCTTCTTAAATCTTGCACCATTTCCCAGAAGCGCCTATGTGCGATGATCTCCGTGACGTGAAGCTCACACTAACCCAAAATGCAGTGACAGCAGTGCTCTTTTCCATGAAACAGTCTCTCAAGTTATTTAAAGTTCAGCATCTTACCGCAGATTCCAACGCTGCTCCCAGACTGCCGCTGTGATGTTGCGGGGTCGCCCCAATGTTCTGGGCAGAAACAGCACTCAGGCAGTGGGTTCCATCCGGTCTATCAGTGGATTCTTGCTATTACTTTTAAATCTTATTTTCTTTTGCCTCTAGGTCCCAATACTTTCTAGAAACTCTAGTTTGACTTGACAATGTTCTTGCCTAATATACAGTGAGTGGGCCAGCACAAATAAATATCTTAACACCACTTTCTTTATCATTAACTATTCAAATACCCCTGTTATTATTTTGCAACCTCTTCTCAAGCATCAATAATTTGCAACTGGTCTAAAATCTGCCAGATAAATCTTGGTTTCGGTGAAGTCTCAGTTACAATATTCACTGCTCATTGATCCACATTAGTTCCCCTTCGTATTTAAATAAAATTTCTAGCTTGCCACCCTATCATTCCAAAACAGAACATTAACTTGGCAATTTTCTGTAGACCTGTAATTCTTCTGAATGTTTTGATCCTATGGCTCCAATGTTTTGTGTATTTCTCCTTCCTATCAATCTACCTTTGACGAAAGAGGCTCAGTTATTTTTGTCCTCTTTGTAATTTATGTCCTAATCTACCTTCTCTTGCAATTCTTTCACTTACAATAACTTTTTTGAATTAACTTTTCTTCTTTCTTCCTAAACTTTTCTCTTGTGGCTCACTACCCAACTTTCCATCCAGAAATATGTGCTTTGGAATTGTATTACTGTTTCTATATGATGCAAGATCTATTGTTAGAAGTTTAAGCATTAAGGTAAAATATAAGAAATTTTGGGCTGCAAACCATAGTGGAGCCATGATGTAATTTTGTGTTTTCCATGCACTGTTTTCTGGTCAGAGATCCTACTACTTAGATTTTACTTTCTTCAGAGGGTTTAAGAGAAACTGGAAATCCTTCTTTGGGAGTCAAGTCGCAGATAGTTTTGATGGCTGTTGCCGGAGGAGCTCTCATGGTTGTTATAAGCATAATCTGTGGAATTATCTTCTTCTGCCTTAAAAGGTGAGTGAACAGTATGTTTAATAAGCAACATAAAAATCTTTCAAATGTGAATATTAAAGTATATTTATTTCAGTTCGCTATCTCGGGAATTTCAAATGATTTAATATGGCAAATGCTCTAAAAAGGTCAATCAATGAACTCATTCAATTGCACCAAATTTTGTTAAAGCCACCAAATCCACAATTATAACTTGTCAGACAGTAGCCTTAGATTGTAGAGCAAGCCATAAGAATGTCAAAGGTGAAGAACGCAGATGAAGGAGAGTTTGGCATTGCATTGTTTTCACCTTCCTAATTGACTGCAAATGCTTAAACAAGTTTTTGCATAATCGTAACATGCCCGATCCGTCACTGTCTTTCAATTACAAAGCCCCAGGCCTTGTGTCCTTGCCCTGTATCACCATCTGCTACTTATATTCAAGCAACCTAATTGACTACACAGGGATTGTAGATACATATAAGTAGCAGCAATAAAATTGTATGCATGTTTTCAAGAATGAAACAGAGCAGATGTTTAAAATCATGGGTGAGACTACTTCATTCTATATTTCCATCTTTTCTTTGGATACTTATAGCAGCATTTGGCCCATTCAGAGCATTCCCATTCTTCAATTAATTTTGCTTGCAACCTACTCAGTCCACTTTCTCATCTAGGGTGACACAGTAGTACAGCTGTTAAAGTAATGCTATGATAGAGAGAATGACCTGGGTTAATTTCCGCCACTGCCTGTAAGGGGTTTGGGCATTCTCCCTGTGACCATGTGGGTTTCCTCCAAGTGATCCAATTTCCTCCATTCCAAAGAAGTATGTGGTGGGTTAATTAATCACATGTGTGTGATAGAGTGGTGCAGGCTCATTGGGCTGGAAGGGTCTGGTACTGTGCTGTATTTTGAATGAGACTGAAAAAATAAATAAATCCCTCCACTCACCAGATTCTACTACTCATCTACATACGGGTGGCAGTTTTACAATGGCCACTTAACTTACCAATCAGCATGTCTGGGATGTGGCAGGAAAGCTGTTCAACCAGAGGAAACCCACTTGGTCACAGAGAGAACATTGACAGCTTCAGAGGTCAGGATTGACCTTGGTTGCAGGAGCAATGGGACTAGTTGTTTCCCTGTGCAGCCAAATTTTAAATTGTGAATGTTCTGGAAAGCTCCATATTCCATGGACATATTACAATAGATATTGCTTGTTTTTATATACCTGTACTGGAGGCTGGAAAGATCTTAAGTAATAGCATGCACTCGCAGGAAAGGTTTAATCCAACTTTCTAAGAAAGCAATGTGTTAGTCCTGTTTTCCCATGGACTTTCCTCCTTATGGTGTTCCCAAGTTTTTTATTTAAAAACCGCCTTTTAACAAATGCATTCCCTTCCCTTCTACTCGCAGCTGAGTCTAAAGCAACAAAGGTTGTTTGGAGTATACCACTTTCTCTTCAAGCAGTGTTAGGAAGGAAAACATGAGAGAATCATTGATTATTGTTGTAATTTCCATTTGGGTGGGAAATCACAGGAAGTAGTATGTGTGGCATGAAGATGAAACCCTAACCAAGTTTCTTCCTCTCCTTACCAATTGTCTTTATTTTGATCACTTTATACATTCATTATGCCATATTTCATAATTTAGCTCCAGATCTATTAAGTGCCAAACCATGTACTTAATGTAAGTCTGGTCAGTCTATTTTAAGAGCCCCAATATAAATACTGTACAAGTTAATCAACTGCCTTCCTTTCATACAAACCTGATACCTTGGATCATCACTTACAACTGTTTAAAGCAGAATATACTGCATCTAAAACCAATGTATTTAATGTATCTAAACAATATATTAAAATAATTCATATGTATCTGAAGCATATCTAGGAGCAGTTGCAATTGTTCCCAAGGAAATTGGATTTTGAACCAAGCTGCAGACTGTTTTATAGCAAAAACCCATTTTTTTCCATTCTTTTGGAAGTTCCATAAATTTACCATAGCTTGCTGACATTTCAAGTCAGAAGAGATACTATAATGTATTTTATAATGCATTATATGGGTCACATACTTTATTCTGTTGATTCCATCTCAAGATCTATCCTGTTCCCAGCTTTGGACACTTAAGTGAGATGTTATTGTGTCTCATTGTTCAAAATGCAAATGACTTTAAATATGCCGTCCTTTATTTGCAATTGTATAAATCAGTATTGATGCTGAACATTCCAAGCAGAAAATCCCTTGAATTGGGCAAATAAATTTCGTGTTATTTTATTTTCTCACTTGATTCTCAAAAAAATGCCTTTTCTTTCCTCCCTAATCTCTCTCCACTAGCCCTTGTTCTTTTGTCCTTATGCTATATCCTCGTGGGTTATGACAACTCACATAATCATCTAAATACTTTTTAAAGGCAATGAGAGCTTCTGCCTCCACCACTATTTCAGGCACTGCATTCTAGACACAAACTACCTTTTGGATCCAAAATCCTTTCTCGACTCCACCCTTACCTTTCAACTGATTACCTGGTCATAAGAGTTGTATAGAATAGAACTGGCCCAACTTAACCGATATGAGTTTGTCCTATTTTCTTGTCTTTGGCCCATTTCCGTCTAAACGTTTCTTATCCAAGTACCTGTCTAAATGCCTTTTAAGCATTGTAATTGTACCCTCCGCTACCACTTCCTTTGGCAACTTGTTCCACATACTCACCACCCTATGTCTGAAAGAGTTGTCCCTCATGCCCCTTTAAGTTTTCCTCTCACTTTAAATCTACGCCCATAAAAATTGCTTGAACGCAGAATCTATGCCCTCTGGTTTTAGACTCTCTTATTCTAGGAAAAATAATGTGACAGCCTCCTTTGTTCCCGGGAGAATAAAATAACTTAAACATCACTTTCCATATCTCCACAGTGACATATATATCCGCAGTGAAATGGGCATTTGGAATTTTGACAGCTGTCTGCATCATATTTTTGTTTGTTTTTCACCAACATTGATGTCTGGATGATTTCCTTGTCAATCAGTTTTGTTTCTAGTAACAGTTGTGGGCAGTTACTCTTTAGGTGACATCTGAACCATCACGATTGATATGTAGCATGGGCATCACATTCAGTTGACTCAAAGTTCATATTTATGGCACTGTAAAAAGATCACAATAAATGATTTAGGCCACCCAATGCAGCAAGACAGCCATATAGTTTGATAAATAATCTACTGATTATATAAGAAAATAACTAATCTGGAAGAAAGAGTCATTGTCATGTCAGAAAATAAAATTACCAGCACCTGAGCCTATATGTTTTTACTGTCTTTGACAATTTCTTCAGTGAAATAACCTTGCTTTCAAAAGCCTGGCCATTGAATTTCCCAAGAGCTAGCAAAAAGAATGTCAAAAATATAAAGATAAGCCATTCAGCTGATTTTGAACTCTAGCACTACTGGATACCTTGTAAGAATTAGAGAAGGAATACATTTAATTCCCTACAGCATGCTGGTCCAGGCCCAGTGTGCACAATTGCACTTACCTTTAGCAGCTATAGAGAGGTATATGAGTGATATGAAGGCCACAGGGGTTGAACTTTAAACTCCCCCAACAGACAACATGTTTCCAGAAGTCTAACGTCTCTGATAACCAGATAAATTTTGAAATAAGTAAAATACATATAAATATTTCTTCAAAATAAATATTTCAAAAAACTACTTCAATTAATGTAAATGAATAAAATATTAACATCTGTTAAGATAACCACTCCTTTTCACCTTCTCTGATGATCCCATTCACTGTATCTGGCATAAAGTTGAACAGCTGGATATGAAGCCCATTTGGCCCCTCAGTTAGTTCCTCACAGAACTTCCATCACCACTTCCAAACGCCCACCCCCCGATCCTCCAATTCAGCATTAATTCCATGGGTCAATAGGAATGTCAGATAAACTAGCACACATGCAGACACCAGATAAAGAAGTAAGATACACCACAACACATAACCTGAAGCTAGTTAACACTGCTGTTAACACTCGGACCAATATTTCCACATACAAATGACACTGGAAGAATGGTAACTGATGCTTGACAAATTGTTAATTTCATCTTTGAGAATGATAGATTTTTTTTAATCAAACGTGTTAGGAGACACAGATTAAGGGCCCGTAAATGCAATTAACTCACAATGGGACACAGCCTCACTGAAATAGACTGGAGCGACCAAACGCCTTGCTCCTATTCTATCAATTGTACTATTTTTAAGAAAAGATTTTCAAATTGTGCTCATATTCTTCAGAACAAAGACAATACTGGGCATGCAGTATTTTGTATGAGTTTTCCTATCAAAGAAGTTCAATTTAGTAAAAGAATAATTGGCTTACACAGACTACATAATTAAATTATCTTTTCCATGATTTTAAGTCATGTTTTCACAGATGGATTGCACACCCTTTTATTGCGATAATGGAAAGGAGAAAAAACTGTTTCATTATATAGTCCGGTTTTGCTATCTCTTAATTTCTGAGTCATCATGAGAATCAATTTTATCAAACCTTCAAATGCAACTTAATCAATGCAATTTTATGCACATTTCAGGTGCAATTTTGCAATTGTGCTAGTGCAGAAGCCATATTCAATTACCTTCAGAGTATTGTTCATTTATGTAATGACAGCTTTCAGATGCACAGATTTATTTATATGTGCAGTTTGAATGTGCTCCTTGTGCTATTACAATATTGCAGAGCATGCAGTGGATGAGAAAACATTTATTTTCCAGGATGCTTAAAAAGATGTTCAATGTTTAACATAAATCTCAGATAATTCTTTCCATGGTAATGTACCATCTACTCCCACATTAATGTGAGCCCCAATGCTCTGTAATCAACACCATCAAAGATTGGCTGGTAAGTGTGAGAGAGAAATCTCAGTACCACTTCAGAAATACCCATCAAATATTTGCTCTTCATAGTTGATGATACTATCAATTGCGGTATGTACTTTCCTAGCTGTCAATCCAGGAGTTCCAGAACTAAACAAACTTCTTAGTATCTGAAAGCTGGAAATTGGCATCATATATCTATTTTCTGTGGTCATGTTTGATGCTGGTGCTAAGTTGCATCCCACTCAGAAAATTGTGAAATTGATCAAAAACAAGTTTGCAATAGAGTTAGTTCGGATTATAGCCAGAAAGAAGCATTAAAGTGTAATCTGCACAATTCCCGAGGGAAGCATGCTGAACTCAGCACTGTGATACAATCAGAGAAAATCATCCGAGATTGAAAGCACGTTCCCCATAGCAGAAGCGTAGTGGCAATACATGGTGTAGTTGAATTTTCAAAAGGCTTAGTATCCCAAACAGAAGGTTGGTTAAGGTTAGACCATAGGGAATTCAAGCAATGTAGCAATTGAAATTGATTATCAGTCAGGAAGCAAAGAACAGGAATGAATGGATCTCTCTCAGACTACCAGGCTATCACTAAGGGGTACAACCAGGTTGGTGCTTTGACCCCAGCTATTCATGAACCATATCATTGATTTGGCTGAGGAGACCAGGTGTGATAATTCCGAGTTTTTTGCATGATGCTGAACTATGTGGGATTGTGAACACCGAAGAGGCTTGAAGGGGTTGTAGACAATCTGACTGTGTGAATGAAAAATGGCTAATTGAAAATTATGCAGAATAACATCAGAATGAGAACTTGGGTAGTATTGACATTCAAAGAGACCTAGTTGTATACAAGTCCCTTAAAGACATCGTTTAGTGCAAAGGACAGTTAAGGAGAAAATACTATGGCGGTCATCATTTCTGGAGGCTTTGCAAGCAGAAGAAATAAAACGAGAAATAATTTGGTGAGATGGCACAAGGAATGTTGTCTACATAACTTGACATTGAAGTTACACTACAGTGGTTCTAGACATGGCAGATTTGCTGTTTGAGGAGTGAGTAGGCCTATAGTGCCTATAATCTCTGATGTTTCTGAGGATGAGAGAAGACGCAAAACTCTTAAAGAGCTTGGAAAGGTAGATGCAGGGAGAACGGTTTACCTGGATGGGGAGTCTAGAATCAAGGACCAGTCACAGAAAAAGCAGTAGACTATTTAGGACTGATATGCAGAGAAAACAATCAACAGATAGTGAACGTTGAAATTCTGTATGCCAGAGGGCCGTAGTTGCAGAGTTAGTGTATTTATTCACAACAGAGATTGATAAATTTCTGGATATTAATGGAACCAAAGGAGTTATCAGGGGGTCTCACCCTTCTGCTCACTGAGTCCATGATGAAGCACCCATTTATACTAATCCCATTTTACTGACCCACAATTCCCCCAGGTCCTATTGCTATCTCTACACCACTACCTACTAGAGGCAATGCACAATCAAACCATAGGTCTTTGGCATGTGGGAGGAAACTGGAGTATATTGACGAATCCCAGGCAGGCATAGAGAGGACATGAAAATTTCACACATTTTGCACGTGAGAGAAGGCTATTAGAGTCAGATGACCCAGTCCTGCTCTTGCAGTGTTGTTATTCTACTCCTAACAGTTGGATGAGGGAGGGAGAGGCTACCAGGAAGAGGGTGAAAGCTGTCAGATCTTTGAAAGTCCGAAAAGTGATTGTAGTAAGTAGGATGCATGCTAGAAAAGAGATCCAGAGTAATAGACAAGTGGACGGGTACAAGGGACCTGTTAACCCTAAATTCAGAGCTCTATAGGAGATGATCAGAATGGTTGTTTCCATGAATGAGAAGCACCATGGGGGAACAATGCTGAAAAAAACCATGACTTCACAATCATGTCAGAGTTCACTGCACACCATTAAAATCGTTGTGCTGTCATACAGACACTTAGCCAGGCAGGAACACAAGTGGACAGACACAAATGATTGACCTAACAAATACTACTCTCTTCTGCACCAACTTTTCATTCAACATCATCGTCATTCTAATGCATCCACACCCCAGATGTTAAGTCTCCAAAGGATGGAAAATTAAAAAGTATCCAATGTCCTTTATCTCCTCATATGGACTGAAATAACAGAAGGGAGGCCACACTCCCAGGATGGGAGCTGGGGGTATTCTCTTGGTTTCAGTGTAACATTAGACATTTTAGAGCCCTTCACCTCTGCGATCAGAGGAACCTTCAGGTGTGAACTACTCATGAGCAGAGGCAGTGCAAAATATGCCAAGTGGTAAAAATGTTTCATTGTCGTTTTCTACAACCCCTTTACTACATCTTCATTACCATGTGAAAGGCTGCATCACATTCGGGATGTTTGACTTTGAGCATATGAAGGGAAGACAGATATCCCCTCATCAGAATAACATGGATCAGTACAGGGGAAGCTGGGGGACACATGATGGAGATGAGGAGGAGGAGGAGGATGATAGCGATGAGGTGTCAATGATCATAGTTTTCACAGTGCACTTGACAACCCACTGAACAATCTCAGAAGAATTATGCAGCAAAGTATCAGCTCATTCATTTTGCTGGACAAAGGGTTTATTTTTGAAAACTGGGGCAGATTGTGTAATATTGATGTTCGAGGAGACCTAGTCTGCATACCGGTTACTGAAAGATAATATTTGGGTGCGATGGACAGTGGCAAATAGTATGTTTGCCATCATTACTGGAGCAGAAGAAATGAAGGCTTACTATAATTGTATAGCAACTTGGTGAGATGGCACAAGGAATACTGTCTACTGCCTCAGAAACTGACATTAAGGAATGAGCAAAGCAGTTTAGAGGGACACAATCCTTGAGTATAAACAGCCTACAGCCTAGCATGAGTAGTAGTGAGAGAGATGGGTATCTGTAATGCCTTGAGCACATTTGGGATGCTGATGTACATGCAGAATGAGATACTTAGTAAATTGTTGGACTTGAAAAGAGAGATGCACCAAAACCAGACACTACTCTCCTTCTTACATATGAGCAGATGGGAAGGAGGGTGATCTGTAAGGAACCAAACTGAGGGGCTAAATAACCTTCATATCTGGACTCTCAGCTTTATGCCAGCCATACTTAATTGGGTCAGTGAAATTGGCTTGTGTCATTGTCACAGAGCTGAGATGTGGGCAGACACAAATCGCGCGCCTGGTCCCTGCTTGTCTTCCCTCTTCTCCTTGCTGTCACCTCTCTGTGTATTCTGAGCATGGGGAGGGGCATGAATGCTCCTGCTACTGCAGAAGAGCAATGAGCTGACATGTACCTTATGCAAGGTCAATGGGGGATGAAGATTGGAGAGCTGATATAGGAGTCTGATGTGATGGATTAACATTTTGCTTGCATGCACGATGAAGATCAAGTCACTGAATGCATCTAAAAAGTTGAGACTGAGAATCAGTCACTATTGTATTGAATGACTGGACGAGCACTCAGGTTTGAGTGGCCAACTCGTATCAAGTAGAAATATCTCCATGTCAAACATTTTCTCTAGCTAAGATGCTATTGCCAGGTAGATTAACAGAAAGTGGAGGAAGCACTCAATAGGTCTGACAGCACCCGTGAAAAGAGAACTAGTATTCATGTTCAGGTCAAAGATCTTTCGCAGTTAGCACTCAAAGCCTTCAACCCGAAGTGTCAACTGTTTCTCGCTCTGTAGATGCCGCCAGTCGGCAGGGGTTTCCCCCGCACTCAGCTATTTTTGATTTCAATCGCCTGGATTTTCAGCAGATGCTGCGGCTTCAGTTTAATCGTAAATACTTGAGAATTGGAGTGAGCAGAACTGGAGAGGAGGGCAACGTGGCTGACTACAGCTCATGTTCTCCCTTCTTTATGTTTCAGATCTAAGAAACGGGAGATCAAGAAGAGACCACCTCCCCGTCCTCCATTGCCATCCCAATACAATTCAAGGAAAGAACCAAAGAGGTTGTCAAAACCTGGTGCCAAAATCCCCCAGGCGCAGCAGCCGTATCCTACTCAGCAACGCACCCGCTCACTACCTCGCCCACCGCCATCCTCACCTAAACAGCCCCAGTGGTCACGGCGGTCCCTCACTCGCCCCCGTGAGCCGCCACCCCCGTGCCCGAGCAAGGTGCCACCTTCGAGCCCGCCTCCGCGTCCACGTGGCTCATCATCGCCACAACTTGGCAAGCAAGGACCACAACCAGTGCCGGACAATGAAACTAGTTATGCAGAGGAGCCAACAGGCTATGCCGATTACATTACAGCTTATGACAGTACCGAATATATGAAACACTTATAGATTTAAATCAAGTGATGAATGCGGTAGACTCAGACCAGTTCCTTTCTATGTATAGCTTCATCTTATTTAAATATAATCAAAGAGTATTGAATGAATAAAAGTTTTGTTGGAAAATATCTCTGTACCACTTAGTTGATTATTATTTTAAAGGCACAATGACAATGTTTTAGAGTTGAATTTGGTGTTCTCTGTATTGCTACCATTTCATAAACTACAATAATACACATATATATCACTGGCCAAGTTGTTAACTCATTTGGGCAATTCATCCAAACCAAGCAAAATCCTGTTTCTGTGTTTGAAGTTTGACTGTCTCTTGGAAGGTAACAACCTACCTAAGCCTTCTAACCCATTTGCAGTGTGTATATTAAGTGCTATTTTTGACCCAAAAAGAACAAAGTTAATTCTCCAGATGGAAGCCCATGGTGACTAGGATGCCTAAGGAGTTAGTGTTGAAAACTCTGTAAATAATGTCAATATGAGTGTCGTCATCGTGGCTATCCCTCGAGGTCGAGGATGATGGTCTTTGTTCTGTTGATCTACTTATGGGCTCTCAAGTGGCTTATGAGTCCAATCTTGGCTTTGAAAGTTCTTCCACATTCAGGACAGGTAGTTCCAGATGGAAGATTGGGCTTTGGTTGTTGCTGCTTCTCTTTCCATTTTCTTCTCTTTTCTTCTAATTCTGCACATCTGTTGGCTTCAAAAGTTGCTGTTCCTTCTCGGATGATGGCTTGCCAGAGTTTCCTGTCCTTGGCATTGGTTTCCCAATTGTTGATGTGGATGTTACACTTCTTCATGTTGGCTTTTAAGACGTCTTTGAATCTCTCCTGTTGTATGTAAATAATGTCAATACGAGTGTACGCAGGGGATCTTGTTGATAGTGAAGCAGGTTACAATGAATTACTGAAAGATCTTGATTATTTTGGGAGCTGGCTGAGGAAAGAAAAGTAGTTTTCAATCTAGATAAGTGTGAGATGATGCATTTTGGGCAGTCAAACCAGGGTAGGGCCTATACAGTGAATGGCAGGACACTGACAAGTGCTGTGGAACAGAGGGACCTGGAAATACACAGTTAGCTAAAAGCAGGCACTCATCTAGACAAGATAGTGAAGAAGGCATTTAGCATGCTACCCTTCATTATTGAAGGCACTGAGTTTAGGATTAGGAACATGATGATACAAGTGACACCACACTTGAAATATTGGTCACCATGTAATAGAAAGGAATTTGTTAAGCAGGAGAGGGCACAGAAGAGATTTATGAGGATACTGCTGAGTTATAGGGAGAGGTTGACCACACTGGATGTTTATTCCTTGCAGTACAGGAGAATGAGGGAGACCACGTAGAAGAAGGTAAAATAGTATAACCATGCCTGACATGATGGAATACATGGTGACACAGGACAAGATAGTACAAAGTCAGCATGGTTTCCTTCAGGGAAAATCCTGCCTGCCGAACCTGTTGGAATTCTTTGAAGGGATTACAAGTAGGATAGGTAAAGGGGATGCAGTGGATATTGTGTATTTGGACTTTCGAAAGCTTTTGACAAGGTGCCACACATGAGGCTGCCAAGTTAAGAGTCCATGGTATTACATGGTAGGTTAGGAAAGTTACTAACATGGTTAGAGCATTGGCTGATTGGTAGGAGGAAGCGAATGGGAATAAGAGGATCCTTTTCTGGTTGGCTGCCAGTGACTAGTGGTGTTCCACAGGGGTCAGTGTTGGGACTACTTTTTTTATGCTGTATATAAATGATTTAGATGATGGAATAGATGGCTTTGTTGCCATGTTTGCAGATGATACAAAGATTGGTGGAGGGGCAGGTAGTGTTGAGGAAACAGGTAGGATGCAGAAGGACTTAGACAGATTAGGAGAATGGGCAAGGAAGTGGCAAATGAAATACAATGTTGGAAAGTGCATGGTCATGCACTTTGGTAGTAGAAATAAATGTGTGGACTATTTTCTAAATGGGGAGAAAATCCAGGAATCTGAGATGCAGAGGGACTTGGGAGTCCTTGTGCAGATCACCCTGAAGATTAACTTGCAGGCTGAGTCAGAGGTGAGAAAGGCAAATGCCATGTTAGCATTCATTTCGAGAGGTCTAGAATACAAGAGCAAGGATGTGATGCTGTGGCATTATAAGGCCTCACCTTGAGTATTGTGAACAGTTTTGGGCCCCTTATCTTAGAAAAGATGTGCTGGCATTGGAGAGGATCCAGAGGAGGTTCACAAGGATGATTTCAGGAATGAAAGGGTTATCATACAAGGAACGTTTGATGGGTCTAGACCTGTACTCGCTGGAATTCAGAAGGATGAGGGGGGGATCTCATTAAAACCTTTCGAATGTTGAAAGGCCTAGACAGAGTAGATGTGGAAAGGATTTTTCCCATGGTGGGAGAGTCTAGGACAAGAGGGCACAGCCTCAGGATAGAGGAGTGTCCCTTCAAAACAGAGATGTGGAGAATTTTCTTCAGCCAAAGTGAGGTGAATTTGTGGAATTTGTTGCCATGTGCAGCTGTGGAGGCCAGGTTGTTGGGTGTATTTAAGGCAGAGATTGATACATTCTTGATTGGACATGCTATCAAAGGTTACGGGGAGAAGGCTGGGAACTGGGGTTGAGGAGGGGATAGAGAAAAGGATCAGTCATGATTGAATGGCAGAGCAGACTCGATGAGCCATATGCTCTTAAGGTCTTAAGTTTATAAAATCTTGATGGGTAATCATACACTTTTCCACAGGGTAAGAGAGTCCAAACCCAGAGGGCATCGATACATGATAAGAGGGGAGTGATTTAAAAGACACCAGAGAGATAACTTCTTTATCCAGATGATAGTGAGTACCTGAAATGGGCTGACAGAGGAAGTGTTGAGGTGCACTTCATTTAAGAGGCATTTGGATAGGTACATGGAGGGGAGGAGCAGGGAGGGGTATGGGCTGAACATGGGCAACTGGGACTAGCAAAGAAGATCCCATGGTCAGCATGGACTAATTGGGCTGAAGACCCTGTTCTGTGAAGTATAAAAAAGTTATATATTTCCAGGTGTAACTTGAAGTTGAATCAGAAGGTAGTGAAGACCTGATGTCTATGCTTTATACACATTGGTGCTGAACCCTGGATCCTCTGAAAGAATAATACTGAGGGGTTTAAAATTGCTCTGATTCCTCGATGAGGACTGGCTTATGGACCTCTGGTTTTTCTCTCCTTGGACTTGCTGACATTGAGTGAGAGTTTGTTCCTTGGCACCTCTCAGCCAAGTTTTCAATCTCCCTCCTATATGCTGATTCATCACCACCTTTGATTTGTCCAGTGACAGTGGTGGTATCAGCACTTTGCTTAGCCTTATAAGTATAACATGAGTAGAGCAGGGGGCTAAGCACACAGCCTTGTGGTGCAGCTCTACTGATAAAGATTGTGGAGGAGATTTTCTTGACAATCTGAACTGACTGCGGTCTGCAAGTGAGGAAATCAAGGATCCAGTTGCACAGGGAGGTACTGAGGCCAAGGTCTTGAAGCTAATTAATTAGTTTCGAGGGGGTGATGATATTGAATGCCAAGCTATAGTTGATAAAGAGCATCCAGATGTGTGTATCTTTGCTGTCCAGATGCTCCAAGATTGAGTGAAGAACCAAGGAAATGGCATTTGTTTTTGACCTGTTGAACCAGCAGACAAATTGAAGTGGATCCATGTCACTTCACAGGCAGGAGTTGGTATGTTTCCCCATCAGCCTCTCAAAACACTTCACCACAGTGGATGGAAGTGCTGCTGGAGGATAGTCATTGAGGCAGGTTACCATGCTCTTCACAGGCACTGGAATAATTGAAGCCTTCTTGATGCAGGTGGATCATTCAGACCGCCTAAATGACAGGTTAAAAGATACAGTATTGGTGAACACTCTAGCCAGCTGATCAGCCCAGATCTTTGGTCCCTGGCCAGGTACCCCATCTGGGCCGGATGCTTTCCGTGGTTCAACCTCCTAAAGGGTGCTCTCACAGTGGCCTCAGAGACTGAAATCACAGGGCCATCTGGGGCTGTGGGAGTTCATGAATGTGTCTCCATGTTTAGATGGTCAAAGCGAGCGTAGAAGGCATCAAGCTCATCTGGAAGCGGAGCCGTGTTGTCACTTGGTTTCACTTTGTAGGAGGTGATAGCATTCAAGCCCTGTCACAGCTGTTGAGCGATTCAAGTTTGGTCCAGAACGTGGATGTCTTGTACCTTACTTGGTCACTAGACCTGAATGCCACTGAACTTCCCCTCAGCAGATTGCTGATCTTCTGGTTGGGGAAGGCTGTGAAAGATTTTGTGGGGCACACTCATCTACGACTGTTTTCTTAAAGTCCGTGAACACGGTCCTCCACTGATTGGAAGCAATCCTGTACCTGCCCCTCTGCCTTCCACAACTACCTCTTTGTTGTCCTCACCTCTGGAGGCTTGCTCTTTAGCTCTGCCTGTATGCAGGTAGGAGAAGGCCAGCCAAGCAGTCAGTTTTCCTGAAATGCACTCCAGGCATGGAATCGTAGGCATTCCTAATCACAGTACAGCAATGGTCGAGTGTGTTGGGGCCCCTGGTGTTGCAGGTTATTTACAGATGGTAACCAGGCAGAGGTTTTATCAAACAAGCCTAACTGAAGTTCTTTGTGATTTGAAATGCCTCAGAGCAGGCTGTTTATATTTCATGAGGACAGCATTCAATTTCGTGAGTGGCAAATTAACATCAGCTTGCGGCGGTATATAACCTGCAGTCAGGATCACAGAGAATGCTCTTGCTTAGTAGAATAGTTGGCATGTAATTATCAGACATTCCAGGTCAGGGGAACATGACTATGACAAGGACGTTGTGTCCAAGCATCAGAAAGAGATTATCATGATACACAGACCCCCACGTTTTGTCTTCTCCAAATCAGCAGACTGGTCCTGTATTGTATCAAGAAGCCTCTAGGTCCTACCAACATATCCAGTGTCTCCAGAGTGAGCTATATCTCACAGATAACAGCAATTCCTCATTTCTTTGCATAACAGCAATCTTGCCCTTGGGTTCTCAATTTTGTCCTCCAGTGACTGTACATTTGCTAACAAGATGCTGGGTACAAGAACTTTCATTCCTTTATGATCCAAACATTAGAATGGGGAAGAAGTGTGATCCAAATGACGTTGAGATAAATGTGATCCAAGTGACAAGGAGCACCAAGGTGGTACTGGTGAACCACAGCGACATGTTGCAGACAGCTTACAAAACTTCTAAATACTCTTCTTCTGAACTACTGTCACTGCAATCTGGAGCATGTAATTTTCCTTTAAGAGGCATACCTTTGAACCATCTTAATGAACTAGAGGTTTCACAGAATTCTGAAGGAGTCAATGGATTTAATTCTCAAACATACAGGTACAGCAAGTTTAAGTAGATATTAGTGCATCACCATGTCTGGAAGAAAGGGAGGAGGCTCTAAAGCAGACTGAAATGACAAGGAATAAAACTTCCATGATTCTTTATCAGGAGATCGGAGGTGGAGGGAGCTAACATCTTTAAGTTCCTTGGTGTTATCATTTCAGAGGATCTGTCCTGAGTTTCAGTATGTAAGTGCCATTACAAAGAAAGCATGGTGGTTCCTCTACTTTCTTACAAGTTTGCAAAGATTTGACATGTCATCCAAAACTTTGACAAATGTCTATGGATGTGTAGCGGAGAATATATTGACTGGTTGCATCACAGCCTGATATGGAGACACCAATGCCCTTGAATGGAAGAGCATACAAAAAGTAATGTCGATGGTCCAGTCCATCACGGGAAAAGCCCTCTCCACTATTAAGCACATCTACATGATGCGCTGCCACAGGAAAATAGCATCCATGGTCAAGTACCCTCACCATCGAGGCCATGCCCTCTTCTCCCTCTGCTGCCATTAGGAAGAAGGTACAGGAGCTTCAGGACCCACACCACCAGGTTCAGAAAGTTACTATCCCTCAAATATCAGGCTTTTGAACCAGAGGGGATAACTTCACTTAACGTCACTCACCCCATCAATGATCAGTTCTCACAACCTATAGACTCGCATTCAAGGATTCTTCATCTCATGTTCTCGATATTTATTACTTTTTTTTTTCTCTTTTTGTATTTGCAGTTTATTGTCCTTTCATTGATTCTATTGTTTTTCTTATATTTGCTATGAATGCCCACAAGAAAATGAATCTTCGAGTTGTTTATAGAGACATATACTGTATGTACTTCGATAATAAATTTACTATGAACTTTGAAATTTTTGACCGTGGAGTGATTGTTGATGCCGGAAAGAGTGGTTTGAGTATCTCGGAAACTGCCGATGTCCTGGGGTCTTCATGTGCGACAGTCTTTAGAGTTTACAGAGAGTGGTGTGAGAAATAAAAAGCATCCAGTGAGTGGCAGTTCTGTGGGTGAAAGCACCTTGTTAATGAGAGAGGTCAGTGGAGAATGGCCAGACTGGTTCAAGCTCATAAGAATGGTGAGTAACTCAAATAACCATACGTTACAACAGTGGCGTCCAGAAGAGCATGTCAGACATATGTTCAACATCTCGTACCTGGAAGTGGATGGGTCCATGAACATATACTCAGTGGCCACTTTATTACGTGTAAGAGGTATGCAATAAAGTGGTCACTGAGTGCCGATGAATGCCCAGTAAGGCAGTTACATTCGTGACTGTTCAGTTTAGTTGTTGTCTGCAATTATATGCTAATTGTCATTTTCTATCTATGGCTGAATTTTGTCCTGAGCTTATGACATGAGCATCAAATGCTTCACTAGCTGAGGAATTATAACTGAATTGAACACTACGCAAAAGCCAGTGCCTATTTTCTCTTTTCATCAAAGCTCACCAGCTCTAAATACATTCAATATACTGTTTTTTTTTTTGATTCTTGCACCGTTCTCTATAAACTCTAGACAGTGGTGTGTGAAAATCCCAGGAGACCAGCAGTTATTGAGATACTCACACCTCCCCATCTGGCTTCAAAAACTGCTCCATTGTCAAAGTCATTTATGTCGCATTTCTTTTCCATTCCGATGTTTAGCCTGCACAACAAATGAACTTCTTGACTGTGTCTGCATTGAGCTGCGGCCACATGATTGGCTGATTAGATATTTGCATTAATGAGCCTGTGTCTCTAATAAAGTGGCTACTGAGTCTATACCTAATGCAAATGCTCTCCTGTGCCCTAATAAAGCCTGCAAAAAGTCCAGAAATTAGTTATTGAATGCTTAGAACACATTCTGTACAGTAATACATGTCATTGACGTATGTGAATGAAAATGCAATTTGTGAAAACAGAGTAGAAAAGTCCTTTATCCCTTTACTTCATGATGCACATTTCTGGTAGCCATGTGTCAAACTCAGATGCAGACACTGACTTCATAATAACATTATAATGTTAACTTCATAGTAATACCATACGGATATGATAGTGACTCTATCATGCCTTTAATAATATATCTAAGTCATCCACATTGAGGAGGCAGTTTCTCTCCCTCTACAAAGGATGGAACTATTCTCTTGGGAGAAACAGGAATAATATGAGAAAAGTCACACATACTTGCCTCTCTAATTTTCTGCTCATTAACTTTAATTTTAAAACTACAGACCATGGTAACCACTTTCCCCACTGATTGTAAAGGATGAGCTGAGAATACTGAAGTGAGAAATTTTCATTTTAATGTGTGCAGGGCACTGTGTCATAAAGGATACGTGTGCGTAAAAAGAACTGCAAAGATTGCTTTAATGGCTTTGAAGCCGTATCCCCATCCTTAATCTGCATTTCTTATTGAATATCTTTTTGGAAGGTCCTCATGATGCCAAGTTCTAGTTCCTACTAGCTGTTTGCCAAGTGCGTCAATGTGCCATGAATTAGGTAATGCTTCATGAACTTTTTTATATGGCGTAAAATGTCAGGCAGACAATAAGGTTACTTGAAAAACGATCTCTGTGCCCACTTGCTTTGGAAAGAGTGGAACTGGTTGCACCACAGGGTGTTTGATGACCATGTTGCTTGTTCTTCTGCGCCACCCAGATTCCAGTATGCTAGGATTCTGGTGTTAGAGCAGAATTAACACCAGTAAGCAAAGTCTGAGCACCACCGCTGTGAAGATGTTACTAAACAGCACCCCCCCAAAATGGAAGTAAGTAATTTGTGGTCTACAGATGGACTAGTGCAGCAGATGGGGGTAGCAGGGCTCCAGTCGTCAGTGGGTTGCTGTATCTAATGCATACTCAGTACCTTCCTAACATATCGAAGAGAAAAGATTAGCTTCATTTGTCATTTATACATTGAAACATACAGCGATATGCGTCAATTTTGCATCAACAAACAACACATTCCGGAGATTGTACTGAGAGCAGCCCACAAGTGTCACTAGGCTTCTGGCGCCCTAAGAGCACACCCACAACTCACTGAACATCATCATTCATCTTTGGAGTGTGGGAAGAAACCAGAGCATTTGGAGGATACCAAAGTAGTTACGGGGAAAATCCATAAGATAGCACCAGGAATTGAACCCTGATTGGTAATCGCTGGTGTCACAAGCGGTTGTGCAAACCTCTACAAAAGTCTACACAATCTCTCCTGAGCCTGTGAATCAATCTGTTGTGTCTGTGCTACACTCTCATCCAAGGCAAGCATTTCCTTTTTATTAGGTAAAGAGACAAACAGCAGTTTCATAAAAGCCTTCTACAATTTTAGCAAAGTTTCCTAATCCCCTTGCAACAAAGAAAGAAGTATTTGAATTATTTTGCAATAAAGGTCAAGTAACTAATTTTTTTCTGAAGCATTTCTATTTTATATACAAGTGTATCTTGCATTGACCCAATTATTAGTTTGGCCATTGACTTAAGTTAAAGAGCAAGAAAAAAATAATACTACTCACCAATTAATATGGCTGGAACAATATTGAATATTTTGTAAATTTCTCTGCACCAGTTGTTCCTTCAATTATACAGTCAGTGGCCACTGTTTTAGATACATCTGTACACCTGATCATTAACACATATATCTGATCAAACAAACATGTAGCAGTAACACAATGCGTAAAAGCATGCAGACATGGCCAAGAGGTTCATTGTTGTTCGGACTAAACAGCAGAATAGGGAAGAAATGTGATCTTAGTGAGTTTAACTGTGGAATGATTGTTAGTCCCAGAGAGGGAGGTTTCAGTATCTCAGAATCTCCTGACCTCCTGGGGGTTTTATGGCCAACAGTCTCTACAGTTTACAGAGAATGGTGTGAAAAGCAACAAACATCCAGTGAGTGGTACTTTTGCGGGTAAAAATGCCCTATTATTGAGAGAAGTCCGAGGAGAATGGCCAGACTGGTTCAAGATGACTGGAAGGTGACAGTAACTCAAGTAACCATGCGTTATAACAGTGGGGTGCATGAACATCAAATGTCAAACCTTGAAGTGGATGGGCTACAGCAGTAGACCATGAAAGTACACAGGTATGTTTATTAGGTACAGATGGTACATAATGGAGTGATCACTGAGTGTAATTCTCCATTTCATAAAACTTTCACATAATGATGCCCTCTCTGCTTTTGAGTAATGATTTTGAGGTGCTGTTACTTTTCAGATGCCCAGCCTGCACTTCAGCAAATCGCATTCATCAGACAGCTATATCAAAATTCATTTCTTTAATCTTTGAAATAGATGGAAAAAATGTGATAACATTTTTAATCCTGTTATTTCTTCCACTTTATTCCACATTGGGAAATGAATATGAATAAAAAACAGTGAAAGATCTTCCAGGTAGTCATTCATCAACAAAGGAAAACAAGTGAAGAACCATTGCAGTATGTATGGATTTTTCCTCAGTATACAGTTAATGGTAATTTGATTTGCCATCTTCCCTTACATACTCTCTCATACCCTACTGTTTGGATCCCATCTTTGTCAGCTGCTTGCATCCTCTGGAAGAATGCAAAATCCTTGAGACTACATTGCAACAGTACATTCACCTCACTGGGAATCTAGTTAATCTGGATGCTCGGTGTCCTTTACTTCTTGGCCACACCAAGCTGATTGTGGTCTTCAGAAAAGGTAGGACGAGGGAACACACAACAATCCTTATAAAGGGAGTAGAAGTGGAGAGGGTGAGCACTTTCAAGTTCCTGGATGTTAATATCTCTGAGGACCTAACCTGGTCCCAGCATTTCGATGCAGATATAACGCCAAGACAGTGGGTATATTTCATTCGGAGTTTGAAGAGATTTGGAATGTCACCTAAAACACTTGAAAATTTCTACAAATATAGCACAGAAAGCATTCTGATTGTCTGCTTCACCATCTGGTATGGGGGTATGGGGGTGGGGTGCTACTGTGCAGGATCAAAGTAAGCCGCAGAGGGTTGTAAAATTAGTCATCCCCATCATAGGCTCTGGCCTCCGTGGTATCCAAGACACTTTCAGGATCAATGCCTCTGAAAGGTGGCGTCCATCATTAAGGACCCCCATCACCCAGAGTATGCCCTCTTCTCATTGTTACCATCAGGAAGGAGGTACAGACGCCTGAAGGCACACACTCAGCGATTCAGAAACATCTTCTTTCCCTCTGCCATCCGATTTCTGAATGAACCTTGAACCCATGAACACTACCTCACTACTTGTTTTTAAATTTATATTTATTTAATTTAATTATTTGATATACTGTGCATCTGTAATTCATAGGTTTTTTTTCCTATATTATCATGTATTGCGTTGTACTGCTGCAAAGTTAATGGATCTCATGATAGATATCGGAGATATTAAACCTGATTCTGATTTTGATTCACACACTGAGTTAGATTATGGTAGCATGAAGGCCATAATGACAATCATGGAATTTAAATAATTAGATAAATCTGGATTATTTTGTTAACAGTTTCGGTAACGTTAACCATGGAAACACAAGTTTGTGAACAAAAGGAAACCTACTGTCCTTACCTGTCTAGTCTAGTCCCACCCATCTGATTCTCAATTCCCTCCCCTGCTCAGTGACGGATAATAACATTTCCAGAAGCACCCACACCCAAGGAACAAATAAATAGAAAATCATCTTTCTCCTGTTGACTTTACCTCATCTCACCTTCACTCCTGAACTCCTCTTTCTTTGCAGCCATTACAGTATTCTGATATATTTTCCCAATTATATTCATACCTTCAAAAATGCTCAGATTTGCTTTTATTACTGTTAATGGCCACTTTTCTGTGACGAATCACAATGTATTTAAAATCTTCCTGCACCTTTGTTCCTATCCAAGGAGTAAGAATACATTTATCACTTTAGCTGATAGTATTAAGCAGCAGGATGTACAGAAGCTGGTACAAAGCCTCAGCAGTGAATTGTAATCTTGTTTCTATGCTGCCTTTTTCAATTATAACAGTACTGCACTTTGAAAAGTATTTTATCATCTATAAAACATTTTGTGACAGCTTGAGAGTGTAAAAAAGGCCAAATAAAGGCACGTACAACTTACTTTGCTTTCATGAATTCATATTTTTATCGATTTTGATTAAGTGATTACATTTTTAAATTTTCCACCTTTACCTGTGAGCCAAAAGTGACATAAATATGACTTGACTCTTACCCACAGCATGTCGAGTTCACGGCCTGAATAGTTTCATTGTTCCTTTTACTGTGTAGGCATTTTCCTCTGTACTTGCACCCTGCAATGAAACTTTCTTAAAAATCGCAGGCTATGTGCAATTCACTACGTTTTAGCACAAAAGTTCCAATAATATCACAATGGCACAGTGCCAGCATGCTGTGATGCAGACTGACCCAGCATGAATCAATACCCAGAGTTCACCAGTTTCAAACAGGTCGTGAAGAAATTCTCACCATGAGATCTATGCTACTCTGCAGGGAAAATCAGAAGGAGAACCATGGATCAATTTATCCATCTTCAATCATTGGTAAGAAAATAGCACAGGCTCAGAGATCTGTGGCAGGCATCAGAATCCAGTCAGTTCCAATACTTAACAAATCGTTGGGAGTACGCCATCTGTCTACTCCAATCCTTGTTGGTTTTTAATTCAACTGGATCCCACTGTCCAGGATGCTGGGCTCTCGAGTTAAAAAAAGCCATTGGAAAGCCGGCAGCCACTGTCATAGAGTGGTAAAGCACTACAGCACAGAAACAGGTCCTTCAGCTTACTTCGCCCATGCTGCACTGCTATTCTGCCTAGACCTATCAACCTGCACTTGGACTTAGCCCTCCATACCCATACCCCTCCCATCTATGTACTTATCCAAACTTCTCTTAAATGTCACAATCAAACCCCAATCTACTGGCAGCTCGTTCCACACGAGCAATAAGTACCCCCTGAGTGAAGAAGTTCCCTTCAAGTTCCTTTTAAATATTTCACCTGACTTCTACTTCTGGTCTTACCCAACCTCAGTGGAGAAATCCAGCTTGAGTTTACCCTATCTATCCCCCTCATAATTTTGTACACTCTATCAAATCTCCGCTCATTCTCTTATGCTCTAGGGAATGAAGTTCTAGCCTATTCAACCTTTCCCTGTAACTCAGGTACACAATTTCTGGCAACATCCTTGTAAATTTTCACTGTATTTTTCAATCTTATTGAAATCTTTCCTGTGGGTAGGTGAACAGAACTGCACACAATACACCAAATTTGCCCTCACCAATATCTTATACAACCTCAGCATAGCATCGCAACTCATGTATTCATTAATCTGATTTATGAAAGCCAATGTGCTATAAATTCTCTTTGCAACCCCATCTACCTGAGGCACTACTTTCAAGGAATTATGGCTCTGTACTTCCAGATCCCCTTTGTTCTGCTGTACTATTCTCAGAGGCCAGTTTTCATTTTAACTGGCAAGTTTTCTTCTAGGATGAACAGATCTGGGAGAATATCCCACTTGCTGGAGAATCCACAACAAGCCTTAGGATAAGCAGTTAGACATTTTGGGCACAAGTTAGGAGGACTTCCTTCATTCCGAAAATTCAAAGCCCTTGAAGTATTCTTTAGTTAAAACAGGGTTCTTGAGTATGAAAGTTGAGCTTCGCTGATTTTTGGAATTCAGGAGAATGTCCATTGTTAACTGAATAAAGTTATAAAACTTCAAAAATCTATTCACATTTGTGTATCATCTTGGCATTCACCCCAGCCCTTCCCGTCAAAAGAAAAGTCCACCCACAATTGTATCCCTTTATTATGGGAATATACTGCTCAACTACAGAGCAGGATGTTAAATAATGTCAATGTTAATTTAATTCATATAACCTCACATAATCACATTTACATTGCTTCAAGTTTGAGTTGAGAGTTTGTCTGTCCATCACCATTACTATTATATTACTGGCAAAATAAAACTTGACAAAAGTGATTGCTACCTTGATTTCCAAGTTATAAATAATAGAGAAGGTTAGGATTTATTTGCGTGATTCTGGAGGTCGTGATCAGTTTGACAATTCATTTGAACTTTGTTACTATTAATCAAGTGTTCTGCAGTACTAGATGTGTTACTACCTCTGCAGGACCTTTACAGAGATCTAAGAAAATAATATTTTATTCCTTTAACATCTTACCATGCCTGAAAATTTAAAGTTGTTTGTATCAAAGTAAATATTAATATTTAACAATGTTAGATCTTGTCAATATCATTTGAAGCAGAGTTCGAATTGGCAGGAACGTAAATAAAATTATCAGCCTTTCTAGTTTGATACTTACTGATGCTGTACTAGATTACTTATGTGCCTAAGTACAGTTCGCCAGAATGTAACATCAGACTGTTATTAACGTCAAACACCTCTTTATTTTACATGATGCCAAGGACTATTACATTGAATGTTAGGCATTAATAAAAAAAAAATCACAAATAGCAATTGGTTTTGTCCTACAAAACCAGGAGTTTATCTGATTTATACAGTTAACATGCAAAATTCATCAGTCTTAAAGTGCAGATACAATTACATCCTGGCACATGGGGCACGACCAGAGATTGACAGTAGATTTCATAAATAAATAATGTTGCTTCCCACTGGAATAACACAAGGAAAATGGACTCTAAAAGCCAAGAAGCAAAATCACATTCTATCTGCTAAAAACCATGTATCTCAGTTAACAAGGTGCACAATCCTAGGACATCTACAAATCTTAGTTTGTTATTTTAAGAATAACATGTTGCACTTTGCATTTGCTCAATGTAAAACTCAGTCTCATTTGCTTTTCTTTCTCAGCTTTTACTGTCAAGTATGCTTAAAACAAAATTTACGTGAATTCTTTTCAAATAAAAGGTCAATTAACTTTGATGGAGTTGCATGGGTCTTTTATTGTTGCACTTTAAGTAGCACTAACAGAAAGACAGCTGACCATTATTTTAAACTGTGCTATCATTCCAATAGTTCAGCATTAAATTTTGTTATCAGGTGGAGTAAAGTGCAAGATAGCAATTATGTGACCTATTGAAGATTATGTTTTTGCTAAACTAGTTCTTTAAAAACTGTCGTAATTGGGAAATCTAATACCCTTACTGGTTTTAGCCAATGGCAGCAGATAGCACATCTATGTGAGGTACAGCACATCGGTTTATTTGGATTTGGAAATGCAAGTGCTGATGAAGGATAGTTAGCATGGTTCTGTTTGAAGAAGATCATTTCTCACAATTTGATTGAGGAGGTGACCAAGAAGACTTGACAGTGTGGTGGACATTGTGAACGTGGCCTTTAACAAAGATCCACATGGTAGGCTGGTCCAGAAGGATAGATCACATGGGATCTAGGGCAAGGTAGCAAATTAAATACAAAATTGGCTTGGTGGTTGGAGGCATAGAGTGGTAATGGACGGTTGCTCTTCAGATTGGAGACCGGTAACTAAAGGTGTGCTGCAGGGAGTGGAACTGGGTCCTTTACGTTTCATCATAATTATTTGAAAGAGAATGTAGCTGGCATGATTTGTAATAATGCAGATGACACCAAGACTTGTGGTGTTATGGACAGTGAAGAAGATTGCTTAAAGTTACAATTGAATCTTGATCAACTGGGAAAGAGGTCAAGGGACTGGCTGATGGGATTTAACACGGCCGAGGGTAAAATAATGCATTTTGGGAAGTTAAACCAGGATAGCACATACATAGTGCACGGCAAGGCCCTGAGGAGTGTTACTGAACAGCATGACCTTGGGGTCCAAGTATGTTTCCCTGACAGAGTAGTAGGGATGGCTTGTGGTATGCTTGCCTTCATTGGCCAAAGCAATCAATATGGAATTAGGACTTCATGCTACAGTTGTATACCCAGTTGTTACACCACATTGAAATTATTGTGTGCAGTTCTGGTCACCATGCTTTACGAAGGATGTAATAAACTGGAAACAATGCAAAAAAGGAGTCGTATGAATGTTGCCGGGACTGGATGACTTAAGTTATAAAGAGGGATTTCTCTGGAGCAAAGGAGACTAAGGTTTATAAAGTTATGAGGGACAGAGCTTCGGTAGACAGTCACAATCTGTTCTCCCCAGGGTAGGGTAGTGCAAACTTTGAGGACGCAGGTTTAATTTGGGATAGGAATCTGAACACACAGAGGATGGTGGGTCTATGGAACAAGCTGCCAGAGGAAGTGTAGAGGTAGGTACAATAACAGCATTTTAAACACTTTTGGACAGGTATATGAGTAGGAAAGGTGTAGGGCAGTGTTTCCCAACCTGGGGTCTATGGACCCCTTGCTTAATGGTGTTGGTCCATGGCATAAAAAGGGTTGGGAATTCATGCTTTAGGGGGATACGGGCCATACACAGGCTAATGGAATTAATGTAGGTAGGTATCTTGGTCATTATGGTCAAGTTGAGCCAATAGGCCTGTTTCTATGCTGTATAACTCTATGAATCTGTGATCCTTTAGCCCTTTGAAGAGCAACTCTAATTTCATTATTTCCCACAGCAGCTATTCTTGTGCCTCCCTGAGTGAAATTATCAACTTCGTTTAAAAAAAAGTAAAGATCAATTAGCGCCATGGATTCATATATACTGGGGACTGATTTAAAACTGCTCAAATCCTTCTTCTTCAAGTAACAGATTGTTTGCATCTTTCTGAGCTAGTCATGGATCTTGATTCGACAAATATGGAATCCATTGCGTCACACAGCTGCCAACTGCCAGTATTTATAGAATAAGATTTACTGAAGGTGTTTAAAGGGATGCTGTGACTCCCGTTACACTCATGAATCAAATTGTGGCTGCACTGCAGTCTCTTGTTTTTTCTCTGCTTTTGCTCTGAATGAACTGTGTAAATCGGGAACTAATCCTGATCTGAGATACAGTTGCCATATACAGCCAAGTTTGAAGAAACACAATTTCCATTTTCTAATTTGAAGTACAGAGTAAACACATTCCACTATTCACAGCTAAACATTTTTACAATAACAGATGGGAGATGGGCGCCTTGTACTTCTTTTTATAACCCAACTTTATATTGTTCATTCCAGCAACAGAATGTAAATCACACAATTTGCAGCTGACAATGCAGCCTTTATAATGCAACAAGTCCTTTATTACATTAAATTTGCACACTGATCAATGATAACAGTTTCTAGTACATAACATTTGTTAACAACAAATGTTGCTCTATTATACATTTTAAATATTGGTGAAGCTAACTTCTAAGATCTCGATGAAGAAAGCGAAGAAATGTTTACCTTGTGCTTTTTCCCCTTAGGAGTTAGTGGAAGTACAAGCAAATTAACAGTGAGTGACAAGTATAATAGCCACCTGGTTCTCTTCTCACAGAACCTTTTATAATTACAGAGGCCAATTTTCAATTCAGAGATCCAAAAGTTCTTGTCCTCCCCATTTTGTGATTCAGTCATTTAAATCTCCTGTGATGGCCGTGGTCACTGACCTCAACCAATTTTTAAAATTACTGTCAATATTCTCACTCATTAGACCTTTCTTAAGTAGAACTTTAACTAAGCAGACACACCTCAAGGGACTGCAGGTGTGGTTTTCCATCCATATCATCACATCCTAGAAGCTGACTGTTGACCAACAGTTCATTTTCGATTTTAGAAAGCTTCAAAGTATTTCAGTTTGTTCAGCGGACACTAAAAACAACATCTTTCTTGTTGCATTATTTATTCTTCACAAGGATTTCGTTAGGACATTACAAATTTGAGACTTTCTTTTACTTAGCTTTGAGCTTTTAATCTAAACTGCACTTTGCATGATGTTTAACTTTGACAAATAATACAATTAATGAAAATATCTAACAAAGTTGTCTATTAAGTAGCATTGTTAACCATGAGACATTTAGCACTCAGGAGTACTGATAACAGTGCAAATTAACAAGTCTCAAAATGCTGCAATTTATCAGTGCTCTGATAGCCAAAATCAATTTTAGTTTAATATTAGGCTGGATTTCCCACTGATTGACAAGCTCCTGAAGCACACTGAGGCCCAGTGAGCAGACTTTGTTGGGGAGCTCAACTTCAGGCTGAATGAGGTACAGGTCATTCAGTCCTGCAGGTACCTCCAGAATGGCTTTGACAACCATTGAGAACATGCTCTCCAACCACAGGCTCACCAGCTGTTAATGCCATCATGAAACTGAAAAAAATCAAGCACTATTAAATATTTTTAACCTAACTAAACTTCACTCAGATAGGCTCACTTATCATTCTCGTAGTGATTGTTTTGTCCAAATATACTTTAACTGGGTCACTGAACTGCACAGGATTCTCAGTGTAAATGCTGGGAAATCTGAGGAAGGAAGCTCAGTCCCATTGGACTCCAAGGGAGATGCACCTGTGCAATGCAGGTGTCCTGGGACTGACACTTACCGCGAGCATAAAGGCTCCACTTCAGTCTGTACTCAGGCGTCCCAAGCTTCCACACAGTTAAGTGCTTAAAAACTGGCAGATGCAAGCATAATTAGTGACTTTTAAGCATACGTTCTGCAGCAATTAAAAAAGGTGAGACTTTATAAGGAAGATAGGGTTTCAGTGACACAGCCAGAATCAACAGCAGTAACTGAAAAAAAAACTTTGTGTTCTTGTTCTACCAATAATGGTGCTGAGAGCAACTACCACAGCAATGTTAATGGCAGCCTAGCACAGATTGCAGACTGATCTTGAGTCTTTCCTGATATGTTGGATTTAAATATTCACTAAATAAGCTGGTCAAATTATTACATCATAAAAAATGTGATCTCTGAAAAAATCGTAACATTCTATAGTGAACATATGAATGTAACTGAAAGTGGAGGGTTGAAATCCCAATACTGAGGTATTCGCCACCTACCACCATGCTGTTAATTATTTCAGGTTTACATATAAATGGTAATTTACAATATGCACACACCTGATACACTTGGGGATATCGCACTGTCCTTACCATTGATATGACAATGTTTCAGAATCCTCAGTGCTTAAAACACTTTTAAACTTGGCTCACTCTTTGAACAACAATTAAAAAAATAAATGTTGGAAATCATTAATGGCAAAAATAAATGCAGAAAATATTCAGCAGATCATGGTGTAGAGGAAGGAACAAAATTAACATTTGAGATCGATGGAAAATCCCCGGGTTTTGCTCAGCTCACTGAGTATTTCCACCATTTTTTACCACAGCCTTTATTAGAGGAAAATCTATTCTGTCATTCGGGGAGAAAAGGCTATTCAAAGTGATGGAATTATGACCACTCTTCAACATCTATGGTATGTGAATACTATGGGATAAAACTGCATTTACTGTATTGGTAAAAGTGCAACTCCTCTCCTTATAAGGAAAAATAAACTAACAAAGTAACATCCACAAAAAAATAAAACAAATAAGGAATTACTTCGAAGAGAGCTTCATAACCATAACGTGAGGAAAACATGGAACTTGCCACCAAAGGAAATGGTTAAAGCAAGATTTCAATGGAGGAAAGGGTCAGAAAAAGGGAAGAGGGAATATTCTCAAATTTGAATTAGGAAGGACATCACAGAGAAGTAGTAACTAATCATGATCAAAAGCTGAATGGTCTATTTTGGAGGAACTCAGCAGGTCAAGCAGAATCTGTGGAGGCAAAAAGGATGGTCAATGTTTCAGGCTAAGAAACTGCATCAAGACTGAGAGTTTAGAGGAAGAATAGCCAGTAATGAGAGAGTGAGTGAAGGATGAGAAAGGGGCTGGTAGGTGATAGGTGGAATCAGGTGAGGCAGGGAATGATTGGCAGATGGAGCCAGGTGGGGAGGGAGGAGAAGGGCTTAGAGACAGAGGCTGGTGGGTGACGGGTGGAAATAGATAAGGAAAGAAGATATTAGGCAGATGGAACCAGGAGGGAGAGGGGAGGGGAAAACTAAAATGTGCAATTTTGCAATGTCAACATAAAGCCAACGGATCTAGGAAAAATATGACATACAGTACATTTATGAAAGGCTCCAGATTATTTTACATCCATTTAGCATTAGGCATTTAAAGAATTTAGATACTCATGCATTATAAGATCTTTTTTCCTGACATTTTAAGAAGCTTTTGAAGATTAAGATTTCTTAAAATTGGTCACAACTCTGTCATTATCTACCAGAGAGGAATTTTCCAGGGTCAAAATATAAATTTGTTTCTCATATGAGGGGGAAAATGAACTTTTATTAGTAATACATTTCTGATCTTGAGTATATGAGTTAAAGCATAGGAGTTGTCTCTTTCTAGAACTTCCTATCTGGACATTTCTAGAAAGTGAAATTTCATATTTGGACTGGAATATTACAAATGCAGCTCTATTATTTCAAAATAAAGACCAATCTATTGAATGAGAAAGTGGGAAATGTAGATTCTTTAATTTAATATTAGTTATGAGCAGTCATAGCAAAATATCTTTAAGGATAAAGTAACAAGTATCAGTTCATTAACAAGGATTGCCACAAATTTCTAACTAACCTGGTTTTTTTTATGTTGCTACTGATCTGGTGTACAAAGTGATAATGCGTATAGTAATTATAGTCATTTCTAATCAACAAGCTCCAATACCTGGGCCTCTGTACCTCCCTCTGCAACTGGATCCTTGACTTCCTCACTGGGAGACCACAGACTGTGCCGGTCAGAAATAACATCTCCTCCTCACTGACAATCAACTCTGGCCCACCTCAGGGATGCGTACTTAGCCCGCTGCTCTACTCTCTCTACACTCACGACTGCGTGGCAAGGCACAGCTCAAACGTCATCCATAAATTTGCCAATGACACAACTATTGTTGGCAGAATTTCCTATGGTGATGAGAAGGTATACAGGAGGAAGATGGATTTCGCTGGTTGAGTTGTGTTGTAACAATAATCTTGCATTTAATCAAGGAATTGATTGTGGACTTCAGGAAGGAGAAGTTGAGGGAACACACACCAGTCCTCACTGAGAGAAGAGTACTGGAAAGAGTGAACAGTTTCAGGTTCCTGGGTGTCAACATCTCTGAAGATCTATCCTAGGCCCAACATATTGATATAATTACAAAGAAGGCATGACAGTGGCTATATTTCATTAGGACTTTGAAGAAACTTGGTGTGTCACCAAATACACTTGCAAATTGCTACATTCTAACTGGTTGCACTACTGTCTGGTATGGAAAGGCTATTGCACAGGTTTGGAAAAAGATGCAGAAAGTTGTGAACTCAGCCAGCTCCATTATGGGTGTTAGCCTCCTCAGCATCAAGGTCATCTTCAAAAGGCGATGCCTCAGAAAGGCAGTATCAATCATTAAGGTCCCCATCACCCAGAACATGCCCTCTTCTTATTGCTACCAGGAGCTTTAAGATACAAACTCAACATTCCAGGAACAACTTCTTCCTCTCTGCCATCAGATTTCTGACTGCACAATGAATCCATGAAAACTACCTCACTATTTTTCCTTCCTCTCCTTTTGCATGACTTAATTACTTCATTTTTTTAATATATACTTAATGTAATTTATAGTTTTATTATGTTTTGCAATGCACAGCTGCAACAAGATCACAAATTCCATGACATATCCCATTAATATTAAACATGATTCTGATTCTGAATTAATTACAGTCTTTGAAAACTTTCTGCAAATAACTTATTATAAAAAATTGTAGTGCATGAAATTGAACACAACATTATTGCTAACTGGGAGGCAAGGTTTACAGAGGAAGGATTGAGGGTTTGTTCTTTGATGGACAGGGTGTGACAAGTGGAATTCTCTAGAGGGGTGTTGCTGGACCTAAGTTCAAGATTAATTTGGAGCCATTCATTTAGGTCAGAGTAAGGAAATGCTTCATGCTAAGACACCAGCAGCTATGGAAGTTCAAAATAGTGACCTTGCACAGAAATCATGAAAAACTAATGTACAATTTGTGAAAGCATAAAAAGTTCAGTTATCTAATGCCCTTTCTTATAAGGGAGATCGGAATATAAAAGTTAAAGAGATGCTGTCAAAGAGCACTGTGTTCAGCTTTGGGTACTACAGCTTAGAAAGGATATACAGTTTGCTTTGTGATGGGACAAGGAATACATAACATATACACCAGAATGGTGTTGTGGATTAAAGGATTAAGTTATCATGTCAAGTTATAAAAAACTTAGTTTGTTTTTCTTTGAACATTTAGAGATGCATGTTTAAAATGATGAAGTGCTTAATAAAATGATAAAAGAATGTAAATAAACTCCTTTGATGAAGAAATAAAGCATGAATGGACGTAATCATAAAATTAGTGAGAAATAAGCTTATCACCATGGCAACCCTGGCTTCACTTTATCAGAGATATTCCCTTTGTTCTATCTATCCCTCCTCCAACAATTCTGCACTTTAAAACTATTTTTCTATTTTTCCTAAATACTAATAAAGGGTTTTCAACCTGAAATGTTAATTTATTTGTTTCTATGGATGCCTCCTGACCTGCAAACTGTTACCACATTTTCTGGTTTTATTTAAGATTTACAGCATTTGCAGTATTCTGATTTTCATTTAAGGGTTGAATTGATCTACTGCTCTTTCTTTGTCTTATCCAACAGCTGAGCATGTCAATAAACAAAAGAGATTTTTATTGACAGGAAAGATTTCAAAATAAAACCACTAATATGTTTCTATAGCTTCTGCTTTCAATGTCAGCAGAAAGCATTAACAAGAACAGATTCCTCTTTCTGGATTTTGCTGTGATTGTAGTCCTTGAAAAAGGTGTCCTTGAAATATTTCTTGTATGAGGACTATGAAAACTATGAATTATGGTGTCACCTTCTTAGTTTTTTTTAGCCAAGAGCTGCATAGGTATAGATATATTAAATAATATCCCAATTGTGCCTTAAATTATGATCCCACTTAAATAAATGCAGCATTCTATAACTGCAGATTTATATTTTATATATTGCTTAAGCATGCTGCATAGTTAGGAATTATGAGCACACTTATCAATAATGTGAACACGTCACATTCATATATTTTCCACCATCTTCCTCATCTGAGAATTAAACCGACCACTTTCCATGTTCAGACAATATGCCCTTTATGTTTAGATCTACTGCAAAGGTTTTGCAACTGTTTTAAAACACCTGGCTCTTTCATACCTGCACCTGAGGTAGATATCCTTCTTCAAATGAAACACTACAATTGTAAACAATAATAATTTTAAATCATGATTATAACTAAAAAGATTTACCTTCATAATGTAGTGCCTTCCCTGAAGGCCTATCCATTCCATGGACCCACCACCTAACTACGTTAACTATAGGAAAAGTGGGTGTCCTGATTTTACAGAAGTTTAAAACGATTTTTTGGAATGGATCCTCTCAAATAATCAAAGTAAAATCTTCAACATCCATACTTTGTCTGCAAACTGATCCCAACTAGCATAATCATGTTATTATAAGCACATATAAACTCTGAATGTTATACAAAGCCTTAAGGACATGTGACACTATGTTAATTGTGCTTATATAGAATATATATATATAGTTGTGAGGAACTGTCCAAAATGAGTATAATGTGTTGTTATTTATACATTGATATTGTGGCAGTAGGCTATTAATATCAGAAATAATTTATTGGGATTCAATAATAAATATTCCACATGATGAAATAACCTTCCTCAATGGAGGTCTCATGTCACCCAAGACAATTCACTTGGCAACGTAATTTCTTGAGTATCAATTTTCATTCGGCCAAATATATTGAGTGACTTTTTCTTGGAATTCAGGATATGGTGTTAATAAAATAGATTGGTGTAGAAATTATTGTTTAACATGAATGCACCTAATATTAAAGCATTGTATGATATTCAGGCATTTAATATAAATGCTTGAGTCAAAATGTTTGGCAGAAAAAGTGCTACAAAAATGTGAAAAACCGTAATCTGATTTTTGGTCAGACAATAGTCTCCAGGGTAAAATCACCCTATTTTAATTCACAAAAATGATGCAATAATTTATAAAGCTCATAATAAATAAAAATAATAATCACCTTTACCTGTGCTGCATTCATTAGGACCAAGAGTTGAGTCTAGAAAAAAGTAATTTCATTAGCACATGCTTTCTATTTATATCAACTCATTCTGGCAGTATCTATACAATATTATTTCAAACAGCAGCTTAAAGTAATGTCAGAAATGGAGCAGTGTCTGACAATTAAAGTCTCTCCTCAAAATCACCTAATTAATTATGCCAAATAACGACCAAATTTAAAAAGGAAATTACTATCTAACCATCATTGTCACATTTTAATAAACACTGCTAAAATACTAAATGAATGCACATTTACTTACATTTAATTTCCTCCTTATTAGTTTTACCTGAATGATAGCATACTTCATGTATTACTCCCTTCTAAGGTATTTCTGAATTCAGATTACAAAACCAATCTGTGGCAAACAGTAAAGAGTGAATGGGACTTCTGTTTGGCCCATGACATTATCAGATAGCTGCACAAACATTTATGTTGGTTCTGGGACTTTCTTTATCCAATATTTAAAAGCAAGTGATTGGAATTATGTCACATCTTATTTTGTTAAAATCGCTTATATACATGCAACAAGCAGCATTGCACATGGAAATGAATCAGTCAGGTCAATATCTGCCACATAACCAAAAAAAGAAGGAAATAAGTAACCTTAGTTTCTAGGATACAGTGAATATATTATTTCATTTTTAATAGACATTGATCTGTAAATTTAAATATTAATATTGGAGGGAATACATATCTGAAGATACCAATACTAGACCACTTAATAAGAGTTGCTTGCTATAATTAGTAAGCACAGCAATATTGGAGAGTGTTAGTATTGTTGTACATGTGACAGACATTAGTTTAATGAAACTCTGAAAAGGACCTCTCTGTTTCCAGACAATTTAGACTTGTCCTAAACAACAGAAGTATAATGAGATTTACTATATTCCCACTCATACTACTGTTTTTAGTATTACAGTGTAAACCAAATTCTTCAAATCAACAGCTTGGCTCTCATTTGATGTGTGCGAGCCAGATGGGCGAATACAATCACTAAATTGCTTTTGCTGCAGATTCCAAGCTAATACAAATGTTTTCTTTTCATGGCAAATCAGTTGGAAATGCTGCCCGAGTCCTTTTTTTAAGGAACCTTGAGAGAAATGTGATTTGATCATTCAGAATTATTGTCGGCAACAATCATCATATCTCTACATTCACACAGCCTCAGCTGATGTCTCCGTGGAGACTGAGATGGCCACTTGAGCTACTTTCACAGTGCTTTTGATGCAGTTCCTGGCTGCCGCTTGCATGGTGCCAGGATAGTTCGCCTGCTTCTGCTGGCAGTCTGATTCGAGGCTGTTTTCCAATGGCTGGGCTGAAGCTGCCTTACAGGAGCAGAACATGCTACGGAAAGCATGCCTCAGATCTTTGCTCCTCAGAGCATAAATAATAGGATTGACTGTTGAATTGAGCAAACACAGCATACTGCAGAAGGCAAATATTGTCTTTACCAGTTTGTTCATTTTCCCAAAGACATCGTACACCATGATGGCGAGGAGAGGACCCCAGCAGATGATGAGAACGACAAGGATGAGGACAAGTGTCTTGGCCAGTCGGATGTCCATGCGCGTTTGATCAAGTCGAACAGTCTGCACCCTGGTGCCTTCGGCCACCTGGACAATTATGCTTTTCTGGGTGCCACGTTGAATCATGCGGACAGCATGGGCATGAGCCTTCCACAGTATATAGACATAGGCATAAATGATAAAAATCAACAAAACGCTAGTAATACCAATCCAGAACATTAAGTAATTCTCGTCAATGAGTGGAAAGATATCGGAGCAGACAGATTTCAGTTTTTTACAGTTCCAGCCCAACAGAGGGAGGACAGCAATTATTATAGATATGGTCCACATGACAGTGAAAGCAACAACTGCCTTTGGCCGCGTGACAATCCTCTTATAGGCAAGAGGCTTGTGTATGGAGATGTATCGGTCTATGGCAGTCAGGAAGAGGCTACCCACTGAAGCAGTGAAAGAAGCTGTGACGCCACCTAGTTTGAATAGGAAGACACTTGGGCTGTCTTTTGTTTGAAACACGTGGAAATCTACAAAACTATATACAAAAATCACACTGCCCAAAAGGTCAGCAACAGCCAGGCTGCCAATAAAATGATAAGATGGTTTGTATCTGAGAGTGCGAGATCGGATAATAACAAACAGAATCAATACATTCTCTAGAACTGTGAAAGTCCCCAAGGTCAATGCCAATACAGCAATAGCCATCTGTTGACTGGGGGTCAGAATCATAAAGCATTCCATGTCCATGAAGTTTTCTCCACACTTTATTGTATCATTCATAATTGATTGGTTGTACAGGAAATTACTAGCATTCATTGAATCATGGAGGTTGGCACTGGATAAAAGTTCTTCCCCTGATGTCATTTTTTCTAGGTGGGGGTTGCCTTTTCCAAGGGAGGGGTGCCGATTCTGTGTGACATAACCAACTTTTGTCATGTTGAGGTCCAACTTACTGTCATCGTATTGAACTTCATTAGATGCAATATAAAGGAGGTCTGTCGTAATTGTCCTGAAAGTTGTGTCTGAAAGGGCTTCTAGTAGAGATTTCATGATTAGCTTTTAGTGCGTCTTTCCAAGAATGCAAATGAGCTGAGGAAAAGCTAGGATGAAGAAAAACAGCAATTATTAAACATGCGTATTATAGAAATGAAAATAGTTACACAAACCTTTATATGATTGAAATATCATAAAACTGTTTAATTTTAATATATTTCCTTTATTGTATTGTTTTATGTACAATAGGAACACCCAGCCAGATTGCAGGTGGTTTGGTTAATTGCTATGGGGTAAATGCAAGTAGGCTTTTTCCATTGAGGTTGGGTAGAACCAGAACCAGAGGTCATGGATTAAAGGTAAAAGGTGAGAAACTTAAGGGGAACATGACAGGAAACTTCTTCACTCAGAGGGTCATGAGAGTGTGGAATGAGCTGCCAGCATAAGTGGTTCATGTGAGGTTAATTTCAATATTTAAGAGAATTTTTGTATATGGATAGTTGGTGTATGGAGAGCAGTTTGATGGAGGTAGACAGTTTAAATGGTTTTGGCCTATTTCTGTGCTGTACTTCTCTATAACTCTGTGAACTACTCTGTAATAATTTCTACTCACTGCATTCTTATGGTGAAATGCAGTTTGCAGTGTGCAATAATACTCAATCGCCTTACTTTTGTTTCATTTTCTCTCGTATGTAAAGTGTTTTTAAATAGACTTTGTAGATTGCTATGTGTGTTGTGCTGTTTAAATGAAATCTGCTTGATTTCTGTAGAGACTTTTTGCTGTGAATTGTGTCTTAAATTCTGCTCTGCCCTGCCCCTAACTGATTATTCACATCATTGTAGTCAGCTAGACACACTGCACCACCACTCAGTGAAGAGCTCCATAATAATTACAAACAGGAGTCAGTCATTTGGCCTTTTGAGCCTGCTATGCAATTCATCAAGATCAAGTCTGATCCTTAAACTGGGCTCCATTTTCCTAAGTTATTCTCCAAAGGATTATGAAATATTTGCAGCACAAAGACAAAATATTCAGTCAAAATATTCTCATCCTACTCTTCTCTATCTAATCCCATTAGAGTATCATTTTGACCTTTCTGTTATGTATTTGTCTTTCCCTTAAACTTTCTATTTGCTTAAATTATTCCTAGTTCCACATTCAAACCATTTGCTGGATAAAAAAAATAAAAGCTGCTTCTGAATTCCCCTTTTGATTTATTACTGGCTCCCTTAAACGTAAGCTATTACTGATAAATTCTTGTCTTGCCTGCAAATATAAAAAATACAGCATCACGCTCATCAAACTACATAGAATCATACAATTTTCTGTCAAATTATGTTGAAGGTTGATTTCAACAAGAGTAATTTGATTACTTTAGGCAAAGTGCAAAGTGGAATGAAGGATTCAGAGAGGAAAAGAAGAAAGTTAGTAATGTCATGTCTAAGGATTTGATGTAGGACTGGAAGGATATTAACTTTCGGTGATATTATATACTTGTTACAAATGGGACTTACTCGGTGATTTGGATGTTTTGATGTTAAGGATATATAGGTCCTCTTGTTTGGTGTATGAGATGATAAAAGAAAGATTTTAAAGATGATCTTTATTCGTCACATGTTCATCAAAATATCTGGTGAATTCTGTCCGCTTTGCATCAAATCAGCAAAGATTGCACTGGGCAAGCCAGCCTATTGCCACTCTGCTGGCAGCAACATAGCATGGCCATAACTCACTCACCCTAACCATACATCTTTGGCATGTGGGAGGAAACCCGCATGGTCTAGGGGAAAACGTACAAACTCCTTACAGACAGCATTGGAACTGAACCCCGATCTTACAGCTGCCTATTGTAAAGCACTGTACTATCTGCTACGCTGCCCTGCTGCCCTAAAAGATGTAACTGAACAGTTTAAAGGGGTCACCTCAGATGGCTTAGTTGAAAATAACTTATTTTGATTCTGTTTCGTAATGCTTAAGAAGTGGGAGGATTTTGATAAAGAGGAAGCAGTGTTTGCTTTCCATGATCGGATTAGATAAGAGTGACCATACCAAGCCAAAGAAAGTTTTTCTTACAGTGCAAAAGCAGACATGTCACTTTGATACTGTGCAATAGGATAAGACTAGTTGCATATTTGGTATAGTTTTCAACAACAAAAAAACTGAAATTTATTACATTTCCTTGTATCTATAAAGAAGGTTTGCAATTTAATCAAACATATCTCGGCACAGGATGAGAATTCATGCCCATATAATGAATGCCAATCTTGGGTAGAATGCTTGTGCAATGAATATCTTAAAATAGTGAGTTGAATCATCATGGGGCTTTTCTGTGTACAGTGTTAGCAGTGGTCTCCATGCAGAACTGATTTCATTTCCCTGAGCTGGAAATGTTGAATCCCAGAAGGGGCACCCTAAAAGGGGTCAGAGAAATTATTGGCAACCAGTCAGTATGTGCACATGGAATAAAATACCAATCATTTGGTATGAGCGTCATTAAACATCACTGTTGCTTAGTATTGTACTGTTGCCACAAAGCAACAGATTTCATGTTATGTAAGACAGTGATATTCTGTCTGACTCCGAGATGATTCGGCATGGCAGGAATACACAAACAGCACAGTAAAAGCACATCATATCAGTGGAGAATGCATGATATATACAAGAGATTCTACAGATACAACATTTTCGGTGTGCTACCCTGGAGTATGAATGACATTGTCAGAAGGAATGGATATCCTGGGAGGGATTCTGATAAAAGAGATCACTTTTCCCAAGTTTCATACCATTGATTGCAGTTATTTCAATTATTTAAGGGTATCCACTCAACTAACCTTCTGCCCCTTCTGGTGGGAATGTGGGGAAGGAGAAACCTGCCGTTTTTCCTGCTACAAGACAATCAATCCAGTAACATAGCCATTATGCCAGATATTGTGTGAGGCTTCGGATCGTCTCAATCCAGAGACTGAACCAAGGTCAAATTTCACTCTCCAGTACCATACTGAGCAAGTGCCTTACTCTTAGATGTGCTGTACTTCAAATGTGACATTAACACAAGGCCACACCTGCCCCACAGACCCCTATTTAACTCCTCTGGCAATGTTCACTCCCCTATCCACAAGCGATTATTTATTCATGATCACAATTTAGATTTTTAGATTTTAGATTTAGGTTCAACTTTATTGTCATTGTGCCGAGTACAGATACAAAGCCGATGAAATGCAATTAGCATCTAACCAGAAATGCAAAGAATAGTGTTATTTACAAAATAACTGTGAATAAAAAGTAAGTGCTACAGCACACAAATATAAAAGTACTGAGACAGTACAATTTGGGTGCAATACTGCTTAGCAGGGTCACAGCCTCAGGGAAGAAGCTCTTCCTGTGCCTGTTGGTGCGGGAGCAGAGGCTCCTGTAGCGCCTACCGGATGGGAGAAGAGTAAAAAGTTCATGGTTAGGGTGAGATGCACAATGACTTGTTGCACATAGATTTGCCACAATGTATCTACTTTGATATAGTAATTACATTTGAAAAACCTTGTTTGCACAAACATTGGGAAAAAAAACACTTCTCCTTATAAGTAGAATTCATAGGAAAACAAAATTGAAGCAAATTAGTTATTTTCTACAAGTATTTAAGCTCCACTTTTGCTCCTGCATTGACTTGAAATGCTGAGCTTCAACGCTAACTGTCTGTCTGTATCTTGTTTTACGGCGGTTGGCATCCAGCTTAATGGTGCATTACCGCCACCCTCTGCTCCAGAATGTGCACTAGACATACATTCTAAATCCCTTCACCCAATCGCGCACGCGTACACACACACACACACACACACACACACACACACACACATATATATATACAAACCTACACTTCACCCTCCCATCTTTGACCATCCTAGTATCCTATTCCTGTTTATTCGTCATATTCTATAAAAAAACCCCTGTACCCCTTAAAAACGCTAAAAATACCCGGACTTGTGCTCTCTCACCCATGCCCAGCAACCCTTTTAATGTGAATTCCTGCATCCCCAACTCCCTTAATTTATTTCTCATCATCTCTCTCTGTATCCCATACTTCCTGCAACACAAAACTACATGTTCTACTGACTCCTCTTCCTGACATTCCTCACACAATCCTGTCTGGTGTTTCCCTATCATTTTCAATGTTTTGTTTAATGCACAATGCCCCAGCCTTAACCTAGTCCACACAATTTCCTCTCTTCTGTTTCCATTACCTACCCTAGTAACTGCAACACTCTTTTGTATTTGATATAAATGCCTCCCTTTCCCCTCCCTGTCCCATCTTTCTTGCCACATTCGGTTGACTTTTTCCCAGATCACACACTTAACCTCTGCTTTACTGATACTAATGTGCATTTCCACATTTTCTTTCTTTAACGCCCTCTTTGCCAACTCATCCACCCTCTCATTCCCCTTCACCCCTACATGTGCTGGAACCCATAGAAATTTTACCTGACCTCCCTGATTTGCAATTCTTGTAACTAACTGAAGGACTTCATAAAGTACATTTTGCCGACTGTTTGTGTGAAAAGACCTTAAACTTGCTAGAACTGAGGATGAATCTGAACATATCAATGCTTTGGCTTGTCTGGCTTTCTGCACCCATTGCAATGCAACCAACACTGCCAGCATCTCCACTGTAAACACCCCTAACTTATTAGATGTTCTTCTGCTGATTCCAATTTCTTTTGCTGGTATTACCACTCCAAACCCTGTCACTCCTGTTTCAGGTTCCTTCGCACCATCCGTATAAATGTGAGTATAATCACTATACTTTTCCATCACATGACAGTTAAATGCATTTACCAAATCTGTTTTATATCTTTCTTTCCTTTTTACCTCTAACAAATGCCAGTCTATGTCAGGCCATACAAGCTTCCATGGAGCTACAACCGGATAAACTACTGAAGGACTTATCCTCAGATCAAATACTCCACATTCTTTTGTGATATCATTCCCTACCCGACTAAAGGTATCCCTCTGAAACCTCCCATTTTCCCAGCACTCCTGTAACACTCCTTTAGTAGGGTGAGAATCATTGTGCCCCTGCAAGTTAGCCCAGTAGTTTGCCATCAGTTGCATCCTTCTTAGTTCCAAAGGCATTATTCCCATTTCTACCTGTAGGGCTGACACTGGTGACGTTTTAAAAGCCCCACTGCACACTCTCAAGGCCTGAGCCTGAATCACATCCAGTTTCCTTATAAGAGACCTAGCTGCTGATCCATATACTATATTTCCATAATCCAATACAGATCTTACTAAAGCCACATACATTCTCTTCAAAGCTGAACAACTTGCTCCCCATTCCCTATCAGTCAAACATCTCATCACATTTATTACTTTTTTACATTTCTCCTCAACTTTCCTGATATGGTCTGCCCATGTTAATCGTGAATCAAATATAACTCCCAGAAATTTAAATGATGCAACCCTTTCTAATTCAACCCCATACATCCTTAACTTCTTCCCTACCTCAACCCTTTTCCTGGTAAAAAATACAGTTTGAGTTTTGTCTACTGAAAATCTACATCCCCAATCATAACCCCACTCCACCACTTCATCAATTGCTTCTTGTAGTTTCCTGATTACATGGTCCATGTTCCTGCCTCTTTTCCACAAGGCCCCATCATCCGCAAACAGTGACCTACCTATATCCACTGGTACCTTTGTGAAGACATCATTGATCATAATGATGAAAAGTAATGGGCTAATCACACTACCTTGAGGTGTGCCATTTTCCACTATGTACTGTTTTGATAATTCTGATCCAATCTGAACTTGAATTTTTCTACCAAACAAAAAATCTTTAATCCAATTAAAAACTCTCCCACCAACCCCCATCTTGTGCAGTTTAATTAATAATCCTTCCTTCCACATCATATCATAGGCTTTTTCAATGTCAAAGAACACTGCCACTACTGACTCTCTATTTGCCTGGGCTTTCCTTATTTCAGTCTCTAACATAATCACTGAGTCCATGGAATTCCTTCCCTTTCTAAAACCACTCTAATAACTTGCCAGCATTCCCCTTTTCTCAAGCTCATATGATAACCTTTCTGTTATCATCCTTTCCATTATCTTACATATACTTGATGTTAATGCAATTGGTCTGTAGCTAGAGGGTTTTGACAGATCCTTGCCAGGCTTCCTTATTGGAATTACTACTGCTTCTTTCCATGCACTTGGTAATCTTCCCTCCTCCCACACTCTGTTATAAAAATGCAGCAACTTCAAGAGCACTCCTTCTCCTAGATTTTTTAGCATCACAGAGCATATCAGATCTTTCCCTGGGGAGGTTGGTCTCGATCTCTTTATTGCTCTCACCATTTCTGCTAATGTAAATGGATCATCAATTATATCATCTGTTCCTTCCCTCCTGCTTAACACACCTGGGTGTTGGCTCATTATTCTTTCCCTTCTTCTTCTCCCTTCTTCAGACAAATTTTCTGAACTGTGTATCAGTACAAATGACTTGGCCATGACCTCAGCCTTATCCCTACTGAAGACTGCAGTTTCCTCCTCAGATATCATTACTGGATATTCCCATTCCCTTTTATCTCCTCCCACCCTCTTAATTATTCCCCATATCTCTGCCACAGGTGTTGCTCTTCCTACCTTGTCGCAAAAACTCCTCCAACTTACCCTTTTAGCTTGACGTATAGTTCTTCTCACCACTGCCTGTGCTTTCTTATATTGAACCAAATGCTGCATATTATGGGTTCTTTTAACTAGCCTGAATGCTCTATTTCTGTTTTTTACAGCCTGACAACATTCCTCTGTCCACCATGGTACCAGTTTTCTATTTATCCTATTTTTACTCCTAGGTATAGACCCTTCTGCTGCCATGATAATTGCTGAAGTCACCTGACTGTTTAATTCATCTACATTTCCAGAAATATCAATCTTTGTCAACCCTTCTTCACTCAACTTCTGGAACTTACCCCAATCAGCTTTTTCAAACACCCACTTTGGGGTTCCGCCACCTGGTCTTACTTCAACTGTTTCACCCACAGAACACAAAACTGGGTAGTGATCACTGCCTACTGTTGAAGCAGTCCAAACTCCCCAGTTACTAATGCCAGCCAAGGTATTAGACACTAACGTCATATCTAACACTGACTCAGTTCCTGTTGTTATATCTATCCTTGTGCTGCTACCATCATTCATACACACCAAATCCCTTTCTTCCATCAAATCTTCAATTACCTTTCCATTTGGATCTGTAATCTGATCCCCCCATATTGTGCTATGAGCATTGAAATCTGCACACCACACTACTTTATGTCTGTTTTGTCAATGCTAACTGTCATCAAGGAGCTCATTTTAAATGCAATTAAAATTTAAACAGCCAATAATTGTTGAAATTGGCTAATAAATAATGATGTTCAGAAACCTGTTTGCCCTAATCCAAAACAACTTTGTGCGGGTTTCTGGTTAATCCTTGGGATTTTCTTTCTCCTTAGCAACTTGCCAAACTCCCAAAAATGGCACAAATGTAACTTGCAAGTTAGTCTCATGTGCAGGTGGAGCAGTGGTGCAGCAGTTAGCATTGTCATCACAAAGCGTCAGTGACTCAGGTTTGGTCCTGATCTTTACGCTAACCGTGTGGAGTATGCATGCTCTCCATTTTATAACGCTGGTTTTCCCTTGCTGCTGTGATTTGCTCCCACGTCCCCAGAGATGTGCTGGTAGGTAAATCAGCTGCTTGAGTTGCTCCTGCTGAAGGTTGCTGGCAAAGAATTGGGGGAAGGGCAGGGTGGCGCTGAGGGGAGAAAGGGCTACAGGGAAGTGTGTGGGGCACAGAGTCTTCAATTCAAAGAGTTATACATTACACAAAGAGACCCTTCAGCTCACGTTATGCATGAAATAATGAGAGCTGGCATATATCTTTAGGGCAAATGGCTTCTTCCAAGTAGCTACAAAACATGAGATCTTCAACGTGACTGGTCCAAATAGCAACTCAAAGAACATCTAACTTCCTAAACTTCTTTCTCTTGAAGTAATATTTCTAAAAGAAATGTACTGTACATAGTTTGCACTCACTGAGATCTGTGACCTCCCTCAGCCATAAATAACCTAAGATAGGTGTAATAGCAGTTTTACAGGTAGAGTCGCGGTTACCCTTAGCTTTCTAGCCTTAGGGTCATTTTACCCTGCTGCTGTTTTTCTGTGTTACAAATTAGTTCGCTGCTTATGGCTGCACTGTTATGCTAACAGCTCAAGAGTCAGAATGATGGTAAACATAAAAGCAATGCAAATGCATGACCAGTGCAGCAAAGCCACAATATGAAAGAATGATGTTTGAGGTGATTACCTAAGAACCGATGATTTCACCCTGAGATTAGCTGTACAAATCTCAGTCAAAGTAACACAATGAAGCATTTCTTTTTATAATCATATGCTGTATATTAAAATAAATTAAAATCCACATGTATTAAGTGACAGACTATCAACAGTGCTAAATTTGGGGCTGAATTGAGGGTTAACACAGAGGTTTTGCAGACTTCATCCCCCCCCCTTTCCATTCCTGATGAAGGGTCTCAGCTTGGGACAATAACTATTTATTCCTCTCCATAGATGCTGCCTGACCTGCTGAGTTCCTCCAGCGTTTTTTGTGTTGCTCTGAATTAAGGTTTATATTTTGTTGCTCGCTCTCAATGGATTGGTTACAATGTTCATGTGATATGTAGCCATGGACTTGAATTTTCTTGAGCTAAAAGGCTATGGGCATGTTCCCACTGTTCATAAAGAACTCGTGCTGAAGTTAATGCAGGTTAGTTCACTGAAGTGCCAGAATACAAAAATCTATGATTCTGGATTCAAATTGTTCAATGTTATTTCCTATACACAAGTGTAAAGGAGTACAAAATAATTGTTACCCCAGATCTGATGCAGGACAAAAAAAAACACAACAGATAAAAAACATAATAATAATAAAACAAACACAATAAATAGAAATACTTATGATAGCTTATATATATATATATATATATATAGATTGATCGATTGTGTGTCCATAAAGTGACACTAGGCTCTATATAAGGCGATTGACAGGAAATAATAAAGTAGTGGTGGAGTTAGTGTGTGGAAGTATTTATCAGCCTTACTGCTTGGGGAAAGTAACAGTTTCTGAGTCTGGTGGTCCTGGCTTGGATGCTGCATAACCTCCTTGCTGATGGGATTGGGACAAACAACCTATAATCAGAGCTGACATCGAAAAACGGGGAACATTAATTCAGTCCCCTGAACTTAGTATCAGCAGTTGAAATACTAATGAGATAAATATTTCAATTCAGCATTCACACTGCAGGTACATGGTATAGACATATCAGAGTTTGGCAGCATGTACTGAACTGCTAGCTGTGGATGAGTTCTTAAACTTTGGAGAATCTGGTTCAAATCCAGCCAATGCCAATAGGATGCACCATTGTTCTATTGGTTGTAAAAATTATTCATACAATGAAATTGAAGGGTCTTAGCTCAACCTAATGTGGTTTACTGCAGAGTACAAAAATGCCCTTAGTTCAGCAATAATCTGCCAATTGATATTCTGTTGTTTGATACTCTTGGATTTCAATTTACACTTTCAATCCTTATTTTAAAGCCAATAACATTCTCTGCTCTTCACCGAGTTTCAAAGGTTCCATGAAGCATATGAAAGCACCACAAACATTGCTAGTGTTATGTGACTGTTCTGGAAAGAAATTGCAATGGGCAACAACAGAAATCAGTTTATTTAGATGCAAACCAAGACCGTGCTAGGATTTTCTCACTGTGGCCTTAGGATATACAGCTGAAAATGCCTGGTGAGGCTGTATTAGAAGTAGGGTTTCATCATTTCCACAGTGTATAATAAAACGTGCAAAGTTTTGAATGAATTTGTAACTCCATGGTGGTTAGGGGAATTGCAGAAGCAGTTGAAAAGTTAGATTTTTGAAAAACATGGTGGGGCTCCAGTTTAGAAATTAACAGCTAAGGTAAATGGCCATAGAAAAAAAGATATAATATTAATAGCACAGCTTTGTATTCTGCAATCAACCACACCAGGAAGTGGGCGAAGTTTCTTTAGTTTCTTTCACTGAGATAGGAAACTGGATGCATTGGAGAATGAGGGATGATTTGATAGAGGTATACAAAATTATGTGTGGTATAGATAGGATAAATGCAAGAGCAAGAGGTTTTTTCTACTGAGGTTGGGTGAGACTAGAACTAGAGGTCACAGGTTAAGGATGGAAGGTGAAATATTTAAGGGCAACCAGAGGGAGAATCTTTTCCACTCAAGAGGGTGGTAAGCGTGTGGAATGAGCTACCAGCAGTAGTGCTGGATGCAGGTTTGATTTCAACATTTAAGAGAAGTTTGGATGAGTACATGAATGGGAGCGGTACAGAGGGCTGTGGTCCAGGTGCAGGTCACTGGGACTAAGTAGAATAATAGTTCCTCATGGACTCATTCGGCTGAAGGGCCTGTAGTGCTCTATGACTATGACACCATGATGACAAACAGATCATTCAAGGTGGTTCATTATGGTGATTGCAAGCTGGAAGTAGAGAAAGAAATGAATATCAGTAGGTTCTAGTCTGTCTTAAAATGAAATAGTGGCTGTAGGTGCAGTCCACTGTATGTCAGCTTGGTCACATTGGTTCTGTGGGTTTGTGTATTAAATCTACGTGATGGAGAGCCCATAACCTAGAGCAATAACCCAACTTGTATCGAGGGAATGTGACACCATCCAGAAAGATACACATTGTACTATATTTCAAGAAACCATACTGAACATGGCCTAAAGAAGTGCACATAAACTTGCAGCTGATCAGGCAGAATTGTAGTCAGGTAGAATTTCAACCAGCAGGATAAATAATTGAATCAAAAAGTACAAACGACTTTTTAGAAAAACCATATTCTTATAGTTTGGGCTCATCAGCGTATCTCTTTATTTTCTTCTATTACACGCAGTTCTTTTCACCTACCAATACTGAAATGCCCGGATAAAGTGGATGTGGAGGGGATGTTTCCATTAGTAGGGGAATCTAACTTCCAAAGGCACATCCTGATAAATAAATGTCCCTTTAAAACAGAGATGAGGAGGAATTTCTTCAGCCAGAGGGTTTTACATGGAACTGTGAAATCTCTTGCCACAGAAGGCTATTCAGGCCAAGTTAATGGGTGTACCTAAGATAGAGACCAATAGGTTCTTGATTGTTAATGGAGATAAAGGATAATGAGGTGAAGGCAGGAAACAGGGTTTAAAAAAATTCAACGATGATTGATTGGTGGAGCAGACATGATGGGCTGAATGGCCTAATTCTTTTCCTATAACTTATGGTCTATATATGATCTGGAAATTCTGATCTGAAAGCGTAATAGAAGAAAACTTAAAAATAAAAATGATATTAGTTGCAGGGATATGGGTACAATATAGGGAAATAGAAATAATTAGATAATTCTTTCCTCAACTCCTCTTGTGCTATTTTATTGTAAGTTTTACTGTAAAAATAAACTAAAAGAATGTCAGTATGTCCTGGTGCACAAAAGCTTTGGAGTACACACTAGAACAGCAGGTGCAATCCCTCTTGTAATGAATGTATAACATCCCTGAAAAAGGTACATCTCAATGGAACTGATGAAATTCATGTACAACTTGACATTTTTTTTCCTGAAAGGAGAAACAGAAACAGGAGGATATTCAAGAAAGCAATTGAGACAAAAGAATCAAGGAAATTGGGCCATAGTTGGGAGAGTAGTTAAAGAACAAGATTATATAGGTACCATATGGTCTTCTCCTTCTGTTTCTTATAGATTTACAAGCCTTGAATATTAAGTGTAGTCTGTAGGAGGAAAGGAAGTAAAGGCAAGCTACCTCCCACAAGGCAGGATGAAACTTTTAGGGTTAGTTAACCTAAACCTCTCTATTACAGCAGGAATCTGGAAAATGGCTAATACAACCCCACTATTTAAGATAAGTGACCATTATATGTAGCCTTTGAAATACTGCACCTGGAATCTTATATCTAGATTGGCAATAAAAGAAGGGTAAATCAGTAGTAGAGGGAGTACAATAAAGATGCACCAGATTGATTCCTGGAGTTTGTTTTACGAGACTGTGCGTGTAAAATTAGAAGAACGAGAGCTGATCTCATTGAAACATACAAAATCTGTAAGGGATTTGATAGGACAACTGAAGGGATCATGTTTCCCCTGGCTCAAGTCTCTAGAGCCAGAGTACAGTCTCAAAACAGAGAGGTCTCCATTAAGGACTGAGATAAGAACAGATTGTTTTCATCTAGAAGGTAGAGAATCGTTGGAATTCTCTACCCAAAAGGATGTGGAGGTTGCATCTTTTCAAGAATGAAAGCGTTTTGGATATTAAGGGAATTAGGGGATTTGTGGTTAATGTAGTTAATTGAGATAACAGATCAGCTATTACCTTATTGAAGAGTGGAGCAGGCATGAGGAGCCAAAGAGTCTTTTCCTGCTTCTGTTGCTTATGCTCTTGTATTCTGATATTGATTGCAAACCATTAACTGCTGGTTCCATTGCTCATCAGTCAGAGGGGCACAGTGCGCGCGCTAAGGAGGGGAATGATGATGGTGTGGGTGCCATGGTATGGAAGGGAAAAGGAAACTCCAAAAAAAACACTTGATTGCATTAACATTGAAAATCTGCATGTTCCCATGTCTCTGATGAGCTGCTTTAAACAAAAAGAGAACAGGATAGATGCAGTTTTCAAAATCATTTTGCCAGACATGACCAGTATTTATTGACCATCCCCATTCACCCTTGAGAATGTGGTAATGATACCTCAATCTTTCTAATGAGGATGCTTACACCATGCCCTCGGATAGAAAATTCCAGAATTTGGGCCGCTGATATATTTCCACTGATGTGTGACTTGAAGCGAAGCCTGCAGGCTACGGTGTTCCTATCTGTCTCCTTTATCCTTCCTGGTGGCAGAGGTCATGGGTTTGGAATGTGCCGTCAGTCACCTGAATCAGAACCTGCATTTTGCAAATGAAGCACACTACGGCCATTGAGGGTTGGTGATGAAGGAAATTAATATTTAGGGTAGTGATTGGGGTGCTATTTCAGTGGGCTGCTTTGTCCAGGAGGATGTCAATCTTGAGCATTGTCCACATTGAAAGTATGCCACTGCGCTCCTAACTGTGCCTTGTAGAGGACGAAGGAGTCTAGAATCTCAAGTGATGAGATACTTCCCATAAGAAACCTTCCCTCTGTTGTGCCATGGTACTTATGTGGCTGGTCTAATTGGCTTTCTGGTCAGTGATGGCCTCCAGGGTATGATGATGGAGTGACTGAGTGATGGCAATGTCAAGGTAAATGGTTTAATTTTCTCTTGTTGGAGATGGTCATTGGCTAGCACTTTTGCATCGAGAATGTTATTTGCCACTTGCTGGAATGTTGCCTAGCCCTGGCATTATGCAGGCATGGTCTGCTTCATGAGTTGAAGAGTTGCACTCCTGAGCTTGTGATGGAAGGAAGACTATTGATGAGGCAGCTGACGATGACTGGGCCTAGGACACAGCCCTGAGGAACTCCTGCAGAAATATGCTGGGACATGGATGGCTGACCATTATCATCTTCCTTGGTGCAAATCCAAGCCTTGCAGCAATATCCCCTAAACAGCCGATGCCTTTTACCAGAGCTCCTTGAGGTCACACTCTATTAAGTGCTCCGCTGGTGTCTCACCTCTCCCCCGGAATGTAACTCACTGATCCATATTTGGATCAAAGTTATGATCAAATCTAGAGAGCATGATCCTAATAAAAGTTAAAGTTGTAAAGTTATTGGTGAGCAACGTATGATTAATAGCACTGTTGATGGAGACTGCCACCACTTTGCATATGACTGAGAGTAAACCTTTTGGAAGGTTATTAGTCAAATGTGGTTTGTTTTTGCGTCCATAAATCAACTTTCCACATGGTTCAGTGGATGTCCGTTTTCAAACTGCACTGAAACAGCTTGATTACAGGCAAAGTTGTTTATAGCAGAGGATCTGTAGAGGGAAAAGGGTTGGATCTGTGTCAGACTGGGTGGCAACATAATCCAAGAATATATCTACATACAGTACCTTTCCAAATATTGTATGGGAAAAGAAACAACCTATATTAACCAAATAATAAAACCATGCACTATCTTGGAAAGCAATGAAAAGGTAAAATCTCACATATATCTAAGTTAAGAAAGTAAGCTGCTGTAATAAAATTAATTCTGTAAAATAAAACATTAATTATGGGGCACTGGTTATTTTCCTTAATATGTAATCCAAAGGCCGTATAGTAACAGCTGATTGATGTTTTGCTACAGTCACTAGAGGTCGCCCTCCACTGGGGGAGTGATGGGGGCAAACCACTGATTTGACTGCAGAACAAACACAGTAACATATTGTGTAAGAGGAAACAAACATATTAATTGTCTCTCAGAGTGCTAGTTAAGCTTCCTCTGGCATCCCTCCGTGTGCAGATGATCATTTACTGGGACACAATATTCAAAGTACGCTCGCAGGTGAATCAAGGCACAGGAGAAACTGCAGATGCTGGAATCTGGAGAGAAAAAAATAATAAGCTGCTGGAGAAACTCCAACTGTTTGTTCTTTGACTCATGATAACAGTTTTTGCTTATAAACTGCAGATTATTGGCTGCTTATCTTGGTGTCACATGGCTTTCAGCTAACAGGAATCTCATTTAAATAATGCACCACGAGATTTTCTGGAGGTAGTTCCATTTACGTTGTGACAATGATTGTGCGTGGCATTACTCTGTGATGCTAAATGATGCCCTCACAGGGAGCTACAGACATTTAGCTCCTCGCTCTAATAATAGATCATTGGGAGTTAAATCCTCCATTTGCCGGGAAATTAAAGAAAAATAGGTACAGTTAAAGCTCCAGTGGTTTTTACTGCCTATGACTGTACTGAGACTGAATTCTTTAAACTCCCAGTGATATTGTTAGGCAGATGGCAAAACAGAACGACTATTAACAAAAGCAAACTGGTGTTGATATGGCACAGAAGGTATTGGAAATTCTCAGCAGCTCATGCTGTGGAGAATGAACCACAGTTCATGTTTCAGAACTGAGAAAACTGGAAAAGCAGCAGCAAGAGCAATAGCAGGAAAAGGAATTGGGGAGCAAAGACAAGAGGGAAAGGTCCATGAGAGGGCAGAGGGCCAAAGTGATCAGGCATTGAATGGGACACCACAAAGGGGCGCAGAGACAATGTAATAGATCCTTCAGCGTGCAATGGTAGCTTTACTGTAGGAAATATTAAAAATACACACAAAACACTGGAAGAACTCTGCAGATCAGGCAGCATCTATGAAAATGAATGAACAGTCATCATTTCAGGCCGAGACCCTTCCACAGAACCAGCATCTGCAGAATCACTTCTGTTTATGTAAAACAAAATTACTTCTTAAATGAGTTTCCAATTTTGCCCAGACTTGAAAAGAAGCATCTTTCATTTATTATGTGTATCTATATTGGTGATATAGATGCACAGAGAGCTGAAGACCTCTGGAGAATATATTGCCTATAAATTTATCCAGTTTTGATCATAGTAACACCAAATCTACTTTTACTTTCAAAATTCAATAGAACCTACTTTTGTACTTAGTGACAAATTTCTCCATAGGTATGATATCTGATAGCCGTAGCTTCTGACATTTGGTACCCAATGTTAAAATAATAATGGAGGCACATTACTGGCATCTGGAGGAATAGACAACAAACTGCTGGAGGAATTCAACAGGTCAGGCAACATCGGTGGAGGAAAATGGATAGTTGACATTTTGGGTTGAATCTGCATACAGGGTCTTGACCCAAAATATTGACTGCTCAATTCCTTCCACAGATTCTGCCTGACCCACAGAATCCCTCCAAGTTTGTTGCAAGTCTAATATCCAGATATCTGGGAAAATCATCAGAAACAAAAATGTTGATGGGGACTAATACCTCTATATAGTCACTGGTAGCATCTGTTAGAATGCTGCCAACAATTTAAGGCAACAAACCCTGGGAAGGGAGTCAATGTTTTGGAAATAATATGCAGGAGATTAAATATAATTAAACCATGGATGAGGGACTTCCAATTGTGATGAGATTAAAGTACTGGGTTTATCTGCAGAGAAGCAGAAATTTAATATAAATGTAGTTTAATATTATGAATGATTTAGATGGAGAACCTGCTTTATAGGTTAGTAACCAGAGGTCACAGATTTAGTATCATTAGCAAAATAATGTATTGATGGGGATAAAGATGTTTTCTTTCAATGTAGCAGGTTGTTATGGTCAAGTACACATGACCTATGAAGACATATGCAACAGTAACTTTTGAAACAGAATTGAATAAATATTTAATGAGGAAACGTTTGCATGGCTGGGGAACAAGTGCCGAAGTGGAATTAACGGGATAATTACTTCACATAGCCTTTCAGACATAATAAGCTGAAAGGCCCCCTTCTGTGTTGTTTGACTCCATGCTCAAAACTCGTGGAAAATATTCCAAAATGTTCTCAATAAGAAACAAAACAGACTTGGTGGTTTCCCAGTATTGGGTATGGAAAGAGGGGTGAGATCCAGACGGGGAACTGAAGCAAAAGCTTAGTGAAGCATCTAGGAAAGGCTTTTAAACAAGGCTCTGACAAAAGCAAATTGATCTGGAAAGAGATTTCAGGGGTAAGATCAGAGTAACTAAAGAAGGGGCAAAGCAGAATGATCCATACTCACAATCTATTTAGCAGATCAGAAGGTCCTTACAAGAAAAGTCTAGAAGAGTGAGACTGGTGTTGGTTGATGGAGTCAAGTAGGGAAAGAAGGGGGACATGATGGGAGGGTTCAGCAGCGTAACAAAGTAATGATTGAGAGCTTTCAAAATGATATCCTTCACCATGAAGGTGCCCGAAGACTGGAGAGGTCTGAGGCAAGAAGTGTATGGAATTCAGTGTGAATCAATATAGATGCCGTACATATTGAATCAACTAACTATGTGAAGGAGGATATTGGAAAAGTCAGGTCTTGTTGTGATGAAGACTTATATATGACAATGGCTTCAATGTAGGAATTAACATGGATAGTGTGGAAAGTAATATAGGGATTGATTTTAAAAAAGCAGATTAAAAATGTTGACAGTAATCTTTGGGTCAATTGGAAAAACATTATTATACTGGTGAGTAACATCATTATCCATATACTTCTGGAAAACGTCAATGAAGAATCTAATAAGGATATAGAACTGAACATTCCAGTTCATCTGAAGTGATTAGCCAAAGGACAGAGGAGAAACAACAGTTGAGCTGCCTACACCAACAGTATCTGTAGTTGAGGGAGGTGGAATGACAAAATGCAAAGACATTAAAGGGAAATGAGGAGAAACCTGGAAACAGCAGAAGCCAGATCGTAACTAACTGAATAATTGCAATTAAAGGAAGAGTCTGGTATGTGTAACAGAAGATTGAAAATAGAAGAAAGCATGCAAATTTATGTCAGAGCAGGAACAGAGGAGATAAAGTGAAGCCACAAATGATAAGCTGCAGGAACTCACCAGTTTGAGCACCATCTGTGGGAGGAAAGGAATTGTTGTTATTTCAGCCAGAAACACCAACATTTCCATTCCTCCCACAGATTCTGTCTGACCCAACAAATTATTTGTTCTTTCAGTGTCCAGCATCTTATTTCTCCATGGTAAAGTGAAGAAGGTTTGGAGCAGTATTATGGTAATGAGATGTGGACTTCATGAATCTCATCAATATGTTTGCAGTGAGGGAAGGGAACCCACAACAGGATGGAAAGAGGAGGCATCAATGTAAACTGAAGGGTCTTAACTAGAAACTACAAGTGGCTTTAATTCCAGTCCCAGACAGTCTGAGAATACCTCAGTGTCCTGATTCAGCAGTCTGAATGGAGGGTGAAATAGGCGAAGACCTGAGATGGTAACTTGAAGGCATCCCTGTATTTCAGGTGCAATTTGGAGTGGCGGGTAAATTTGGATAGGGAAGCAGGTTCAATTGCAAGTTTACAAGCATGGGGAAGTGGGATTTGAGGAAATTTTAACAGTGGAGTGAACATTTGAATGGAGTAAATCAATGTAGATTGAAGTGGCATGTCAGGTACCAACCCACAGGATGTTAGTGGTAGGGGAAGAATTTTTTAAACAGCATATAATGAATATATGAGGGGTTGGAGGACTGTTTAAGGGAGAGAACAAAATGAAATGACAGGAAACAGAATTGCCAACATCACTTCCCATTGTAAACTCCTTTAACATAAGCTTATCTGAAGCTGTTTTTCCCACCTTCCAATCTGCCCATCAGCAGCCATGCACTCACTCACTTCTAATCGATGCTTGTCTAGCAATGACTTGGTTCTTTTCTAATTCTTTAACTTGTGCTCAATATTAAAGCAATATTAATATCATTGCAAGTTGTTGCTGAGTCTGTAACAGTAAAAAGATTGAAATAAAATTTGAAAAGCTGCAGATGCTGGAGCTGAGTTCAGCTGAGTTTTTCTAGCATTTTCTGGTTTGGATAAAGTTCGAATTGTCTGATCAAAAGTGTTAGTTTACGTACACTGAGTGGTCACTTTATAGTTACATCTGTACACTTGATCATTAATGCAAATATCTAATCATCCAATCATGTGGCAGCAACTCAGTGGAGAAAAGCATACAGACGTGGTCAAGAGGTTCATTTGTTGTACAGACCAAACATTGGAATGGGGAAGAAATGCGATCTAAGTGACTTTGACCATGGGATGATTGTTAGTGCCAGACCGGATGGTTTGAGTATTCCAGAAACTGCTGATCTCCTGGGATTTTCACACACAACAGACTCTAGAGTTTACAAAGAATGGTGAGAGAAACAAAAAAAAATACAGTGAGTGGCAGTTCTGTGGGCAAAAATGCCTTGTTAATGGGAGAGGTCAGAGGAGAATGACCAGACTGGTTCAAGCTGACAGGAAGGTGGCAGTAACTCAATTAACCAGGCATTACAACAGTGAAGTGCTGAATCTTGAAGCTGATGGGCTACAGCAGCAGAAGACCACAAATGTACACTCAGTGGTACAGGAAATACCTAATAAAGTGTCTAATGTGTAGATGAGAGAGGCAAGTAGGGAGATATTAGAGGAGGGGGGGTTAAGGAAATTTAGAATGGGGACTAGCATGTTGCAAGGAGGATGTGGTTCTGTTCAGAAAAATCATGAATGTCAGAATAAGCTGTAATTAACAAGGGAGGATAATTATTGAAGTGAGTGGAAATAGTGGAGGTAAAATGCGTAAATGAAGAGGAAAATATGAGCAGAACTTGATTTAATATTTTAAAATATGGCATCGTTTGTGCAACAGTTGAAATGGGGAACACCTTACAATATTAAGTTCATGAAAAGGAGTGAAAAAGTTTCAGTTAATTGAAATGATGCTTCAGAATAAAAGAACTTGCATTTAAGCAGTAACTTCAATGCAGTAAAGCATCACAAGTCGCCTCCATCTGGAACTGCTGTGTAACTAGAAGCTCAAAGGATAGAACAAAAGGCAGGGTGGAATAAATTGGAGACTTATAAGCAAACATTTAGCAAGGGCAAGATAAATGATGGACTAGTCTGACACAGCAAGATTAATAGAAGCAAATAGAGATGAGAACATGCAGTATTCGCTAACTAATGAAGTTAACAGTCACATTAAATTAACAATGCCTGAAGACAGGTATGAAACACGGGTATGGATAATGGAACAGAGGGTGGGGTGGATCGGTAGGGAGGTACTTAATTCTGTCACAGCAGTTTGAGGAGTTGGCAGACAGTGAAGAGGAGAAAAAGACTGGAGCTGCATCTGGATTTGGGATGAGCACAAACAATCCATGATTAAGAAGTATTGTGGGCATCAACCTCTCCAGGTATTTGCCACACTGAACTTGAGTCACTGCTCATCGATTAAAGGCAATACAGTGTAATGTACCTTTCAGCTTTGCTTTGTGTTGCCAGACAAACGACAGCTATGATGGAAATGACATTTGCTATGTTAAAACCACTTGTGGTGGAGAACACTGAAATAATATAAACAGGATGGTTTCAGGTGTTGCTTTAGTCATGCATGCTCTTTCAAATAACTTAAGAGAAAGGGTACACTTTAGTTAATAGATGTGGAGAATTTCAGTGTAATATAAGAGATAGAACAAGAGGTATGGTAATGTTTCTCAGCCATTTAGGAATATTGCTCAAGAAAACTAATGTTACTGAAGGAGCTATTGGAAAAGATGGAGCTAGGCTTCATTGTTCATGTGAGTATTTGATGAAATAGTCTACTCTAAATTACACCAACCTCAAGTAACTCAACGTATTCCCCAATACTGTGATCTGCATTATCCAACTGATGTCAAGCCCAATTTTTGGAAGTTCGTTTTTCTCTAGGCTAATTTTTCACTCTCAGCTATTAAACTAGGGATCTCCTTTGCCTTTCAATTTTTTTTATTATTAATTAGCGAAAAACATAGTCATCTATATAATATTAATAAAGGCTTTGTAGAGGCGCGGGTTGTTCCGGATTTCACAGAGGCGACCTTCGATACGATTTGGCATGGTATGATCATTCTCATTAAATAAATATCAGTCTCTTTACATATACGCGCACATTTACAGGCAAACCCATAAGCATATTGGGATGTTTTGCGAGATGAGTCGAATTGCCAGTGGTGGAAGCTACCGTTCTTCCAAATCACACCTTCGTACTGATTGATGTGTGTTATCAGTTCAGATTTATCAATTTACGAACTTCCACGCCATGTCCCGACACTCAATGCAACCTAGAACTAAACGGTGATAATACAGAATCAGTCCACAAGAGCTCATTCAGACGTCCGACGAATCGCAAACTGACGGGATTTTTTTTAAAGGAACGAATATAATTATATTGTTAAAACAAGAATTGTTGTACAGAGAGATAGCACACGCAGATCAATTAGTTTTAATTGCTGTCAGGCATCCGATGTAAATGTTTTTTTGTTGTTGAAATTTTATCCAATCTCTGGTGTTATTAAGGATGATAGGCGTCTCGCCCACTCATTCCGTGCCTGGCTGATCATTGAAAAAACCAGATCATGTGATGATTGATTGTTTTGGAGACATGAAACATTTGGATACAGACTACTGAATTACTTGAAGTAACGGAGCGCATTATGTGGGACATTGTTACGTGCGCGAAATGATTCTCCTTGAGGCGTCAATTTTTTCGGTTTCACTTAACAATATGCACAATATTTTTTGTAAACAAAAATGAATCTTACATTCAACAGGGCACACTGGGAGCTATTCAGACTCCCTATCCTGGCTGATACTTCTTAAAATATAACTCAAGCCATTGTGTTTATATTAAAAGTTAATAACATGAACTTTGTAGGTACAGTATTCTTCTTCCTTCCATCTGAAGTTTCTCCTCTGCTTTTTTTGCATTATATAGGTGCATTTATTGGGGTTTGCTTTCAAATTACTTTTACATTAAGGGACGGGAATTGTTTTTAACGGGATCAAAATTCACTGTTTATGATCACAATAACGAGATACTCATCAATCAGCTTAAGTGTGCACCAAAATAACTGTTTATTATCAACGTCCAAAGTCATGGAGACAAGAAAAAAAAGGTAGATACATTCTTCGCACCTGCCCCTCCGAGGGGAACCATCAGCCACAAAAGACAACATGCCGGAGATCCAGTGCAGGAGAAATGTATGGTCCCTTCAGAAATTACGGAGCTCTCCCGTTTTTACTGCGCCTGGGGTTTGGGGAATTAGCTACATTTTTCAGATGACAAAGTTCAATTGAAAATGCTACTTGTTTACAAAAAAAACCCACCGCAGTTTAAATCACATCAAGTTTGTCACCAATTTAACTTCAATTGTAATCATTATAAAACATCAACGCATTTAACTGCATCCTAACGAGTTGAAACATCTTGGCAAAATCGCGAGCTTGAGGCGGTAGAAACTTATTATCATCTAATTATATAAATATTAACTTACCCTGAATTTCCACCTCGGGAGAGCAATTCGGGTCGCGTTTTGAGCTCAGAGTCTCTTTTGTTAGGCTGGATAGATTCGGCTCTCAAGCACTTTCTGTTCTGTCCCTTTCCCCTCCTCTTCAAGAGATTTCTCTAGTGAAAGGAATTGGAGATTGCATTAATTCGCTGCTGCCTCCCAGAGAGCGCTTGGTCGATTTGATTTCCATTTACTCTGTGAGGTGGGGCCAGTACCGAGATCACTCCGTCCCCCACTTGCACATCTCGCTTTGCTCTCTCGGGAACTCACACCGCTCCCCCTCCCGACCTGCGCTTTCTTTGCGATTCTCTCTCGCTCTCGGCTCCCTCTCTGTCCCTCCCTCTCTCTTTCAACCCCTTTCACTTCTGCCAGCACATTTATGAAGCTCTTGTCACCTTATCACGTGTTGACACCCTGTCAAGGAGATTCTCGCAGGCTCGACCGCGCCGGGTGCTCCGTGAAAGTGAAGAGTGAAATCGACTTCGCTTTTAGAAAAGGGGGTAAGGGGGAAGACAGGACACATGCGCATATTTCACACACATGCAAAACAGATCAGTTATTCCGGCCAAGCAATAAACCCGAGGTCTCGTTTTCACAAATACATTTTCCCTGTGTTTTCTAACATCCTTGAAAAATCCCTATATTTCTTTGGAGTGGTCTGAAGCAATTTTTTATTTTAATTTTTACATGTACCTAAAAAGGCTGATTCAAACATCGTTCGTTTGACTGTTATTCTCAATAGTAATCTTTAAGTTAAGGCTTCTTGGGGAGCACCGGGAGAGAATGTCAGCAGAGAGACCATGGCCGTCTCCGAGGGACCATGGTTAGGATGGATGGCGATATCAGATCAGACCTGATTCCCCCTCTTCAGCGTTTACTGTTCAGCTTCCGCGGCGGCAGTTTCACCTGACCAAAGCGGGTTGTTTTGCGCACGTAAGTGCACCCAGGTCCAAGTTTTCTCAAGACAACGACACGAGAAACCACATGATGCTTAGAGTAGTAAGACCCGAGAAGATGAGGTAAACAGCCAAGTGTAAAGAGTTGTCAGGGAATTGTACGGCAGACAGCACTGGCGAGTTTTCATTGTCAGATGATCTCCGGCCAATGTTCCGTTTGTTGTCTGAATCGAGCCTCATAGATGAAAGCACTCGCTGTCAGGACTTAATAAAAAGCGACCGCTGTTTAACGGGTGCAACCTCCAGCTATTAATAATGATCTATATTCCATGGCCATCAGTAGACAATGCAATACACACTCACACCTAGAGACCATTGCCCAATGTTTGCCAGACCATCGCCCTTCCATTTAAAAAGACCCTCTTCTCCCCGGAGTGCGCCAGAACCCCAGTCGTTACCATTCTGCTTTGAATTCCTGCCAAACCACCCCCACCCAGCCACATTTCAAAGGTCGCCGGCATGAAACATTAACTCCTTTCCCCGACCTGCTGAGTATTCTCAGCATTTTCCGTTTTGCTTTATTCTTCAAGGTAAAGCTGCCCTTTGGCCTTTAGGAATTATGGACCGGTCACATTATTAAAGCTGGTTTCGTTTAACAGGTTGGGAGGACTCATTGTGAGCTTTGCACGCCACACACACACACAGTTTATTTGCGTCCAACAATTCTTAGACCTCGAAGTCTTATTCTCTTTCTCTCCAGTTATTTCCTGTGAAAATTAATCGATCGGCAGCAGCTCCAGTGATAAGACAGATAGCGCTGGTTAAGTTTTGCTTGATGACTCAGTCCCCACCCCCACTCCTCCCCACCTCCGGCTGCCTCTCAGCAATACCCCAGAGGCTGGTTTATCACACCAGGACATCCCGTAGCACCGCGGAGAATATGAAGGAAGGGTACTTTTGCAGCTCATCCAGGAAGTAGGAAAGCGGTGTCAGCGCTGCCCGAGTGCGCAGGGACTGGGCTGTCACTGCGGCCCCCGAACCCTCCCATTGTCTCCCGTCCAACACTGTTTGACTACGGCTGGGAATTCACGCCTCGCTCGTGTCACCCAAAAGTACGAATGAACATCGAAATCGATTCCACATAAATGTCAGCATTCCCGATTTCAGTTTTTGCTAAATTGCAGTTCGACCCGCGGAAACCTTGGGCGTAATTTGTAGTGGGCGAATTGAGCACAAAGAGGCAAACACAAATTAAACCATGTTTACTGAAGAAGCCAAGGAGAAGTGTCGATCCCATTTAAAACAAATTGAACCTAGGGGCATTTGAACACACCGATTGCGTTGGGCTGATTGTGGCGACTTGAATCGTGACATTTGCAGAGTTTATATATCTCGAATGCCTGCCATAAGATGAACGTTCACGTTGTTTGGGTTATGATATTATTCCAAAAAAGTACTGGATCTATTTAATGTCAAACGCCCAGATGATGAGTTAAACCCTGACTATAATTGTACTAAAGGTCAAAATATTTTCAGCTGTAACATTGTCCCAAAGGTCTCAATTTATAGGGAGCAGCACTATTATAGATTAAAACGTCTTTGATGATAACCACGAAACCACGAGTAGTCAGATCGCAAATTAGCTCTTTAACCTGGACACTGCTCCCTCATTCCAGTAAACTAGAGTCTGAACATACTTTCCGATATACTTATTCCCATTGCTTGATACGTATCTATAGCCTCATACTTTTCCAGGCTGTGGAAACATTTGAAAACTACCATAGAAGTGAAAAAAAAAGCTCAACAGAGTATGAAGCTGAATCCCAAACAAAAACAACCTCTTCAAATAAATTATCATGTAAAGTGGAAGAAAAATCATTATCATTGAACGGGAATATAATTCTGAAAGGAATTTCTGAGATTGCGGAAGCCAGCAAAAAATAACATACGAGTGAAACAATCGGGACTCGAGGAGGAGAACAGCAAAATAAAATCTACAGTGCAAAAGTGAAACAATTTTGTTTGCTGCATCAATGTTTTTAATAATTGGCAGAGCAAAGGTAAAACTCTTAAAAGTGTAAAACAGCTGCGAGACTTCAGAGGGACCGAAATCAGAGCATTAACTTAATAATTCCTAAAAGAATTCCCAGAAGAATGAAATGATGGCATATTATTGAATATTTTTATACATGAATATTCCAGAAGACTTTGAAATTTTGTGACAGACATCCTTGATAAGTTGAAAGGATGAAAAAACAGGCTTAGCATGTCTTCTCGGCTAGATGGAGCATATCTGAGACGTATAAGGAGTGGAGCTAAAATTGCCCGGGCACTTACTATAGTCATGAATCATTGAGTCCTAATGGAATTCTGTGGGACTGGTAGCAAACAAATGTATTAGCAACATTTTTTTTTAAAAAAGCACAGACTTACTCCACAGACTGAAACGCTGCTAATGACAGTGAAAGCACAATGAATCCAGCGGAAGACATGAGACTAGTTATAAGATGTGGGAGGAGGTGGAGTGGGGTTTGAATTTCAGGAGATTGAATTTCAGAAATGATTGTAGTGGAATGGTGAATTATACTGATGGTGCTTAAATACCGACGTATTTGCGAGTAGCTTATCTGGTTGGTAAAATGAATTGCAAGTTAAACTAAAAGTACAGCAAAGCAGAAGGAGGAATAACGACAGAGAATGTTTATAACTTGCAGCGTAAATTGATTTAGATCAATTAATGAGGAAAAAGCAAAATTAACACTAGATTAAAGTTGATCCTAAAGATTGCATATACTGTATCACGATGAAATGAATAACGCAAGAATGATTAATGTTCAATAGTTTAGTATGACTCAGAGGTATCCAGGAAATATGATCAGAAGATTGAAGGCAACCAGCGAGAAGAGAAATGTACCATGTGGCAAGAGGATCAATGCATGTAACGAGCTGCACAATTATACATGGCAAAGGAGATGCCTGTCTCGGATAGATTCTCTGTTACTGTGTCAATATCTCTGCCCAGAAATTAATTAAGTCATGCTCAACGGCTGACACTAACTGCTCTGGAGAGTATGCATATTAATAGACAGTGAATAGTTGAATTCAATTATACTGATGACTGAAACATTAACACTAGAGGTTTGAGAAAAATTGTAACATCCTGAAATTAATATTGTCTTCATAATTTTGGAGTTTGGCAGTGCTCAGTGTCTACCTGTGAATTTCAATGACTTTAATATAATTCACCAAGTACCTTGTGGCAGTAAATGACTACTTCAGTTATTTAGCTTTATGTCTGGAGATCTGAACTCTTTGGATTGTTCATAATTTAAGAAATTTGCATTTAACCAGAGATTGTTTTATTTAAGCTAGCTTTGTCCATCTACTGCAGCTTGCTTGATGAGGTTTGGAGACCTTGTTCTGGAGTTTAGTTGCCATAGGTAGAACAATTTACAGTTGTTCTGAAGTTTAATTCCATTCTCACAGAGTTTTTTGGATGTGAAGTGCATGACAGATTGAGAAAGATATTGGGACATTAACTCAGTCTTGCTTGACACAGTTCTTCATTGAGGTTGCTTCTGTTGCAGATACATCAGTTAGGATCGTGGCTTGTGCACGGTCATGAAACAAATGTAAAATGATGATTCTATTTTTTGGGGGCCAATTGAATTTAGGTTTGAGAGTGTTACAAAATTCCTTATGATTGAAGTCAATTTTATGGTGAGATTTTAAAAGATAACATGATGGGCTGGTGCTGCTCCCCGCATTTTTTCTTGAAGTTATCTTGCGTTGAAGTTCATGTCCATGGTGGCTCCAGTTAAACAGAATTCACACTGATGTGGAAGCAGTCCTTCCTATGACTGTGCGGAAGGACCTGAGGAGGATCTTGGTAATGGGTTACCCTATGGGAGACCCTTCTGTAGTTACCACTATTGGAACTACATCCCATTATGAAGATGATCACAATAACATTTCAGACCTCTTGGTGTACCTTCCCCATCCACTATCCTGTGGATATTGTACTTGTGGATTTGTGTCAGAAAACTCCATTAAAATATGGGCTGCGTGCGAGGGCTTGTGATTATGTCTCTGTGGGTTGGAGTTATGGGTGACTACATCAAGGACAGAATCAGGGAGATACTTGAAGAGTTCCTTCCAGCAAGCCTTTGCTGACTCTATATCCTTGAAGACATTACACCTGGTGATACTTTTATTTGTGTTTGCATACACTCAGAGACAGAGCCCCTAATCATAGTTGGCTCATTCATTACACTTTATGAGAGGATAGGCCTTATACCCAGTACACACAATGCAACAGTTCATCAATCTACCTGCATTGTGCAAAAAAAGGTTCATGACAAAACTCAGAAAAACATGAACTTCTTGGAATATATTGAGATCCAGCTCTTGGTGAAATCAAGCACCCGTGATGAAATTTATTGTTGATTGCAATTGTGCCTTTGTTTGACTGAGGAAAAAACTGTTTGAAGATGAATTCTCAGACCAGCAGACTACATATAGTTTACCACACAGCAGTGATCCCTACAATCCAATAATCTTCTGAGTCCTGGACTACCCACAGCAGGCCTCAAAAGCACTAGGAAGTTACCACCAACGTTGTCTTTCCAGATTCACTGGAATGATAAGTGAACTGATGTCAGTATCTTGACTATGCATCAGCCCCAGCACCAAAGTCCTAGAAACACATAGTTTACTCTATTGGGCAAGCCATGTCAATTTGGTCCCTGACATCAGAGTCTCAAAATATACAATCTATTATTATGATCACAGTTGTGGAAAGGGGTTACAAGGCAAAAGAATAAATCCAAGGATGTGTTCAATGCCACACTGACCCCTAAAAATCCCTGAAAATGGGGAAGGAGTATTCTGGATGGTGTTGAGAACTTTGAGCCTATGTGTTGGAAGTACACTAACTTCATATTTATTGATAGAAAAAGTGAACCACCACACAAATTGCATACGAACCTGCCCTATTGGACATCTCCTGCTCCATCTGTGGAAATATCTGCAATTCCCAAATCATCCTCACCAGTCCTCTTAAACTCCAAAAGTCACCTTCAAGTTGTAGGAACTGCCTAAAAAGCCTTTTACCAAAATTGTCCTTTAAGCTCTTATGTACTGATTCCACTGTAAATGTTGCTCTGACATACTGCTTCTGTGCATCATTTATTTAGAAATAAATTAGTCAGCAAGTAAGCTATGCATATGTGTCTCTGTTGAAACCATTGAAGTTGATGACAAGCTTATCTGCTCTCCAATGTAAAGATCAGAATCAAAATGCATTTACGAATCAGGGGGCATTCCACTTCACTCGTGACTCATTTTAGATTAAAGGAATTTGGTCCATGAAGTCCATCATCTTGCTATGATTATAACAAAAATGTTGGGAAGACATACAAATTGTAATGATAAATAATTATGCACTGCAAATTGAAAACATTTTATCACTTTTAATGTCAAGTATGCAGAAGCAAACAAATAAATGAGCTTATTGATATTGCTTGCATTTATGCAGCACTTTATCATTGAAACTTCCAGCAATACAAGTAAGCTGTATATAGAGTGCCTGTTCTTATACAAACACTGTCAGAAGATCTTATCCACCAGCAAATACAAAGTGATGAAGGAACACAATGATCCCCTGTATAGTTCTATATTTGTGCAGAGAGTTTACATAAGACTACATCAATTACTTTTGGAGCATTCAAAAATGTGACTTTATGGAAACGTGAAATGCTTAGGCAACATGTCAGGGTTGATATAGAGATAGGTCCACAAGGTATAGTTAAAAAATTAGGGAGAAGTTATTTATAACTGAAGGGAGTGGAACTTCTTGTGGAGAGCAGTGAACAATGTTCCCTTTAAGCTGTACGTGTGCATGCACACGTCTTCTGCTACTAGCCCACAAAGGAATTTAACCTGCGCACAAAAGGTTGTCACCCTATCTACCTCATTGGTATGTTAAGTATATTTCATGATCATACACAATCAAATTTCCTTTTCCAGCTTCTGATGCAGATGGTGTTGACAATGTGGGGTTTGGAGTCCGCAGATTTTAGAACTGGCTTCTTTATGCTGTTTTTAATTGAAGGAATTATTGATTCTATGTCAAATTCCAAAGAAACAAAAGGCATGAAACACAAAAAAGACTGGTAGTCATTTAAAGCAGAATGGCTGAATAACTTGCTGGCTGTTAAAATGAATATATATATATATACACACACATATACACACACACAAATATAAAGTCTGCAGGTGTCCCTTCCCCCTCCCACTGTGAGGCATCCCCTTCCCTCAGACTCTGGATCTCCTCCTTCTGCTTTTCTTGGTCTCTGGATCTCCTCTCCACTTTCCCTTGTTTCCAGATCTCCTCAAGATCATAACCCATAGGTGGAGTCTGTTCAGCCATTTTCTCATGGCTGATCCATTTCTCTCTCAACCCCATTCTCCTGCCTTCTCACCATATCCTTTCACACCCTGACTAATCAAGAACCTATCAACCTCTGCTATAAATGCACCCAGTCACCGACCTCCACAGCTGCATGTGGCAGTGAATTCAACAGATTCACCAGCTTTTGGCTCAAGAAATTTCTCCTCATCTCCTTGCCAAATGGATGTGCCTTTATATGAAGCTGTGCCCTCTGATCCCAGAATCCCACCCACCACCCCCAAAGGAAACATCCTCTTCACATCCACTTTACCTAGGTCATTCATAGATTTCAAAGAGTTCCCCACAACACATTTTTCTAAATTCCAGCCCATTCATTCCCAGAATCACTCTTGTGTACCTCCTTTGAACCCTCTCCATTGCTAGCACATTCTTTCTTAAATAAGGGGCTCCAAATTGCTCATGATACGCTAAGTGTCATGGTCCAGTTCGTGAAATCGAAATTCCAGTTCATGGTCCAGTCTGTGGACTCAGGACTCTGGGTCTTCCAGCTGTCCCTTGTTTTGATTGAGTTAATCATAGGCACCTGAGTCCCATCCTGGGGCTTGGAATATAAATAGCCTTGGGGTTGAGTGTGGGCTGCTGGTTCGTCTTGTCAAGATCCCCTGGGAGCAACTTGCTGGTGGAAGGCTAGAGTGGCCACTTGCCATCTTTAGGCCACTTTGGGGAACCATCCCCTCATGCAGCCTTGCTGGCAGTAGAGCTGTCTTTGTGGTATGGATTTGGCCATTTCCCAGGCCAACTGAATGGCCATCAGCCACTCTGAGCTAGGTAGGGATCTGGCTGTTTCCGTAGCCAGCTGAGGTTGCTGGCTGTAACTGCTACTTGGAGCAACCCTGATGCAGAGATGGAACTGTCTGTCATTCTTTGGTGTTTGTCTTTTCTTGTCCTCATGTCTGTGGGGTAAGTCAGGCTGTTCTGCTGTTGCCCTGTGGGGGGTCCTTCTTGTCTTGACTTTGCCTCTGTTGGGCAAGTCTGGCTGTTCTACCATTACCCAATGGAGGGACCTGTCCCACCTTGGTGTGGAGATGAAGTTGAGTCCTGGCTTGTCTAAGGATAAGTCCTGGTTCTATGTCTATGTTCTGTCCTGTCTCATGTTGGTGTCATGTTAAAGATGAGTCCTGGCTTTTTGAAGGGCAAGTCCCAGCTCTGTGTTGATGTACGGTTCCCAGTCTGTCTCCACGTTCCAGCTTCTGAGTTATCAGCCTCAAGAGCCAAGACTCAAGCCTAAAGAACCCAAGTTTGCATTCTTGTCCCTGCTCCTTTTCTGTATCCTGTCACCTTCCTGTTCCTTGTACTTCAGTGTCTGTTCTTGCATTTGGGTCCACTACCTGTGTCCCCTTTGTGACAATAAATGAGGTCTCACCTTACACAGCCTCGGCATTACATACTTGTTTTTATATTCTAGTCCTCTTGAAATGAATGCTAACATTGCATTCACCTTCCTCATCACCAATTCAACCTGCAAAATAACCTTAAGGAAATCCTGCACAAGGACTCCCAAATCCCTTTGCACTTTGGATTTTGAATTTTCTAACCGTTTTTATTCCTTTGACCAAAGTGCACTCTCGACGCTGTATTCCATCTTCCACTTCCTAGTCCATTCTTATAATCTGTCTACATCCGTCTGCAGCAAGTCTGCTTGCTCAGTACTACTGCACCTCCACCTATCTTCGAATCATCCACAAACTTGCCCCGAATGCTTATGAATTCCATCATCCAAATTGTTGATATAGAACATAAAAAGCAATTGCAATGCAGATCCCTGTGGAACTGTACTATTTACATGCAGCCAATCTGAAAATAATCCCCTTACTGCCACTCTTTGGCTCCTGCCAATCAGCTAATGCTCTATCCATGCTCGTATCTTTCCTATATTACCATGGGCTCTTATCTTGTTTCACAGCCTCATATGCAGCACCTTATGAAAGTTCCTTTGAAATTCCAGGCACAGTATCCACAGATTTGCCTTACCTATTCTGCTTGATATTTCTTTGAAGCATTCCAAAAGATTTGTCAAGCAAGATTTCCCCTTAAGGAAACCATTCTAACTTTGGCCTGTTTTATCATGTGCCTTCAAGTACCCTGAAACTTCTCCTTAACATTCAACTCCAATGTTTTCCCAACCTGGGAGTTCAGGCTAAACAGGTTTCTCAGAGTTTCCATGAGAGATCATGTTCTTAAAAAAATGATTAAAAAAGAACTTTGCATGATGCTAGCGCTCACAGTGGTGGGCAGTGACCAAGTAGCCCATTAGCAATCTCGTTAGAGGTCTCACAGCCCAGTATGGCAGTGCATAGTAGGACTGTGTTCATTTGGTTGAGTCCTCTCCCTCCCAAATTACCTCCCCCAACTTCCCCTTACACACCACTAACCGACTAATGGGAGCAAACAAACTCTACCAGTGTAGTAGAAAATGATGGAAATTTTCATTTTAAAGATGGTCCAATTTTTGAAAGGGAGGTGTGAGATGGAAGAGGAGGATTATAGACCTAGACCTACAAATAATTCTGATAAAGTTAATGATGAAGGACTACAATCTTTTGAGTCACTTCACTGCACTAGTGCCACAACGGACACAAAAAGTCTGTCTTTACAATGAAAGCTACTTATCAATGGGTTTTACATGGACTGATGATCCAAGTTGTTCTATTCTATCATGCCTAGTCTGTGGCAAACAACTGACATATGATGCAATGGCTCCAGCAAAATTGAAAAGACACTGATTATTTTAAACAGCTATTCGAATCTCAAAACAGAGTGAAGCTTTTGTTAAATTCACAGTCAGTAAAAGGATACAAGAAAGTTAGTTAGTAGCTTAACTTATTACCCAGCAAAGGAAAAGTCACACAGTTGGTGATAACCTAATAATGCCAACATGTAAAACTATAATGGGTAAGATGCTAGGACAAGTGTGAAAATTGAAAAGGTTTCATTCTCAAACAGTACAGTAAGTGGACATATTGATGACATGGCACATGATACTGAAGAGGTTTTGTGTGATAAACTGAAAAACACAGCTCCTCTATCCAGGTCGATGAGGCAACAGATTTCACCAATAATTGTCATGTAGTATTTGTAAGATTGTAAATGATGGTGAAATTCAAGAAAACCTTTTCTATTTCAAAGAGCTGCCTGAAACAAGCAAGGGCTGAGATATACTTAAAGTATTGTTTTCATATCTGGAAATAAAAGACCTGTCTTGGAGGAACTGTGTTGGCATCTGTACTGATGGTGCCCCATCAATGGTTGGCTCCGTGAGAGATTCTCTTTCTCCTGTAATAAAAAAAAAAGAAAATTCTGACATTGTTACAACACACTGCTTTCTTCACAGCAGGATGCTGATGTCAATAACTCTTGAAGATGAAATGAGAAGTTCTGAATGACAACAAAAATGGTTAACTTTATTAAACTAAGATGAGGTCACTCGAGAATGTTTAAAAATCTGTGTGAAAAGGGGACAAACAGCACACCAATCTCCTGCTACATACAGAAATCCAGTGGCTTAGCAGAGGAAGAGTTCTCAACAGGGTGTGTGAGCTGAACAGTGAATTGCGGGAGTATTGTCAAACAGTAGGCCAGGTTTTGCTGAGTGCTTTGAAGATGACGAATGGCTGCAGAAACTAGTCTACTTAACAGACATTTTTCATCATATGAAGCAGTTGAACAAGAGCCTGCAAGGCCCTGGAGAAAGTGCTTTGACTCCAAATGACAAGATTCCTGGATTTCAAAGAAACTGAATCTTTGGAAAAAATCATGTTGCAAAAGGAAATGTTTCCACTGCTGCCTTGGCCTGAGCGTGAGGAAGGATATCAAAAAGTCTTGAGTCTTATTGAAAAACACCTGGAAGAATTGTAGAATGATATTGAAGAGTAATTTTATCCCCTTTTAACACAAGTGTATAACTGGATGAGAGACTTTCTCGAACCTTCTGTCCTGCCTGAGAACTTCTCTTTGAGAGAAGAGGGAGAAGTTTGTGATAGTGCAGTCTGATTGGAACTCATGAGATTTACTGACCTACCCCTGGACAAGTTCTGGATTTCCATTCTTAGGAGAGCAATGAACATTTCTCTGCATACATGCATGAACAAACCTTTTCTTTCTTAAGCAGCATCAAGAGCAAGGATAGAAATCATCTCATTTTAGTTAAAGGTGAAATCCATGTGTGAAATCCATGTGTGAAATCCATGTGTGCTAATCTCAAGTTCAACCCAGAATTGAGTATTTGTACAGCAAAAAATAAGCACAGATTTCACATGCTAGGCCTATATCTGAACCTGATCCTGCCACTTAGTATGAAAATGTTTCTTTTCCCCCCCCCCCAAAGTCTTCTGTATAATTGTGTCTTAGGCTATATTTTTATTCATATTGCCTTGACTTACAGTTATTAATAACTTTGCTATTCAACATTGTCAATACATTTTCATGTTGTAAATAGTACTTATTAAAATCAATTATAACCTTTATTTTAGTTAAATCTACTGTCTACCTTTAGAAAAATTAAATCCCAAATTGGCCTAAGCCAGCTGTTTAACAGAAATTTATTATGTTTGTCTTTTGAGTTTTTAAAATTTATGGAAGGGAAAGATTAATTTCAAGAAAGGTAATCTAAGCTTAACTATGTTCCCCCCCCCCCCCCAAGAACAATGAATAAAATTTCATTCTCTACTCAAAATAACATTGACAATTATTTTTGATTATATCTATAACTTACTGATCACATTAAGATACTGTGAACTGTAGATATAATAATTTTTCTGCAGGGGTTTCTGAGATTTGAACATTATTTCAAGTGCAAAAAGGCTGAGAAAGGCCAGGCTATAATTATGCTTCTTCTGCTTCCCCTCTTCCTGAAGGATGGAGTGACATTTGCAATTTTCCAGTCCTCCATAACCATGCCTAAATCTACTGATTTTTTGAAAGATCATTCCTAATGCCCCTAAAACCTCTTCAGCTTCCTCTTTTAGTATCAGGAGTGTAGTCCATCAGGTTTAGATGACTTATCTTCAGAACTTTCGGTTTCTCCAGCACCTTCTCCCTAGTAATGGCAACTTCACTCACTTGTGTCCCCTGACACTTACAAACTTCCAGCATACTACTAGTGTCTTCCACAGTGAAGACTGATGCAAAATACTACTTCAGTTTGTCCACCCTTTCCTTGCCCACCTCTTAAGCATCACTTTCCAGTCATCTGATATCCTTGCCTACCCTTTCCAGTCACCCTTTCCTTGCCTACCTCTTCAGCATCACTTTCCAGTCGTCATCTGATACCTACTCTTGCCTCCCTTCTACACTTCATGTATCTGAAGAAACTTTTGGTTTCCTCTTTAATATTATTGGCTAGCTTACAATATTCCCTCTAAGGTGAGTGTGTGTGAGTGTGCACACACTTTTGCTACTAGTGCACAAAGGCATTTACACTGTGCACAAAAGGTTGCCACCCTCTACCTCACTGGCACGTTAAGTATATTTCATGATTATACACAAACGCATTTCCTTTTCTGGTTTCTGATGTGTATGGTGTTGACAACGTGGAGTTTGCAGTGACTTATCTACAGATTAGAGGGAACATTGGTAATGAATCTTTGAAATTCAACATTCCAGATATTTGTGAAGGCTAGATCATCTAAAAAGGAGGTAGTTAAATCTCTGAAAGATGGGAGAATTACTATGGAGAACTGGTTGATGCTTGATGGTTGAGTGGTCTTTCCTGCTCTAATTGTCTTACATTCTTCAGTTAAACTGCAAAGCATAACTAACCCAAACTGCACTTCAATGTTTGATTTACTGAACTCTACACAAACCATAAACAGACCATGTCTAACCAGTCATTGCATGTGTTCTGCTGCACTTGAGTCCTCTCCTATTTACATCCAACCCTAAGAACCTTCAGTCCTTCTCCATCCCTTCCATGTATCTAAAGTGGCCACTGAGTGTATACTCATGGTCTTCTGCTGCCGTAGCCCATCCACTTCAATGTTTGACATTTTGTGCATTCAGTGATGCTGCTATAATGTGTGGTTATTTGAGTTACTGTCAGCTTGAACCTGTCTGGCCATTCTCCTCTGATTTCTCTCATTAACAAAGCCTTATCACCCACACACTGCTGCTCACTGGATATTTGTTTCTTGTACCATCCTCTGTAAAGTCTAGTCTGTTGTGTATGAAAATTCCAGGAGATTAGCAGTTTGAGATACTCAAACCAGCCCATCAGGCACCAACAATCATCCACAGTCAAAGCCACTTAGATCACATTTCTCCCTCATTCTGATGTTTGGTCTGAACAACAGCTGAACCTCTTGACCATGTCTGTATGCTTTTATGCATTGAGCTGCTGCCACATGATTGGCAGATTAGATATTTGGATTAACAAGCAGGTGTACTGGTGTAGTTAATAAAAGTGACTAGTGTAAATCTTCAGTTTAGGCAGACAGATTGTAAATGTCCAGTTACTAGATTTTGTCCCCATACTCCCAGCTCTACTGCTGAGTTGGGACATGCTGGCGTTTTCCAAACCATACACTCTATGGTTCCAGACCTGTCGGAGCTAGCATGAAACTGGCATCCTCTTATCTTTGACTCAATACTCCTGACATGTAAATTGGACAATAAAAAAAGGTTCAGTTATTTATGTTTCATATATTCAACATACTACAGTCTGCAATTATTTTCTACATCTTGAATAAGTATTTGCAACAATTTTAATAGCTTCTTAAATGGTTCTGAATACCAGGGATTCTTTATGAAGACTTCATCTGTGTAGACCACTGCCTTGTGTCCTGCCTGTTCCCAGGATAGGTCCTCTGTGATAACCTGCCCTGGGGCCAAACTGCTGCTTCCTGATGTAGAGACCTTGCCTGGCTCTCTGCACCCAGTTCAGATAAAGTGTGAGCAGACAGAACCACAGATGTCTAGTCTGGCCAACAGCCAGATTCAACTCGACTTGGCCTCTTGTTCATCTCAATCATTCCCTATAATAATGACTTCCATATTCCAGCTAATGTCTCGTAAAGAAATTGCCTCTTCATTCCCTGGTTAATTCTTTGTGGCTTGTCCTATATCAATAGACTCTAGTTTTCCACTACCAGCCTTTTTTTTCTTTGCACCATTTCTTGTTCTTTTTTATATAAACATTCAAGGCTACTCTTCAAGTCCGGTCTCAACAAAGTTCAATTTAAAGTTTAGTTTAACTTTACTTCCCCATCTACCGATTTGGCAAACTTTACACTGCTTGGTTTGTTCTTGTCATGACCTGACCCAAGCAATCTTTGTTGCTTCCTTCAAAAATTTGTGTTTGCATTTCTAGATCCCTTTGATCTCATCTGCAACCACCTTATTTTTTTTCCCCCCAAACCAAGAAGCAATAACTCAGTTATTGTGTTGAAATACCTTTGACAATTGCATGTACCTTCTCCATGTTTAGTCACGTCTTCCAATATGTAACATTTCTCTTCAGTAATGTTTAGATTCAACCCTCTACCACCAACATCCCCATTAACTTGATATAATCAGAGGCAATAGATCTAAGGTGAGAAGGGGAAATTTTAAAAGGCATTTGCCTGCTAGCTTGTGCTCCACCCCCTCTCCTTCACCTTATTCTGGCTTCTGCATTCTTTCTTTCCAGTCCTGATGATGGGTTTTGGCCCTAACTGTTTTCTGTTTATTTCTCTCCATAGGTTTAGCTTGAGCTGCTGAGGTCCTCCAGCATTTTGTGTGTGTTGCTCAAGATTTCCAGCATCTGCAGAATCTCTTGCGTCTCAACGCTCTGAGGCAACTTTTTATGTAGAGTGGTAGGCACCTGAACCCCACTGCCAGGGGAAGTGGTGGAAGCAGCTATAATAGCAATGATTAACTGGCATTAAGACAGGCAGCTAATGGAGTGATACAGACCATGTGCAGAGAGGAGGCAGCAGTTTGGACAGGCATCATGGCCAGCAGAGATTTTCTGGCCTGAAGGGTCTGGTCCTGTGCTGCACTCTGTTCTATGTTTTATTTGCAAATTTAGAAAATCAGAAGACTACAGTGATATAAATCTGAAATGAAAAATTCTGGAAGCACTCAGCAGGCTAAGTAGCATCTGTGAAAATGGATATTTCAGACAAAGCATTTTTCAGAACTGGGTAAGCAAGTAAACAAGTTTGTTTTAAGTTCCAGTAAGAGAAGGGGAGGGATGAACAGGGTAGATAAATCCCCAGGACCATATGAGAGTTATCCTAGAATACCATGGGAAACTAGAGAGGAGTTTTGCACTTTATTAGCTACCAACATTGTACCAGAAGACTGGAGGACAACTTTTATTTAGAAAGACTAGCAGGTACAAACCTAATAACAATGGGCTGATGAAACTTATATCAGTGGTGGAGGAATTATTGGAAAAAAACTTAAAGGATGCAGAATTACTTCCATTTGGGAAGACAGGGACAGATCAGGGAAAGTCAATGTGACTTTTGCAGAGGAACTCCTGTCTCACTAGCTTGATTGTGTTTTTTGAAGAGGTAACTAAGGAGAATGATAAAGGCAGGGATGAATATGCTGCCTCTATTGACATTAAAAAGGCATTTGACAAGATTCTCCATAATAGGAGAAAGCACATGGGATCCAAGACGAACTGGGTAAAGGGATTCAAAATTGGCTTGGTGATAAGAGGCAGAGGGCATCAATGGATAGGTATTTATAGCCTATGATTAGTGATGTACAATAGGGACTGGTGCTGGGACATTTGCAGTCTGTGGTATTTATTAGTGACTTGTATGTGAATGTAGGAGTTATGTTTAGTAAATTTGTGGATAACATGAAAATTGGCAATATTGTGGATAGTGAAGACGACTGTCAAATCTACAACAGAATGTAGATAAGATGAAAATTTGGGCAAAGCATTAGCAGAAGTTTGATCTCAACAAGTGCAAAGTGATGTTTTGAGAAGGCAAATGGAGAGAGACCATGTATGGTAAATGGTGGGGTACTAAGGAATGTTAAACAGAGACATTGAAGTTCAAGCCCATAGTTCCTTGAAATTGGCAATGTAGCTGGGTAGGATTGCGAAGGTGGCCAATGGCCCTCAGATTGGGGTCATAAGATATAGGAGTTGGGATATCATGTTACAACTTTACAAGACAGTTAGAATGCATTTGGAGTATTGTTCTTCCAATTGCCACACTAAAGAACGTGTGCGCACTGTATTGAAGGACATTAGTTAGGAGAGAAGTTTGATGGGCTGGGCTTGTTTTCCCTGTAGTAAAGGAGGACCTGCTGAAAGAATTTAAGATTATGAGTAGCATAAATAGGGGAGATAGTAGAAATCTTTTGCGCATTGCATGGGTATCATAAACAAGGGATGGTTTTAAGGTAAGAGGGAGAAGAGTTAAAGTGTATCTTAGGGGTTAGAGTTTTACACAGAGTGATGATATCTAGACCGTACTTCCAGAGAGTAAAAGAATCAAACAATTGCTATATTTGGACCATAAGACATAGGAGCAAATTAGGCCATTTAAGGAGCATTTAGATGGCTACTTAAACATGCAGGGATATATTCATGGAGAAGGGAGTCAGAAAGCATGGAAGGAGGCCATGTTCAAAAACCTGACATGCACGTTATAGGTAGGTGCTTCTGAACCAGAGGGCAATGCCTTGTAGCTGTGCCACACAACCCTAGCCTTCCATCATATCTTGGTTTCAAAGTTCAAAGGGATTTATTATTGAAGTACGTATATGACACCATACACTACTCAGATGCATTTTCTTGCAGGCATTCACAGAACAGAAAAGTAGAATCAAAAATCTACACAGACTGACAAACCGATGTGCAAAAGACAAACTGCACAAAATAATACATAAAGCAAACAAATAAATAAACATACAGATAAATACATAGATAGACAGACAGATGAATGAATAAATGAAACAGGGAATATGAGCAGTAGAGTCCTTGAAAGAGAGTCCATAGGTTGTGAAATCTGTTCTTTAGGCAATCCCTTGAGATGGAGAATGACCTGTTTCCTTTTCAGTTCTGTGGCTAAGGTGCACAAAGAGGCCAATGTCTGAACTGCAGATGCTGACAGACCAGATAGGTGGGTGCATAGTTTATTAAGTCATAACTTTGTGAGGTGATTGCGTTTGAGTTTGTGTGTTTCTGATGCATGGAGTCAAATTCCTTATTCTGCTTCCCTACTTTGAGCAGTTGAGAGTCAGGAGTCACTGGTGATGCTTATTTTGAAGGACCTTCTAGTTTAGTGCTGTGTAATTCGATGAATCCATGAACCAACCTCAAATCTGCAGAATCCAAATCAGGTTTGTTATCACTAACATATATTGTCAAATTTGTTTTTAATGGCAAAGTACAGTATAGTCCAAGATATGAAAATAACAATGTTACAATAAAAAATAAATTAGTGCAAAAGAGGAATAGCGAGGGTTCATGGACTGTTCAGAGATCAGATGGCAGAGGGGAAGAAATTGTCCCTAAAACAGAGCATGTGCCTTTGGAGTTCTGTATATTCTCCTCTTGGTAGAAATGAGAAAAGTGCATACAAGCAGCTGGTGTGCCTTCTTTCTGATTGCATCAATATGTTGGGCCAGGAGAGATTCTTGAGATGTTAATGACAAGAAACTTGTGTTTGTTCTCCCAGCTTCTCCTTCCTGAAGTCCCCCTATCAATTCTTTGTTTTCCTGACATTGAGTGCAAGGATATTTCAACACCACTCAACCAGCCAATCTATCTCACTCCTGCAAACCTCCTTTATTGCTATCTGAAACTGCCAACAAGTCATAAACACGAGGAAATCTGCAGATGCTGGAAATTCAAGCAAAACACAAAGTTGCTGGTGAACGCAGCAGACCAGGCAGCATCTCTAGGAAGAGGTGCAGTCAACGTTTCAGGCCGAGACCCTTCATCAGGACTAACTGAAGGAAGAGTGAGTAAGATTTGAAAGTGGGAGGGGGAGGGGGAGATCCAAAATGATAGGAGAAGACAGGAGGGGGAGGGATGGAGCCAAGAGCTGGACAGGTGATTGGCAAAAGGGATATGAGAGGATCACGGGACAGGAGGCCCAGGGAGAAGTCACTTTTTATTGTCATTTCAACAATAACTGCTGGTACAGAATATAGTAAAATGAGACGCCATTTTCCAGGACCATGGTGCTACATGAAACAATACAAAAACTACACTGAACTACACAAGAAAAAACAAAAACTACAATAGACTACAGACCAATCCAGGACTGCATAAAGTGCACAAAACAGTGTAGGCACTACAATAAATAATAAGACAGTTGGCACAGTAGAGGATATAGTAGGTTGGTGTCAAGCCAGGCTCTGGGTATTGAGGAGTCTGATGACTTGGGGGAAGAAACTGTCATAGTCTGGTCGTGAGAGCCCGAATGCTTCGGTGCATTTTCCCAGATGGCAGGAGGGAGAAGAGTTTTCATGAAGGGTGCATGGGGTCCTCCATAATGCTGTTTGCTTTGCAGATGCAGTGTGTGGTGTAAATGTCTGTGATGGTGGGAAGAGGGACCCCCGATGATCTTCTCAGCTGACCTCACTATCTGCTGCAGGGTCTTGTGATCCGAGATGGTGCAATTTCCGAATGAGGCCATGATACAGCTGCTCAGGATGCTCTCAATACAACCTCTGTAGAATGTGGTGAGAATGGGGGGGGGGGGGGGGGGGCGGAGAGAGATGGACTTTTCTCAGCCCTCGCAGAAAGTAGAGACACTGCCGGGCTTTCTTTGCTATGGAGCTGATGTTGAGGGACCAGGTGAGATTCTCTGCCAGGTGAACACAAGAAATTTGGTGCTCTTAACGATCTCTACAGAGGAGTCGATGTTCAGTGGAGAGTGATCACTCCATGTCCTCCTGAAGTCAACAACCATCTCTTTTGTTTTGTTCACATTCAGAGACAGGTTGTTGGCTCTGCACCAGTTGTTAGCCACTGCACCTCCTCTGTATGCTGACAGATCATTCTTGCTGATGAGACCCACCATGGTCATGTTATCAGCAAACGAGGTGTGGTTCGAGCTGTGTGTTGCAGCACAGTCATGGGTCAGCAGAGTGAACAGCAGTGCACAGGTCCCCCGTGCTCAGTGTAATGGTGTTGGAGATGCTGCTTCCAATCTGGACTGACTGAGGTCTCCCAGTCAGGAAGCCTAGGCTCAGGTTGCAGAAGGTGTTATCAGTGAATTTTAGATTGTGTTTGAGCTGTGCTTAGCCACACAGTCATGAGTGCAAAGACAGTAGAACAGTGGGCTAGCACACATCCTTCAGGTGTGACTGTGTTGATCATCAGTGAGGCAGAAATGTTATTACCGATCTACACTGACTGTTGTTTCCTGATGAAAAACAAACAAAGATCAAGTAGCAAAGGGAGATAGAGGTGCAGGGCTTGAAGCTTGTTGATTAGTATTGAGGGGAGGATAGTGTTGAACACTAAGCTGTGATTGATAAACAGCAGCCAGACATCGATATTGCTGTTGCCCATTTGGGGCTAGGCTGAGTGGAAAGCCAGTGAGATTGAATCTGCTGTGCACTTCTGATAATCTCTTCTAACAGCACTTGGAACGGAGTGCTATATTTCATGGGTCTGATATATGCATGTACAAATGATACATCCTATGCAATGAGACTGACTGTGCAATTAGGGGTCTTTATTAGGGCTGCTTTTATTATTGATGTTCTGAACTAAAATTAGGAAGTCTATTTTAGTTATAAATTTCAAAGTGTTTATTTTGTATTCATCCTCAGTGCTTGCATGTGTTTGCAAGGTGGTCACTTACCTTTTGTAGGCTTCTTCACCATGTCATTTAAAAAATTTGCTTAGTTTGTTCCTTCTGAGCCTGCAGACAGTCCTACGATGCTTTGTGCTCTCCTCATGCCCTGTCCGGTGTTGTCAGTATTGTTACAAGATAGTAAGAGAACAGATTGATGAGAAGAGTCATCATAATTATGAGAGGAAATTTTATTTGACAAACCTATTAGAGTTTTGAGAATGCAAGCAGCAAGTTACTTCAAGTGGAACTAATGTTTATAAAATACCTAAATTTTCAAAAGCCAATTAATCACAACAAAAATTGTTACAGTAATTAAAGGTTTACAGGTTTAGGTTTAAGATATTCTCAGATATTTTAATTTCAGGACAGAAAGCAGAAAGTGGTTTCTGTCCTTAAAGCACCATCTATGATAATGGAATTAAATAAGACCATCTTCAGGGTTGCAAATTATTCCTAGAAGTCAGCACAAGTGTTAGTATTGAGTTCCAAGCTATTGACAGTTTGTACTAATGAATGAGCTCTGCTGAAAGTATAGGCTCCTTCAACAGTCCCTCAGGATCAATGATGACTTGCTTTCACTCCATGTTATGTAGATTCTGAAATGACTAATGAGGCCAATGTAAGAGCCACAGACTCATCCACCAGTGGGACCAGGGGTGTGATGGGGGAGGAAGGTGGATAGTTTGTGAGGTGGTGCATTCCTTTGCTGCTTATTCAGCACTTGTGTGATCCCAATTAAGGGGGCATGAGGTTCTAAGTATCAAGGCAAATACTCTTCCATCTTGAGTGTGTGAGCCAGATATTTCTAGGAGTAATGAGAATTTTGTGCAGTTCAAAGGGGTTTTTTTGCTATCAATTGGCTAATCTCTTCCCATGGCAGTGATTGGAATACAATATCTGGTTTGGGGTCTGCACCCAGACATGTGAATGGCATGGTCTGTCCATTGGAGTTAACAGAATGCAACCTGGGCCTCATTGCTGGGTTGTTAGTAGGGAGGGGATAGTGACATTGATTCAGTTCATTTCTATTGAGTCTGGAGGATTTAATAGATCATAGCAACCCCACCATGGATGGTCCCAAGCCCGGCTACAAAAGGGGAAAGTCGGGCATGGGGCTAGCAACCCCATCCTTTAAAAACCCACTGCTACAGGAATGCCAACACAGGCTTCAATGACCTCAGCCCCAGGAGAGGAAGGGTCTTCAAAGATGGGCAACACCTGGGGATGACTTGAAAGACTAGCCTAAGACAGAGGACTCTGGCGAGCTGGTGTTGGCAGCCTATGCCACAGTAGGGCTGATGGGCTTGAGAATAGGTCATTGTGCTTATAGCACAGACAAAGGCCCCTTGGTCCATATGAACCAAGATGGACATTCAAGCTAATCCCACTTTCCAGCACTTGGTCCATACACTCCTCATCCATCTACCTGTCCACATACTTAACAGAAAAGTATGTTACAGAGATTTGTATTTCATTAAAGGTAACACAAGTATTAGACTACTTTTCAAATTAAAAACTTACTTTGTAGGTATATAGCCCACTGCACAATTAAGCAAAGATAACAAACAGATAACAAACAAACTAGTTAAATGATCTAAACTAGTTAAATGATCTAAACTAGTTAAATGATCTAAACTAGTTAAATGATCTAAACTAGTTAAATGATCTAAACTAGTTAAATGATCTAAACTAGTTAAATGAAACAGAAATTAGTGCTGATGAAATCAAACTTGAAGGAAACCAAACTAAAAGATGAGGGTGTGGCAGACATGACTAACTTTCAAATGATCAATTCTTACACCATGGCAAGAGTGAGCACAGCAACAAGAAACAAGGTAGTCATTCTGCTTCAGCAGGATCTCTCCCAAGCAGAAATTTTGCAAGAAACACAGCAAGGCTACAGTCTCACTCCAGTGGTAGAAACTTTGCTTTTCCCAAGCAGAAAGTTTTGGGATGTGCTGTCCAAGCTCTTCTGAAGAAGCACTAAGAAATGAGCAAGATTGAGGACCAGAAACAATGGTCAGCCACAGAAACTGAGTGCAGCCGGCAAGAGATACATCAAACTGACATCCCTTCTAAGTTGGAAGATGTCCAACATTGATATCAGTTCTGAACTCAGAATCCACTGGATTCCAAGTTTAGCCCTCTTAGTCTGAAGAAGTCTTATCAGAAGTAGTCTTCATGGAAGAGTTGCTACCAAAATGTCATTCTTCCAAAGTGGAAAGAAAGCCAGAAGGTTCACCTACACACAAAAATTCAAGAACTAGTGCACTGAACAATGGCAAGAAGTGCTCTGGACTGATGAAATTTTTGTTTCAAACAGGCAGCAGTTTGTCCATAGAAGAGCTGGAGACTGCTACATGGGCGAGTGTCTGCAGCCAACAGTAAAGCAGTGTGGAGATTCCCTGCAGGTTTGGGGCTGCATTTCTGCAAGTGAAGTTGGTGATCTGGTCAGAATTAATGGAATCCTCAACGCTGAGAAGTACAAGCAGATTCTCATCCATCATACAATACCATCAGGGAGGCTTCTGATCAATCCCAACTTCATTCTGCAGCAGGACAATGACCCCAAACTGTCATAGAGGGGGTGTCATTGAGAAGACCCAAATGCAACATACATACACTGAAGTACTAGGAACAGTACTTTAGAGAGCTGGGACAAGAACACAGACTTGGGCTAGGACATTGGCTAGGCAAGCAGGACCAGGACAAGGAACTGGGGACTAGGAGCCTGGGCTTGGACTCCAAGCCAGAGACTGGCCAAGGACCCTAGAACCTGGGTCTTGACTCAGGCTTGGAACCCAGAACTAGGTGAGGATATGACATGGCTACAGGACACAATGAGGTTTGGGTTCTTCAAGGCAAGGACACAATGAGGCTTGGGTTCTGATTCCAAGCCAGAACCTAGGTCTTGACTTGGGCTCAGACAACAGGACAAGGGAACTCCTAGACTTGAAAGACAGGAACACAGGGACATAGAACACAGAGATAGGACCCCTCCTTGGGAACAGGACTTGGGACTGGGGCTCTACACAGAATGCTGAACACACAGATAGTTCCCAACACTAGGTAGCAGCAAACAACCAGACCTACATAGTAAAGGCATGGATACAGAGACAGTTCCAACTCAACAACAGACAGTTCCTTCTCTTGACACAGCAAGGCTACAGTCTCACTCCAGTGGTAGAACTTGACAAGGTTGCAGGCAAGGCTCCAGAAGACAGGGGAAGGGAACAGTCCAGCCTCAGGGTAACAGCAAAGACAGACTGGCTTACCCAACAGAGGCAAGGACAGGAAGGGACAGATCCAACCACAGAGTAACAGCAAAGAAAGCCTGACTTACCCCACAGAGACCAGGCAGGATACTGATAAGACAAATCAGCAACCACACTCAATCCCAGAGCCACTTATATTCCCAGCCCCAAGATGAGCATCAGGTGCCTATGATTAAGCCCAACTGAAACAAGAGACAGCTGGAAGACCCGGAGTCTGGAGTCCATGGACCGGACCATGAACTGGAACGTGGACTTCACGGACCGGACCATGACACAAACACACAGCCAAGGTCAGTGAAAAGAGGAAGATGGAATTCTGCAACAGATATATGGCCTCCAAAGAGCCCCGATCTCAACATCACCGAGGTTGTCTGGGATTACCAGGAGGGACAGAAGCAAGCAAGGCAGTCAAAGTCTGCAGAATTGTGGCAATTTCACCAAGATGCTTAGAACAACCGACCAGCCGATTTTCTGATAAAACTGCACAACTGTGTACCCAAGCAAACTGATGCAGTTTTAAAGGCAAAGGGTGGTCACTCTTTTTTGTACTCTTTACTGCTCTTTTTAGAACATTTTTTGATATTTGGAAACTTTTCATTTCATTATTTTTAAAAACATCTTTGCTTCACAGAATTCTTTTACAATTGGCTAACACTTTTTCACAGTACTGTACGTCCTCCAGTTTTTGAGTCCCAACTCCAGAGGGGGAAAAAATGCTCACCTTATCTATCTATGATTTTACATACCTCTATGAGATCACTGCTCAGTTATCCATGCTCCGAGGTGTGCGGGCACAGCTTGCCTAACTTTGCACTATGACCCAGTCCTTTGAGTCCTGGAAACTTCCTTGTAAGTCTTTTTTGCACTCTTGCAAAATCTCTGTAATTTATCTCACCCCTTCCTTAAATCGGGCGTCACATTTGCCAATTTCCAAAGATCAATCAAATCTGAATAAATTACCTCTGACCGTAAAACCATAAGACATACTGGCAGAATTAGGCCATTCGACCCATTGGGTCTCCTCCACCATTCCATCATGGCTGATTTATTATCCTTCTCAATCCCATTCACCTACCTTCTCCCTGTAACCTTTGATGCCTTTACTAATCAATAACATATCAACCTCCACTTTAAATATACACAATGACTTGGCTTCTACATCCATCTGTGTAATGAATTCCACTGGTTAACCACCCTCTGACTAAAGAAATTCCTCCTCATCTCTGTTCTGTGGGGACATCCTGAGGTTGTGCTTTCCAGTCCTAGACTTCCCCCACTACAGGAAATATTGTTTCCATGCCCACTCTATCTAGGCCTTTCAATATTCAATATGTTTCAATGAGACTCCCCTCATTCTTCTAAACTCCAGCAAGTGCAGGTTCAGAGCCATCAAACTCTCCTCATACATTAACCTCAAACAACAGGAATTCTGCAGATGCTGGAAATTCAAGCAACACACATCAAAGTTGCTGGTGAACGCAGCAGGCCAAGCAGCATCTGTAGGAAGAGGTGCAGTCGACGTTTCAGGCCAAGACCCTTCGTCAGGACTAACTGAAGGAAGAGTGAGTAAGGGATTTGAAAGTTGGAGGGGGAGGGGGAGATCCAAAATGATAGGAGAAGACAGGAGGGGGAGGGATGGAGCCAAGAGCTGGACAGGTGATAGGCAAAAGGGGATACGAGAGGATCATGGGACAGGAGGTCCGGGAAGAAAGACAAGGGGGGGGGGACCCAGAGGATGGGCAAGAGGTATATTCAGAGGGACAGAGGGAGAAAAAGGAGAGTGAGAGAAAGAATGTGTGCATAAAAATGAGTAACAGATGGGGTACAAGGGGGAGGTGACCTCTACCTTGCCGAGGCACAGCGACAACTCGCGGATACCTCCTCTTATTTACCCCTCGATCGTGACCCCACTAAGGAGCACCAGGCCATTGTCTCCCACACCATCACCGACTTTATCCGCTCAGGGGATCTCCCATCCACTGCTACCAACCTTATAGTTCCCACACCCCGCACTTCCCGTTTCTACCTCCTACCCAAGATCCACAAACCTGCCTGTCCTGGCCGACCTATTGTCTCAGCTTGCTCCTGCCCCACCGAACTCGTTTCTGCATACCTCGACACTGCTTTATCACCCCTTCTTCAATCCCTTCTGACCTATGTTCGTGACACTTCTCACGCTCTTAAACTTTTCGATGATTTTAAGTTCCCTGGCCCCCACCGCTTTATTTTCACCATGGATGTCCAGTCCTTATGTACTTCCATCCCCCATCAGGAAGGTCTCAAAGCTCTACGCTTCTTTTTGGATTCCAGACCTAATCAGTTCCCCTCTACCACCACTCTGCTCCGTCTAGCGGAATTAGTCCTTACTCTTAATAATTTCTCCTTTGGCTCCTCCCACTTCCTCCAAACTAAAGGTGTAGCTATGGGCACCCGTATGGGTCCTAGCTATGCCTGCCTTTTTGTTGGCTTTGTGGAACAATCTATGTTCCGTGCCTATTCGAGGACTCCGTGATCTACGGGCTGTTCCCGGGGACGCACACGGAGACCAACATCCGGTGCTGCTGGCAGATCATCAATTCGGTGAAAGACGCTCTTTGGTCGGCCCGAAACTTGATGGTCTGCCAGCTGACGGAGATGTCCATGACTGAATGCTGCCGACTGGCACACTCTCGTCTGCAGGAGTACGTTCTGAGGGATGCACTCAAACTTGGTGCAGCCACCGCGAAGGCCCGGTGGGGAAGGACCACAGTTTAACGTTCATCACCCGTAGGAGGGGGAGAGGTTGGGTGGGGAGGAGACCTACCCTCATCAGCGGTGTGGACAGATAATCAACATGGTGCCCAAGGAGTGGGTGGAATTGTTAATTTGGGAAAGTATTAGAGCCATTGCCTGCCTTTATTGTTGAAAATTTTGATTGTTATTAAGTCTTAACTCTTGACCAAGGGTTGAGAGTAAACGCATGATTTACTTTAAACATCATTCATTTATAAATGAACAGAGTCAACACAAAATTTTATTGTTAATAACTGTATTGAATAAGGACTCAGTCAATGAATGGTTTTCTTTTCCTGTATGTAATTATTTTTATTTTGTAATATTTCTGAATAAAGTATTTTTGGAAAAAAAAAATAATATTCTGGTATCTGTCCCCCACTTTTCCTTTGCTACATCGACGACTGCATTGGCGCTGCTTCCTGCACGCATGCAGAACCTGTTGAGTTTATTAACTTTGCCTCCAACTTTCACCCTGCCCTCAAGTTTACCTGGTCCATTTCCGACACCTCCTTCCCCTTTCTAGATCTTTCTGTCTCTGTCTCTGGAGACAGCTTATCCACTGATGTCTACTATAAGCCTACTGACTCTCACAGCTATCTGGACTATTCCTCTTCTCACCCTGTCTCTTGCAAAAACGCCATCCCCTTCTCGCAATTCCTCCGTCTCCACCGCATCTGCTCTCAGGATGAGGCTTTTCATTCTAGGACGAGAGAGATGTCTTCCTTTTTTAAAGAAAGGGGCTTCCCTTCCTCCACTATCAACTCTGCTCTTAAACACATCTCCCCCATTTCACGTACATCTGCTCTCGCTCCACCCTCCCGCCACCCCACTAGCCTCCGGGTCCAACATATTATTCTCCGTAACTTCCGCCACCTCCAACGGGATCCCACCACTAAGCACATCTTTTCCTCCCCCCCCTCTGCATTCCGCAGGGATCGGTCCCCACACAACTCCCTTGTCCATTCGTCCCCCCCATCCCTCCCCACTGATCTCCCTCCTGGCACTTATCCGTGTAAGCGGAACAAGTGCTACACTTGCCCTTACACTTCCTCCCTTACCACCATTCAGGGCCCCAAACAGTCCTTCCAGGTGAGGCAACACTTCACCTGTGAGTCGACTGGGGTGATATACCGCGTCCGGTGCTCCTGATGTGGCCTTTTATATATTGGTGAGACCCGACGCAGACTGGGAGACTGCTTTGCTGAACATCTACGCTCTGTCCGCCAGAGAAAGCAGGATCTCCCAGTGGCCACACATTTTAATTCCACATCCCATTCCCATTCTGACATGTCTATCCACGGCCTCCTCTACTGTAAAGATGAAGCCACACTCAGGTTGGAGGAACAACACCTTATATTCCGTCTGGGTAGCCTCCAACCTGATGGCATGAACATCGACTTCTCTAACTTCCGCTAAGGCCCCACCTCCCCTTCGTACCCCTCCAACTTTCAAATCCCTTACTCACTCTTCCTTCAGTTAGTCCTGACGAAGGGTCTCGGCCTGAAACGTCGACTGTACCTCTTCCTAGAGATGCTGCCTGGCCTGCTGCGTTCACCAGCAACCTTGATGTGTGTTGCTCATACATTAACCTTTTCATTGCAGGGATAATTCTTGTGAATCCCCTCTGGGCCCTCTCCAATGTCCAGGACATCCGTTCTTAGATCAGGGGCCCAAAACTGCTCACAAAACTCTGAGGTCTGCCTAGTGCATTATAAAGTCTCTTTATCAACTTCTTTAAGAACTCTGGATATATGCTGGCTGGCCAAGGATTTGTTGGCTGTTAATTTTCCTTTTTTCATTGTTTTATGCTTCTCCTTCCATTTTGCCCCATTTTTTTCTTATTTGGATGCTTTTAGTGCAGGGAGAGAGATAATGCATAATGACAGCGCAGGCGTGTGACGTCGGGCAGTGCAGCGCGGCAGATTTAAAAGGGCAGACATCCTGCTTCGGGTTTGATTCAAAGAAGGAGTCTGAGAGTCTGAGTGGGAGTGCTGAGAAAGACATTTTTGAAATTTTCGTTATTTTTTTTCTCCAACGGCGTTCTGAGAGGCGGGACTGCGCAGGCGTGTGACGTCGGGCTGTGCAGCACGGCAGATTTATAAGGAACAGAGCCTCATAGAGCGGGCAGCGTAGTTTGCGGGCTGCAGAGTGAGCCGGGAGCAGAGTGAAGGCTTAAGGGCTTCGGCTCAACGGGCTTAGGCGGAAACGGGCGAGGCGAGAGAGGTTTGGCATTCATTTTCTGTTGTTATTTGAGGAGAGGGGCAGTATGAATGTGAGGGCAGTTTGCTGTTCTCGGTGTCGGATGTGGGAGGCCCTGGAGTCTCCAAACCTCCCGGACGTCTACATCTGCGCCAAGTGCATCGAGATGCAGCTCCTAAGGGACCACGTTACAGAACTGGAGCTGCAGCTCGATGACCTTCGTCTGGTCAGGGAGAGTGAGGAGGTGATAGAGAGGAGTTGCAGGCAGGTGGTCACGCCGGGGCACGGGAGGCAGACAAGTGGGTCTTGGTTAGGAGGGGGAAGGGGAAAAGTCAGGTAATAGGGAGTACCCCGGTGGCTGTGCCCCTTAACAACAGGTACTCCTGTTTGAGTACTGTTGGGGGGGACAGCTTACCCGGGAGAAGCGACAGTGGCCGTGCCTCCGGCACAGAGTCCGGCCCTGTAGCTCAGAAGGGTAGGGCAAGGAAGAGGAGGGCAGTTGTGATAGGGGACTCGATAGTAAGGGGGTCAGATAGGCGATTCTGTGGACACAGTCCAGAGACCCGGATGGTAGTTTGCCTCCCTGGTGCCAGGGTCCGGGATATTTCTGATCGTGTCCAAGATATCCTGAAGTGGGAGGGTGAGGAGCCAGAGGTCGTGGTACATCTAGGTACCAATGACATAGGTAGGAAAAGGGATGAGGTCCTGAAAGGAGAATATAGGGAGCTAGGAAGGGAGTTGAGAAAAAGGACCGCAAAGGTAGTAATCTCGGGATTACTGCCTGTGCCACGCGACAGTGAGAGTAGGAATGCGATGAGGTGGAGGATAAATGCGTGGCTGAGGGATTGGAGCAGGGGGCAGGGATTCAAGTTTTTGGATCATTGGGACCTCTTTTGGCACAGGCGTGACCTGTACAAAAAGGACGGTTGCACTTGAATCCTAGGGGGACCAATATCCTGGCAGGGAGATTAGCAGGGGCTACTGAGGTGACTTTAAACTAGAATGGTTGTGGGGTGGGAATCAAATTAAAGAGGCTAGGCGTGAGGAGGTTAGTTCACTACAGGGGGATGGGAACCAGTGCAGAGAGACAGAGGGGTGTAAAGTGAGGGTAGAAGCAAAAAGTACTATGGAGAAAAGTAAAAGTGGCAGGCCGACAAATCCAGGGCAAGCATTAAAAAGGGCCACTTTTCAACATAATTGTATAAGGGCTAAGAGAGTTGTAAAAGAGCGCCTGAAGGCTTTGTGTGTCAATGCAAGGAGCATTCGTAATAAGGTGGATGAATTGAAAGTGCAGATTGTTATTAATGATTATGATATAGTTGGGATCACAGAGACATGGCTCCAGGGTGACCAGGGATGGGAGCTCAACGTTCAGGGATATTCAATATTCAGGAGGGATGGACATGAAGGAAGGGGAGGTGGGGTGGCGTTGCTGGTTAAAGAAGAGATTAACGCAATAGAAAGGAAGGACATAAGCCGGGAAGATGTGGAATCGATGTGGGTAGAGCTGCGTAACACTAAGGGGCAGAAGACGCTGGTGGGAGTTGTGTACAGGCCACCTAACAGTAGTAGTGAGGTCGGAGATGGTATTACACAGGAAATTAGAAATGTGTGCAATAAAGGAACAGCAGTTATAATGGGTGACTTCAATCTACATGTAGATTGGGTGAACCAAATTGGTAAAGGTGCTGAGGAAGAGGATTTCTTGGAATGTATGCGGGATGGTTTTTTGAACCAACATGTCGAGGAACCAACTAGAGAGCAGGCTATTCTGGACTGGGTTTTGAGCAATGAGGAAGGGTTAATTAGCAATCTTGTCGTGAGAGGCCCTTTGGGTAAGAGTGACCATAATATGGTGGAATTCTTCATTAAGATGGAGAGTGACATAGTTAATTCAGAAACAAAGGTTCTGAACTTAAAGAGGGGTAACTTTGAAGGTATGAGACGTGAATTAGCTAAGATAGACTGGCAAATGACACTTAAAGGATTGACGGTGGATATGCAATGACAAGCATTTAAAGGTTGCATGGATGAACTACAACAATTGTTCATCCCAGTTTGGCAAAAGAATAAATCAAGGAAGGTAGTGCACCCGTGGCTGACAAGAGAAATTAGGGATAGTATCAATTCCAAAGAAGAAGCATACAAATTAGCCAGAGAAAGTGGCTCACCTGAGGACTGGGAGAAATTCAGAGTTCAGCAGAGGAGGACAAAGGGCTTAATTAGGAAGGGGAAAAAAGATTATGAGAGAAAACTGGCAGGCAACATAAAAACGGACTGTAAAAGCTTTTATAGATATGTAAAAAGGAAAAGACTGGTAAAGACAAATGTAGGTCCCCTGCAGACAGAAACAGGTGAATTGATTATGGGGAGCAAGGACATGGCAGACCAATTGAATAATTACTTTGGTTCTGTCTTCACTAAGGAGGACATAAATAATCTTCCAGAAATAGTAGGGGACAGAGGGTCCAGTGAGATGGAGGAACTGAGCGAAATACATGTTAGTAGGGAAGTGGTGTTAGGTAAATTGAAGGGATTGAAGGCAGATAAATCCCCAGGGCCAGATGGTCTGCATCCCAGGGTGCTTAAGGAAGTAGCCCAAGAAATAGTGGATGCATTAGTGATAATTTTTCAAAACTCGTTAGATTCTGGACTAGTTCCTGAGGATTGGACGGTGGCTAATGTAACTCCACTTTTTAAAAAAGGAGGGAGAGAGAAACCGGGGAATTATAGACCGGTTAGCCTAACATCGGTGGTGGGGAAACTGCTGGAGTCAGTTATCAAGGATGTGATAACAGCACATTTGGAAAGCGGTGAAATGATCGGACAAAGTCAGCATGGATTTGTGAAAGGAAAATCATGTCTGACGAATCTCATAGAATTTTTTGAGGATGTAACTAGTAGAGTGGATAGGGGAGAACCAGTGGATGTGGTATATTTGGATTTTCAGAAGGCTTTTGACAAGGTCCCACACAGGAGATTAGTGTGCAAACTTAAAGCACACGGTATTGGGGGTAAGGTATTGGTGTGGGTGGAGAGTTGGTTAGCAGACAGGAAGCAAAGAGTGGGAATAAACGGGACCTTTTCAGAACGGCAGGCGGTGACTAGTGGGGTACCGCAAGGCTCAGTGCTGGGACCCCAGTTGTTTACAATATATATTAATGACTTGGATGAGGGAATTAAATGCAGCATCTCCAAGTTTGCGGATGACACGAAGCTGGGTGGCAGTGTTAGCTGTGAGGAGGATGCTAAGAGGATGCAGGGTGACTTGGATAGGTTGGGTGAGTGGGCAAATTCATGGCAGATGCAATTTAATGTGGATAAATGTGAAGTTATCCACTTTGGTGGCAAAAATAGGAAAACAGATTATTATCTGAATGGTGGCCGATTAGGAAAAGGGGAGGTGCAACGAGACCTGGGTGTCATTATACACCAGTCATTGAAAGTGGGCGTGCAGGTACAGCAGGCGGTGAAAAAGGCGAATGGTATGCTGGCATTTATAGCGAGAGGATTTGAGTACAGGAGCAGGGAGGTACTACTGCAGTTGTACAAGGCCTTGGTGAGACCACACCTGGAGTATTGTGTGCAGTTTTGGTCCCCTAATCTGAGGAAAGATTTCCTTGCCATAGAAGGAGTACAAAGAAGGTTCACCAGATTGATTCCTGGGATGGCAGGACTTTCATATGAAGAAAGACTGGATGAACTGGGCTTGTACTCATTGGAATTTAGAAGATTGAGGGGGGATCTGATTGAAACGTATAAGATCCTAAAGGGATTGGACAGGCTAGATGCAGGAAGATTGTTCCCGATGTTGGGGAAGTCCAGAACGAGGGGTCACAGTTTGAGGATAGAGGGGAAGCCTTTTCAGACCGAGATTAGGAAAAACTTCTTCACACAGAGAGTGGTGAATCTGTGGAATTCTCTGCCACAGGAAACAGTTGAGGCCAGTTCATTGGCTATATTTAAGAGGGAGTTAGATATGGCCCTTGTGGCTACGGGGGTCAGGGGGTATGGAGGGAAGGCTGGGGCGGGGTCCTGAGTTGGATGATCAGCCATGATCATAATAAATGGCGGTGCAGGCTTGAAGGGCCGAATGGCCTACTCCTGCACCTATTTTCTATGTTTCTATGTTTCTATGTTTCTTATGTGTTTCCTCACTTTTTGTTATCTGCTCCCCAATCTCATTCCCCAAGGGATCAATATTTACCCCAGCTACTCTTCCTCCCTATATACTTACAGAAGCCCTTACTTTTTTGAACATTTCTTGCTATTTTGCTCTCATTTCTTTTCTTTTTTTTTTGTTTTTTAAGTCATTCTCTGCTGGTTTCTGTAATCACCTTATTCATCTGGTCTCTCACCAGTATTTGTAATATTGTATACATTTTCTTTCCAAATGCAGACCATTAATAACATTCTTAACATCCTTGATTAGCTAAGGATGGTTTATTCTTCTTCATATTTCTTAATGAAGTATACCTTTATTGAAAATTATGAGCTATAGTTAGCTTAAATATCTACCCTGATTATTTACTCTTACCTCTTTTTAATTTTTCTAGTCAGCTTTAGCCAATTTTGCCTTTTTGCTTTAGTTAAATTTGAATACGTTTGTTTGAGTCCTAAATTTCTCACTATCAAACTGAATGTGAAATTCTATCTTGTCATGATTTCTTTCGCTCAGAGGACTTCTTAACATCGGTATTGATATCGGTTATTTATTGTCGACCCGGCTGGTGGTGTAGTGGCATCAGCACCGGACTTCGGGACGAAAGGTCCCGAGTTCGAATCCAGCCGGCTCCCCTGCACGTTTTCCATCCGTGCTGGGTTACGAGCTGGTGATCTCTTTGGAAACTCACCCGGCAGAAGGCAATGGCAAACCACTGCTGTAACTTGCCTCGTACGAGATTCCTCACTACGTCAAAGAGGCGTGGAGGGAAATTGTCCACAAATCGGAGAAACTCCGGGTGCGACGTACCTATTTATTGTCACATGTACCTCGAAGTAGTGAGAAACTTGTCTTGCACACTGTTAGAAACACAGAAAACCTACGGCACAATACAAGCCCTTCGGTCCACAAAGCTGTGCCGAACATGTCCTTGCCTGAGAAATTACCTAGGATTATCCATATAGCCCTCTATTTTTCTGAGCTCCATGTACCTATCCAGGAGTCTCTTAGAAGACTCTGTCATATCCACCTCCACCACTGTCACCGGCAGCCCATTCCACGCACTCACCACTCTCTGCTTAAAAAAGCCTACCCCTGATATCTCCTCTGTACCTACTTCCAAGCACCTTAAAACTGTGCCCTGTCGTGCTAGCCATTTCAGCCCTGGGAAAAAGCCTCTGACTACCCACACGATCAATGCCTCTCATCATCTTATACCCTTCTATCAGGTCACCTCTTATCCTCTGTCGCTCCAAGGAGAAAAGGCCAAGTTCACTCAACCTATTCTCTTAAGACATGCTCCCCAATCCAGGCAATGTCCTTGTAATTTTCTTCTGCACCCTTCCTATGGTTTCCACATCCTTCCTGTAGTGAGGTGACCAGATCTGAGCACACATTTTTTCATACAGATCAAATCATTGCACTGTGCATCGAGCTAGAATAAGGTAAAACAATACCAATGCAGAATGAAGTGTAAAAGCAACTGAAAAAGTGGTGTGTAAGGAAATGATAAAGTGCAAGATCATAATAAGTTAGGTTGTGAGGCCAAGAGTCCATCTTATCATACAGGTGGTCTGGTAACAGTGGGATGTAATCTGTCCTTCAGCCTGGTGCCACAGGCTTTCCAGCTTTTGTATCTTTTGCCTGATGGCAGAGGAGTGAAGAGAGTATAGACAAAGTCGATAGAGGATTGCTTGGTTCCTGGTAATGTGCTGAGCTGTGTCCACAACTCTGCAAGTTCTTGCACGTGCAGACAAATTGCTGTACCAAGCTGTTATGCATCCCGCAGAGTGCTTCAATGGTGCATCAACGAAAATTGGTAAGAGTTGACGGGGAACATGCTGAATTTCTTTAGCTTTCTGAGGAAGTGTTTGTGAGCTTTCTTAGCCGTGACATCATTGTGGTTGGACCACAATGGACCAGGGCAGGTTGATGGTGATGTTCACACTAGCAACTTGAAGCTCTCAGACCTCTCAATCTCAACATCATTGATGTAGACCATAAGACAAAGGAGCAGAATTATTCCATTCAGCCTATCGTGTCTGCTCCACCATTCCATTATGGATAGGAACATGTGCAATGACCCCCTTTTGGAGCCAATGACAAGCTCATTTGTTTATAAGAACACGAACTAATTTTGCCTCATTGCACATGACCTGATCGAAAATCAGTGTTTCCTAGATGGTCCTACAATGTCTATAAAACTATTCCAAGTTCTGAGGAGCCGCTCAAGTACATTCTGTGAACACATCCTCAAAGGTACTGTACCATTGCCAATCTGTCAAATCAATGAGAAGATTAAAATCACTCTCTATCATGGCAGTACCTATTTCACAAATGCTATTATGTTTTGATTTATACTCTGCCTTGCAGTGTAGACACTCTTGGAAGGCCTGAACACTACAACCACCGTTGATTAATTTCCTCTGTTTTTCTCCTTATCATCACCCAAACTGATTTTACGTCTTGACCTTCTGAGCCACAATCATTTCTCACTTCTTTATTGATATCATCTTTCATTAATGGAGTATGCACCCCTTACTTTTTCAGTCTGTGCACATGTAATGTCTAGTACTACTGAGTGTTCATTTTCATCTTTTGGGTCACCTTGTAAACACATCTATATAACAGCGATCGGATCATAACCATGTAATTCTGTATGTTGTTCTATTTATCCTATAATAAATAGTACATTAATTAAATAATGATCCGTATAGTTTGTATTTTCATCATTGTTACTATTCAGAACCTACTTGCAAATGCACTGCTCTACATTTCACAACTCCCACATTCTTTTGCCTGTGTTCTCTAACTGCTCCCATTCACTCATTGACCTGATGACCTTGTTTACAGCTTATCCCTGTGGTCCCCCTTTTTTACCTCCTAACAGTCATTCCCCTCCTTTGAGCTGAACAAGCTTCTTTTGTCTCCTTCCCAGTTCTGACAAAGAGTCTTTGACCTGAAACACTAGGTCTAGACACAGAGCTACTGAGTATTTCCAGCATTGTTTGGTTATATTTTAGTTTTCCAGTTTCTGCAGTTACTTTGATTTTCACTGCAATGCTTACACATTCTGCTCCTTTCTGCTATATTCTGGTTATCCTTCCCCACATCATTGGCCTGCATTATTGCCGTCTTTCCAGTTTCCTTAACTTAGAAACTTCCCCTTATCTGAGTATTTCTCCATTTCCAAACCTCCTATCCACTCACTCACCAACTGTTAGGCTTAAAACCCTGTCTAAAGGCCCGATTATTCAATTCTCCAGGACACTGATTCCACCTTAATTGAAGAGAAGCCTATCTCAATAGAAGAGTCACCTCTCTCTCTGATATTCTCTGACCTTACGTGGGTCAGGTCTCATATTATTAGTTGTATGATTCTGCACTTTGAATTAGACTTTAACTGCTCATTTTTCCTCATCTGGATCTGTAGTCTGTCAAGTTCTGGTGCTATCTACTCAGACCATGACAGTTAGATCTTTCACCACCCCCTCCAAGTTCTTCTCCAAGGTCAAGGCAATGCTCCTAACCTGGCAATGGCTATGGAATGCCTGCAGGGTACAATATCTGTCCTCCTAACTTTATGATCTTCTATCACTATGACATTCCTTTTCACTCTTCGGACTTGCTTGGCTCCTTATACTGTTCCCTTAGTGAGTCTGCTCAGTCTCACGTTGGTCCACTCAGACTACAGGAACCTTATACTTAGCAAACAAGTCCAAGAGCTGAAACTCTTCCAACACCACCTAGAATCCCAACGAGTAACTTATTTGTCTTATCCTCATGTCCTTGTGCATTGACCAAATCTATAATAATTAATGTAAAGTATGCAACTCTCTCCTAGTACAAGGCTTCCAGATAATCACAACATCGCTAGTTTAGAATCCAGTCGACCAGATCTGAGTTAGTTTAAATGAGCTGCAAACAGTTCATGTAGCCACAGTGAGTCACAGCAGTCTCTACAACATATCACCTGTGTTTCTCATTAATTCAACCCAACTTTCTTCTTTCAAGTGCAAACATGGCACTGCTTTGCCCTCTTTCACTTAATTTCCTTACTAGACCTCTGTTCTCTGTTGATATCCACTCAGGTGAAATGCACCCTGAGCTCATACACTCTTAGCTCTGTTTACACACACTGCATAATGTTATATAATATCAGGTTATGGCTTTTAGCAGAAAGAAAAACAAAACAGGAATGGTGAGAACTGGTAAATATTGGTGTACAGAGGCACACCAGTGCTAATGTAATACTTCATGTGCAAATACAGCAAGTGGTTAGCAAGACAAGAGGAGTATTCACCTTTATTACAGGAATTTGGAGTACAAATATATGTTGCTTTAAAAAGGAAGTGGGTAGCATTAGTCTGTTATGTTTTACACGTAACACTATGCTTGAGCCCACTGGAAAATAGACCAGTGCAAAGCAGTATGATTTCTACTGGCACCATCCACAGACATGATGGTGTTATTAATGTGCATGGTGCTCATTTATGCTTTTCTGGTTGGAATTCAATCTAAGTGTACTGACTCAAAACCTTCGTCCAACAAGGAGCAAATCCCAAAGCATGCTGCCAGCCATGTGTGATGTCATGCCCCAATGGGATATTGATGTTTGTCCACAGACTCTGTCACATCAGTTCCATGTGCTGCACTCACCCACAGAGATATCACTGACTAGCTTCCCAGGCTCTGTATTATGCCAGATGCTGTAATGACTGGACCCATCAGGACCCCAGACCCAGTGGTACTCGTGGACACTCACTTACATTTTACCATCACAAAAAGCACGCCAACCCCAGTGCAGAGCCCTCTTTCCCACCTTATTTCCTCTTTTTCCTGACCTTCATGGCAGCTTAATTCTGCTGTGCTTTGGTTGCCATGGTGAAAGCACTTCAGGCTATTGACTCACTTCCCAGCATTCAGTGTGGAATGACAACAACACAGCCTCAAACTCCACATACAGCTGTCCTTAGCAAACGTATAGAATGAATTTCAACTAAAGTGTTTCAAAACACCCACACTATTTCTGATAGGTACATTTGCAGAATTTTCATAATTTTTTTAAAATGAGTCTACTGATAAATTCAGCACCCATTTAGTACACCAGAAATGGACAAAATCCAATTTCAAGGCAAGTAAGTCTTATTGCAATTGTACAACTCTTTTGCGAGGTCTTCTTTAGCGTGTATAGTTCTGGTCTCCTGTCTCAAAGAACCTATACTAACCACAGATTTCTTAAATAATTTCTGAGCTGAGGAGCCAGTCACTTCAAGAAAGACTATACAGACTGAGCCAATGCAGAATGGAATTTAGAATGCTTATCTTATCGCAAGATTTAACACAATGAAAATCTGTTCTCCACAGTTCTCAAGGAGATGTTGGATTGTGTGTAACTAGGCACATGGCATTAAACAGAAGTTTGGTTTAAGTGGAGTGATCATTGTGGGAGTGGCTGTTGTGTGGGTGAACCAGTATTAGGGAGGGGAGTTAAGACTTTAGATTTTTGTTCATTAAATTTTCTTTTTTTCTTTCTCATTGCAAATTTAGAGCAGCGGGGATGCCAGACAGGGTAGTGGAATGCTCCTCTTGCGGGATGTGGGAAGACGGGGAGATCTCCAGTGTCCTGATGACTAAGGCAGGGAGACTTCCTATGTTGCTAATGAATGTTCCTTAAGAAGAACATGATAACCTGTCTCAGTAACTTCACTTGCCCCATAACTGAATTGTTCCCACAATCTATAGACTCACTTTCAAGGATTCTTCATCTCATGTTATTGATATTTATTGCTTGCTTACATGTTTATCTATCTATCTATCTATCTATCTATTTATTTATCTTTTGGTTTTGCATAGATTGATGTCTTTTGCATACTGGTTGTCTGCCTTCTTGGGTGTGGTCTTTCATTGATTCTATTACGGTTATGGATTTACTGATTGTGCCCATAAAAATGAATCTCAGGGTTGCATATGATGATATACGCATTTTGATAATAAATTTACTTCAAACTTTTTGAAAGTTGATGACTGCACCTGCAAGAAATTCATCCAGCTGCAGCTTCTTACGGACTGTATTAAGGAACTGGAGCCGGATGAACTTCCGAACATTTGGGAAGCTGAGGGGTTGATTGACAGGACCGACAGGGAGATAGTTACACCCAATTGGAGAGAACACTGGAAATGGGGTGACTGTCAGGAGGGTGAAAGGGGATAGGCAGCAAGTTCAGAGTACCCCTGTGAACACTCCCTTCAATAACAAGTATACTGCTTTGGATACTATTGGAGAGGAAATGACCCAGCAGACGAATGCTCAGTCAGGTCGCTGGCAATGAGTCTGTCTCTCTGGCTTAGAAGGGAAGGGATAAGAGGTTTAAGGAAACTTTCAAGAGATATTAAGTAGAAGGAGATGCAGAGCTAAGGGCAGGAAAGAACAAATTAGGTACTTGAGGAGCATAAGAACTGTAAGAGAGCACTTGAGGGCAATCAGGAGGACTAAGAGAAGGCATGGCATTGCTCTAGCAGACAAGGTGAAGGAGAATCCCTGGGACTTCTACAAATAATATTAAAAGCAAAAGGATAGCAAGGGATAAAATTAGTTCACTTGAAGATAGGAGCTGTCATCTTATGTATGGAGCTGAAAGAGATTGGGGAGAGTTTAAATGGATATTTTGCATCTGTGCTTACTCAGGAGAAGGACAGATGATAGAAATGAGGCAAAGCAGTAGTGAGGTTAGAATCAGAATCAAGTTTAATAACGTTGGCATATGTTATGAAATTTTGTGTTTTGTGGCAGCAGTACATTGTAATAAATAAAAATAAAACTATACATTACAATAAGATACATTTTTTAAAAAAATAAATTAAATTAATGGTGCAAAAAGACAGCAAAAAAAGTGAGGCAGTATACATGCTTCATTGTCCATTCTGAAATCTGTTGGGGGAGTGGAAGAAGCTGTTCCTAAAATATTGAGTGTATGCCTTCAGGCTCCTGTACCTCCTCCTTGATGGTAACAATGAGAAGAGGGCATGTTCTGGGTGATAGGAGTCCTTAACGATGGATGCTGTCTTTTTGAGGCATCATCTTTTGAGAAGTCCTTGATGCTGGGCAGGCTAATGAACATGATGGAGCTGACTGAGTTTGCAACTTTCTGCAGCTCTTTTCAATCCTCTGCAGAGGAAGTTATCAGGAAAGGTGATGAAGGCAAGAGACTGTATGTTGTCTACATGGACTTCAGCAGAGCCTTTGACAAGGTCCTGCAATGGAGGTTGGTCAAGAAGGTTCAGTTGCTTGGTGTTCAGGATGAGGTAGTAAATTGGATTAGACATTGGCTTTATGGGAGAAGCTAGAGAGTGGTAGTAGATGGTTGCCTCTCTGACTGGAGGCCTTAACTAGTGGTGTGCCACGGGGATCAGTGCTGGTCTGTTGTTGTTTGTCATCTTTATCAATGATTTGTGTGATGATGTATTTAACTGGCTCAGCAATTTTGCAGATGACACCAAGATTGGGAATGTAATGGACAATGAGGAAGGCTATCAAAGCTTGCAACAGCATCTAGACCAGCTAGCAAAATGGGCTGAAAAATGGCAGATGGAATTTAATAAAGACAGGTGTGAGGTGTTGCATTTTGGAAGAAGAAAGCAGGGTGGGACTTAGAGTATGAGCAATGGTTAGGGCATTGAGGAGTGCAATAGAATAAAGGGATCTGAGAATACAGATCCATAGTTCCTTGAAAGTAGTGTCACAGGTAGATAGAGTCATAAAGAGAGCTTTTGATACCTTGGTCTTAATAAATCAACATATTGAGTACAGGAATTGGGATGTTATATTGAAATTGTATTAGTTGATGAGGCATAATTTAGAGTATTGTGTGCAATTTTGGTCACCCATTTGCAGGAAAAAAAACACCAATATGAATGAAAGAGTGCACAATAAATTTACAAGGATGTTTCCAGAACTTGAGGGCCTGAGCTATAAGGAAAGTTTGCATAGGTTAGGACCTTATTCCTGAGTGTAAGAGAATGAAGGGAAATTATATACAAAATTATAAGGAAACAGATACAGTAACTGTAAGCAAACACACACAAAATGCTGGTGAACACAACAGGCCAGGCAGCATCTCTAGGAAGAGGTACAGTCGATGTTTCGGGCCGAGACCCTTCGTCAGGACAAACTGAAAGAAGAGATAGTAAGAGATTTGAGAGTGGGAGGGGGAGGGGGAGATCTGAAATGATAGGAGAAGACTGTAACTGTAACTGTAAGCAGCTTTTCCCACTGAGGTTGAGTGACACCAGAACTAGAGATCATGGGTTAAGGATGAAAGGTGAAATATTTAGGAAATGTTTAAGGAGAACACGGGGGAAAGCTTCTTCTCTGAGAGGGTGGTGAGAGTGTGGAAAGAGCTGCCAGCAGAAGTAGTGGATGCAGTTTTGATTTTAACATTTAAGAGAAGTTTGAATAGATGCATGGACCGGAAGGTTATGGGCTGCGGTGCAAATGCAGGTCCATGGGACTAGGCAGATTATTAGTTTGGCATGGACTAGATGGGCCAAAGGGCCTGTTTCTGTGTTGTAATGTTCTAGGACTATGGTTTTATGAGAGGGTAAAGGCTAATTGGCTGTTTCCTGTGGCTGGCAAGCACAGAATTATGACGCATAGTTCCATGGAATGGGGCTATGTTTAACTGAGATTAGGGCAGGTTTCTTCACTACATGAGGTCCTCCCCAGTGTCTGTGGCATACAGCCACCGGGTTTACTATTATTTTGTCATGAGGGTAATTCCTATGACATAGGGGTACAGCAGGAAAGTAGCCTCAAGGTAAATTATCTATGTTCTTTTTGAAAGGCAGAGTACGGGTCATATAGCCTACGCCTGCTTCCCTTTCCTATGTTCTAATACACTGACTTTGAACACTATGTGGGTTTCCCTGGGTGCTGCGGGTTCCTCTCACATTCCAAGATGGAAGTGTTAGTTAGTTAATTGTTCAGATGAGTGTAATTCTGCAGGGCAGGTTAATTGGGCTTTCCTCTCCCAATTCATACTTGGCTTAATGTACTGTTAACGTAGCATGCTACATGAAAAAGATCTTTTCATCTTTTTGATGAAAAAACATCAGAAGTTATTTCAAGTGCATGGAGCTGTGCTAGGAACATATTTCACACAATCTGGAGAATGGAACTTTACCTAAAGTTTCTAGAGCATTAAATGAATGTCACAGTTAAAATAGTCAAAGGATTGAAAAATGAGTCAAACATTACAAGTAAAAGACATTTATTCCAAAACAGAAAAGACAAAAAATTATGTTACACTTTATCATATTTTAATAGCCTGCAGTTCAAATATTTTCAATGTATTTTTGATTAATTTGGTGACTAGCTTTCTCATCGGTTAGAAAATTCAGTCTGGTGTGAACAAGCTATTACTGGAAACATCATAATGTCACCATTGTCCCTCTGCTTGCCCCATGCAAGATGACTATGATAATGTCAGGCCTATTAAAATTATTACTATTTTAATAATTACATGTACTGAGCTTATTATGTGTATATATAAGCCTTTATGCATGTCACAGAAAAGAAAGTTGATTTATTATAGTGTGCATTATTACGATATGAATTAAAATGAAATGCCATTATATTAAGGAGAGAGGTTAAAAAACAGCATTAAAGAAATGTAGACATTTTGAAGTACGCGACATGGTGCTAGCTCAGTTAAATCCAACTCCAATAGATTCTTGATGGTCAAAGACAAAGATCGTGAATAGAGTTGAAAGATAGAGTGCAGGTATGAATGACAGAAAAATTTCCAGAGTGTAGAACACCTCCTGCTATTCTACAGCATGTATTTATGTTAAACATCTTCAGTTATAAATTACACTTAAGGCCACTGGAAAAATGTGAATGATTATTGTTGTGCATTTAATACTTCAGTATTATTTAAGTAATTTTGAATACATATATATATATATATATATTTATTTATTTATTAAGCATTCTTGTTCTTTAAAATAATTCATATAAATACATGAATTGCATCCATCATCACGCTACCACATGACACGTTCATGCCTCACTTAAAGTTAACACAAAGTTAGACCCACATTTTTGGACTCCTATGTCTTCCTCTGAATTAGTTTAATGTTTTAAAGTTGCAAAACATAACGATTATAAGATTTTTTTACATGATGTCACTTACTTCTCTATTTAGGTTTGGTTCATAGTGTTTCTATTGTTTTCCCCCTAATTTGTAATTAATTGTAGTTGTTTAATTGATTTTTCATAGTTTTTATTATCATAGAATCATAGAAATCTACAGCACATTACACACCCTTCGGCTCACAATGTTGTGCCGACCATGTAACCTATGGTATAAGCTGCCTAGAATTACCCTACTGCATAGCCCTCTAAGTTTCCAAGCTCTGTGTACCTATCTAAGAGTCTCTTAAAAGCCCCTGTTGTATCTGCCTCCTCCACCACTGTCACCGGCAGTGCATTCCATGCACCCACCATTCTCTGTGTAAAAAACTTAACTCTGAATCCCCCTTGTACCTACTTCCAAACACCTTAAAACTATGTCCCCTCTATAGCCATTTCAGGCCTGGGAAAAAGCCTCTGGCTATCCACACGATCAATGCCTCTCATCATCTTATACACCTCTATCAGGTTACCTCTCATCCTCCATTGCTCCAAGAAGAAAATGCCAAGTTTACTCAATCTATTCTCATAAGGCATGCTCTCCCACCCAGGCAACATCTATGTAAATCTCCTCTGCATTCTCTCTATAGCCACATCCTTCCTGTAGTGAGGTGACCATAACTGAGTAATCCATACAAAATGCTGGAGGAACTCAGTCGACGTTTCGGCTGTTTTGCTCAGATTTCCAGCATCTGCAGAATTTCCCTTGTTTGTGACCAGAACTGAACACAGTACTCCAAGTGGGGTCTTATATAGCTTTAACACGATCTCACAGCTCTTGAACTCAGTCCCACGGTTGATGAAGGCCATCAGACCATACGCCTTCTTAACAACACTATCAACCTACGCAACAGCATTGAGTGTCCTATCAACATGGACCCCAAGATCTTGCTGATCCTCCACTTAGCCAAGAGTCTTACCATTAATATTATATTCTGTCTCCAAATTTGACCTACCAAAATGAACCACTTCACACTTATCTGGGTTGAACTCCATCTGCCACTTCTCAGCCCAGTTCTGCATCCTATCGCTGTCCCGCTGTAACCTCTGACAACCCTCAAGACTATCCGCAATACCCACAAACTTTGTGTCATCAGCAAACTTACTAACCGCTCTTCTACTTCCTCATCCAGGTCATTTATAAAAATCACCAAGAGGAGGGGTCCCAGGACAGATCCCTGTGGAACACCACTGGTAACCGACCTCCATGCAGAATATGAACCATCACCGACCACCTTCTGCGGGCAAGCCAATTCTGGATCCACAAAGCAAGGTCTCCTTGGATCCCATGCCTCATTGCTTTCTGAATGAGCCTGGCATGGAGAACCTTATCAAATGCTTTACTGAAATCCTATACACTACATCCACTGCTCTACCATCATCAATGTGTTTTATTACCTCCTTGAAGAATTCAGTCAGGCTCGCAAGGCGCGACCTGCGCTTGACAAAGCCATGCTGACTATCCCTAATCAGATTACATGTCTCCAAGCACCTTTTTAGATGTTTCTGAAAATCAGGGGAAGTACTTTACACAAGTAACATCTGATTAAGCTAGGGTGCATAGAGATTTGGAAAAATGATAAAGCCAAATAATTTGCAGGTGCTGGAAACTTGAAATAAAAGTAGGAAGTACTGAAAACACATAGCAAGTCAGGGAGCATTGGGAAAGAAAGGACCCTACATCAGGTTGACCCTACATCAGGTTAGTTGATCGTAAAGGGCTTGATTTGGCTGTTTTGGTCAGCAGGGCTTGGTCAATGGTGCTTCCCCTCCTCCCACTCCCCCCACCCCCACCACCCCACGTGACAGTATTGCATCATCTAACATTTAGGAGCAGGATGACCCCGGAAATTGTTAGCAATTTGACACTAGTAGATCTGCAAAACTTAGGTTTTAACTTACCACAGACGGCAGTGATATGCACAGGCAACTTGGCTTGTCAGCCAGTGACGGCTGAACATTTCATTGCAAAATTGTTGACAGAAAGTCATTAAGATTTTATCTGTTCTTTGTTCTTCAGTGATTAAGCTAGAAGCAGTACAGAATTTTACACTGATAGCTTAAACTCCTGAATGTGAGAGTCATAGAATTACATTGTAAACCCTTTGATACACTGTGTCAATGTCAACCATCAACCCATCTATTTACAGTGATCCTACGTTAATCTCATTTCATTCTCCCCCATCCCCATTACCGTCAATTGCTGCTGATTCTACCAATCACCTACACACTGGGGACAATTAACCCACCAACTTACATATCTTTGGGATGTGGAAGAAAATGCTGGAGCATCTGGGGAAGTGACATGGTGACAGAGAGAATATCCAAGCTGAGAACAGACATTACCTGAGGCCAAGATTGAACCAAACAACTCCACCCGAGAACATTGGTTCTTGGATCCACACACTAATCTTTGTTTCAACATGCAGCCCCGCATCAGAACCACCAGATGCTTCCTCTGGGTTCTCAGTAGCATACCATGTAACAGCTTCAAACAACTCGAAGTGATGGAAGTTAAAATGAATCTCCCATATCCAAACTCCTCAATAATCTCCAGCCACACTAGGCGGTGCCAGTAAGTTAGGTCATGTCTGTATATATCTGAGCCAATGTCCATTTAATAATGAGAGATTATTGACAGAAAAAAATGTCTCTGCTTTTCCCTCTATAGATGCTGTCTGACCTGTTGAGTATTTCTGGAATTCTGTGGTGTGGTTTTCTATTGCTGACTGATCACTGCAATTTTTTTCTTCAGCAATTTTCCTTATCACTTCAAACCATCATTTGTTTATTACAGCATATTACTACAAATATCAACTAGTCCGAAACATATGCCAAGTACCTCTGAATTTCGAATACATTGAATGACTTTGCCAATGTACCCTACTTGAGCCCTCTTGGCTGTCTCCTTTTGAGCTCCGTTCACTTGTATTGCCTCTTTCTAGCACGGCCACAAGAAAGCTGTGTCCGTCATCAAGGACCCCACCATCCAGGCCATGTGTTCTTGTCACTGCTGCCATCAGGAAGCATGTACTGAAGCCTTAGGTCCCACACCATCTGGTTCAGGAACACTTTTAACCCTACAACCTTGAACCAGCATGGATAACTTCATTCAGCACATCTCTGAGCTGAATCTACAACCCACAAACTCACATACAATAAATCCTTAACTCATGTTCTCAGTATTATTTATTTACTTACTTATTTATTAATAATATTTGTTCTTTTTTTGTATTCACACAGTTTGCCTTCTTTTGCACATCAGTTGCTTGTCAGTCTTTTATGTAGTTTTTCATTGATTCTATTATATTTCTATGTCTATTGCAAGAAAATGAATTTCAGGGAGGTGTAAGGTGATATATAGATGCTTTGATAATAAATTTGCTTTGAACCTTCAACATTGAAAGTTACACTCTTTGTCTTGCTGCTCTTTCTCTAAGCTGTAGACCCACCAGGAACAATACGTTCCTAATACACAACATGAGACCCAGACCAGTACTCCCAGCATCGTCACTTTGATGTTTGTCATTTAGCCTCCTCAGACTTTTACATGATATAGGGAAAGCTCAGTTCGTACACGAACAACTAAGCACAGAGCTCCTCCAAGCCAGCTGCAATTCTACAACAGTGCAACTGCTTGTATAATACTGGCAAGGCTACACTGATGAAAAGCATTAAGAATGTCCAAGGTGATCTTTGTTTAATATTCAGCATGTACATCTTATTTCAAATTGTATCGAAAGGACAGGCAGGTAGGCAGAGCCAGTAGCGTGTGAACAATGAAATCAAATCTTTTGAAAGAGTTGACAGAGAATCAGAGTATATAGAAACATAGAAAACCTACAGCGTAATACAGGCCATTCAGCCCACAATGCTGTACTTACTTTAGAAATTAACTAGGATTACCCATAGCTCTCTATTTTTCTAAGTTCATGCACCTAACCAGGAGCCTCTTAAAAGACCCTATTGTATCTGCCTCCACCATCGTCACCAGCAGCCCATTCCACACACTCACCACTCTCTGTGAAAAAAATACTTACCCCTGACATCTCCTCAGTACCTCCTTCCAAGCACTTTAAAACTGTGCCCTCTCGTGCTAGCCATTTCAGCCCTGGAAAAAAGCCTCTGACTATCCACATGATCAATGCTTCTCATTATCTTGTACACCTCTATCAGGTCACCTCCCATCCTCCATTGCTCCAAGGAGAAAAGGCTAAGTTCACTCAACCTATTCTCATAAGACATGCTCCCCAATCCAGGCAACATCCTTGTAAATCTCCTCTGCACCCTTTCTATGTTTTCCCCATCCTTCCTGTAGTGAGGTGACCAGAACTGAGCAGAGGACTCCAAGTGGGGTCTGACCAGGGTCCTATATAGCTGTAACATTACCTCTCGGATCTTGAACTCAATCCCATGGTTGATGAAGGCCTATACACTGTATGCCTTCTTAACCACAGAGTCAACCGCTGCGGCAGCTTTGAGTGTCATGTAGACTCAGACTCCAAGATCCCTCTGATCCTCCACACTTCCAAGAGTCTTACCATTAATAATATACTCTGCCATCATATGTATTTGACCTACCAAAATGAACAACCTTACACTTATCTGGGTTGAACTCCATCTGCCACTTCTCAGCCCAGTTTTGCATCCTATCAATGTCCGGCTGTAACCTCCGACAGCCCTCCACACTATCCACAACACTTTCAACCTTTGTCATCAGCAAATTTACTAACCCATCCCTCCCCTTCTTCATCCAGATCATTTATATACATCACGAAGAGAAGGGATCACAGAACAGATCCCTGAGGCACACCACTGGTCACTGACCTCCATGCAGAATATGATCTGTCCACAACCACTCTTTGCCTTCTGTGAGCAAGCCAATTCTGGATCCACAAAACAATGTCCCCTTGGATCCCATGACTCCTTACTTTCTCAATAAGCCTTGCATGGGGTTCCTTATCAAATGCCTTGCTGAAATCCATATACACTATATCTACTACTCTACCTTCATCTACATCTTCAAAAAATTCGATCAGGCTCGTAAGGCACGACCTGTCTTTGACAAAGCCATGTTGATTATTCCCGATCATATTATGCCTCTCCAAATATTCATAAATCCTGTCTCTCAGGATCTTCTCCATCAACTTACCAACCACTGAAGTAAGACTTACTGCTCTATAATTTCCTGGGCTATCTCTACTCCCTCTCTTGAATAAGGGAACAACATCTGCAACCGTCCATTTCTCGGGAACAACTTCTGTCCTCATTGATGATGCAAAGATCTTTGCCAGAGGCTCAGCAATCTCCTCCCTCACCTCCCACAGTAGCCTGGGGTATACCTCGTCTGGTCCCGGTGACTTATCTAACCTGATGCTTTCCAAAAGCTCCAGTACATTCTCTTTCTTAATGTCTATATGGTCAACCATAGAAACCATAGAAACTACAGCACAGAAACAAGCCTTTTGGCCCTTCTTGGCTGTGCCGAACCATTTTCTGCCTAGTCCCACTGACCTGCACACGGACCATATCCCTCCATACACCTCCCATCCATGTATCTGTCCAATTTATTCTTAAATGTTAAAAAAGAACCCGCATTTACAACCTCGTCTGGCAGCTCATTCATACTCCCACCACTCTCTGTGTGAAGAAGCCCCCCCTAATGTTCCCTTTAAACTTTTCCCCCTTCACCCTAAACCCATGTCCTCTGGTTTTTTTCTCCCCTTGCCTCAGTGGAAAAAGCCTGCTTGCATTCACTGTATCTATACCCATCATAATTTTATATACCTCTATCAAATCTCCCCTCATTCTTCTACACTCCAGGGAATAAAGTCCCAACCTATTCAACCTTTCTCTGTAACTGAGTTTCTCAAGTCCCGGCAACATCCTTGTAAACCTTCTCTGCACTCTTTCAGCCTTATTTATATCCTTCCTGTAATTTGGTGACCAAAACTGAACACAATACTCCAGATTCGGCCTCACCAATGCCTTATACAACCTCATCATAACATTCCAGCTCTTATACTCAGTACTTTGGTTAATAAAAGCCAATGTACCAAAAGCTCTCTTTACGACCCTATCTACCTGTGACGCCACTTTTAGGGAATTTTGTATCTGTATTCCCAGATCCCTCTGTTCCACGGCACTCCTCAGTGCCTTACCATTAACCCTGTATGTTCTACGTTGGTTTGTCCTTCCAACGTGCAATACCTCACACTTGTCAGTATTAAACTCCATCTGCCATTTTTTAGCCCATTTTTCCAGCTGGTCCAAGTCCCTCTGCAGGCTCTGAAAACCTTCCTCACTGTCTACTACACCTCCAATCTTTGTATCATCAGCAAACTTACTGATCCAATTTACCACATTATCATCCAGATCATTAATATAGATGACAAATAACAATGGACCCAGCACTGATTCCTGTGGCACACCACTAGTCACAGACCTCCACTCAGAGAAGCAATTCTCTACCATCACTCTCTGGCTTCTTCCATCGAGCCAATGTCTAATCCAATTTATCACCTCTCCATGTATACCTAGCGACTGAATTTTCCTAACTAACCTCCTATGCGGGACCTTGTCAAAGGCCTTACTGAAGTCCATGTAGATAATATCCACTGCCTTCCCTTCATCCACTTTCCTGGTAACCTCCTCGAAAAACTCCAATAGATTGGTCAAACATGACCTACCACGCACAAAGCCATGTTGACTCTCCCTAATAAGCCCCTGTCTATCCAAATGCTTGTAGATTCTGTCTCTTAGTACTCCCTCCAGTAACTTACCTACTACCGATGTTAGACTTACTGGCCTATAATTTCCCGGATTACTTTTTGATTCTTTTTTAAACAACGGAACAACATGAGCCACTCTCCAATCCTCCGGCACCTCACCTGTAGACAGCGACATTTTAAATATTTCAGCTAGGGCCCCTGCAATTTCAACACTAGTCTCCTTCAAGGTCCAAGGGAACACCCTGTCAGGTCCCGGGGATTTATCCACTTTAATTTTCCTCAAGACAGCAAGGACCTCCTCCTTTTCAATCTGTACAGTTTCCATGATCTCACTACTTGTTTCCCTTAATTCCATAGACTTCATGCCAGTTTCCTTAGTAAACACAGACGCAAAAAACCTATTTAAGATCTCCCCCATTTCCTTTAGTTCCGCACATAGCCGACCACTCTGATCTTCAAGAGGACCAATTTTATCCCTTACAATCTTTTTGCTCTTAATATACCTGTAAAAGCTCTTTGGATTATCCTTCAAGCTTTTCAATCTGCTGTAAGTCATCCCTACAATCACCAAGGTCCTTTTCTGTGTGAATACTGAAGCAAAGTATTCATTAAGTATGCCTGCTACCACCTCCAGTTCCATACACACTTTTCCACTGTCACACTTGATTGAGCCTATTCTCTCACATCTTATCCTCTTGCTCTTCATACACTTGTAGAATACCTTGGGGTTTTCCTTAATCCCGCTCACCAAGGCCCTCTCATGGCCCCTTCTGGCTCTCCTAATTTCATTCTTAAACTCCTTCCTGCTAGCCTTATAATCTTCTAGATCTCTATCACCTAGTTTTTTGAACCTTTCGTAAGCTCTTCTTTTCTTCTTGACTATATTTTTACAGTCTTTGTACACCATGGTTCCTGTACCCTACCATCCTTTCCCTGTCTCACTGGAACGTACCTATGCAGACTGTCACACAAATATCCCCTGCACATTTGCCACACTTCTGCCATACATTTCCCTGAGAACACCTGCTCCCAATTTATGCTTCCAAATTCCTGCCTGATAGCTTCATATTTCCCCTCACTCCAATTAAACATGTTCCTACCTTGTCTGCTCCTATCCCTTTCCAATGCTATGGTAAAGGAGATAGAATTGTGATCACTATCTCCAAAATGCTTTCCCCCTGAGAGACCTGACGCCTGACCAAGTTCATTTCCCAGTACCAAATCAAGTGCAGCCTCTCTTCTTGTAGGTTTATCTACATATTATGTCAGAAAACCTTCCTGAACACACCTAACAAACTCCATCCCATCTAAACCCCTTGCTCTAGGGAGATGCCGATCAATACTGGGGAAATTAAAATCTCCCATCATGACAACCCTGTTATTACTGCACCATTCCAGAATCTGTCTTCCTATCTGCTCCTCCATGGCCCTGTTCCTATTGGGTGGTCTATAAAAAACACCCAATAGAGTTATTGACCCCTTCCTGTTTCTAACTTCCACCCACAGAGACTCAATAGACAAACCCTCCTTGACTTCCTCTTTTTCTGCAGCTGTGACACTATCTCTGATCAGCAGTGCCATGCCCCCACCTCTTTTGCCTCCCTCCCTGTCCTTTCTGAAACATCTAAAGCCTGGCACTCTAAGTAGCCATTCCTGCCCCTGAGTCACCCAAGTCTCTGTAATGGCCACAACACCATAGCTCCAAGTACTGATCCATGCTCTAAGCTCATCTGCTTTGTTCATAATATTCCTTGCATTAAATATAGAATCCTTGTGGGTAGAGTTGAGAAACTACAAGGGTAAAAAGACCCTCATGGGAGTTATATACAGGCCTCTGAACACTAACCAGGATGTGGACTACAAATTACAATGGGAAATGGAAAAGGCATGTGAAAAGGGCAAATTTACGATAGTCATTGGGGAATCTTCAATATGCAGATAGATTGGGAAAATCAGGTTGATACTGGATCCCAAGTGAGATAATTTTGTAGAATGCCTATGAGATGGCTTTTTAGAGGAGCTTGTGGTTGAGCTCAACTGGGAAAAGGTTAGTCTGGTTTGGATATTGTGTAATGAATTGGATTTGATTAGGGATAAATTGTGTAATGAATTGGATTTGATAAGGATAAAGGAACCCTTAGGAGATAGTGTTCATAATATGATAGAGTTCACCCTGCATTTTGAGAGGGAGAATATAACTTCAGATGTATCAGTATTACAGTGGAGTAAAGGGAATTATTGAGGCATGAGAGAGGAGCTGGCCGAAGTTTATTGGAAGGGACACTAGCAGGGATGATGGCAGAACTGTTAAGACTGGAGTTTCTGCAAACAATTCAGAAAGCACAGATACAGCCCAGCAAAGAGGTATTTTAAAGGCAGGATGACACAATCATGGATGACAAGGGAAGTCAAGGGCAACATAAAAAGAAAAGAGAAGGCATATAATAGGACAAAAATTAATGGGAAATTAAAGGATTAGGAAGCTTTTAAAAACTAACAAAAGGCAACTAAAAAAGCCATAAGGAGCTAAGATGAAACATGAAGGTAAGCTAGCTAATAATATCAAAGAGGATACTAAAGTTTTTTCAGCTATATAAAGAGTATAGGAGAGGGGAAAGTGGATATTGGACCGCTGGAAATAATGCTGGAGAGGTAGCAATAGGGGACAAGGAAATGGCAGATGAACAGATTAAGTACTTTGCATCAGTCTTCACTGTCAAAGACACTAGCAATATGCCGGAGGTTTGAGAGTCTCAGGGAACAGAACTGAATGCAGTCATTATTACTAGGGAGAAGATGCTTGGGGTGTTGAAAGGTCTGAAGGTAGATAAGTTACTTGGACCAGATTGACTATGCCCCTAGGTTCTGAAAGAGGTAGCAGAAGAGGTTGTGGAAATTATTGATCTTTCAAGAATTACTAGATTCTGCAGTGGTTCGGGAGTACTGAAAAACTGCTGAATAGGAGAGAGGCTGAAGAAAGAAAATGAGAAGCCAGTTAGCCTGATGGTTCTGGAGTACTGAAAATTTTCCAAATAGGAGGGAGACAGAAGAAAGAAAATTATAGGCCAGTTAGCCTGAATTCAGTGGTTGGGAAGATGTTGGAGTTGATTATTAAGGATGAGGTCTTAGCATACTTTGAGGAACATGATAAAATAGGCCAAAGTCAGCACAATTTCCTTATGGGAAATTCTTGCCCAATAAATCATTTGGAAATCTTTGAAGAAATAGCAAGCAAGATATACAAAGATGTACTTGGATTTTGAAAAGCCTTTGACAAGGTGTTACACGTGAGGCTACTTAACAAAATAACAGCCCATGGTATTACAGAAAGATACTAGCATGGATAGAGGAATGGTTTGTTGGCAGGAGACAAAGAGTGAGAATAAAGGCAAACAGGAATTCTGCAGATGCTGGAAATTCAAGCAACACACATCAAAGTTGCTGGTGAACGCAGCAGGCCAGGCAGCATCTGTAGGAAGAGGTGCAGTCGACGTTTCAGGCCGAGACCCTTCGTCAGGACTAACTGAAGGAAGAGTGAGTAAGGGATTTGAAAGTTGGAGGGGGAGGGGGAGATCCAAAATGATAGGAGAAGACAGGAGGGGGAGGGGACCCAGAGGATGGGCAAGAGGTATATTCAGAGGGACAGAGGGAGAAAAAGGAGAGTGAGAGAAAGAATGTGTGCATAAAAATAAGTAGCAGATGGGGTACGAGGGGGAGGTGAGGCCTTAGCGGAAGTTAGAGAAGTCGATGTTCATACCATCAGGTTGGAGGCTACCCAGACGGCATATAAGGTGTTGTTCCTCCAGCCTGAGTGTGGCTTCATCTTTACAGTAGAGGAGGCCGTGGATAGACATGTCAGAATGGGAATGGGATGTGGAGTTAAAATGTGTGGCCACTGGGAGATCCTGCTTTCTCTGGCGGACAGAGCGTAGACGTTCAGCAAAGCGGTCTCCCAGTCTGCGTCGGGTTTGCCAATATATAAAAGGCCACATCGGGAGCACCGGACACAGTATATCACCCCAGTCGACTCACAGGTGAAGTGTTGCCTCACCTGGAAGGACTGTTTGGGGCCCTGAATGGTGGTAAAGGGAGGAAGTGTAAGGGCATGTGTAGCACTTGTTCCGCTTACACGGATAAGTGCCAGGAGGGAGATCAGTGGGGAGGGATGGGGGGGGGACGAATAGACAAGGGAGTTGCGTAGGGAGCGATCCCTGCGGAATGCGGGGGGGGGGGGAGGGAAAGATGTTCTTAGTGGTGGGATCCCGTTGGAGGTGGCGGAAGTTACGGAGAATAATATGTTGGACCCGGAGGCTGGTGGGGTGGTAGGTGAGGACCAGGGGAACCCTATTCCTAGTGGGGTGGCGGGAGGATGGAGTGAGAGCAGATGTACGTGAAATGGGGGAGATGCGTTTAAGAGCAGAGTTGATAGTGGAGGAAGGGAAGCCCCTTTCTTTAAAAAAGGAAGACATCTCCCTCGTCCTAGAATGAAAAGCCTCATCCTGAGAGCAGATGCGGTGGAGACGGAGGAATTGCGAGAAGGGGATGGCGTTTTTGCAAGAGACAGGGTGAGAAGAGGAATAGTCCAGATAGCTGTGAGAGTCAGTAGGCTTATAGTAGACATCAGTGGATAAGCTGTCTCCAGAGACAGAGACAGAAAGATCTAGAAAGGGGAGGGAGGTGTCGGAAATGGACCAGGTAAACTTGAGGGCAGGGTGAAAGTTGGAGGCAAAGTTAATAAAGTCAATGAGTTCTGCATGCGTGCAGGAAGCAGCGCCAATGCAGTCGTCGATGTAGCGAAGGAAAAGTGGGGGACAGATACCGGAATAGGCATGGAACATAGATTGTTCCACAAACCCAACAAAAAGGCAGGCATAGCTAGGACCCATACGGGTGCCCATAGCTACACCTTTAGTTTGGAGGAAGTGGGAGGAGCCGAAGGAGAAATTATTAAGAGTAAGGACTAATTCCGCTAGACGGAGCAGAGTGGTGGTAGAGGGGAACTGATTAGGTCTGGAATCCAAAAAGAAGCGTAGAGCTTTGAGACCTTCCTGATGGGGGATGGAAGTATATAAGGACTGGACATCCATGGTGAAAATAAAGCGGTGGGGGCCAGGGAACTTAAAATCATCGAAAAGTTTAAGAGCGTGAGAAGTGTCACGAACATAGGTAGGAAGGGATTGAACAAGGGGTGATAAAACTGTGTCGAGGTATGCAGAAACGAGTTCGGTGGGGCAGGAGCAAGCTGAGACAATAGGTCGGCCAGGACAGGCAGGTTTGTGGATCTTGGGTAGGAGGTAGAAACGGGAAGTGCGGGGTGTGGGAACTATAAGGTTGGTAGCAGTGGATGGGAGATCCCCTGAGCGGATAAAGTCGGTGATGGTGTGGGAGACAATGGCCTGGTGCTCCTTAGTGGGGTCACGATCGAGGGGTAAATAAGAGGAGGTATCCGCGAGTTGTCGCTGTGCCTCGGCAAGGTAGAGGTCAGTACGCCAGACTACAACAGCACCCCCCTTATCGGCGGGTTTAATAATAAGGTTAGGATTAGTGCGGAGGGAGTGGAGAGCAGAGCGTTCCGAAAGAGTGAGGTTGGAATGGGGACAAGGTGCGGTGAAGTCGAGACGGTTGATGTCCCGTCGGCAATTAGCGATAAAGAGATCCAAAGCAGGCAGAAGACCAGAGCGGGGTGTCCATGAAGAAGAGGAGGGTTGAAGACGGGAAAAGGGGTCATCGGTGGGGGTGGAAGAGTCCTTGCCAAAGAAGTAGGCTCGGAGGCGGAGACGGCGGAAGAAAAGTTCCGCATCATGGCGAACACGGAACTCGCCGAGGTGTGGGCGAAGGGGGACAAACGTGAGGCCCTTACTGAGAACAGAGCGTTCTGCCTCCGATAGTTGAAGGTCGGAGGGGATGGTAAAGACCCGGCACGGATGAGAGCTGGGATCAGAGGGGGGAGGGGGGAGGCTGGGTATGTCAATGGAGAGGGGAGGGTTGGGGTGAGAGGAAGGTGGAGCCTCTGAGGGCCCAGGAGCTGACGGTGGGATCTGAGGAAGACGGGGCTGCGGAGTGGTGGTGAGGGAAGAGGAGACGGGAGTCACAACAGCAGCACATAAAGACCCGGTCTGGAGTTCAAGGCTGGAATCTTGAGAGCTGGGATCAGAGGGGGGAGGGAGGAGGCTGGGGGTGTCAATGGAGAGGGGAGGGTTGGGGTGAGAGGAAGATGGAGCCTCTGAGGACCCAGGAGCTGACGATGGGATCTGAAGGAGACGGGATTGCAGAGTATTGGTGGGGGAAGGGGAGACGGGAGTCACAATAGCAGCACATAAAGACCCGGCCTGGAGTTCAAGGCTGGAGTCGCAGTTGGTGGTTCCCCTGGTCCTCACCTACCACCCCACCAGCCTCCGGGTCCAACATATTATTCTCTGTAACTTCCGCCACCTCCAACGGGATCCCACCACTAAGCACATCTTTCCCTCCCCTCCTCCCTCTGCATTCCGCAGGGATCGCTCCCTACGCAACTCCCTTGTCCATTCGTCCCCCCCATCCCTCCCCACTGATCTCCCTCCTGGCACTTATCCATGTAAGCGGAACAAGTGCTACACATGCCCTTACACTTCCTCCCTTACCACCATTCAGGGCCCCAAATAGTCCTTCCAGGTGAGGCAACACTTCACCTGTGAGTCGACTGGGGTGATATACTGCATCCGGTGCTCCCGATGTGGCCTTTTATATATTGGCGAGACCCGACGCAGACTGGGAGACCGCTTTGCTGAACATCTATGTTCTGTCCGCCAGAGAAAGCAGGATCTCCCAGTGGCCACACATTTTAACTCCACATCCCATTCCCATTCTGACATGTCCATCCACAGCCTCCTCTACTGTAAAGATGAAGCCACACTCAGGTTGGAGGAACAACACCTTATATTCCGTCTGGGTAGCCTCCAACCTGATGGTATGAACATCGACTTCTCTAACTTCCGCTAATGCCCCACCTCCCCCTCGTACCCCATCTGTTACTTATTTTTATGCACACATTCTTTCTCTCACTCTTCTTTTTCTCCCTCTGTCCCTCTGAATATACCTCTTGCCCATCCTCTGGGTCCTCCCCCCACCTCCTTGTCTTTCTTCCCAGACCTCCTGTCCCATGATCCTCTCGTATCCCTTTTGCCGATCACCTGTCCAGCTCTTGGCTCCATCCCTTCCCCTCCTGTCTTCTCCTATCATTTTGGATCTCCCCCTCCCCCTCCAACTTTCAAATCCCTTACTCACTCTTCCTTCAGTTAGTCCTGACGAAGGGTCTCGGCCTGAAACGTCGACTGCACCTCTTCCTACAGATGCTGCCTGGCCTGCTGCATTCACCAGCAACTTTGATGTGTGTTGAGTGGGAATAAAGGGAGCCTTTTTAGGTTGGCTGCTGAGGACTAGTAGTGTTCCATAGGGTTCATTCTTTATATGTTACATGTCAATGAATTGGATGACAGAATTTGATGGTTTTGTGACCAAGATTGCAGAAGATGTGAAGACAGACAGAGAAGCAGGTAGTGTTGAGGAAGCAGGGAGGGTACAGAAGGACTTAGGCAGATTAGGAAAATGGGCAGCAAAGTGGCAGATAGAATACAGGATCAGGAAGTGTACAGTAGAAGGAATAAAAATGGCAATGGAAGCCAGTCATTGGGTTTACTTAAGGTGAAGGTTGATAGGGAAATTTGGATCAGTTATGATGAAATGGTGGAGCAGATGCAAGGGACCAAATGGCCTAATTCTGCTCTTATGTCTTCTGGCCTTATGGTCTTGTGTTATAAAAGCTGCAAGTAAAACCGAACTACTCAGAATTAGCACTGCCTGTGGAAAGAGAAAAAAATTAATGCTTCAAATTAAAGACCCTCCAATAAAACCATAAATTCTCATCTGCTAAGTATTTCTGAGATAGTCTGTTTTCACTTTTTATGGATGTCAGATTAATAGTTTAGTTACACTAACTCAAATGAAACCATTTATGGTAGCATTTTTAAATGCTGAAATGTCCTTGTAACATTTGTCATGAACAAAGTGGTTGAAAACTCAGGTTCAGTATGAAAGGTCTCCTTAGAATCTCCTTCAGAAAATATAATGGTGAGTAGTGTTGTATGAATTCAGTACACTTGAGATACTGCTATAGCCCAGGCATTGCAGTTTAGTTGAAAGATATTCAACAAATGACACCATTTCTAACTCTAACTCTGTTATTTGCCTGTGCATGCAGCAACACAGGCACAACAGCTTCCTTTAAATATTTATCTTTAATACATGATTATCACCTTCTAGCAATAACAGAGCTCAAATTCACAGCCATTTACCTTTCTGTAGTCTTTTCCTTTCTATGTTAGAAAAACATAAACCTCTTTTAATGAGTTCTGATGAAGGGTCTTGACCTGACATGTTATTCCTTTCCATAGATGCTGCCTGTCCTGTTGGGTCACTCCAGCATTTTGTGGGTGTTGCTCTAGACTTCCAGCCAGCCACAGAATCTCCTGTGTTTTCAATATTTAATATTTTAAATACTTGATTGAAAATTAAACATTTGAAAGAAAATAAGTTAAAAACCGTTCAGAATAACGAAAGAAATGAAATTGCTTTTATGTATCACCTTTGCTTTACCTCTGCCCATCTCGAAGTATTTCACAGCCAGACATAATTGTGAAGTCTAATGACTGTTGTATTTTTAGGACAACAGTCTCTGGCCTGACGTCTCAGCACAAAAGTCTACAAGCTCAGAGTTGAGAATGGAAGTGCTGAGGCAAGACTTGTTGGAATTTACTCTTTACCAACAGCAACAGAAGTAGGCATTCTTTTGCATCGGTGCACGGCCGCATAGTTCTGGAGCTGAGCCGGAGGAACACTGGAGCGGCATCCTCTAGGGCATTATATTTCCAGCTCATACTCTCCACCTGCTCTGGATTGGTCGTCATCAGCCAACTACATTCTAGAATGTGCATCACGGTCCTATGCAAAATTGTATTCAATGTGATAATCGTGTTGTACGTCCACATCTGACTCTAATATCTAACTTTCACAGCAATAACAGAAGTGCGGCCAGTACCAATCAACCCATTATCTTTAACTGCTTCTCCCTCTGTATTCATGACAAGAAAATTCCAGCAAGCAGAAATGATCACCCAAACGTATTAGCCTTGCAGGAACAATTCGTGACTGTGTCACGTTTATAACATATTAAAGATCGGGGATTTTTGTAGCACAACCTGGTCTCCAAGGGCTTTAATCAAGTCAAGATCCTTAATTTTAGAAAAGAAGTTTCACCTGCAGACACTAGAATAGATGCAAGTATATAATTGTGCTCAAGTGCTCCTGGGGGGTTGTGCATTTGAATCATAAGTAGACACAAAACATGCTGTGCCTTGGGGAATAAAAACAAAACCATTGATCTTACTAATGAGGATCAGTGGCAGTTCTAATGGTGGAGTGATGGCTGCTTTATGTAAGGTTCCAAATAAATCATAGGAATACCATTGGAATTTCAATCACCACATACTGTGCTATTTGCAAAATTTTATTGTAACTTTTAGAGTTTGTAAGCCCTCTCGTTGCCCCCTTTTTTAACAGTAAATAATGCATTTAATGACAGGAACCCCTTTTCGCTTTGGAAATAAGTGGGGTACGTCACTTGAGTGTGAGCCAGGAATGGGGGGAAACGTGAACTCTACAAGGTTGTGAAACTCTGGCTCACCTTAATGGCCATCATTTCCATTAATCCTGTGGATGATTTATCCAAACCCAGTGAAAAGTTCAATCCTGGTGTTTGAGCAAACATTCGTCAGAAGGAGCCACAACTAGTTTATCACTGGATAGCTCCGTGCATTTGGATAACTTGTGAAGAGAGCATGATATGGGGAGCCCAGATTAAGTGAGATGAAATATCGGTGACAGAAACTGGAAAAGGACCCTGGATTCTTTAGTACGTAAGGGTAATGACAGTAAAATTTAAAACTTGTACGTGGGGCCATTTCTAACACACAAAATAACACATCAGTTCTAAATGGGAAGGTGGCAATTGCTCCAGCCTTATCACTGCAAAACCTCATCCTCACCTGCAGAGAGTTGTAACGGTGGTCAGCCCCATCATGAGCACTAGCTTCCATAGAATCCAGGACATCGTCAAGGAGCAATGCCTCAAAAAGGCGGAATCCATCTTTAAGGACCCTCAACACCCGGTTATGCCCAGTTCTCATTGCTACCATCAGGAAGGAGGTACAGAAGTCTGAAGGCACACTCAATGATTCAGGAACTGCTTCTTCCCCTCTGCCATCCGATTTCTGAATGGACATTGAGCCCCTTGAAAACTACCTCACTACCTGTTTTTTTAACTCCTATTTCTACACTGCTTATTTAATTTAACTATTATAAGTATATATACTTGCAACACACGTCAAGGTTGCTGGTGAATGCAGCAGGCCAGGCAGCATCTCTAGGAAGAGGTACAGTCAATGTTTCAGGCCGAGAACCTTCGTCAGGACTAACTGAAGGAAGAGTGAGTAAGAGATTTGAAAGTGGGTGGGGGAGGGGGAGATCCGAAATGATAGGAGAAGACAGGAGGGGGAGGGATGGAGCCAAGAGCTGGACTGGTGATTGGCAAAGGGGATACGAGAGGATCATGGGACAGGAGGTCTGGGGAGAAAGACAAGGGGGGGAACCCAAAGGATGGGCAAGGGGTATAGTCAGAGGGACAGAGGGAGAAAAAGGAGAGAGAGAGAGAAAGAATGTGTGTATAAAAATAAATAACAGATGGGGTACGAGGGGGAGGTGGGGCATTAGCGGAAGTTAGATAAGTCGATGTTCATGCCATCAGGTTGGACGCTACCCAGACAGAATATAAGGTGTTGTTCCTCCAACCTGAATGTAGCTTCATCTTTACAGTAGAGGAGGCCGTGGATAGACATGTCAGAATGGGAATGGGATGTGGAATTAAAATGTGTGGCCACTGGGAGATCCTGCTTTCTCTGGCGGACAGAGCGTGGGTGTTCAGCAAAGCGGTCTCCCAGTCTGCGTCGGGTCTCGCCAATATATAGAAGGCCACATTGGGAGTACCGGACGCAGTATACCACCCCAGCCGACTCACAGGTGAAGTGTCGCCTCACCTGGAAGGACTGTCTGGGGCCCTGAATGGTGGTAAGGGAGGAAGTGTAAGGGCATGTGTAGCACTTGTTCCGCTTACACGGATAAGTGCCAGGAGGGAGATCAGTGGGGAAGGACGGGGGGGACGAATGGACAAGGGAGTTGCGTAGGGAGCGATTCCTGCAGAAAGCAGAGGTGGGGGGGGAGGGAAAGATGTGCTTAGTGGTGGGATCCCGTTGGTAAGTATATATACTTACTGTAATTCACAGTTTTTTCTCTATTATTATATATTGCTTTGTGCTGCTGCCACCAAGTCAATAGACAATAGACAATAAATGCAGGAGTGGGCCATTCGGCCCTTCGAGCCAGCACCGCCATTCACTGTGATCATGGCTGATCATCCACAATCTGTATCCTGTTCCTACCTTCTCCCCATATCCCTTGACTCCACTATCTTTAAGAGCTCTATCTAACTCTTTCTTGAAAGAATCCAGAGAATTGGCCTCCACTGCCTTCTGAGGCAGAGCATTCCACAGATCCACAACCCTCTGTGTGAAAAAGTTTTCCCCCAACTCCATTCTAAATGGTCTACCCCTTATTCTTAAAATGTGGCCTCTGGTTCTGGACTCCCCCAACATCGGGAACATGTTTCCTGCCTCTAGCGTGTCCAATCCCTTAATAATCTTATATGTTCAATCAGATCCCCTCTCATCAACAAACTTCACGACATTTGCTGATGATATTAAACCTGATTCTAATATTCTGATTCTGAACTTGCTAATTGAGTGCCAGTGACATAATCAAAAACGATCTGCATATTTAGAGAAGGACAAGACTGGCTTCTTGTAGATCCAGTGTCAGCTTAACAAGAGGGTTAAGGTCTGGATATAAACACCAAAAATTCCACAGATACTTGAAAACTTGAGCAACACATAAAAAATGCTGAAGGATCTGGAGAAGTCAGGCAGCACCTATGGAGAAAGATAAACAGTGCTAGTGAAGAGATTCAGCCTGAAACATTTGCTATTTATTCTTCTCCATAGATGTTGCCTGACTTGCTGTGACCCTCAAGCATTTTGTGTATGTTGCTAATTATTGGACGTATTTAACAATATTTTGCAATTTGCTCCACACTGCCGCAGTTTAAAAAATCACAGACATTCTGTGCTCTAGAGAAATAAGTACATCTTCTTCTCTTTTGGTAGAGACCGGCTGGCAGTGAGAGCAAGTGGATTCATCATGTATCGAGCTTCCATCACATGGAAGTCACAGCAAAATGGATCTAGGGTTCTGCTTTTATAAAGTTTTCAATCCTAGAATACTAGTCAAAAGTACAAAGCAAATCATTGGGATAGTTGTCACGGTAACGTAGCAGTTAGTGTGACACTATTACAGGTCGGGATGTTCCATTCTGGTACTGTTCCTGAGGGAGTCTCTGTATGTCCTCCTCCCTATGGAAAGCATGGGTTTTCTCCGGGCCCTCTGCTTTGTCAGGGGCTGCTGAAGTGGTGTGGCTCGAGGGGCTGGAAGGGCCTATCTGCATTGTATCACAAAATAAAAATAAATTTCACTTTTAGTCCACCTGTTACATTCTCAACCTAATGGGAGCGTGGCTGCTGGGAGACATGGGTATCCCTTCCTTAGCTGGTTCCCACTTCTATGCAATGCTTATGGGCATGGACAGAATGTACCCATAACTTGGTGCTTGCAACAACCCTCGGCCTCAAAGAGCACATCATCTGCCAAGACAAATAATGTATCCACTGCCTACTACAAAGCCATCAATTCCTTAATCCAAATCATTGACAAACAATGTGAAAAGAAGTGGACCCAACACCAACCCTTAAGGAACAACACCAGACATCGACAGCTTTTATTCCCACTCTTTGCCTTCTGCTAGTCAGCCAATCTTCTATCCACGCTGGTACCTTTCCGATATTACCATGGGCTCAAAGCTTGTTAAGCAGCCTCATGAGCAGTACTTTGTCAAAGGCCTTCTGAAAATCTAAATAAACAACATCCACAGACTCTCCTTTGTCCATCCTGCCTGTTATTTCCTCAAGGATTTCAACAAATTCTTCAGGCAAGATTTCCCCTTTAGAAAACTATGCTGACTTGGGTCTATTTTATCATGTGCCTCCAAGTACGCTGAAATCTCATCCTTATTCATGGACTCCAAAATCTTTCCAACTATTGAAGTCAGGCTAACTGGCCTATAATTTCCTTTCTTCTGCCTCCCTCCTTTCTTAAAAAGTGGAGTGACATTTACAATTTTCCTCCTCAGGAACAATTCCAGTATCCAGTGATTTTTGAAAGATCATTACTAATGCCTCTGCAACCTTTTCAGCTACCGTGCCCAGTACCCTGGGCTGAGGTCCACCTAGTCCAGGTGACCTATCTAACTTCAGGCTTTTCAGCTTTCCAAGCACCTTCTCCTTTGTAATAACGACTACACTCATTTCTGCTCTCTGACATTCTCACATTTCTGGCATTCTGCTAGTGCCTTCCACAGTGATGACTGATGGAAAACATTTATTAAGTTTGTCCACCATTTCTTTGTCCCCTATTACTACCTCTCCAGCATCATTTTCCAGTGGTCCTTTATCCACTCTCATCTCTTTTTCACTCTTTATATATCTGAAATAAGTTTTTTTGCATTGTCTTTTATGTTATTGGCTAGCTTAATTTCATATTTCATCTTCTTTCTACTGATGACTTTTTGAGTTGCTTTCAGTTGGTTTTAAAAAGCTTCCCAGTTCTCTAAGTTCCCACTAATTTGGGCTTTATTATATGCCCTCTCTTTTGGATTTATGCTGTCTTTGACTTCCCTTGCCACCAACATTTGCTTCATCCTCCCTTTAGAATACTTCATCATCATTGCCACGTACTTTTTCTGCATCTTCTGAATTTCCTCCATAAGCACCAGCCATTGCTATTTTGCCATCATCCCTGGTAGTGTCCCCTTTAGATCTACTTTGTCCAGCTCCTCTCTCATGCCTCTGTAATTCACTTTACTCCACTCTAATACTGAAACATCCAACTCTAGCTTCTTCTTCTCAAGGTAAGTATCTCATATGATGACTTTTGTCTCCTAAGGGCACCTTTACCGTAAGTTTCCTAATCAAATCTGAATCATGACACGACACCCAATCCAGAATTGTCTTTCACCCACTGGGCTCAACCACAAAGTGCTCTAAAAAAACATCTCATAGGCATCCTACAAATTCCCTCTCTTGGGATCCAGCACTGACTGGATTTTCTGAATCTACCTGTATATTGAAATCCCCCATGATTATAACAACATTACCCTTTTTTACATAACTTTTCATCTCCCAATGTAGTTTGTAGCCCACATCCTGGCTACTGTTCGGATGCCTGTATAAAACCCCATTCAGGGTCTTTTTACTCTTGCAGTTTCTTAACTCTTACCAATAATGATTTTACATCTTCTGATCCTATGTCAGCTCTTTCCAAGGATTAGATTTCATTTGTAACCAATAGAGCAACCCACCCCTCTGCCAATTTGCCTATCTGCCATAGTTGAAGCTCTCAAATATGAGCTCCTTCCAGCTAAGATTTAGAGATGGCCACAACATTACACCTGCCAATCTCTAACTGTGCCTTAAGATCATCTACCTTATTCCATATACTGCATGCATTCAAGTATAATACCTTCAGCTCTGTATTCATCACCCTTTTTGATTTTAGTCCCATGTTACACTTTAACCCATCCCACTGACTGTTTAAATCCTCCCCAGCAGCTCTAGAAAAACTGCCCACAAGGATATTGGTCGCCCTCGGGTTCAGGTGCAACCTAACCTTGTTGTACAGGTCATACATTCCCTAGAAGAGATCCTAATCGTTCTATTCTTACCCTCTCTGCCACATTGCACAGACAGCAAAACAAAGGTTACTACCCTGGAAGCCCTGCTTTTAAGCTTACTGCTTAATTCCCTGTATTCTCTTTTCAGGACCTCCTCTCTTTTCCTACCTATGTCATTGGTTTCAACAAGTGCCATGGCTTCTGGCTGCTCACCCTCCCCCTTTAGAATGTTGTGGACTCAATTCAAGACAGAGAGGCAACATACTATCTGGATGTCTCTTTCACATCCACAGAATATGCTTTCTGTTTTCTAATTATGGAATCCCCCATTACTACTGCACTCCTCCTCCCCACCCCCTTCAGAGCCACAGAGCCAGACTCTGTGCCAGAGACCTGGTTGCTTCAGCTTCCCCCAGTGGTTCATAGAAACATAGAAAACCTACAGCACAATACAGGCCCTTCGGCCCACAATGCTTAACTTTAGAAATGAACTAGGGTTAACCATAGCCCTCTATCTCTCTAAGCTCCATGTCTCTTAAGCCCTCTATCTCTCTAAGCTCCAAGAGTCTCTTAAAAGGCCCTATCATATCTCAGCCCATTGCATTAACTCACTACTCTCTGCATAAAATACTGACCCCTGACATCTTCTCTGTACTTACCTCCAAACACCTTAAAACTGTGCCCTCTTGTGTTAGCCATTTCACCCCTGGGAAAAAGCCTCTGACTATCCAGACGATCAATGCCTCTCATCATCTTATACACCTCTATCAGGTCACTGTCATCCTCCATCACTCCAAGGAGAAAAGATCAACCTATTCTCATAAAGCATGCTCCCCAATCCAGGCAACATCCTTGTAAATCTCCTCTGCACCATCTCTATGGTTTCCACACCCTGTAGTGAGGTGACCAGAACTGAGCACAGGACTCCAAGTGGGGTCTGACCAGGGTCCTATATAGCTGCAACATCTTGAACTCAATCCCACGGATCTTGAACTCAATCCCACGGTTGATGAAGGCCATTACACTGTATGCCTTCTTAATCACAGAGTCAACCTGAGCAGCAGCTTTGAGTGTCCTGTGGATTCCGACCCCAAGATCCCTTTGAATCTCCACACTGCCAAGAGTCTTACCATTAATACTATATTCTGCCATCATATTTGTGGTGTTGTGGGACATGACCATATTCCTGTGGTCAATGAAGATGCTCACTGCTGGAGGGGGCCAGAGAAATTCTGAACTTTAGGACATTGTACAGGCTTTGATATGGCAGTTAAAGTAACTTTAAAAATGTCCATATATTGATCAGGTTTGATCCCTAATAGTTAGCTTGGTTAGAAACTAATTAATATGTGCAATCATTTAAGAGTACGATAGGTTTGTAGTGTGCCAAGATGGGCTGACATAAAATGTAGGAATATTTTACATGATTGGGGTGTAGTGAACAGTGAGGAAAACTTTCATGGCTTACAGCAGGGTCTGGAAAAGGTTGAAAAATGGGCTAAAAATGGCAGATGGAATTTAATGCAGATAAATGTGAAGTGTTAGTTTAAAACAGTAAAGGGTAGTTTTAAAACAGTAAAGGATAGGGCACTAAGGAGTGTAGGAGAAGAAAGGGATCTGGGAATATAGATCCATAGTTCATTGAAAGTGGCAACACAGTCAGATAAGGTTGTAAAGAAAGCTTTTGGCACATTGACCTTCATAAATCAAAGTATCGAATACAGGAGATGGGGCATTATGTTAACGTTCTATAAGACATTGGTGAGGCCTAATTTGGAGTATTCTGTAGATTTGTTCACAGAAAAGATGTAAATAAAGTTGAAAGACTACAGAGAATATTTACAAGGGTGTTGCCAGGTCTGGAGTACCTGAGTTATAAGAAAAGTTTGGATTGGTCTTTACTCCTTAGAATGAAGAAGATTGAGAGGAGATTTGATAGAGATATACAAAACTATGAGGGGTATAGATAGGGTAAATGCAAGAAGGCTTTTTCCACTGAGGTTGAGTGGGACTACAACCAGAGGTCATAGGTTAAGGGTGAAAGGTGAGAAGTTTAAGGGGAACATGAGGGGAAACTTCTTCACTCAGAGGGTCATGAGAGTGTGGAATGAGCTGCCAGCACAAGTGGTGCATGTAAGCTCGACTGCAACATTTAAGAGAAGTTTGGGCTATGGTCCTGGTGCAGGTTGATGGGAGTAGGCAGTTTAAATGGTTTGGCACAGACTAAATGGACCAAAGGGCCTGTTTGTTCTGTACTTTTCTGTGACTATGACTCTATTACATGATTTCCTTTGTTCAGTGGAGATATTTTCTGAGACATTCCGAAGCTTGCTCCCCACTGCTGTAAAATAATAAACTTCGACCAACTGAATGGGTCCGGTGTTGAATTACGCTTTGATCATTTGATTTTTCCTAACACCAAAACAGAAAATGAGGAGATACAAGAGATTACAAAGAAATTCATGGATACCATTTTGATGACTGCTTTTTGATGAAAGGGGTCCGTTTTTCATCATGGCTTTATGTCTGCAGCAATTTGGGTGAAGCATCCTTTTGCAAAGCTCTTTGATTCCTTTCATTCATGTTCAAGTTAATTCTGTTATTGTCCAATCAATGGTGTGTAATTTATCCTTTCAGTTTGAGATAGAGAGAGAATGTTTCCTTTTGGAATGCCATTTCTATTGAACACATTTCGACCGGCAAGCCAGCTCTTAAAGAGAGAAAAAATTAAATTGCTGAGCAGTTGAATGAGTTTTGATCTTTTGTGATGCACTTTCATATTTGTGTCCTAAATTCAGAAAGGCAGAATTAATAAAGCTGAGAGTTAAAGATTCTGAAATGATTGAAAAGTCTCATTGTATTTTTATTATTATTTCAGACCCTGTTGTTATTGGATCAGCATTTTATGGAAAATTGTAGAAGTACCCAGTGTTAGGGAACATTCTGGAGTTATGACAATATAGATAGAATAATTATGGATCAACTAAAATAGGAACCAACTTTCAGGAAATAACTTTGAACACAATTTAATGGGAAATTCAGATTCTGTCTCATTGAGACTACATAGGGGAAAACATCAGCTTACCTGCCAACATATATACGTATATATACAGAAAACTGCCAGAAAAGGGCCAGTAACATCATGAAGGATCCCAACCATCTTGTTCATAGACTGTTTGTCCCACTCCCATCGGGGAGAAAGCTAGATGGCAACCATGACAGGACCAGAGGACTCAAAAACTGTTACTTTACCCAAGCAGTAAAACTGATCAACACCTCCACTCACTAACCTACCTCTCCACACCCCCAACCACCTTATCATTATCATTTTCTGTCAGTCACCTTATGTATGGACACTGCTGTGCCAAGTATCATTTTATGGACATACAATCAATCTGTGTATATAAACTATATTATGTATTTATATTTATCGTGTTTTTATATTATCATTGTGTGTGGTTTTTTTGGGCTGCATTGGAGCTGGAGTGGCAATTATTTCATTCTCCTTTATACTTGTTCACTGAAAAGCATAAACAATCTTGACCCTTGAGTCTTGAGATAGATGAAAGTTCCTGCTATTAGCACATTGTTAAAGGTGCATCCTTGCCATTTAAGGCACAGTGCAGGACAGATCTGTTTTGTCTCTTAAACTTCTGGTTAGTTGTATATTCATGGAGCCATCTGTAACAAAAGGGGCATGCATTAGATGTCTGGCTTTTGGAACAGACACCAGTATTGAATATTCAATGAGTTTCCACTGGGATGTGCTACCATTGTAAATACATAATTCTGTACACTTATATAAATATATAGAAAATGTTAAATTTAAGCAGGTGATTGAACAACTGGAATGGTATTTAATCATTTATTGTTAGCTTTGTGTTGAAGATGTATAAAACATTGTGTCAGGAGAGAGAGAATCTCCTGGACTCTCTCTCTTGAAGGTCTGCTGAGTAAATACGGAGAACATCAATAATTTTGCCTCCAACTTGGGAGGACTCTGTGGGACTGGATGAGTCCAGTCCTGCTAGAAGTGTACATTTCTATGCTTCTAGCTGGCAGCATTTCAGACTGATGATGAAGGCGATCATTGCCCACATCTACAAGCATAAGGGGGACAGGGATGACATCAGAATTGGAGACTCATTTCATTGTTGAATGTAGACAGCAAGGACCTGTCCAAGGCCATCGCTAACAAGATCAAGTCTGTTCAAGGATGTTTGATCCATTCAGAAAAAATCTGTGCTAAGAAGATCTTTGATAGCCTTGTGCTGTTTAGGGAAAACTTGCTTGCAGCCACATCACAGGAGCATCATAGAGTGCAGGAACAGGCTCTTCAGACCAACTGGTCCATGCCAACTATGATTCCCATTTAATAAGACAGGGGGATCAGTTTCCTATTAAATATCTCCCTTCTCATGCTAAACCTTTACTAATATTACTTAATAATAATACTTACTGTCGATTTGTACTCCAGGGAGTGCAAAGCGCAGAATCAAATATTGCTGTGATCATTGTACGCTCTAGTGTCAATTGTTTGGCAACAATAAAATATAAAGTAAAAGTAAATCTACCTTCTCTATTTGTTGATTGCCCAACTCTGGGAAACTAGTATGCACTTTCATCCTATCTATGCCCCTCATTCTTCTATGCTCCAATGATAAAGTGCCAACCTCTCTCCAAACTCCCTTCAGACCGGGACTCCCTTGAGTTCCAGCAACAAATTCATAAATTTTCACAGCCCTCTTTCCCGCTTAATGACATCTTTCTTTTAGACAACACCTAGAGGATAAATTATATATTAATTATACATAAATACCATCGATAGCCTAGTTGGGAGTGAGAGTCGGGTAGCTCAAGGAACAGCAGCAGTGGGGAATTTACAGGATCTTCAGCGTCAGGGGTATGAGGGATCATCAGGTGTGGTGAAAGGGGAGATTGTTAGCTATGAGGGGATGATCAGCAAAGGCTGATAGAAGACCCATTAGCAGAGGGAGATGAGGAGATCATTAACAACAGGAGACAGAAGTTCTTGCAGGGTTTGAATGTAATGAGCAGACCTGTGGCCCAAGGATCAGAACTCCATTAGTCACTCACCCCACACTTGGTAGTCTCACCCAGTCATCATAGTCTGCAGGTAAGGTGACTTCATCCGCATGAGAGAGAGCCGGAGGGGAGAGAGATTGGGAAAGTGCGGGGAGTTGAGAGTGTGGGCTGCAAGGAAAAGGGAGGATCTATGAACAATTGTAAAATTGTTAGCATAAGGTGTGATGGAAAGTAGTGCTAAGAATTAAGGACAAAAGAATCATATTGCAAATAAATAAAATAAGCAAATGCTAGCATTTCTGTTACCTGAAAAGATGCTGCAAGAATGTAATATTGTTTAAATGTGTCTCTGCTAAAATAATGTTTTCTGTTCAGTAACCACTAATGCAATAAGATCTGACAAAAGTAATAGGCCAGTCATATTAATTGTTCCTCTTTCCACATGTGCTGCCCAACCTGAGTTTTCTTTGTATTTCTTGTTTTTATTTCAGGATTTCAGCATCCATTTTTATATTTTCAATTCTAACAAGGATGTGGCACATCGAACCTGTATGCCATGACTCTAGCCCTTGATCTTTCCCACCCACCTGGTTTCACCAATCACCTTCTAGCTAGCCCCTTTCCCCTTTTAATTCAGGCATCGCCCCCCCCCCTTCCCCCTCAGTCCTGAAGAAGGGTCTCAGCCCAAAACGTTGACAGTTTACTGTTTTCCATAGATGCTGCCTGATCTGCTGAGTTCCTCCAGGATTTTGTGTGTGTTGCTTTGGATTTTCAGCATCTACAGATTTTCTTGAGTTTGAGATTTACTGTATAATTCTATTAAGCAGGGGATTTCTGTGTGATTGGTGAAACTTACATTTGCCAGTGGTGAGTGTTCCAAGGGCAGTACTAATGGATATAATCTGGCCAATATCATGTATAGAGTGTTTTCTTGGTGGACAACTTTTTCCAGTTATTTATATGGAAAGTAAAAAATAATTCAGCCAAATGAAGTTGACTTAATATAAGATATTAATACACTGTGAGGTATAGTCATTAGAAGAAGTGGCAATGCTAATTGAAAACTGGAGGCAGAGATTATAAATTACCAATTAATCAAGCTCTAAAATTAATGAACTATACGTCATAGCACTATGCACAGTGATGTGCTGATAAGAACTATGTGAGAAATGAGGTAAGAATTTCCTGGAGCTCAAAGATCGGCTGCCACAATGTCACTGTGACATTTTGTGGCAGCTGTTCAGGCTGCAAAAGTCTGTCATAAGAGATCACAGTTAAAGATATAGTTCTGGGGGTATATTCAACAACCAGAGAGGCAGTTATCTGATGCTCAAGGGGCAGTCAGGAAAATACTGAGCCCACCCCACTAAGAAGCAGACAACTGTTATTCTTCCTACCAAGTACTAGAACCCCAGGGGAAGTTGCAGAGACCAGAATTAGTGGTATCACCACAACTACAGGATCTTGTCTAGATCTGACTGGGTAGATGATTTAGTTGATTCCTGGTGTAGTTATTTCTAGGATTATAGAATGCAGACACGTTAAAGCATCTCACTTCTCGCTTTAACAACTCGTTTCATCCTATCGCAGTAGTAATCATGATTTATGGGCAGAAAGCCCAAGATATCAATAGTTCCATATAGTCATCCCTTTGACCAAGTTAGGCTTCAGGTCTACAGAAATGAGGTTCAATCCTATTAACACTGAAGATTTCCAAGGATTATAAATCTGTAGTTTATATGCAAATGGTATACATGTGGACTATTAGAAACATAGAAAGCCTACAGCAAAATACAGGCCCTTCGGCCCACAAAGTTGTGCTGAACATGTCCCTACCTTAGAAATTACTAGGGTTACCCATAGCCCTCTATTTTTCTGAGCTCTATGTACCTATCCAAAGGTCTCTTAAAAGACCCTATCGTATCCGCCTCCACCACCATTGCTGGCAGCCCATTCCATGCACTCACCACTCTCTGAGTAAAAAACTTACCCCTGACATCTCCTCTGTACCTACTCCCCAGCACCTTAAACTCATGTCCTCCTGTGGCAACCATTTCAGCCCTGGGAAAAAGCCTCTGACTATCCACACGATCAATGCCTCTCATCATCTTGTACACCTCTATCAGGTCACCTCTCATCCTCCACTGCTCCAAGGAGAAAAGGGGGAGTTCACTCAACCTATCCTCATAAGGAATGCTCCCCAATCCAGGCAACATCCTTGTAAATCTCCTCTGTACCCTTTCAATGGCTTCCACATCCTTGCTGTAGTGAGGCGACCAGAACTGAGCACAGTACTCCAAGTGGTGTCTGAGACCAGGATCCTATATAGCTGCAATATTACCTCTCGGCTCCTAATTTCAATCCCACAGTTGATGAAGGCCAATGCACAGTATGCCTTTTTAACCACAGAGTCAACCTGCACAGCTGCTTTGAGTGTCCTGTGGACTTGGACCCCAAGATCCCTCTGATCCTCCACACTGCCAAGAGTCTTACCATTAATACTATATTCTGCCATAATATTTGACCTACCATAATGAACAACTTCACACATATCTGGTTTGAACTCCATATGCCACTTCTCAGCCCAGTTTTGCATCCTATCAATGTCCTGCTGTAACCTCTGACAGCCCTCCACACTATCCACAACACCCCCAACCTTTGTGTCACCAGCAAACTTACTAACCCATCCCTCCACTTCCTCATCCAGATCATTTATAAAAATTACAAAGTGTAAGGGTCCCAGAACAGATCCCAGAGGCACACCACTGGTCACCGACCTCCATGCAGAATATGACCCATCTACAACCATTCTTTGCCTTCTGTGGGCAAGCCAGTTCTGGATCCACAAAGCAATGTCCCCTTGGATCCCATGCCTCCTTACTTTCTCAATAAGCCTTGCATGGGGTACCTTATCAAATGCCTTGCTGAAATCCATATACACTACGTCCACTGCTCTATCTTCATCAATATGTTTAGTGGCATCCTCAAAAAATTCAATCAGGCTCATAAGGCACGACCTGCCTTTGACAAAGCCATGCTGACTATTCCTAATCATATTATACCTCTCCAAATGTTCATAAATCCTGCCTCTCAGGATCTTCTCCATCAACTTACCAACCACTGAGGTAAGACTCACTGGTCTATAATTTCCTGGGCTCTGTCTACTCCCTTTCTTGAATAAAGGAACAACATCCACAACCCTCCAATCCTCTGGAAGCTCTCCCGTCCCCATTGTTTCAGTTAACCGCTATTCGGGTCGTTGGTTTTGTAATTGCCCAAGGTACTGCTCGAGAAGTGAGGTTAAATGTCAATATCCCTTTGTTAAATCTGCCTATATATGCAACAACTGTTACCAACGACAGCTCAGCAGAGTTCTCTGTCCTGGACTAGCCTTTCAAGTTTTCCCCATCTTCTTGGTATCAGGGATGAGGCCTTTGGAACTTCTGTTGACGTTTCTGTAGCTCTTGGTTTTTACAGGATGGGGTTCCTAGCCCTATGCCCAACCCTGATAGCTGGGCTTGGGATCATCTATTTTGTATTTTTAATATAGTTCATAGGTTTTTTTTATTCATCTCTAATGTTTTCAAAGGACAGAAGCCACTCTGAAGGTCTTTGGAGACATAAAGTTTGACAGATATAGTCTGAGCAAATACAGAATTCATTATTAGCATATCTTTATTTTAAGTCTGTATTCTTACTAAATTAGATTATGTTTTAGCCTAGAAACATGGTTAAAATATTTATATCATTTTAAAAAATACCACCTTAAGAAAGTGATGTCATAGAACGTAGAACATGGAACATAAAATCGTACGGAACAGTATAGGGCCTTCCGCCCGTGATGATGTGCTGACCTTTTGACCCACTCCAAGATCAATCTAACCCTTTCCTCCCACATAACTCTCCATTTTCCTGTCATCTTTGTGCCTATCTAAGACTCTGTTAAATGTCCCCAATGTATCTGTTTATGTCACCACTCTGGCAGTGTCATGGAGAAACCATTTATTTTATATTCATTTCTTAAATTCCAAATATAAAATGAGCAAACAATGGCCTTGAAATTCAATGTGCATACTCATTTTTTTCCTGTGGCATAAACTCTCCTTTTGTACCATCCCTTGGGGGTAAAGGATGACTTTCTTTCAACTCACGCTCCATGGGTTTTGGGATGGTTGAAGAGATCAATGTGAGAGCTGCAATTTCTACGGTAAGTGGGCCAGGAAGAGTTTAACTGAGCAGGTGGATGATCATGGGCAGTAGTGTGCGCCTTCTCCTTTTCCACGTGACCTCCCCATGCTCCTGCTGATCAGCCTCAAGGTTCCCAACGTCACCCTGAATGCTCCTTCTTCATTTGAAGCTTTAATGAAGATATCACAATTCTTAAAGGCGACTTTCCGAACTATGTTGAAGTTTCTCTTTTGTCTCCAGGGTAATTTCTCGCCATGATGGCATTTTGAGTGGAAAGTGACTTTTGTAAGTCTGGTGCTAGGCATGCAAATAATATGTCCTGTTATCAGAGCCAAGTGACACCACCGGTGGTATTACTCCATTGTCTGAGGTGCTTGATGTAGATTAGCAGTTGCTGGTAGACTGTGAGCTTAGTGCCACGTTGAGATGTTGATCTTGCAGAATTCTTTATCTCAGATAGCCAGAGCCAGCACCAGCACACTGGAGGCAGGGGTGAATTTCATCATCAATGCTTGCCTTCACTGAAATGACTTTTGAGATATGAAAACAAAAATTTTTCCAGGTTTTCATCTCAGGATATCAAGGTACTCTATATTAGAGGTTATGAGCTATAAGGAGAAGCTGAACGAACTTGGGTTGTTTTCTCTGGAGTGTCAGATGCCGAGGGCTGATCTGATGAAAGTTTATAACATTATGAAAGACATAGACAAGGTACATAGAATATTTTTCCCAGGGTGGAAATGTCAAGTACTAGAGAACAAGCTGAAGGGGAGAAGAGTTTAAAGGTGATGTGTGGGGCAGTTATCTTGCACATTAAGTGGTAAACAATAAAGATTAGCTTTATTTGTCACATGTACATCAAAACATACAGTGAAGTGCAAACATGAAGAAATCTGCAGATGCTGGAAATTCAAGCAATAGATGCTGCCTGGCCTGCTGCGTTCCACCAGCATTTTGTGTGATACAGTGAAATGTATCATTTGCATCAAATCAAATCAGTGGGAAGGCCACAAGTGTCACCATGCTTCTGGAGTCAACACAGCATTCCCACAACTTACTAGCCCTAACCCGTAGATTTATGGAACGTGAGAGGTAACCAGAGCTCATGGAGAAAACCCACATAATCACAGAGGGATCATTAAAAACTCCTTACAGACAGTGGCAGAAATTGAAACCCCAATCAGTGATTGCTCTGGCTGTAATAGCATTATGCTAAATGCTATGGTTCAATCCAACCCCACTTGGAATGGGCTAGGAGGGGTATTGGGGGGAGTGAATACAATAGTGGGATTTAGGTCAGCGCATGAAAAGGCTGGGAGTGGTGGGGCATTGATCATATGCAGGCAGATGAGATTGGTCTAATATTTCATCGTGGATAGCACAGGCACTATATGAACTGAAGGGCCTGTTTCTGTGCTGTACTGTTCTATGGTCTATAGACTTATTATTGGAGGGTTGTGTTGTTGACGAGGGACAGATTGACGGAGAGCCTTCATTTTGCAGATATTTAGTGCGACGTGTTTGCTCTTGTACATTTTAATGAATGAATCAATGATGGCTTGGAGCACAGCCACTGAATGTGTATGTTGGCACCGATCTACATACTTCAGCTCAGTGACTGAGGTGGAAGTGATCTCACTTCTGGAATGAAAGCAATTGATTTTGAAGAACCCCAGTTCAGTGGGGGTAAAGCTCAAACTAGTGGAATGAAGGATTGAGAAGTGGGGTGGAACGGTACTGAACCCTTGTAATTGGCTCTGACATCAGGTAGCAGACATAAAATAGTGACTGGTTTCTGGGTTGGCAGAGTCAAGACTTCTGGAAGCTCAAGAGATATTTATTCCAGTTTCATCCTTAAAGCACAATTATAAAGATGTGCAGGCAACATGACTTTGAAATTCAAGGAACATATTTTTATGTCTAATACGCCCCCTGACAGTCAATGGGAATTGGAGGAGCAGATATGTAAGGAGATTGCAACTAGCTATCTGATCAGTTGGAGGCCTTTAAAAGTGTGAGGTCAGGAGTTCAGGGCCTGCCTGTTTTTATTAGGGTGAAAGGCAAAGTCAGCAGATTTCAGGAACCCTAGGAGATGAGAGCTATTCTGGTTAAGAAAATGAGGGATGCATACAGTACCCATAAACAACAGCCAACTAGTGAATCTCTTGATGACTTCAAGAAGGTTAGAAGTTAGGAATTAAGGAGATGGGATTAATTTCTAATGAATATTTATCTTTAGGTTTTTACAATGGAAAAAACAATGGAAGCTAAGGAAATGGGAGAAAGGAGTGATGTTCTTTTGAAAAACCTAAGAATTAGCAGGAATAGGGTATTGGAGGCCTTAAAGTGCATTAAGGTGTATGTATCCCCAGAGCTTGGCCCATTGTGTTCTTGAACCATGAGAGAAACTACAGAAATTGTAGAGGTCCTTGTAGAGATTTGGCTCTCTGGTCACTGGTGAGGCTCCAAAGGATTGGACAGTGGCTAATATGGTACCATTATTTAAAATGTCTAGCAAAAGCAATTTAGGAAACTACAAGACAGTGAATAAAACATTAATGGTGAGTAAATTGCTGGAAGAGACTCTAAATTACAGGATCTACCAAGACTTGGAGAAACAGGGCATGATTGGGGACTGTCAGCACAGCTTTGTGCATGGGAAGTCATGCGCGACAAAGTTCTTGGAGTTCATTGAGGAGATTAACAAGAGTGTAGATGGGATAGGACAATATGGACCTCAGTAAGGCTTTTGGCAAGATTCCTCATGACAGATTAATCTGAAAGGTGTAATCACATAGGATACAGGGTGATAGCAGATTGGATCATAATTGACTCCGTGTAGGAATCTGAGGGTGATGGTCAAAGGCTGTTTCTCAGACTAGACATGTGTCACAGGGTCAGTGTTGGAACTTCTGTTGTTTTTATTGGCATAATTATTTTAGACATGAATGTACAAGGCATGTAGAGTAATTTTGCAGATGATACTAAAATAGGTGGTGTTGTGGATAGTGTAGAAAGTTATGAAAGATTACAGAAGGATCTTGATCAGCTAGGTATGTGGTATGAGGATTGGTAAATGGCTTTTAATCCAGATAAATGTGAGTTATTGCATTTTTGGAGATCAAGCAAGGGTTGGACATACACTGTGAAAGGTAGGGTCCTGGGGAGTATTATGGAATGCAACGACCTAGGAGTGCAGTTGCAGAGTTTACTGAAAATGCCATCATAGGCGGATAAGTGGTGAAGAAGGCAGTTGACATGAGACGTTACGTTGCAGTTATATAAGGCATTGTTGAGACCACACTTGGTGTACTACATACAGTTTTAGTCACCTTGTTATTGGAAAGATGTTACTAAACTGGAAAGAATGCAGAAAATATTTACTGAGATGCTGCCTGGAATTTGGGTCCTGAGTTACATGGATAGCTTGTGTAGACTAGAACGAGATCATAAGGAGCATAGATAGGGTGAAACTATATAGTCTTCTTCCCAGTGAGGCACAGCTAAGTGATCCATAAGTTTAATATTAGAGGCCAGCAATTTAAAAGGGACATTAGGGGCAACTTCTCACGCAAAGGTTTGTGCATCTTTGCAATGAACTGCTAGAAATAGTTGAGGTGGCTCAATAGCAACATTTAAAAGCTAAATAGCCAAGTTCATAGATAGGAGAGGTTTAGAGGGCTATGGGCTAAAAATGGACAGAATGGGATGTGCTTGCTGGGCAACATAGCCAATGTAGATGAGCTGGACCATGGGGCTTGTTTCCATGCTATATGACTCTGACTCTGTGATGTCTCTGTGTATGACTCTGACACTGTGATGACTCTGTGTATGACTCTGTGTATCTGATGTGTGTAAGACTCTGTGCATGACTCTCACTCTGTGATGTGTGTATGACTCTGTGTATGACTTTGACTCTGTGATATGTGTATGACTCTGACTCTGTGATGTGTGTATGACTCTGTGCATGACTCTCAAACTGTGTATGACTCCGACTCTGTAATGTGTGTATGGCTCTGTGTATGACTCTGACTCAGTGATGTGTATATGACTCTATGTGATGTGTGTATAACTCTGACTCTGTGATGTGATTATGACTCTGTGTATGACTCTCACTCTGTGTATGACATGAATCTGTGATACGTGCATGACTCTGTGTATGTGAAGCGCATATTGTGATGACAAACCAAGTTATCAGAAGATTGATGCTGACGAGAGAGATAAGGGAGACAATGGAGAAACATTCAAAATGCTAATAAGAGAGATTAACGAGAAAGAAACACATTTCAGAATATTGACAGACCGGTTGCTTTGAACCTGAACTGTTTGAAGTTTGATGGACAGGCAATACCACAGCAGGGGGATAAAAAGAACAAGTTTGCTAAGGCACGACACACGCCACGAGATCACGAGATAACAAGACCCTGGAAGAGCGGTGTGCCCCCACAAGTTGGTGGGAGTTGGAGGTCTGGTTCGAGGGAACCAACCATAGACGCACAGGGTGAAAAGGGTACGATTGGTGGGAAGCTGGTGTGTGTGTCCGCCCTTGCCTGGGTGCCGGGTTCACCGTGGAAGAACAGTCGTATCCGGAACGGAGGGGTTACAGTCGGTGATCACAGAAGACATAAAGGAGTTCGCCCGAAAGCTAACTGCGAAGAACATCAAAGGTCTGTTTGAATCAAAATTTGCATTCTCTCTCTCTCTCCAACAGCACAACAGCGATTACTGCGAACTGTACTAAGCTGAACTGAACTCTGCATCACTTGAGACTGATCATTTTACCCCTAGACTGCGATAGAGCTTGGTTGATTCCTATTACCCTAGTTCTGTGTACATGTGTGTTTTATCATTGCTAACCTGTTGCATTTATATCAATACAATTAGAGCACTGTGTTACTTATTTCTTTAATAAAACTTTATTAGCTTCCAGTAATCCAGACTCCAACTAAGTGGTCCATTTCTGCTGGTTTGGCAACCCAGTTAAGGGGTACGTAACAGTATAACTCTGTGTATGACTCTGACGTTGTGACGTGTGCATGACTCTGTGTATGACTCTCACTCTGTGTATGACTCTGACTCTGTAATGTGTGTATGACTCAGTGTATAGCTCTCACTCTGTGTATAACTCTGACTCTGTGATATGTGTATGACTCTGTGTATCTGATGTGCGTATAACTCGGTGTATGACTCTGACTCTGTGTATGATTCAGACGCTGTGATGTGTGTATGACTCTGACACTGTGATGTGTCTATGACTCCGACTCTGTGATAGGTGTATGACTCTGTGTATGTGATGTGTCTATGACTCTCTGCATGACTTTCACTCTGTGTAGGACTCTGTGATGTCTGAATGACTCTGTGTATGACTCTGACTCTGTGATGTGTCGATGACTCTGTGTATGTGATGTGTGTATGACTCTGTGTATGACTCTGACTCTGTGATGCGTATTTGACTCCGTGTATGCGATGTGCGTATAACTCTGTTTATGACTCTGACTCTGTGTGTGATTCCTACTCTGTGTAGTGTGTGTGACTCTGTGTATGACTCTGACACTGTATATGACTCAGACACTGTGATGTGTGTTTGACTCTGTGTATGTGATGTGTGTATGACTCTCACTCGTGATGTGTGTATGACTCTGTGAATGACTCTCACTCTGTGCATAACTCTGACTCTTTGATGTGTGTATGACTCTGTGTATAACTCTGACTCTGTTATATGTGTATGAATCTGTGTATGAATGACTCTGTGTATGACTCTGACTCTGTGATGTGTGTATGACTCTCACTCTGTGTATGACTCTGACTCTGTGATGTGTGAATGATTCTGTGTATAACTCCAACTCTGTGTATGACTCTGACTCTGTGATGTGTGTAAGACTCTCTGATGTGTATAGGACTCTGTGTATGACTCCACTCTGTGTATGACTCTGACTCTGTGATGTGTGTAAGACTCTGTGTATGACTCTGACTCTGCGATGTGTCTATGACTCCGACTCTGTGATGGATATATGACTCTGTGTATGTGATGTGTCTATGACTCCGACTCTGTGATGGATATATGACTGTGTATGTGATGTGTCTATGACTCTCTATATGACTTTCACTCTGTGTCTGACTCTGACTCTGTGATGTCTGAATGACTCTGTGTATGACTCTGATTCTGTGATGTGTCGATGACTCTGTGTATGTGATGTGTGTATGACTCTGACTCTGTGATGTGTGTATGATTCTGTGTATGACTCTGACTCTGTGATGTGTGTATGATTCTGTATATGACTCTGACTCTGTGATGTGTGTATGATTCTGTATATGACTCTGACTCTGTGATGTGTCGATGACTCTGTGTATGTGATGTGTGTATAACTCTGACTCTGTGATGTGTGTATGACTCTGACTCTGTGATGTGTCTATGACTGTGATGTCTCTGTAAATGACTGACTCTGTGATGTGTGTATGACTCTGTGTATGACTCTCACTCTCTGTATGACATGAATCTGTGATACGTGCATGACTCTGTGTATGTGAAGTGCGTATTGTGACGACAAACCAAGTTATCAGAAGATTGATGCTGATGAGAGAGATAAGGGAGACAATGGAGAAACATTCAAAATGCTAATAAGAGAGAAGAGAGAGATTAGCGAGAAATGACTCTGATACTGTGATGTGTGTATGACTCCGATTCTGTGATATTTGTATGATTCTGTGTATGTGATGTGTCTATGACTCTGTGTATGTGATGTGTGTACCACTCTGACTCTGTGATGTGTGTAAGACTCTGTGTATGACTCAGAGTCTGTGATGTGTGTATGACTCAGTGTACGACTCCAACTCTGTGTATGACTCTCACTCTGTGTATGAGTGTATGAATCTGTGTATGACTCTGACTTTGTGATGTGTGTATGATTCTGATACTGTGATGTGTATATGACTCCGACTCTGTGATGTTTGTATGACTCTGTGTATGTGATGTGTCTATGACTCTGTGTATGTGATGTGTGTACCACTCTGACTCTGTGATGTGTGCATGACTCTGTGTATGACTCTCACTCTGTGTCTGACCCTGACTCTGTAATGTGTGTATGACTCTGTGCATGAATCTGACTCTGTGATGTATGAATGACTCTGTGATGTGTGTATGGCTCTGTGTATGACTCTCACACAGTGTATGACTCTGACTTTGTGATGTGTGTAGGGCTCTGTGTATGACTCCAACTCTGTGATGCGTGTATGACTCTGGGTTTGTGATGTGTCTATGACTCTCTGCATGACTTTCACTCTGTGTATGACTCTGACTCTGTGATGTGTGTAAGACTCTGTGTATGACTTGGAGTCTGTGATGTGTGTATGACTCTGTGATGTGTGTATGAGTCAGTGTATGTCTCCGACTCTGACTCTGTGATGTGTGTATGACTGTGTGTATGACTCTGACTTTGTGATGTGTGTATGATTCTGACTCTGTGAATGACTCTGACTCGGTGATGTGTGCATGACTCTGTATATGACTCTGACTCTGTAATTTGTGTATGCTTCTGTGTATGACTCCACTCTGTGTATGGCTCTGAATCTGTGACGGGTGTAAGAGTCTGTGTATGACTCGGAGTCAATGATGTGTGTATGACTCTGTGTTTGACTCTGACTCTGTGATGTGAGTATGACTCAGAGTCATACTCTGACTCTATGTATGACTCTCACTCTGTGTATAAGTGTATGACTCTGTCTATGACTCTGATGTTGTGATGTGTGTATGATTCTGTGTATGTGATGTGTGTACCACGAAGACTCTGTGATATGTGCATGACACTGTGTATGCTCTCGCTCTGTGTATGACCCTGATCTGTGATGTGTGTATGATTCTGTGATGTGTGTATGACTCAGTGTATGACTCTGACTCTGTGTATGACTCTCACTCTGTGTAAGAGTGTATGACTCTGTACATGACTCTGACTCTGTGATGTGTGTAAGACTGTGTATGACTCTGACTCTGTGATGTGTGTATGACTCAGAGTCATACTCTGACTCTATGTATGACTCTCACTCTGTGTATAAGTGTATGACTCTGTCTATGACTCTGATGTTGTGATGTGTGTATGATTCTGTGTATGTGATGTGTGTACCACGAAGACTCTGTGATATGCGCATGACACTGTGTATGCTCTCGCTCTGTGTATGACCCTGATCTGTGATGTGTGTATGACTCTGTGTATGACTCTGACTCTATGAATGACTCTGACACGGTGATGTGTGTATGACTCTGTGCATGACTTTCACTCTGTGTATGACTCAGACTCTGTGATGTGTGTATGATTCTGACTCTGTGAATGACTCTGACTTTGTGATGTGTGTATGACTCTGTGTATGTGATGTGTGTACCATTAGGACTCTGTGATGTGCGCATGACTCTGTGTATGACTCTGTGTATGTGATGTGTGTACCACTAGGACTCTGTGATGTGCGCATGACTCTGTGTATGACTCTCAATCTGTGTATGACCCTGACTCTGTGATGTGTGTATGACTCTGTGTATAAATCCGACTCTGTGATGTGTGTATGACTGTGTGTATGACTCTGACTTTGTGATGTGTGTATGACTCTGTGTATGACTCTGACTCTGTGAATGACTCTGACTCGATGAAGTGTGTATGACTCTGTATATGACTCTGACTCTGTAATTTGTGTATGCTTCTGTGTATGACTCCACTCTGTGTATGACTCTGAATCTGTGACGGGTGTAAGAGTCTGTGTATGACTCGGAGTCAGTGATGTGTGTATGACTCTGTGTTTGACTCTGACTCTGTGATGTGTGTATGACTGTGTTTGACTCTGACTCTGTGATGTGTGTATGACTCAGTGTATGACTCTCACTCTGTGTATAAGTGTATGACTCTGTGTATGACTCTGACTTTGTGATGTGTGTATGACTCTGTGTATGTGATGCGTGTACTACGAGGACTCTGTGATATGTGCATGACACTGTGTATGCTCTCACTCTGTGTATGACCCTGATCTGTGATGTGTGTATGATTCTGTGTATGACTCTGACTCTGTGACTGACTCTGACTCGGTGATGTGTGTATGTCTCTGTGCATGACTCTCACTCTGTGTCTGACCCTGACTCTGTGATGTGTGTATGACTCTGTAAGACTCTGATTTTGTGATGTGTATATGACTGTGTGTATGACTCTGACTCTGTGATTTATGTATGACTGGGTGTATAACTCTATCTCTGTGTATGACTCTGACTCTGTGATGTGTGTATGACTCTGTGTATGTGATGTGTGTATGACTCTGTGTATGACTGTCACTCTGTGATGTGTGTATGACTCTGTGTATGTGATGTGTGTATGACTCTGTGTATGACTGTCACTCTGTGATGTGTGTATGACTCTGCGTATGACTCTCCCTCTGTGTATGACTCTGTGTATGTCTCTGGCTCTGTGATGTGTGTATGTCTCTGTGTATGACTCTGACTCTGTGTATGACTCTGACTCTGTGATGTGTGTATGACTCTGACTCCGTGATGTGTGTATGACTGTGTATGACTCTCACTCTGTGTATAACTCTGACTCGGTGATGTGTGTAAGTCTCTGTGTATGACTCCAATCTGTGTATGTCTCTGGCTCTGTGATGTGTGTATGTCTCTGTGTATGACTCTGACTCTGTGTATGACTCTGACTCTGTGATGTGTGTATGACTCTGTGTATGTGATGTGTGTATGACTCTGACTCTGTGATGTGTCTATGACTCTGTGTCTGTGATGTGTGTATGACTTTGACACTGTGATGGGTGTGTGACTCTCACTCAGTGTATGACTCTGACTCTGCGATGTGTGTATGACTCTCTCCCTGTGTATGACTCTGAGTCTGTGATGTGTATAAGACTCTGTGTATGACTCCACTCTGTGTATGACTCTGACTCTGTGATGCGTGTATGTCTCTGACTCTGTGATGTGTCTATGACTCTGTGTATGTGATGTGTGTATGACTCTGACTCTGTGATGTGTCTATGACTCTGTGTATGTGATGTGTGTATGACTCTGACTCTGTGATGTGTGTATGACTCTGTATGACTCTGATTCTGTGATGTGTGTATGACTGTGGGTATTACTCTGACTCTGTTATGTGTGTATGACTCTGACTCTGTGTATGACCCTGACTCTGTGATGTGTCGATGACTCTGTTTATGTGATGTGTGTATGACTCTGACTCTGTGATGTGTGTATGACTCTGTGTATGACTCTGACTCTGCGATGTGAGTATGATTCTGTATATGACTCCCTCTGTGATGTGCATATCACTCTGTGTATGACTCTGTCTCTGTGATGTGCCTATGACTCTGTGTATGTGATGTGTGTATGACTCTGACTCTGTGATGTGTGCATGACTCTGTGTATGACTCTCACTCTGTGTCTGACCCTGACTCTGTGATGTGTGTATGACTCTGTATGAATCCGACTCTGTGATGTGTGTATGACTCTGTGTATGACTCTCACACTGTGTATGACTTCGACTCTGTGATGTGTGTATGACTCTCATACTGTGTATGACTCTGTCTCGGTGATGTGTGTATGTCTCTGTGCATGACTCTCACTCTGTGCATGACTCTGACTCTGTGATCTGTGTATGACTCTGTGAATGACTCTGACTCTGTAATGTGTGTATGACTCTGACTCTGTGATGTGTGCATGACTCGTGTATAAATCAGACTGTATGATGTGTTTATGACTCAGTGTATGACTCTGACTTTGTGATTTGTGTATGACTCTGATACTGTGATGTGTGTATGACTCCGACTCTGTGATGTGTACATGACTCTGTGTCTGACCCTCACTCTGTGTCTGACTCTGACTCTGTGTATGAGTGTATGACTCTGTGTATGACTCTCATTCTGTTTATGACTCTGACTCTGTGATGTCTGTATGACTCTGACACTGTGATGTGTGTAAGACTCTGTGTATGACTCGGAGTCTGTGATGTGTGTATGACTCAGTGTACGACTCCAACTCTGTGTATGACTCTCACTCTGTGTATGAGTGTATGAATCTGTGTATGACTCTGACTTTGTGATGTGTGTATGATTCTGATACTGTGATGTGTATATGACTCCGACTCTGTGATGTTTGTATGACTCTGTGTATGTGATGTGTCTATGACTCTGTGTATGTGATGTGTGTACCACTCTGACTCTGTGATGTGTGCATGACTCTGTGTATGACTCTCACTCTGTGTCTGACCCTGACTCTGTAATGTGTGTATGACTCTGTGCATGAATCTGACTCTGTGATGTATGAATGACTCTGTGATGTGTGTATGGCTCTGTGTATGACTCTCACACAGTGTATGACTCTGACTTTGTGATGTGTGTAGGGCTCTGTGTATGACTCCGACTCTGTGATGCGTGTATGACTCTGGGTTTGTGATGTGTCTATGACTCTCTGCATGACTTTCACTCTGTGTATGACTCTGACTCTGTGATGTGTGTATGACTCTTTACATGACTCTGACTCTGTGATGTGTGTAGGGCTCTGTGTATGACTCTGAATCTATGATGTGTGTATGACTCAGTGTATGACTCTGACTCTGTGTATGACTCTCACTCTGCGTATGAGTGTATGACTCTGTGTATGACTCTGACTTTGTGATGTGTCGATGACTCTGTTTATGTGATGTGTGTATGACTCTGACTCTGTGATGTGTGTATGACTCTCACTCGTGATCTGTGTATGACTCTGTGAATGACTCTCACTCTGTGCATAACTCTGACTCTGTGATGTGTGTATGACTCTGTGAATGACTCTCACTCTGTGCATAACTCTGACTCTGTGAAGTGTGTATGACTCTTTGTATAACTCCAACTCTTTTATGTATGTATGAATCTCTGTATGACTCTGACTCCATGATGTCTGAATGACTCTTGTGTATCACACTGACTCTGTGATGTGTGTATGACTCTGTGTATGATTCTGACTCCGAGATTTGTGTATGACTCTGTGAATGTGATTTGTGTATACATCTGACACTGTGATGTGTGCATGATTCTGTGTATATCTCCAACTCTGTGTATGACTCTGACTCTGTGATGTGTGTATGACTCAGTGTATGACTCTGACTCTGTTTATGACTCTCACCCTGTGTATGAGTGTATGACTCTGTGTATGTGATGTGTGTACCACTCTGACTCTGTGATGTGTGCATGACTCTGTGTATTTCTCTCACTCTGTGTCTGACCCTGACTCTGTGATGTGTGTATGACTCTGTCTATGAATCTGACTCTGTGATGTGTGTATGACTCTGTGTATGACTCTGACTCTGTGAATGACTCTGGCTCGGTGATGTGTGTATGACTCTCACTCTGTGATGTGTGTATGACTCCACACTGTGTATGACTCTGACTCTGTGATGTGTGTATGACTTTGTGCATGACTCTCACTCTGTGTATGACTCTGACTCTGTGATGTGTGTATGACTCTGTGTATGACTCGGAGTCTGTGATGTGTGTATGAATCTGTGATGTGGTATGACTCTGTGTATGACTCTCAGTCTGTGTATGACTCTCACTCTGTGATGTGTGTAAGACTCTGTGTATGACCCTGACTCTGTAATGTGTGTATGACTCTGTGTATCTGATGTGCGTATAACTCTGTGTATGACTCTGACTCTGTGATGTGTCTGTGACTCCGACTCTGTGATGGATGTATGACTCTGTGTATGTGATGTGTCTATGACTCTCGGTATGACTTACACTCTGTATGACTCTGACTCTGTGACGTCTGAATGACTCTGTGTATGACTCTGATTCTGTGATGTGTCGATGACTCTGTGTATGTGATGTGTGTATGACTCTGACTCTGTGATATTTGTTTGATTCTGTGTATGACTCTGACTCTGTGATGTGTGTATGACTGTGCATGACTCTGACTCTGTGATGTGTCTATGACTCTGTGTATGTGATGTGTGTAGGACTCTGACTATGTGATGTGTGTATGACTGTGTGTATGACTCTGCCTATGTGTATGATTCTGACTCCAGGATTTGTGTATGACTCTGTGAATGCGATTTGTATATGTCACTGACTCTGTGATGTGTGCACGATTCTGTGTACCTGATGTGCGTATAACTCTGTGTATGACTCTGACTCTGTGATGTTTCTATGACTCCAACTATGTGATGGATGTATGACTCTGTGTATGTGATGTGTCTATGACTCTCTGTATGACTTTCACTCTGTGTATGACTCTGACTCCGTGATGTCTGAATGACTCTGTGTATGACTCTGATTCTGTGATGTGTCAATGACTCTGTGTATGTGATGTGTGTATGACTCTGACTCTGTGATGTGTCTATGACTGTGATGTCTCTGTATATGACTGTGACTCTGTGATGTGTGTATGACTCTGTGTATGACTCTCACTCTGTGTATGACTCTGACTCTGTGATGTGTGTAAGACTCTGTGTATGTCCCTGACTCTGTAATGTGTGTATGACTCTGTGTATCTGATGTGCATATAACTCTGTGTATGACTCTGACTCTGTGATGTTTCTATGACTCCAACTATGTGATGGATGTATGACTCTGTGTATGTGATGTGTCTATGACTCTCTGTATGACTTTCACTCTGTGTATGACTCTGACTCCGTGATGTCTGAATGACTCTGTGTATGACTCTGATTCTGTGATGTGTCGATGACTCTGTGTATGTGATGTGTGTATGACTCTGACTCTGTGATGTGTGTATGACTCTGTGTATGACTCTGACTCTGTGATGTGTCTATGACTGTGATGTCTTTGTATATGACTGTGACTCTGTGATGTGTGTATGACTCTGTGTATGACTCTCACTCTGTGTATGACTCTGACTCTGTGATGTGTGTAAGACTCTGTGTATGTCCCTGACTCTGTAATGTGTGTATGACTCTGTGTATCTGATGTGCATATAACTCTGTGTATGACTCTGACTCTGTGATGTGTCTATGACTCTGTGTATGTGATGTGTATATGACTCTCACTCATGACGTGTGTATGACTCTGTGAATGACTCTCACTCTCTGCATAACTCTGACTCTGTGATCTTTGTAAGACTCTGTGAATGACTCTCACTCTGTGCATAAATTGGGCTCTGTGATGTGTGTATGACTCTGTGCATGACTCTCAGTCTGTGTATGACTCTGAATCTGTGATGTTTGTAAGACTCTGTGTATGACTCGGAGTCTGTGATGAGTGTATGACTCTGTGATGTGTGTATGACTCTCACTATGTGTATGAGTGTATTACTCTGTGTATGTCTCTGACTTTGTGATGTGTGTATGACTCTGTGTATGTGATGTGTGTACCACTAGGACTCTGTGATGTGCGCAAGACTCTGTGTATGACTCTCAATCTGTGTATGACCCTGACTCTGTGATGTGTGTATGACTCTGTGTATAAATCCGACCCTGTGATGTGTTTATGACTCTGTGTATGACTCTCACTCTGTTTATGACTCTGACTCTGTGATGTGTGTATGACTCTGTGATGTGTGTATGAGACAGTGTATGTCTCCGACTCTGTGTATGACTCTGACTCTGTAATTTGTGTATGCTTCTGTGTATGACTCCACTCTGTGTATGACTCTGAATCTGTGACGGGTGTAAGAGACTGTGAATGACTCGGAGTCTGTGATGTGTGTATGACTCAGTGTATGACTCTGACTCTGTGTATGACTCTCACTCTGTGTATAAGTGTATGACTCTGTCTATGACTCTGACTTTGTGATGTGTGTATGATTCTGTGTATGTGATGTGTGTACCACGAAGACTCTGTGATATGTGCATGACACTGTGTATGCTCTCGCTCTGTGTATGACCCTGATCTGTGATGTGTGTATGACTCTGACTCTATAATGACTCTGACACGGTGATGTGTGTATGACTCTCACTCTGTGTACGACTCTGACTCTGTGATGTGTGTATGATTATGTCTCTGTGAATGACTCTGACTTTGTGATGTGTGTATGACTCTGTGTATGTGATGTGTGTATGACTCTGACTCTGTGATGTGTCTATGACTCTGTGTATGTGATGTGTGTATGACTCTGACTCTGTGATATGTGTATGACTCTGTATGACTCTGATTCTGTGATGTGTGTATGACTGTGTGTATGACTCTGACTCTGTGATGTGTGTATGACTGGGTGTATAACTCTAACTCTGTGTATGACTCTGACTCTGTGATGTGTGTATGACTCTGTGTATGACTCTGACTCTGTGTATGACCCTGACTCTGTAATGTGTCTATGACTCTGTGTATGTGATGTGTGTATGACTCTATGTATGACTGTCACTCTGTGATGTGTGTATGATTCTGTGTATGACTCTCCCTCTGTGTATGACTCTGTGTATGTCTCTGTCTCTGTGATGTGTGTATGTCTCTGTGTATGACTCTCACTCTGTGTATGACTCTGACTCTGTGATGTGTGTATGACTCTGACTCCGTGATGTGTGTATGACTGTGTATGACTCTCACTCTGTGTATAACTCTGACTCTGTGATGTGTGTAAGTCTCTGTGTATGACTCCAATCTGTGTATGTCTCTGACTCTGTGATGTGTGTATGACTCTGTGTATGTGATGTGCGTATGACTCTGACTCTGTGATGTGTCTATGACTCTGTGTTTGTGATGTGTGTATGACTTTGACGCTGTGATGGGTGTGTGACTCTCACTCAGTGTGTGACTCTGACTCTGTGATGTGTGTATGGCTCTGACTCCGTGATGTGTCTATGACTCTGTGTATGTGATGTGTGTATGACTCTGACTCTGTGATGTGTCTATGATTCTGTGTATGTGATGTGTGTATGACTCTGTGTATGACTCTCACTCTGTGTCTGACTCTGACTCTGTGTATGAGTGTATGACTCTGTGTATGACTCTCATTCTGTTTATGACTCTGACTCTGTGATGTCTGTATGACTCTGACACTGTGATGTGTGTAAGACTCTGTGTATGACTCGGAGTCTGTGATGTGTGTATAACTCAGTGTATGTCTCTGACTCTGTGTATGACTCTGGATCTGTGTATGAGTGTATGACTCTGACTCTGTGATGTGTGTATGACTGTGTGTATGACTCTGACTTTGTGATGTGTGTATGACTCTGACTCTGTGAATGACTCTGACTCTGTGATGTGTGTATGACTCTGTGTATGACTCTGACCTGTGATGTGTGTATGACTCTATGTATGTCATGTGTGTATGACTCTCACTCGTGATCTGTGTATGACTCTGTGAATGACTCTTACTCTGTGCATAACTCTGACTCTGTGATGTGTGTATGACTCTGTGTATAACTCTGACTCTTTTATGTGTGTATGAATCTGTGTATGACTCTGACTCCGTGATGTCTGAATGACTTTGTGTATGACTCCGACTCTGTGATGTGTGTATGACTCTGTGTATGACTCTGACTCTGTGTATGGTGTATGACTCTGTGTATGACTCTCATTCTGTTTATAACTCTGACTCTGTGATGTCTGTATGACTCTGACACTGTGATGTGTGTCAGACTCTGTGTATGACTCGGAGTCTGTGATGTGTGTATGACTCAGTGTATGACTCTGACTTTGTGATTTGTGTATGACTCTGATACTGTGATGTGTGTATGACTCCAACTCTGTGATGTGTACATGACTCTGTGTCTGACCCTCACTCTGTGTCTGACTCTGACTCTGTGTATGAGTGTATGACTCTGTGTATGACTCTCACTCTGTTTATGACTCTGACTCTGTGATGTCTGTATGACTCTGACACTGTGATGTGTGTAAGACTCTGTGTATGACTCGGAGTCTGTGATGTGTGTATGACTCAGTGTATGTCTCTGACTCTGTGTATGACTCTGGATCTGTGTATGAGTGTATGACTCTGACTCCGTGATGTGTGTATGACTGTGTGTATGACTCTGACTCTGTGATGTGTGTATGACTCTGTGTATGACTCTGACTCTGTGAATGACTCTGACACTGTGATGTGTGTATGACTCAGTGTATGTCTCTGACTCTGTGTATGACTCTGGATCTGTGTATGAGTGTATGACTCTGACTCCGTGATGTGTGTATGACTGTGTGTATGACTCTGACTCTGTGATGTGTGTATGACTCTGTGTATGACTCTGACTCTGTGAATGACTCTGACTCTGTGATGTGTGTATGACTCTGTGTATGACTCTGACTCTGTGAATGACTCTGACTCTGTGATGTGTCTATGACTCTGTGTATGTGACGTGTGTATGACTTTGACTCTGTGATGGGTGCATGACTCTGTGTATGTTATGTGTGTATGACTCTGACTCTGTGATGTGTGTATGACTCTCACTCTGTGTATGACTGACTCTGTGATGTGTGTAAGACTCTGTGTATGACTCTCACTCTGTGTATGACTCTGTGATGTGTGTATGACTCTCATTCTGTTTATGACTCTGACTCTGTGATGTCTGTATGACTCTGACACTGTGATGTGTGTAAGACTCTGTGTATGACTCGGAGTCTGTGATGTGTGTATAACTCAGTGTATGTCTCTGACTCTGTGTATGACTCTGGATCTGTGTATGAGTGTATGACTCTGACTCTGTGATGTGTGTATGACTGTGTGTATGACTCTGACTTTGTGATGTGTGTATGACTCTGACTCTGTGAATGACTCTGACTCTGTGATGTGTCTATGACTCTGTGTATGTGACGTGTGTATGACTTTGACTCTGTGATGGGTGCATGACTCTGTGTATGTTATGTGTGTATGACTCTGACTCTGTGATGTGTGTATGACTCTCACTCTGTGTATGACTGACTCTGTGATGTGTGTAAGACTCTGTGTATGACTCTCACTCTGTGTATGACTCTGTGATGTGTGTATGACTCTCATTCTGTTTATGACTCTGACTCTGTGATGTCTGTATGACTCTGACACTGTGATGTGTGTAAGACTCTGTGTATGACTCGGAGTCTGTGATGTGTGTATAACTCAGTGTATGTCTCTGACTCTGTGTATGACTCTGGATCTGTGTATGAGTGTATGACTCTGACTCTGTGATGTGTGTATGACTGTGTGTATGACTCTGACTTTGTGATGTGTGTATGACTCTGACTCTGTGAATGACTCTGACTCTGTGATGTGTGTATGACTCTGTGTGTGATGTGTGTATGGCACTGACTCCGTGATGTGTCTATGACTCTGTGTATGTGATGTGTGTATGACTTTGAGACGCTGTGATGGGTGTATGACTCTCACTCTGTGTATGACTCTGACTCTGTGATGTGTGTATGACTGGGTGTATAACTCTAACTCTGTGTATGACTCTAACTCTGTGTATGACCCTGAATCTGTGATGTGTGTATGACTCTGTGTATGACTCTCACTCTGTGTATGACTCTGAATCTGTGATGTGTCTATGACTCTGTGTATGTGATGTGTGTATGACTCTGTGTATGACTGTCACTCTGTGATGTGTGTATGACTCTGTGTATGTGATGTGTGTACCACTAAGACTCTGTGATATGTGCATGACACTGTGTATGACTCTCACTCTGTGTATAACTCTGACACTGTGATGTGTGTAAGACTCTGTGTATGACTCCACTCTATGTATGACTCTGACTCTGTGATGTGTGTATGACTCTGTGTATGTGATGTGTGTACCACTAAGACTCTGTGATATGTGCATGACACTGTGTATGACTCTCACTCTGTGTATAACTCTGACTCTGTGATGTGTGTAAGACTCTGTGTATGACTCCACTCTATGTATGACTCTGACTCTGTGATGTGTGTATGACTCTGTGTGTGTGATGTGTGTATGGCACTGACTCCGTGATGTGTCTATGACTCTGTGTATGTGATGTGTGTATGACTTTGACGCTGTGATGGGTGTATGACTCTCACTCAGTGTATGACTCTGACTCTGTGATGTGTGTATGACTCTCACTCTGTGTATGACTCTGACTCTGTGATGTCTGTATGACTCTGACACTGTGATGTGTGTAAGACTCTGTGTATGACTCGGAGTCTGTGATGTGTGTATAACTCAGTGTATGTCTCTGACTCTGTGTATGACTCTGGATCTGTGTATGAGTGTATGACTCTGACTCTGTGATGTGTGTATGACTGTGTGTATGACTCTGACTTTGTGATGTGTGTATGACTCTGACTCTGTGTATGACTCTGACTCTGTGTATAACTCTGACACTGTGATGTGTGTAAGACTCTGTGTATGACTCCACTCTATGTATGACTCTGACTCTGTGATGTGTGTATGACTCTGTGTATGTGATGTGTGTACCACTAAGACTCTGTGATATGTGCATGACACTGTGTATGACTCTCACTCTGTGTATAACTCTGACTCTGTGATGTGTGTAAGACTCTGTGTATGACTCCACTCTATGTATGACTCTGACTCTGTGATGTGTGTATGACTCTGTGTGTGTGATGTGTGTATGGCACTGACTCCGTGATGTGTCTATGACTCTGTGTATGTGATGTGTGTATGACTTTGACGCTGTGATGGGTGTATGACTCTCACTCAGTGTATGACTCTGACTCTGTGATGTGTGTATGACTCTCACTCTGTGTATGACTCTGACTCTGTGATGTCTGTATGACTCTGACACTGTGATGTGTGTAAGACTCTGTGTATGACTCGGAGTCTGTGATGTGTGTATAACTCAGTGTATGTCTCTGACTCTGTGTATGACTCTGGATCTGTGTATGAGTGTATGACTCTGACTCTGTGATGTGTGTATGACTGTGTGTATGACTCTGACTTTGTGATGTGTGTATGACTCTGACTCTGTGTATGACTCTGACTCTGTGATGTGTGTATGACTCTGTGTATGACTCTGACCTGTGATGTGTGTATGACTCTATGTATGTCATGTGTGTATGACTCTCACTCGTGATCTGTGTATGACTCTGTGAATGACTCTTACTCTGTGCATAACTCTGACTCTGTGATGTGTGTATGACTCTGTGTATAACTCTGACTCTTTTATGTGTGTATGAATCTGTGTATGACTCTGACTCCGTGATGTCTGAATGACTTTGTGTATGACTCCGACTCTGTGATGTGTGTATGACTCTGTGTATGTGATGTGTGTACCACTAGGACTCTGTGATGTGCGCAAGACTCTGTGTATGACTCTCAATCTGTGTATGACCCTGACTCTGTGATGTGTGTATGACTCTGTGTATGACTCTCACTCTGTTTATGACTCTGACTCTGTGATGTGTGTAAGACTCTGTATATGACTCGGAGTCTGTGATGTGTGTATGACTCTGTGATGTGTGTATGAGACAGTGTATGTCTCCGACTCTGTGTATGACTCTGACTCTGTAATTTGTGTATGCTTCTGTGTATGACTCCACTCTGTGTATGACTCTGAATCTGTGACGGGTGTAAGAGACTGTGAATGACTCGGAGTCTGTGATGTGTGTATGACTCTGTGTTTGACTCTGACTTTGTGATGTGAGTATGACTCAGTGTATGACTCTGACTCTGTGTATGACTCTCACTCTGTGTATAAGTGTATGACTCTGTCTATGACTCTGACTTTGTGATGTGTGTATGATTCTGTGTATGTGATGTGTGTACCACGAAGACTCTGTGATATGTGCATGACACTGTGTATGCTCTCGCTCTGTGTATGACCCTGATCTGTGATGTGTGTATGACTCTGACTCTATAATGACTCTGACACGGTGATGTGTGTATGACTCTCACTCTGTGTACGACTCTGACTCTGTGATGTGTGTATGATTATGTCTCTGTGAATGACTCTGACTTTGTGATGTGTGTATGACTCTGTGTATGTGATGTGTGTATGACTCTGACTCTGTGATGTGTCTATGACTCTGTGTATGTGATGTGTGTATGACTCTGACTCTGTGATGTGTCTATGACTCTGTGTATGTGATGGGTGTATGACTCTGACTCTGTGATATGTGTATGACTCTGTATGACTCTGATTCTGTGATGTGTGTATGACTGTGTGTATGACTCTGACTCTGTGATGTGTGTATGACTGGGTGTATAACTCTAACTCTGTGTATGACTCTGACTCTGTGATGTGTGTATGACTCTGTGTATGACTCTGACTCTGTGTATGACCCTGACTCTGTAATGTGTCTATGACTCTGTGTATGTGATGTGTGTATGACTCTATGTATGACTGTCACTCTGTGATGTGTGTATGATTCTGTGTATGACTCTCCCTCTGTGTATGACTCTGTGTATGTCTCTGTCTCTGTGATGTGTGTATGTCTCTGTGTATGACTCTCACTCTGTGTATGACTCTGACTCTGTGATGTGTGTATGACTCTGACTCCGTGATGTGTGTATGACTGTGTATGACTCTCACTCTGTGTATAACTCTGACTCTGTGATGTGTGTAAGTCTCTGTGTATGACTCCAATCTGTGTATGTCTCTGACTCTGTGATGTGTGTATGACTCTGTGTATGTGATGTGCGTATGACTCTGACTCTGTGATGTGTCTATGACTCTGTGTTTGTGATGTGTGTATGACTTTGACGCTGTGATGGGTGTGTGACTCTCACTCAGTGTGTGACTCTGACTCTGTGATGTGTGTATGGCTCTGACTCCGTGATGTGTCTATGACTCTGTGTATGTGATGTGTGTATGACTCTGTGTATGACTCTCACTCTGTGTCTGACTCTGACTCTGTGTATGAGTGTATGACTCTGTGTATGACTCTCATTCTGTTTATGACTCTGACTCTGTGATGTCTGTATGACTCTGACACTGTGATGTGTGTAAGACTCTGTGTATGACTCGGAGTCTGTGATGTGTGTATAACTCAGTGTATGTCTCTGACTCTGTGTATGACTCTGGATCTGTGTATGAGTGTATGACTCTGACTCTGTGATGTGTGTATGACTGTGTGTATGACTCTGACTTTGTGATGTGTGTATGACTCTGACTCTGTGAATGACTCTGACTCTGTGATGTGTGTATGACTCTGTGTATGACTCTGACCTGTGATGTGTGTATGACTCTATGTATGTCATGTGTGTATGACTCTCACTCGTGATCTGTGTATGACTCTGTGAATGACTCTTACTCTGTGCATAACTCTGACTCTGTGATGTGTGTATGACTCTGTGTATAACTCTGACTCTTTTATGTGTGTATGAATCTGTGTATGACTCTGACTCCGTGATGTCTGAATGACTTTGTGTATGACTCCGACTCTGTGATGTGTGTATGACTCTGTGTATGACTCTGACTCTGTGTATGGTGTATGACTCTGTGTATGACTCTCATTCTGTTTATAACTCTGACTCTGTGATGTCTGTATGACTCTGACACTGTGATGTGTGTCAGACTCTGTGTATGACTCGGAGTCTGTGATGTGTGTATGACTCAGTGTATGACTCTGACTTTGTGATTTGTGTATGACTCTGATACTGCGATGTGTGTATGACTCCAACTCTGTGATGTGTACATGACTCTGTGTCTGACCCTCACTCTGTGTCTGACTCTGACTCTGTGTATGAGTGTATGACTCTGTGTATGACTCTCACTCTGTTTATGACTCTGACTCTGTGATGTCTGTATGACTCTGACACTGTGATGTGTGTAAGACTCTGTGTATGACTCGGAGTCTGTGATGTGTGTATGACTCAGTGTATGTCTCTGACTCTGTGTATGACTCTGGATCTGTGTATGAGTGTATGACTCTGACTCCGTGATGTGTGTATGACTGTGTGTATGACTCTGACTCTGTGATGTGTGTATGACTCTGTGTATGACTCTGACTCTGTGAATGACTCTGACACTGTGATGTGTGTATGACTCAGTGTATGTCTCTGACTCTGTGTATGACTCTGGATCTGTGTATGAGTGTATGACTCTGACTCCGTGATGTGTGTATGACTGTGTGTATGACTCTGACTCTGTGATGTGTGTATGACTCTGTGTATGACTCTGACTCTGTGAATGACTCTGACTCTGTGATGTGTGTATGACTCTGTGTATGACTCTGACTCTGTGAATGACTCTGACTCTGTGATGTGTCTATGACTCTGTGTATGTGACGTGTGTATGACTTTGACTCTGTGATGGGTGCATGACTCTGTGTATGTTATGTGTGTATGACTCTGACTCTGTGATGTGTGTATGACTCTCACTCTGTGTATGACTGACTCTGTGATGTGTGTAAGACTCTGTGTATGACTCTCACTCTGTGTATGACTCTGTGATGTGTGTATGACTCTCATTCTGTTTATGACTCTGACTCTGTGATGTCTGTATGACTCTGACACTGTGATGTGTGTAAGACTCTGTGTATGACTCGGAGTCTGTGATGTGTGTATAACTCAGTGTATGTCTCTGACTCTGTGTATGACTCTGGATCTGTGTATGAGTGTATGACTCTGACTCTGTGATGTGTGTATGACTGTGTGTATGACTCTGACTTTGTGATGTGTGTATGACTCTGACTCTGTGAATGACTCTGACTCTGTGATGTGTGTATGACTCTGTGTGTGATGTGTGTATGGCACTGACTCCGTGATGTGTCTATGACTCTGTGTATGTGATGTGTGTATGACTTTGAGACGCTGTGATGGGTGTATGACTCTCACTCTGTGTATGACTCTGACTCTGTGATGTGTGTATGACTGGGTGTATAACTCTAACTCTGTGTATGACTCTAACTCTGTGTATGACCCTGAATCTGTGATGTGTGTATGACTCTGTGTATGACTCTCACTCTGTGTATGACTCTGAATCTGTGATGTGTCTATGACTCTGTGTATGTGATGTGTGTATGACTCTGTGTATGACTGTCACTCTGTGATGTGTGTATGACTCTGTGTATGTGATGTGTGTACCACTAAGACTCTGTGATATGTGCATGACACTGTGTATGACTCTCACTCTGTGTATAACTCTGACTCTGTGATGTGTGTAAGACTCTGTGTATGACTCCACTCTATGTATGACTCTGACTCTGTGATGTGTGTATGACTCTGTGTATGTGATGTGTGTACCACTAAGACTCTGTGATATGTGCATGACACTGTGTATGACTCTCACTCTGTGTATAACTCTGACTCTGTGATGTGTGTAAGACTCTGTGTATGACTCCACTCTATGTATGACTCTGACTCTGTGATGTGTGTATGACTCTGTGTGTGTGATGTGTGTATGGCACTGACTCCGTGATGTGTCTATGACTCTGTGTATGTGATGTGTGTATGACTTTGACGCTGTGATGGGTGTATGACTCTCACTCAGTGTATGACTCTGACTCTGTGATGTGTGTATGACTCTCACTCTGTGTATGACTCTGACTCTGTGATGTGTGTATGACTAGGTGTATAACTCTAACTCTGTGTATGACTCTGACTCTGTGTATGACCCTAAATCTGTGATGTGTGTATGACTCTCACTCTGTGTATGACTCTGAATCTGTGATGTGTCTATGACTCTGTGTATGTGATGTGTGTATGACTCTGTGTATGACTGTCACTCTCTGATGTGTGTATGACTCTGTGTATGTGATGTGTGTACCACTAAGACTCTGTGATATGTGCATGACACTGTGTATGACTCTCACTCTGTGTATAACTCTGAATCTGTGATGTGTGTAAGACTCTCACTCTGTGTATGACTCTGACTCTGTGATGTGTGTATGACTCTGTGTGTGTGATGTGTGTATGACTCTGACTCTGTGATGTGTCTATGACTCTGTGTATGTGATGTGTGTATGACTCTGACTGTGATGAGTGTACGACTCTCACTCTGTGTATGACTCTGACTCTGTGATGTGTGTATGACTATGTGTATGACTCTGACTCTGTGATGTGTGTATGACTCTGTGTATGACTCTCCCTCTGTGTCTGACTCTGACTCTGTGATGTTTGTATGTCTCTGACTCTGTGATGTGTGTATGACTCTGTGCATGACTCTGGCTCTGTGATGTGTGTATGACTCTGACTCTGTGTATGACTCTGCCTGTGATCTGTGTATGACTCTGTGTACGACTCTCACTCTGTGTATGACTCTTACTCTGTGATGTGTGTATGACTCTGTGTATGACTCTCCCTCTGTGTCTGACTCTGACTCTGTGATGTGTGTATGTCTCTGACTCTGTGATGTGTGTATGACTCTGTGTATGACTCTGGCTCTGTGATGTGTGTATGACTCTGACTCTGTGTATGACCCTGCCTGTGATCTGTGTATGACTCTGTGTACGACTCTCACTCTGTGTATGTCTCTGACTCTGTGATGTGTGTATGTCTCTGACTCTGTGATATGTCTATGACTCTGTGTATGTGATGTGTGTATGACTCTGACTCTGTGATGTGTCTATGACTCTGTGTATGTGACGTGTGTATGACTTTGACTCTGTGATGGGTGCATGACTCTGTGTATGTGATGTGTGTATGACTCTGACTCTGTGATGTGTGTATGACTCTCACTCTGTGATGTGTGTATGACTATGTGTATGACTCTGACTCTGTGATGTGTGTATGACCCTATGTATGACTCTCCCTCTGTGTCTGACTCTGACTCTGTGATGTGTGTATGTCTCTGACTCTGTGATGTGTGTATGACTCTGTGTATGACTCTGGCTCTGTGATGTGTGTATGACTCTGACTCTGTGTATGACCCTGCCTGTGATCTGTGTATGACTCTGTGTACGACTCTCACTCTGTGTATGTCTCTGACTCTGTGATGTGTGTATGTCTCTGACTCTGTGATATGTCTATGACTCTGTGTATGTGACGTGTGTATGACTTTGACTCTGTGATGGGTGCATGACTCTGTGTATGTGATGTGTGTATGACTCTTACTCTGTGATGTGTGTATGACTCTCACTCTGTGTATGACTCTGAATCTGTGATGTGTCTATGACTCTGTGTATGTGATGTGTGTATGACTCTGTGTATGACTGTCACTCTCTGATGTGTGTATGACTCTGTGTATGTGATGTGTGTACCACTAAGACTCTGTGATATGTGCATGACACTGTGTATGACTCTCACTCTGTGTATAACTCTGAATCTGTGATGTGTGTAAGACTGTGTATGACTCCACTCTATGTATGACTCTGACTCTGTGATGTGTGTATGACTCTGTGTGTGTGATGTGTGTATGGCTCTGACTCAGTGATGTGTCTGTGACTCTGTGTATGTGATGTGTGTATGACTTTGACGCTGTGATGGGTGTATGACTCTCACTCAGTGTATGACTCTGACTCTGTGATGTGTGTATGACTCTGTGTATGACTCTGGCTCTGTGATGTGTGTATGACTCTGACTCTGTGTATGACCCTGCCTGTGATCTGTGTATGACTCTGTGTACGACTCTCACTCTGTGTATGTCTCTGACTCTGTGATGTGTGTATGTCTCTGACTCTGTGATATGTCTATGACTCTGTGTATGTGACGTGTGTATGACTTTGACTCTGTGATGGGTGCATGACTCTGTGTATGTGATGTGTGTATGACTCTGACTCTGTGATGTGTGTATGACTCTCACTCTGTGTATGACTCTGAATCTGTGATGTGTCTATGACTCTGTGTATGTGATGTGTGTATGACTCTGTGTATGACTGTCACTCTCTGATGTGTGTATGACTCTGTGTATGTGATGTGTGTACCACTAAGACTCTGTGATATGTGCATGACACTGTGTATGACTCTCACTCTGTGTATAACTCTGAATCTGTGATGTGTGTAAGACTGTGTATGACTCCACTCTATGTATGACTCTGACTCTGTGATGTGTGTATGACTCTGTGTGTGTGATGTGTGTATGGCTCTGACTCAGTGATGTGTCTGTGACTCTGTGTATGTGATGTGTGTATGACTTTGACTCTGTGATGTGTGTATGACTCTCACTCTGTGTATGACTCTGACTCTGTGATGTGTGTATGACTCTGTGTGTGTGATGTGTGTATGACTCTGACTCTGTGATGTGTCTATGACTCTGTGTATGTGATGTGTGTATGACTCTGACTGTGATGAGTGTACGACTCTCACTCTGTGTATGACTCTGACTCTGTGATGTGTGTATGACTATGTGTATGACTCTGACTCTGTGATGTGTGTATGTCTCTGACTCTGTGATGTGTGTATGACTCTGTGCATGACTCTGGCTCTGTGATGTGTGTATGACTCTGACTCTGTGTATGACTCTGCCTGTGATCTGTGTATGACTCTGTGTACGACTCTCACTCTGTGTATGACTCTGACTCTGTGATGTGTGTATGACTCTGTGTATGACTCTCCCTCTGTGTCTGACTCTGACTCTGTGATGTGTGTATGTCTCTGACTCTGTGATGTGTGTATGACTCTGTGTATGACTCTGGCTCTGTGATGTGTGTATGACTCTGACTCTGTGTATGACTCTGCCTGTGATCTGTGTATGACTCTGTGTACGACTCTCACTCTGTGTATGTCTCTGACTCTGTGATGTGTGTATGTCTCTGACTCTGTGATATGTCTATGACTCTGTGTATGTGATGTGTGTATGACTCTGACTCTGTGATGTGTCTATGACTCTGTGTATGTGACGTGTGTATGACTTTGACTCTGTGATGGGTGCATGACTCTGTGTATGTGATGTGTGTATGACTCTGACTCTGTGATGTGTGTATGACTCTCACTCTGTGATGTGTGTATGACTATGTGTATGACTCTGACTCTGTGATGTGTGTATGACCCTATGTATGACTCTCCCTCTGTGTCTGACTCTGACTCGGTGATGTGTGTATGACTCTGTGTATGACTCTCACTCTGTGATGTGTGTATGACTCTCCATCTGTGTATGACTCTGGCTCTGTGATGTGTGGAAGACTGTGTATGACTCTTACTCTGTGTTTGACTCTGACTCTGTGATGTGTGTATGACTCTCACTGAATACAACAATGTTTAAGTTTCATTCTGAAAATCTTTCCTTCCTTATCCTTTGAACAGCCCAGGCTCCCAGTGCAAGCCTTGACCTTGAGCATTTGTTTAACAAATTTAGATAAAATATCAATTAGTCCCATTCTATGGCTGTACAAATCACTGAATGAGCTAGTGTCCTCAGTAAGGCTTTGAAAGTATATTGTCTCATAAGGCAGTCACCTAAAAGCAAATGAGCAAAGATAGTGAAAGATCTTGTTTTATAAGGTGTGAAATTATTCCGTTTAGCAAGTTTTTAGCACATGCTAATTGTTACTGAGGTTGGTGAACAGATTGCATTAGTTATTTCAATCATCTTCAGGGCAATAGAAATTGTTATGGGTTCTGTGAATATATTCCATTGTTTCTGAGTACTAAATGTATGAAAATGGGTGCACATTATAAACTGTCTATACACTCTGGAGGAAACTTTACAATACTTTATGTTTGGCATTGACTTTGCTAAATGGATGCATATACCATGAGTTACTCAATTAACAGTGTTATGCTTCTTCTCAGGCAGCCTCTTAGATTTGAGAATGACTTAATTCTATATCAGTTTTGTGAGCCTGGCGACAGCTGAGGATGCCAATGTGGAAACTGAGGGCTCTCCGCAGATTCAGTAGGTTATGGTTCAAGGGGCGGGTGAGTAGTTAGACAGCTCATACAATGGTGTGTTCCTTCCACCTTGATGCCTGGACACATTCTCAAATGCTCCTTCTCCTGTTTGGGAGATTATGGGCTGGAGATTCCCAGGGTTCCATGGAGATGTTGCATTTTTTTGAAGGGGGCTTTAAGCACATCTTTGAACCTTCCTCTGTCTGCCTACACATCTCTTCAGGATAGAATGCTTTTATGAGAGTGGGCTTCCAGGCACACAAAGAACATAACCTGTCCTACATTATTTTGTTCGCTTGTTCATGTTATGCCGTGTCATATGACGTAGGCAAGCATGGTCTTTCCATGACCATGATTGGTCTTGGCAAATTTTTCTCCGGAAGTGATTAACCATTGCCTTCTTCTGGGCAGTATCTTTACAAGACAGGTGACCCCAGCCATTATTAATGCTCTTTAGAAATAGTCTAACTGGCGTTAGTGGTCACATCACCAGGACTTGTGTTATGCACCAGTTGCTCATACGACCATCCACCACCTGCTCCCATGGCTTCATGTGATCCTGATCAGGTGGCTAAGCAGGTGCTATACCTTGCCCAAGGGTGTTCTGTAGGGTAGCAGATGGAAGAAACACCTTTCACCTCCTTTGCTAGGGACATATCTTCATTGTTTAGGGCTGCTAAATTGTAACATTAGGCTTGTGTTTTTTTAGATTTCCAGTGGATTTGGAGGATTTATACAAAACACCACCGGTGTATTTTACTGGTATCTTGAGATCTCTGCTGTAAGTCATCCAGATCTCAGAAGCATAGAAGAGGGGGGTGTTCATTATTGCCTGGCAGGCTATGGGTTTTATGCCAGATCTTGATCTTTGAATCCCCTCTTCCAAAAGGGAAATTTCACCACCAATGTTTGCCTCTGTTGATAGGTGGCCCTTGAGATATGGTAGGTTGTCCACTTTGCTCAGTATCTCATTGTAAACCTTCATCATTGGAGGCCAACTATTGGTGGTGCACCAGGGGTAAGTTGGTGGAGAAGAAGAACCTTGTGGAATATGAGTGTTAAGATCTTCTCATCTGCTTCAGTGGAAGTTTCTTGGAGCTTGGCCTTTCAGAGTGCACAGTACAAGGATTGTAATGATTGGGCAAGGATCTAGAAAATGAATGCTGTGAAAATTAGAAACATAGAAACATAGAAAACCTACAGCATAATACAAGCCCTTCAGCCCACAATGGTGTGCCAAACATGTACTTATTTTAGAAATTACCTAGGGTTACCCATAACCCTCTATTTTTCTAAGCTTCATGTACCTAACCAAGAGTCTCTTAAAAGACCCTATTGTATCTGCCTCCACCACCATCACCGGCAGCCCATTCCACGAATTCACCACTCTCTGTGTAAAAAACTTACCCCTGACATCTCCTCTGTACCTACTTCCAAGCACTTTAAAACTGTGCCCTCTCGTGTTAGCCATTTCAGCCCTAGGAAAAAGCCTCTGACTATCCACACAATCAATACCTCTCATCACCTTATACGCCTCTATCAGGTCAACTCTCATCCTCTGTTGCTCCAAGGAGAAAAGGCCAAGTTCACTCAACCTATTCTCATAAGGCATGCTCCCCAATCCAGGCAACATCCTTGCAAATCTCCTTTTCACCTTTCCTATGGTTTCCACATCCTTCCTGTAGTGAGGTGACCAGAACTGAGCACAGTACTCCAAGTGGGGTCTGACCAGGGTCCTATATAGCTGTAACGTTCTCGGCTCTTGAACTCAATCTCATGGTTGATGAAGGCCAAATAACTGTCTGCCCACACAGTCAACCTGTGCAAATTGTGAATGATGTGGTTGTAACTTTGCAAGGATCGTGTGTTCCTGTTTATACTGTGCTGGTTGGCTGTACATGCTCAGCATAGTTTTCCATTTATTATGGAAGATTAATCAAAAGCAGCATTGGTCTGTGTCCCTGTCAGTTGGGGCCAGAAGCCTTAGAACATTCTTTTGTAACAGTTTTATAAAATCACTCCTTCATTAGCCAGACTAACAATATTTTGGAACATCAGAATAGGAGCAGATCACTTAGACCCTTGAGCTCAGTGAGATCATAATCAGCTTGAATAGGCCCGTGTAACCATCTTTGCCCCATAGATATGGCTCCATTGTGCTTCTGAAGCAGAAGTTCCAGGATTCAAGCCTCAATCCAGAGATCTGAGTGCAAAACTTTTGCCTGGCACTTCAAGGCAGATGTTGCACTATCATCTTGTATATGAGACATTAAACCAAGATTATCCTTTCAACCTGTTGTAAAATGCTTCAAAGAAGAGATGTGCAGTTATTGTTAAAATCATGATCAATATTCATTCTTCATAAAAAAAATCTGCTCACTATCTTAGAGCATATCATATAATATAAAACTACAGCACAATACTGTATATAGTTGGTCGATGATATGGTGTTGAACTTTTAAAGGACTCTAAAATCAATCAAGCCCTTCCCTCCCACATAACCCTCCAATTTTCCTTTATCCATATTCCTATTAAAAGTTTCTTAAATGCCCCTAATGTATTTGCCTCACCACTACCCCTGGCAGTGCATTCCTCATCGTATCACCAACTCCTCTATAGTTTCCTCCAATCACCTTAAAACTATACACTCTTGTATTAGCCATTGCCGCCCTGGGAAAAAGGTGCTGGCTTGTCCACTTTATCTATGTTTCTTATCATCTTATACACTTCTATCCTTCTTCGCTCCAAAGAGAAAAGCCCCAACTCATTCAACCCTTCCACAAATTGCCATTTGTGTAATCTTTCTGTGTAGAGAATGGCTGCCACATTTCTTACATTAAAACAGTGAGTAGTCTTCAGAAGAACTTCATTCTCTGCAAAATTGTTTTTTGACTTGAAAGACACAAGATAAATATAAGCAATTATTTATTGTGCCAGTACTTCCAGAATCATAGCACAAGGTCTAACTTAGCATAATGCCATCTTTCTTGGAGGAAAGGGGCTGTGACTTCTGAGGCCAATAACTCTTAGGCTGGTGCTTGCCATCTGAAATCGTCATCTGCAAAAGAGGAAAATGTTTTCAACAAGATTATTATAAGAGATGGCGCCCTCTTCTTTAATTTACAGTACTTTTTGTATGTATTGTACTGTACTGCTGCTGGAAGACAAAAAATATTTCTCAACACATGCCAATGATCATAAACCTAATTCTGATTCCAATCCTGATTCCATCCTTGGGCACAGTACTCCTGGCTCTGCGACAGGAATTTCTAGGGAAAAACATGGTGCCAAAGGGAGCAGGGACTGGCCTCTCTGAGAGCAACCCGATGGAGGCAGTCGCAAGTATGAGTACTGCCTCACCTGTCACCCAGTCCTAGGAGCAGGTGGAAAATAAATTTGCCAGTCTCAGCAAGGTTGCCAAAGCATGTGTGCTCACACTTAGCTTAATTTCACAATGTTGCCTTACAATACAACCTAACAGCTTTTGACTGTGAGCTAGATGGAGAATCACAGGGAGAATACACAACATTCTGGCACCTGCTTGTCTGATTTTGAAAAGCACAAGGAAACCCATGTTTTCAATTCATGTTGCTGTCATGTCGATGCACTTGCTCTATAAATCTGTGAAACGTGGCAAGGAATGAAAAAAACAGATAGAAAGTACCTACTTGCAGCCTGCTGACAGACTCATAGACAGTTACCGGCTGCCATGGCCGTCTTTCATCTTGTATTCTCTTCTTCTCTATCCCTCCACTTACAATGGCCATTGCAGAGCAAGGCTTTGTAAGGTATTGTACGATGCGTTAAGCCCAGATACGTAAGCCAACTTCACCTGCTCCTGCTCACCTTCTCCTAAAACTTGTAGATGGAGAGGGGAGGCCACAACAAGAAACACGCCTATTGATAAAACATCTTTAAAAACACCACCAGGAAAATGCGTAGAAAGGAAACGAAAGGAGGGGAGGATTGGGAGCTTGTCAAAGAGATTACCCAATATCACCTAGTATGGCGCAAGCTTATAAAAAGTGGGACCAAATGCAAGGGCAGGTGAAATAAACGCTCAGGGAAAAAAAAAGACTCCCAGATGGAGTACTCCTTATGGAAGGGGAGCCAACAGGATTGCATGTTTCATTGGGTTCATTCCTGGAATGAAGAGATTGATATACAAATAAATGTGCAGCCTATGTTCAATGGATTTTAGAAGAATGAGAATCATATAAGATCCGGGGATCAATGTTGAAAATATGTTTTCCCTGGTTGCGGTATTTACAACCAGTGACATAGTTTCAGAATAAGAGGTTACCCATTTGAAATGGAAATCAGGAGGAATTTGTTCTCTCAGCAGGGTATAAGTCTTTATAGCCTTCAGAGAGAGCAAATTCTCTACTCCAGAGAGCTATAGAGGAAGAGTTATTGAAATAATCTGAATCTGAACTACAAGGGAGTCGAGGTTTTTAGGGATAGAGCAAAAGAGTGATGCTAAGGCCAGACACAAGGGGACAATTGGCTTATTGTTGCACCTGTTTCTCATGTTCTCAAGGGTAGAATGCGGCTCATATAGATTCAAACTCCATCTGTCGAAGTTCAAAGACAGCAGCTTCGGTTCAGAATGTAATTCAAATGCTGAAATACAAATAATTTCTGCATCTTTATTTATAAATAATGGATGTGCAGAATGCCCGTGCTCGTATATGCTCGGAGGGCACTTTATTAGATACAACTATATACCTGCTTATTAATGCAAATATCTAATCAACCAATCACATAGCAGCAACTCAATGCATTGAAGCTTGCAGACATGTGCAAGAGGTTAAGTTGTTGTCCAAAAAAAACATCAGAAAGGGGAAGAAATGTGATCTAAGTGACTTTGACTATAGAAGGATTGTTGGTGCCAGACAGAGTGACTTGAGTATCACAGAAACTGGTGACCTCCTGGGATTTTCACGCACAGCAGGCTCTAGAGTTTACAGGGAATGGTGCTAAAAATTTTAAAAAAGCATCCAGTGAGTGGCAGTCCAGAGGGCGAAAATGCTTTCTTCATGAGAGAGGTCAGAGGAGAATGGCCAGACTGGTTCAAGCCGTCAGGAAGGTGACAGTAACTCAAATAACCACACGTTACAACAGTGGTGTGCTGAACAGTGTCTCTGAAAGCACAACACATTGAACCTTGAAGTGGATGTGCCACTGTTGTAGAAGACCATGAATGTACGCTCAGTACCTAATGAAGTGGCCACGGGGTGTATGTCAGTACTGCAAATGATTTCTTTTTAAAGAGGAGGCTGAAAGCTTCTTATTCATGCATGAGCTCATAAGGGTAAACAACAGGAATTCTGCAGATGCTGGGAATTCAAGCAACACACATCAAAGTTGCTGGTGAACGCAGCAGGCCAGGCAGCATCTCTAGGAAGAGGTACAGTCGACGTTTCAGGCCAAGACCCTTCGTCAGGACTAACTGAAGGAAGAGTTAGTAAGAGATTTGAAAGTGGGAGGGGGAGGCGGAGATCCAGAATGATAGGAGAAGACAGGAGGAGGAGGGATGGAGCCAAGAGCTGGACAGGTGATTGGCAAAGGGGATATGAGAGGATCATGGGCAGGAGGCCCAGGGAGAAAGACAAGGGTGGGGGGGACCCAGAGGATGGGCAAGGGGTATAGTCAGAGGGACAGAGGGAGAAAAAGGAGAGTGAGAGAAAGAATGTGTGTATAAAAATAAATAACAGATGGGTTACGAGGGGGAGGTGGGGCATTAGCGGAAGTTAGAGAAGTCAATGTTCATGCCATCAGGTTGGAGGCTACCCAGACGGAATATAAGGTGTTGTTCCTCAAACCTGAGTGTGGTCCTCTACCACCACTCTGCTCCGTCTAGCGGAATTAGTCCTTACTCTTAATAATTTCTCCTTCCGCTCCTCCCACTTCCTCCAAACTAAAGGTGTAGCTATGGGCACCCGTATGGGTCCTAGCTATGCCTGCCTTTTTGTTGGGTTTGTGGAACAATCTATGTTCCAAACCTATTCTGGTATCTGCCCCCCACTTTTCCTTCGCTACATCAACAACTGCATTGGCGCTGCTTCCTGCATGCATGCTGAGCTCATTGACTTTATTAACTTTGCCTCCAACTTTCACCCTGCCCTCAAGTTTACCTGGTCCATTTCCGACACCTCCCTCCCCTTTCTAGATCTTTCTGTCTCTATCTCTGGAGACAGCTTATCCACTGATGTCTACTATAAGCCTACTGACTCTCACAGCTATCTGGACTATTCCTCTTCTCACCCTGTCTCTTACAAAAATGCCATCCCCTACTCGCAATTCCTCCGTCTTCGCTGCATTTGCTCTCAGGATGAGGCTTTTCATTCCAGGACGAGGGAGATGTCTTCCTTTTTTAAAGAAAGGGGCTTCCCTTCCTCCACCATCAACTCTGCTCTCAAACGCATCTCCCCCATTTCACACAAATCTGCTCTCACTCCATCCTCCCGTCACCCCACTAGGAATAGGGTTCCCCTGCTCCTCACCTACCACCCCACCAGCCTCCGGGTCCAACATATTATTCTCCGTAACTTCCGCCACCTCCAATGGGATCCCACCACTAGGCACATCTTTCCCTTCCCCCCCCCGCCCGCTTTCCGCAGGGGTCGCTCCCTACGCGACTCCCTTGTCCATTCGTCCCCCCCCCCATCCCTCCCCACTGATCTCCCTCCTGGCACTTATCCTTGTAAGCAGAACAAGTGCTACACATGCCCTTACACTTCCTCCCTTACCACCATTCAGGGCCTCGGACAGTCCTTCCAGGTGAGGCGACACTTCACCTGTGAGTTGGCTGGGGTGATATACTGCGTCCGTTGCTCCCGATGTGGACTCCTATATATTGGCAAGACCCAACGCAGACTGGGAGACCGCTTTGCTGAACACCTACGCTCTGTCCGCCAGAGAAAGCAGGATCTCCCAGTCGCCACACATTTTAATTCCACATCCCATTCCCATTCTGACATGTCTATCCATGGCCTCCTCTACTATAAAGATGAAGCCACACTCAGGTTGGAGGAACAACACCTTATATTCCCTCTGTGTAGCCTCCAAGCTGATGGCATGAACATTGACTTCTCTAACTTCCGCTAGGCCCCACCTCCCCCTCGTACCCCATCCGTTGTTTATTTATATACACACATTCTTTCTCTCATTCTCCTTTTTTCTCCCTCTGTCCCTCTGACTATACCCCTTGCCCATCCCTTCTGTCCCATGATCCTCTCATATCCCCTTTGCCAATCACCTGTCCAGCTCTTGGCTCCATCCCTTCCCCTCCTGTCTTCTCCTATCATTCTGGATCTCCCCCTCCCCCTCCCACTTTCAAATCTCTTACTAGCTCTTCCTTCAGTTCGTCCTGACGAAGGGTCTCGGTCTGAAACGTCGACTGTACCTCTTCCTAGAGATGCTGCCTGGCCTGCTGCGTTCACCAGCAACTTTGATGTGTGTAGCTCATGAAGGTTATTAGGCCATTCAGCTGTTGCCTCAAAACAGGCTGGAATGAAGATGAACTTCAGCTTCCATCCAATAGGGCAAAGGCTTGACAAGATGTGCATTTCTACTTCAGATGACAACAGGGAATTCAGTACAGATCCAGTAGGACCCCCTCCCTACACGCTTTCACAATTCACCAGATAAACTGATTAAGCCATCAGGATAACTGCCTGCTTTTCTAATTTAATTAATATCGATTATGTTTGTTCTGAATTGATTTTGAAAAAATAAATAATGCAACCACGAGCAGTCAAAGAAAAAAACAAAGACATCACCGTTTGTGAATGTCCTGGGCTCAGCCATACTTAAATGTATGTTGAGTTGATCACAGAGTGTAAAGGGTAAGCCCGGTGATCCATCATCACAGCTACACTCTCTAGAGAGCAGGGTTCAGAGGTAGAGCTGCAGCAGTTTAGCCCAGGCTCCCTGACTCATGTTGCCATTAAATGCGGCTACCTTGCCGACAGCATGGATCAATAGGTATGCTGTGATCAGGGCTAATTGTAAGACCCTAGCTAAGCAGCGTTGACTTGGTATCAGCCGGGAATAACAGATACAGGGTGTTTTCTAGGAGAGGTGATCTGCTTGCAGAAATTGTTATCAAATCATTTGCACAGGGCATGCTGTTGAAGAACGACTAAATCATCCATCTACCTCCTTGAGCTTGGCGGCTGGGACCCCTGGGAAATCAGTAGAGAGAAAAAGAGAGATTTTGCAATTTCAGACCAGAAAGGACCAGAAATGTAAGTCACCAATAGGTATCAACTAGAAGGTCAACTGACCAGCATTATTCTTTCCCTGTACCTCCAGTAGATATCTTTCATCCGTTCTAACTTGTGTTTGGTTGTGATATGAGACAATGGAAGGGTTTCACTGGCAGGGACGAGAATGGGCAACAGTACGCTCCTCGCCACCCTGACCCCCAACCCCCATCACTCCCTACAATACAGGAAAACAACAAGCCTTCACCCACAGTAACCTGGATTGGCTGCTGTGCATGGGAAGGCAGAAGTGAGTAATCCTGAGTGTTGTGAAGCATACACTTACGGAGGCACTACATGCTGGGCAAATGGAGTACGCCCATCTGTCCTCTTCTACTCATTTCTTCTCTGCAATTGTTTAGAGTCAGTCGTTCCATGGGATCTGATGGCTTGACAAGACAAAGAAGGAAGTGCTAGATGGATTGGGGTGTAGGGTGGGGGTGCAGCAGTTCCACCCCTTTACACTCAGCTTGTCATTGAGATTCTCCATCCTGAATGCCCCTTCTCCAGTTTGAATGACTATGGGATAAAAAGGTTTGAGAATGTCGTAGAAGTATTTATTCTGTCCACCCTGGCAACCTCTTGCAACGACTGAGCTTGAAATGGAGTGCTTTTTACAGCAGCCTGGTGTCAGGCATGCAGACAATGCGAGTGTCCGTGAAGCCTCAGCACTGGGAATTTTCATTTGTGAGAGAACGCTGATGTTGGCTCACATGCTCTGTCAGAGAATTTGAGGATTATGCGCAGACAACATTGATCGTACCTCTTCCATGTTTCAAAGTGTTTTCTGTAGTTAGTCCATGTCTCTGAAACACGAAGGAAAGCAGGAATGAATGCTACTAGGTAAACAATGAGTTTTGTGTGGAGTTTAAGGTCTTAACTTTCAAATAATAATTTCCTCTTGATCATCATTTTCATCAGTGTACCAGAACAGCCTACTCAGCTTTATTGGGCAAGTAGCCAGCAGAGATATGCTTTGTACAGATTATGATTGACAATTCATGGAAATAAGGTACTACCCTTAGGATATTGCTAAAACCTGTAGGAGTTATACACACAAAGTGCTGGAGGAACTCAGCAAACCTCGAAGTTGCCTGAGCTGCTGAGCTCCTCCAGAAATTTATGTGTGTTATGAAGGGTCTCGACTCGAAATATCGACTCTTTATTCCTCTCCATAGATGCTGCCTGTCCTGCTGTGTTCTTCCAGGACTTGATGTGTATTACTTTGGATTTCCAGCATCTGCAGAATACTTTGTGTTTATCTGTTTGTGTTATAATATCTTACAGTATAGAATGGGTCCATTCAAACGATTGCGCCTTTACTGGTGTGTGAAAGAACATCTAGTTAGTTCCACTCTACTGCTCTTTCTCCACTGTTGCTATTTTATCTTTTGTGCATATATTAATTCCTCCTTTTAGATTGCTGTAGTGACTGATTCTAATTCACTTTCAGTCAGTTTACTTCCAGGTTACAACAACATGTTGTGTTAAAAAAAAATTTTATTTCCCTATGTTAAGTCTACCTCCTTACTAGTGGACCCTCCTGAAAGACCCTTGTAAATGGGCTTTCATCTTTCTTGAGGCCTTTTTCAGTGTCAGAACTCTGACAAAGCATAGTCGTCAGAGCTGTAAGATTCTCCAACGGAAGGGCCTCCATGCATTCTTGCGGAGGGATTGGTGCTTGACAAGGCCAGATTATAAGTGAAAGTAGTCAGTCATAGTCTGCCGGTGCTTCACAGCTTGGTAGAGCAAATGCTCTGCCCGTGACTGCAAGAAACTGCAGAAAGTTGTGGACCCAGCTCAGCTCATCACGGTAACCAGCCTCACTTCCATACTTCCCACAGGCTCACTAATGCAGCTAGTGCACTCAAAGACCATACTCACTCTGGACATTTGGCACGGTAGTATAGTGGTTAGTGAAACACTGTACAGCGCCAGTTGTAAGATTGATGTTCAATTCCTGCTGCTGCCCTGTAAGGAGCTTGTACGTTCTCTCCATGATTTCCATCTCCGGGGTTTCCTCTGGGTGCTCAGGTTTCCTCCCATATTCCAAAGACTTACAAGTTAGAAATTAGTAAGTTGTGGACATGCTATGTTGGTGCTGGAAGCATAAGAACTCTTGTAGGCCACCCTCAGCATATCTCCAGCTTTGTTTGCCATTGACGCAAAGCAATGCATTTCATTATATGTTTCAATGGACACGTTACAAATAAAGGTGATCTATAAAACTAATCTTCTCCCCTCTCCCATCAGGCAGGATATGCAAAAGCCTGAAAGCACATATCACCAGGCTCAGGGACATATTCCATCCCACTGTAGTAATGCTACTGAATAGTTCCCTACTACAATAAAATAAACTACTGACTTCACAATCGATCTTGTTATGAACTTGCACGTTAGTTTCTACCTACACTACACTTTCTCTGTAGGAGCTACACTTAGTTCTGAATTCTGTTATTGTTTTCCTTGTGCTACCTCAATGCACTGTGGATGCATTGATCTACAATATATGAACAGATTGCAAGATAAGCCTTTCACTGTGTCTCGGTACATGTGACAATAACGAACTAATTCCAATTCCAGCAGTGGTCTGCACATAGTTTGGGAACCTTGTATTTGCTGAACAAGAGCTGCTGAGGATCTTAACTGAGCAATAACAGCCTTCCACTAGCATTACTAGTGGACTGCTGGAAAAGTTGAATCAGTAAACCTTTGACTTGGGGAAACAACATAATTTACCACTTGGGTGAAAATTATTTCAAAGCGGGAATTGTACTTATTTTCCTTGGCTTTATTGTTTGTAGTGTGGTTTCACATCAGCCTTTCATTATACATTCATGTCCGAGCTTGCTGCACAGGGTCCTCCTCACTCAGTGCTTCTCTCCCCTCTAAAGCGCAGAACACTCATGGTGAGCAGAATTCTAAAGGAGCCTGCAGAACTGCTAAGGCTCCTGATTTGGTTTTATTTGAGCATTCTACATAGTCATGAAACTTGCTCCCCTGGCTTTGATCGCAGCTGTGTTAAGCATGGATGGTAGCCATCATGAGCCATAAGGTGTGAGGGGTATGTCTTGCCCCTCCAATAGCCATCTGTCACCTTCCTGGAGTGGTTTCATGTGGATGGTTGCGTGCTGCATGTTTAAGCCATTGTGACAGCTGTCTGTGAACCTTGCATAAACTGGTATCATGAGTCTGCCATCGGGACGGAATATTATTGAACTTGCGGCCTTTTTCCATACACAAATGCTGCTGGCTGATGTTCTGGTACAGTGATGACAGCATGTGTGATGTTAATAACACCTTGGCCTTGGGGGAATCAAAAATTCCCCAAGCTCTCTAACATTGACTGTTAAGGTCAATAGAGAAGGTGAAGTAGTGCTTTGCCCTGACTAACAGAGCTTTGGTGACCTGCTTAATGCAGCCGTCTACTGCGGACTGGGGGAGATGATTGATGCCTCCAGTAAGGTGGCAGTGGCAGAAAAATCAACGGATACAAATGCCGGCAAAACATCATCCCAGGGTCCAAAGGAAGGAGATTTTATTTTAGGAGTCAGCAGATACCTGAAATTTCTTTCTGGAAGAGGGATGCTGCCTGTTGAAAGAATCATATAGATTCAAGAAAGTGATTCTGGGCCTCTAAATCCTATATGCTGCAAAAAAAATTATCTTGCAAGCAATATTCTTAGCTGGTGTCCTAATAGCATCACTGATCTTTAACCACTTTAGATAGTTGTGTACCACTTGAACTAGGAACAATGACACACCATGATGCACAACAAATGTATGATACTAAGTAGATTACAAAGAATCAGAAATAAGCAATCTGTGCATTGAAAATTCCCCTGGCAGAACCAGTCTGGGGGAAAAAAAGAAGGCAATTCCAAGTTGGAAGTTCCTGGGAATCTAATTAAGATGGATTATTCTTTTCCTCAAAAAAATCTACAGTAACAAGAGATTACAGCTATTTCCCATGCCAGTTTGATTGTCTCCAACAAATACATTTTAAGGCAAGGAAAAAAATACAATCAATGCAATTCATTATTTGAAAGAAATTTCTATTTCACACACAAAGAAAGAAGCTGTTGAAGCAATCCTAATTGATCCAGGGTTTCAACCTGAAATGTCAACTATTGCTTTCAACCCACAGGTGCTGCCTGAACTGCAGAATTCCTCCAGCAGATTATTTACTGTTCCAGTTTGTTATTTTGGCATCTACAATCTCTTGTGCCCACAATCTTAACTGATGATGCAGTCATGCAGTGTAGTTTTCTGAACACCACCACCGCATTATCTTTGTAGTGATCCAGATAAGTTTCAGATCACTGGCACCCCTCAGAATGTCGATGCTGAAGGAGGCAACAGTGTTGATGCTATTGAGTGGCGTGAGTGAAATGATTAAACATTATCCTGATGATATATGGATTTGAAATGCAACTTGAATGTGGTCAGGTGTTCTGGGACATTTGAAAGAGGAGCTTTCATCTGTTTTCTTTAACTAGCAACTCATATCCTACAAGTGAGCATAATAGACTATGGAATTTGCATTGGGTTGGGTGCTGGGGAAATGAAATCCTCTCTACTGTGTTGTAGAGAAGGATAACACAGAGGCTATTCACATTCTTCATCGTAGCAGAGGTGTAGAGCCACGATTCAAAGCCCAATGAGTTGTGACAAACGTTTTCTTGGGATCTATGTCTTTAAATAGGTTCCTCAAGGAGGTTTGCATTGATGTGCAAAGTCTGCATGGCCAATGGATGGGAGGTTCCTTAGCACTCTCATTAGTTTTCTCATCAATGTAGCCATCACACAAACCCATCCTCAACTCCACTCATTCTGACACTTTCTAGAGCCAACACTCAACATAATTTCTCATATCAAAATGGTGCAAATCCTTTAAGCTTCAAGAGCATCCAGGCTGCCATGCAGGGACTGCCTTTACATCTGCTAAGGCCACTTATGGTGCTCCACATAGAAGTGGCAGGAAAACCAAAATGGAGAAATTATAATTCACCAGCTGTATACTAGTGAGCTTTTGACAGAATGTTGTTAATCTTCTATTTTTAAAGAATGCCACCAAAAAAAAGATTGATTAGCATCTCTCTCAAATCTGTTATCCCATGAGCAAACTTATCCTTTCACTTGTTTCATGATTGATATCAATACTTTGCAGGACCCATTGGTTGAAAACATGATTGATTGACTGTTAATGGAAAAGACAGTTGGAGCATTTGTGCTAGTGGTGTGAACACTCTCCAGGTATATATGGCAAGGAACAAATGAGGTACTTGAAGAATATAAAAAGGCATGAGAACAATTAAGAGGGAGATCAGGAGGGCTAAAAGAAGACATGAGGTTGCTCCAGCAGACAAGGTGAAAGAGAATCCTAAGGGCTTCTACAAATATATAAAGAGCAAAAGGATAGTAAGGGTCAAAATTGGTCCTCTTGAAGATCAATGTGGTCATCTACGCATGGAGTCAAAAGAGATGGGCGAGATGTTAAGTGGATTTTTTGCATCTGTATTTACTCAGGAGAGATACACAGAGTCTATAGAACTGTAAGCCAAAGCAGCACTAAGGTTATTAACATATATGGATTACAGAGGAGGAGACTTCTGCTGTCTTCAGGCAAAATAATGACAATAAAACCTCAGGCTTGACCTTGTGTGAGGCTAGTGTGGAAATTACAGGGGCTCTAGCAGAGGTACTTAAAATGTTCTTAGCCACGAGTGAGGTGCCGGAGGATTGGAGGATAGCTAATATTGTTCTGCCATTTAAGAAAGGTTCTAAGAATAAGCCAAGAAATTATAGATCTGTGAGCCAGGTGCCGGTAGTGGGTAAATTATTGGAAGGCACTCTAAGAGACCTGATATATAAGTATATGTATAGACAGGATCTGATTAGGGACAGTAAACATCTTTGTGCATAGTACATCATGTCTAACCAACCTTATAGAGCTTTTAGAGGAGGTTACCAGGAAAGCTGATGAAGGCAAGGTAGTGGATGTTGTCTACATGGGCTTTTTCGAGGCCTTTGAAAAGATCCCGCATTGGAGGTTGGTCAAGAAGGTTCAATCATTTTTGGTAGGGCACTGAGGAGTGCACTAAATCAGAGGGATCTAGGGGACACAGATTCATCTCTTCTTGAAAGTGGCTTCACAGGAAGAAAGAGTTGCAAAAGGAGCTTTTTGCACATTGGCCCTCATAAATCAAAAGAATTGAGTACAGGAGTTGAGATGTTACGTTGAAGTTGTATAAGACATCGATGAAGCCTAATTTGGAGCAGATCTAGAGGTCATGGATTAAAGGTGAAAGGTAAAATGTTGAGGAGGAACACAGGGAGAACTTCTTCACTCAGAGGACGGTGATTGTGTGGAAGAAATGGTCAGTGACGTGGGGAATGCAGATTCAACCTCAACATTTAAGAGAAATTTGGATAGTAACATGGATGAGAGGGATATCGAGGTCTAAGGTAAGGTGCAGATTGATGGAATTAGCCAGAATAATAGTTCAGCATGGAAAGAAGGTCCTACTTCTGCGCTGTAGTGATGTACAAATCTATGACCTTGTTTCACAGGATCATAGGTATTATTAAGACATGTTGCACATTAATATAAATGGGTGACTTGACCCTCTGCCTCCTTCTGCTCCAGCTCTCCCACTATACCCTCTCTTTTCTGTATTTTCTCCCCATGGGAAAAATCACTTCACCTGCTTCCACCTGCAAGTCTCTCTAGTTCGAACTGCTGTTCAGGCTGCTACACAACACCAATATTCTAACAAGTACTCAGCTCTTCTGAGGTGCAGAGACAGCAAGCTAATGGACACAACTGGTCGTCAATGAGCACAACTCATAATTGGGGTTCCTCATGGATGTCAAGGGCCATGCTGGAGGTGAGTATCCTTTGTCTCTTGCATGACAGCTCCTGTGCTTGCGTACTGGAATGAAAAGAACTGAGAGCGTGTCTGGAGAAACATGCTACTTCACAGGAAATTTAATATATGCACACATTGTTCGTCATGAATGTATCTTACAGCTTACAAATTGCTGATTTCTTTAGTTTGTGTCTAGCTGAAAGCACAATAGCTATGGGTGTCCAGAAAACGAAAGCACGCTCATTTGAGCTGAGGCTGAGTTGTATAATGAACAAGCGGTCCAGTAGAAGAATGGGGGGGGGAGATCTCATTAAAACCTATCGAATGTTGAAGGGCCAAGACAGAGTGAATGTGGAGAAGATGTTTCCTATAGTGGGGCAGTCTAGGACCAGAGGGCACAGCCTCAAAATAGAAGGATGTCCATTTAGAACAGAGTTAAGGGGGGATTTACTTAGCCAGAGGGTGGTGAATCTGTTGAATTTCTTGCCAAGTCATTGAATATATTTAAAGTGGAAGTTGATAGGTTCTTGATTAGCCTTGGCATCAAAGATTATGGGGAGATGGCAGGAGAATGGAATTGAGAGGGAAAATGGATCAGCCATGATGAAATGACAGAGCAGATTCAGTGGGCCAAATGGCCTAATTCTGCTCCAATATCTTATGGTCTTATGGTCTACCCTTTGCATTTAGCTTCAGTGACCTTGGTTATGCTTCTGATGTGCCCTGGTAACACTAGAGCAGGTTTCTCAACTGGGGTTCTGTGAGAAGTTGTTAGGTGTTCTGTGAGAGATTGTAATTTAAAAAAAACATAGTCTTTTTAAACCGCGCAACGCACAATGCTAACACTCACTGTGGTGTACAATGACCGAGCAGCCCCATTAGCAATCTCATTACGAGTCTCTCAGCCCAGTATGGCAGTGCACAATAGGACCATGTTTATTGAGTTGAGTCCGGGGCAGGGAGGATGGTAGGCTGATGAGGAGCGTGAAGTGTGTTTTCCGATCATTGAATGGATTTGCCCAACTTGGGCTGTGATGTCAACCTCTCCCTATAAAATACAGGGGGGTATTTTATTAACCCCTGTATTTCACAGACATGTCTGACTGTCTAATGTGGTGATTTTTGAAGAGGAGGTGTGAGATGGAAGAGGAGGATTCTAAGCCTAGGCCTGTGGACAATTCTGATAAGATTAATGATGAAGAATTACAATCTTCTGAGTCATTTCACTGCACTAGTGCAGCAATGGACACAAGAAAAGTCCGACTTTACACTGAAAGCTACTTGTTAATGAGTTTTACATGGACTGGTGATCCAAGTTGTCCTATTCCATTGTGCCTAGTCTGTGGTACACAACTTACAAATACAAAAATGGTTCTAGTAAAATTGAAAAGACCCTTAACTACAAATCACAGCCAAGACACCTAAATGTGCTGATTATTTTAAACAGCCATTGGAATCTCAAAACAAACAGAGTAAAGCTTTTGTTCATAAAGTTACAGTCAGTAAAAGGATTCAGGGAGAAAGTTATTTAGTAGCAGAATTTATTAGGCAGAAAAGGAAAAGTCACACAGTGAGATCTAGTAATGCTAGCATGTAAAATTATAGTGGGACAAGACGCAGCACGAGAAATTGAAAAGTTCACTGTCAAACATTACGAGAAGTTGACATGTTGATGACATGTCACATGATGTTGAAGACGTTTTGTGTGATAAACTGAAAACCGAACAACTTCTCTATCCAGGTCAATGAGTCAACAAATTTCACCAATAATTGTCATGTTGTAGCATTTGTATGATTATAAATGATGGTGAAGATCAAGGAAACCAAGTGGCCAGTGCCTGAGTGGGCCAGTGAAGGAGTGGAGCTTTGAGGATTTGACTCGAGAGATTCTGGCAGTTTTGGCAGTTGGTCTGTGCAATCAAGTCAATCAAGATTTGAATAGATCAGCAGAAAGCCGTTGATTAGACAATCAAGATTTGAATAGCTCAGACTCAGCAGAAAGCAGCTGATTGGGCAGTCGAGGTCAGGTGACCAAACATTTTGAAAAGCTAAAACAGATAAATAGAGGGATAGCTCAAGCAAAGCGGCCAGTGCCTGAGTGGGCCAGTGAAGGAGTGGAGCTTTGAGGCCTTGACTCGAGAGGCTTCGACGAGAAGAGGCGGAGGACAAGCTAGCTCGCAGTTAGTTTTCACAATGTCTCCTGAGACGGTGATGTGCCTCTCATGTGAGATGTGGTAGTCTTGGGGGAACTCCCCTCTCCCGCAGAGTCACATCTGCCAGAAGTGTATACGGCTGGGCGATCTGGAAGACCGTGTAAGGAATCTGGAGCAGCAGCTGGATAACCTTCAACTCATAAGGGAGAATGAGGCAGTCATAGATGAGGGCTACAGGGAGGTAATCACACCGAGGCTGTCGGAAGCAGGTCGTTGGGTGACAATCAGAGGGGGGAAAGCGAAGGTGAGCAGACAGGTAGTGCAGAGCACCCCTGTAGCCATTCCCCTGAATAATAAGTTTACCATCCTGGATACTGTTGGCAGGGACGACCGACCAGGTGTGAGCAGGGCCTGCGAGGGGGATGGGACCCAGAGCGATAGAGCAGTGAAAGAAGTGCATGGAGTAAAGCCAGATCTAACATATAGAGAGACTTTGAGGAAAGAGAAGCAGAATAAACGGTGTAAAGACAGTAAGGTAGAAGGGCTGAAATGTGTGTACCTCAATGCAAGAAGCATCAGGAACAAAGGTGATGAACTGAGAGCCTGGATACATACGTGGAATTATAATGTAGTGGCCATTACAGAGACTTGGCTGGCACCAGGGCAGGAATGGATTCTTAATATTCCTGGATTTCAGTGCTTTAAAAGGGATAGAGAGGGCGGAAAAAGGAGAGGAGGGGTGGCATTACTGGTCAGGGATACTATTACAGCTACAGAAAGGGTGGGTAATGTAGCAGGATCCTCTTTTGAGTCAATATGGGTGGAAGTCAGGAACAGGAAGGGAGCAGTTACTCTATTGGCCCCCTGGTAGCAGCAGAGATACAGAGGAGCAGATTGGGAGGCAGATTTTGGAAAGATGCAAAAATAACAGGGTTGTTATCATGGGTGACTTTAACTTCCCTAATATTGATTGGCACCTGATTAGTTCCAAGGGTTTAGATGGGGCAGAGTTTGTTAAGTGTGTCCAGGACAGATTCCTGTCACAGTGTGTTGACAGGCCGACTATGGGAATGCCATACTAGATCTAGTACTAGGAAATGAACCGGGTCGTCACAGATCTCTTAGTGGGTGAGCATCTGGGGGACAGTGACCACCGCTCCCTGGCTTTTAGCATTATCATGGAAAAGGATAGAATCAGAGAGGACAGGAAAATTTTTAATTGTGGAAAGGCAAATTATGAGGCTACAGGACTAGAACTTGCGGGTGCGAATTGGGATGATGTTTTTGCAGGGAAATGTACTATGGACATGTGGTCGATGTTCAGAGATCTCTTGCGGGATGTTAGGGATAAATTTGTCCCAGTGAGGAAGATAAAGAATGGTAGGGTGAAGGAACCATGGATGACAAGTGAGGTGGAAAATCTAGTCAGGTGGAAGAAGGCATCATACATGAGGTTTAGGAAGCAAGGATCAGATGGGTCTATTGAGGAATATAGGGAAGCAAGAAAGGAGCTTAAGAAGGGGCTGAGAAGAGCAAGAAGGGGGCATGAGAAGGCCTTGGCGAGTAGGGTAAAGGAAAACCCCAAGGCATTCTTCAATTATGTGAAGAAAAAAAGGATGACAGGAGTGAAGGTAGGACCGATTAGAGATAAAGGTGGGAAGATGTGCCTGGAGGCTGTGGAAGTGAGCGAGGTCCTCAATGAATACTTCTCTTCGGTATTCACCAATGAGAGGGAACTTGATGATGGTGAGGACAATATGAGTGAGGTTGATGTTCTGGAGCATGTTGATATTAAGGGAGAGGAAGTGTTGGAGTTGTTAAAATACATTAGGACAGATAAGTCCCCAGGGCCTGACGGAATATTCCCCAGGCTGCTCCACGAGGCAAGAGAAGAGATTGCTGAGCCTCTGGCTAGGATCTTTATGTCCTCGTTGTCCACGGGAATGGTACCGGAGGATTAGAGGGAGGCGAATGTTGTCCCCTTGTTCAAAAAAGGTAGCAGGGATAGTCCGGGTAATTATAGACCAGTGAGCCTTACGTCTGTGGTGGGAAAGCTGTTGGAAAAGATTCTTAGAGATAGGATCTATAGGCATTTAGAGAATCATGGTCTGATCAGGGACAGTCAGCATGGCTTTGTGAAGGGCAGATCGTGTCTAACAAGCCTGATAGAATTCTTTGAGGAGGTGACCAGGCATATAGATGAGGGTAGTGCAGTGGATGTGATCTATATGGATTTTAGTAAGGCATTTGACAAGGTTCCACATGGTAGGCTTATTCAGAAAGTTAGAAGGCATGGGATCCAGGGAAGTTCGGCCAGATGGATTCAGAATTGGCTTGCCTGCAGAAGGCAGAGGATGGTGGTGGAGGGAGTACATTCAGATTGGAGGGTTGTGACTAGTGGTGTCCCATAAGGATTTGTTCTGGGACCTCTACTTTTCTTGATTTTTATTAACAACCTGGATGTGGGGGTAGAAGGGTGGGTTGGCAAGTTTGCAGACGACACAAAGGTTGGTGGTATTGTAGATACTGTAGAGGATTGTCAAAAATTGCAGAGAGACATTGATAGGATGCAGGAGCGGGCTGAGAAGCAGCAGATGGAGTTCAACCCAGAGAAGTGTGAGGTGGTACACTTTGGAAGGACAAACTCCAAGGCAGAGTACAAAGTAAATGGCAGGATACTTGGTAGTGTGGAGGAGCAGAGGGATCTCGGGGTACATGTCCACAGATCCCTGAAAGTTGCCTCACAGGTGGATAGGGTAGTTAAGAATGCTTATGGGGTGTTAGCTTTCATAAGTCCAGGGATAGAGTTTAAGAGTCGTGATGTAATGATGCAGCTCTATAAAACTCTGGTTAGGCCACACTTGGAGTACTGTGTCCAGTTCTGGTCACCTCGCTATAGGAAGGATGTGGAAGCATTGGAAAGGGTACAGAGGAGATTTACCAGGATGCTGCCTGGTTTAGAAAGTTTGCATTATGGTAAGAGATTAAAGGAGCTAGGGCTTTACTCTTTGGAGAGAAGGAGGATGAGAGGAGACATGATAGAGGTGTACAAGATAATAAGAGGAATAGATAGAGTGGATAGCCAGCGCCTCTTCCCCAGGGCACCACTGCTCAATACAAGAGGACATGGCTTTAAGGTAAGGGGTGGGAAGTTGAAGGGGGATATTAGAGGAAGGTTTTTTGCTCAGAGAGTGGTTGGTGCGTGGAATGCACTGCCTGAGTCAGTGGTGGAGGCAGATACACTAGTGAAGTTTAAGAGACTATTAGACAGGTATATGGAGGAATTTAAGGTGGGAGCTTATATGGGAGGCAGGGTTTGAGGGTCGGCACAACATTGTGGGCCGAAGGGCCTGTACTGTGCTGTACTATTCTATGTTCTATGTTTGCAAACAGCTGCCTGAAACAAGCAACGGCCAAGATGTATTTAATGCTTTGTCTTTATATTTGGAAATAGAAGGTCTGTCTTCGAGGAACTGAGTTAGCATCTGTACTGATAGTGTCCCATCAACGGCTGGCTCCATGAGAGTTTTCTTTTCTCACGTTAAAAAAAAAAATCCCCACATTGTCACAACACACTTTCTTCACAAAGAGGTGCTGATGTCAAAAACTCTTAAAGATGAAATGGAAAAATTTCTGGATGATGCTACAAAAATGGCTAACTTTATTAAACGAAGACCAGTTCACTAGAGAATGTTTAAAAATCTGAAAAGCTGGACAGAGTGCACACCAATCTCCTGCTACATACAGAAATCCAGTGGCTTGGCTGAGGAAAACTTCTCAACAGGGTGTTTGAGCTGAATGGTGAATTGTAGGAGTATTCTCTCCTACCAATGGAAACAACTTTCTTACTTGTATCTTATCTATCCCTTTCAAAATTTTGTATGTTTCTATAAGATCCCCTCTCATTCTTCTGAATTCTAGAAAGTATAGTCCCAGGTGACTCAATCTCTCCTCATAGGTTAACCCCTTCATCTCTGGAATCAACCTGGTGAACCTCCTCTGCACTGCCTCCAAAGCCAGTATATCCTTCCTCAAGAATGGAGACCAGAACTGCACAGAGTGCTCCAGGTGCGGCCTCACCAGTACCCTATATAGTTGCAGCATGACCTCCCTGCTCTTGAATTCAATCCCTCTAGCAATGAAGGCCAACATTCTGTTTGCCTTCTTAATAACCCGTTGTACCTGCAAGCCAAATTTTTTCCTTGGCTTACGATTTTTAGTAACTTTACTATTCAACATTGTTAATAAATTTTCATGTTGTAAATCGCATTAATTAAAATCAATTTACTACCTTTATTTAAATTAAATCTACCAAGCCTACCTTGAGAAAAATTAAATCACATTTTGGCTTAAGCCAGTTATTTAACAGAAATTTATTATGTTTGCCTTATGAGTTTTTAAAATTTATGAAATGGAAAGAAAGAGATTAATTTCAAGAAAGTTAAGCTAAGCTTAACTACCTGTTCTTTTTTCAAGAACAGTTGGCTAAAACTTCATTCTCTACTCAAAAGTGCATTGACAATTATTTTTGGATTATTATATCTACAATTTAGCGATCACGCTAACGTACCATGAGTGTAGATATAATAATTTTTATGCAGGGGTTCTTTGAGACCTGAAAGCTATTTCAAGGTTCCTCCAGGGCAAAAAGTTTGAGAAAGGCTGCCCTGGGGCAATGACAGCTGAGATTGGTGGTCACTTTCACAGCCATTAATAATTCATGGTAGCCAGGTGTGCCAAGGAGCAACCTGGACCTCTGTGAAGACTAGGAATATTGTCACACTCAGATGTAGAAAGACTCTTCATTGCTGTTTACATAACAATTTTGTTTTACCAGTCAGGTTTTTTAGCCCTGAGCTGGAGCTCCTAAGCCTGGAATACAGATGGACCACTCTTAGTCTGTCCTCCACCCTCTGATCTAATTGACATGGGTGACCTTACTAAGAACCAGAGCATAAAGCCCTGACTCCAGCCAACACAGCTCTCTGGGTCATTGAGGCACGCAATCCTCCAAACCACGACAAGGTTGTAGTCCTCTTGGAGGTTGCTCTCCAAGCTGCTGCTCAACCTTACCTAATCCTTACATTTTGATACTAGCCTGACGAGTTCTGGGAATCGTCCTAAGTTTCAAGTGATTAAATAATTAAAAGGATTCAAAGTAAATTTATGATCAAAGCATGTATGTGGTAAACAACCATGAAATCCGTCTTCCGCACAGACAGTCACAAAAAACAAAGAAGAACCATGGAACCAACCCATTCAAAGAAAAATGTCAAACGTCAACCCCCCCCACGCGCAAACAGCAACAAGAAGTACAAGCAAAAACACAGAATATAAAACACAAAATCCAAAGGCATATTTCAGTACAGTTCAACTCTATGTTCATTATTTCCTCAGTAATACTATCAGCTTTTAAGTACCCTACTCTCAGATTCCTAAATCTGAGAGTAGGAGGAGGAGAGGATGGCGGCGCGACGGCACTTCGGTGGTGATGGCTGTTATCTGTCAAGTAGGGGGACCGTGCACAATACTGATTTGATGGAGACGGACGTGGGAGTACGGAGGAACATCTGGAAAACTTCTGAAATGCCCACTTCGCTGCCGCTGCTACTGTGTAGTAACCGGAATCTCCGGAGCAGAAGGCCCCGAAATCCTCGGCTTTGCGCGTTTCAGCGGCCGGGGCGAGGTCGAAGATGCTTGGTAGAGGATGGCACTCGGGAGGCTGTATCGGAGAGGCTGGTCGGAAGCTCGAAGTTTTCGGACAGATGGACTCAGTGTTGGCTGTGGTCGGCTGCTTCCAAGGTATCGGCAAGTTGACGGTGCCTGGAGGTTTATGGCAGGGAGTTTCTCCCTTTTGCTGCCTGCTATCGGGGACTCGGGAGTCGATCGACTCGGGGACTTTTGAGACTTTATTTACCATGCCCATGGTTTGTTCTTCATCAGATCATGGTATTGCTTTGCACTGTTGTAACTATATGTTATAATTATGTGGTTCTGTCAGTGTTAGTCTTTGGTTTGTCCTGTTTTCTGTGATATCACTCCAGAGAAACATTGTATCATTTCTTAATGCATGTATGCATTTCTAAATGACAATAAAAGAGGACTGAGTGTTCTCATAATCTAAAAAAAATCTAATTTTCCTTAACCTGTGCAAAGGTCCCTTAATATAAATACAGCAGAGCTGCTTGGATTTGGTTAAACAGTAGATTTATCTTTGCTGAATGCACAATCAATACAGGTAAACCATTAGAGCTCTAGAGTGCTCATGTCTTACTGAATTGTATCCTCTGGTTAATTAAATTTCAATTTCACTCTTTTAAGTGCTGTTCCCAAGATTGAATTAGATTGGATTCAATAAAGGAATGAGAGGGAATATGGGGAACTATGGATCATTGCTTTCCTCTGAATATTTTTGTTTCTTTTTTTTTATTTTATTTTTATTTGGATAAGGAATTCACAAATATCATGTACTTTTTTCACACATATAACCTTTTCCATTTTTTTATATGTATAAAACTACAATTATTTATACATTCTTAAGTACACATTGAGATGATATAAAAGGAAAATAAACATTTAAATAGATGACTCTCCTAATGATTTATACTGCTCTTCTCATCAACACAGTAATATTGCTAACGTAAGAATATTTTTGTTTCATAAAATTTGCAATACAAACATTCATCTGTCATCACACACTGTACCAAGCATTTACTTATAATATGCTACAATATTTACACAATATCGATATGACATCAATAGCTTATTTCCAAACATTTCATCAGCAAAAAGCTAGAGAGGTCATTACACAGGGTCCTGCTCCTCAGTATTCAGTGACCTGTAGGTCCTAAAATACAGACTTTTTTCTTATAGGCATTATGGAGTCCGTATCAGGTTTCAGTGCTTCTTTCAGCTTGCAGCCCTGCACCTTGAAATGTGTGAGTCTGCAGCACTGAGTTATGGACAGCTCCTTGCACAGGAAGACAAAGTACAAAGGACAAAGTTCAAATTAAATTTATTATCAAAGTACATATATGTCACCATATACAACCCTGAGGTTGTTTTCTTGTGGGTATACACAGCTAGTCCAAGAAACAGAATTCAATTAATGAAAGATCGTGTCCAGCCAATGTGCAAAAGCCAATAAACAATGCAAATGAAAAAAAGAAAAATAAATAAATAAACAAACAGTAAATATTGGGAACATGAGATGAAGACTCCTTGAAAGTGAGTCCATAGATTGTGCGTTCTGTTCAGTGATGGGGCAAGTGAAGTTAAGTAATGTTATCCCCTGTCATTCAAGAGCCTGATGGTAGAGGGGTAATAACTGTTCCTGAATTTGGTTGTGTGGGTCCTGAGGCTTCTGTACTTTCTTCCTGATGGCAGCAGCAAAAACAGAGCATGTCCTGGGTGGTGGGGGTCCCTGTTGGTGGATGCTGCTTTCCTGTAACAGCTCTCCTTGTTGATGTGTTCAATGGTGGGAAGCACTTTACACATGATGGACTGGGGAGATCCACTAATTTTGTAGGATTTTCCATTCAAGGGCATTGGTGTTTTCATACCAGGCTGAGCGGTAACCAGTCAATATACTCTCCATCACACATCTATAGAAGCTTGTCAACGTTTTAGATGCCATCTTGAATTTTTGAAAATCTTCTAACAAAGTAGAAGTGCCACTGTACTTTCTTCGAAACAGCACTTAACGTGCTGGGCCCAGGACAGATCCACTAAAATGATAACACCAAGGAATTTAAAGTTGCCTACCTTCTCCACCTCTGATCCCCTGATGAGGACTGGCTCATAGACCTCCAGCTTCCTCCTCCTGAAGTCAAAAATCAGCTCCTTGGGGTTGCTGACATTGAGTAAAGGGGTGTTATTGTGGCACCAGTCAGCCAGATTTTTTGATGATTCATCAACACCTTTGGTTTGGCCAAAGACAGTCAGCAAACTTAAATATGGCATTGACGCTCTGCTTAGTCTCACAATCATAAGTATAAAGTGAGTAAAGCACAGGCCTAATCACACAGCCTTGTGGAGGAGATGTTTTTGTCAATCCAGACTGACTGAGGTCTGAAAGTGAGGCAATCGAGGATCCAATTGCACAAGAAGGTATTGGGGCCAAGGTCTTGAAGCTTATTGATTAGTTTTGAGTGGATGACAATACTGAATGCTGGTCTGTGATCAATAAAGAGCATCCTGATGCATGAACTCACAGATGATGGTGATGGCAACATTCAATATCTCCAGTGTCTCATTAAGTTTCAATAGGTACACTTAATGTCAGAGAAATGTATACAATACACATCCTGAAATTCTTTTTCTTCACAAACATCCACGAAAGCAGATGAGTGCCCCAAAGAATGAATGACAGTTAAACATTAGAACCCCAAAGCACCCCCCAGCTCCCTAACCCACACACAAGCAGCAGTAAGGCAATGAAACCCCTCCATCCCCACCAGCAAAAAGTATCAGTACCCTCCACTGAGCACTCAAGCATGCCGCAAGCAACAATAAAGACAGAGACTTGCACCATGAAGGGTTAATTATGAAACATAGACCTCCATCAGTTGCCTTCTCTGAATCAGCCTTCAGGTCTAGCCAACGTACCCAGAGAGAGCCATGTCCCTGTGAAACACAGAACAGCAATTTCTCATTACTCTCAACATAGAACTCTTACCCTTATGTCCTCAGTTTTATTCTCCAGCGACTGTACATTTGCTGACAAGATGCTAGGTAGAGGAACTTTCATTTCTTGGCATTTCAGCCTGGCTTGGAGATCTCCCCTCCTTCCTCTCTTCCGACCATGACAATGTACTTTCACCCATTTAAAGGTGCCATATCTGCATGTTTGAGAGTTAGGTCCACCTAGGCTTTCAGAAGATCGTGAAATCACTAGTTCATTAAGACGGTTCAAAAGTATGTTGCATCAAGGGAAATTACAGGCTGCAGATTGTAGTGGGAGTAGTTCAGAAGATGTGTATTCAAAAGTATTTTAAGCAGCAAATGGCACCGTGACTCCCTGGAGCCATCTTAGCTGCAAAGTCTCAGGTAGACCAAGGTGAAGATATCAAACTCGACGTGCTTCTCTAACACAAGCTGCAGATCAATTTGCTGTCTAACAGATACCCCACTGCCCAGGTGTAGTCTCAGCAGCCTGTATCCACAGTCAGTTTCCTGTTTTGTCAATGGTTTACCCTGCATTTTCCCCACTGCAGTAACCATTCAGGAATTTTTGCTGATATACCACATGATTACGTTACGCAATACTATAATTCTTTGATGCTTCAATTGTACGGTGTCCCAGGCAGGAGTTGAGTAGAAGGCACAAAAGGACGATTTCCACACATTCCTACCTCATTCAACTGAGCTACAGTCTTCAGTTCCATATGAGTGATCAGACCTTCCACAGTTCTTTTAGAAGGTTCAAATCAATTTTCATACTCAGTTTTTCCAAGGCCTGAGACTGTCCTGGCCACAATATGAGATCTGGAATAAATGACTGGTGGAAATAGAAGGCACCAAGAATAAAAGTGACCAGGATTTAAGAAATCCTGGGATGAAGAGGGTCAGGAATAAAGGAAATCAGGAATCAAGGGTATGGTGTATTCAAATATTCATGGTGTATATTTAATATTTGAGTACACAACAAAGGGAGTGATGAATAAAGAGGCCAGGTATTCTTTGGCAGTGTTAACAAGGCCAGCACAGCCTGGCTGTGGTTGTTAGTCTAATCACATATCATTCATCAGCAGTTTTTGATTCCAGTTGTTCTTTGCCTTTCATTTTATCTATGGGTCAGTACTAATCTCCACATCTCCGAAACACTGAGCATTCTATCTTTCATCATAGCCACACTATCTCAGCCATTCCTGGCACAGGGTGGTCATAGGTGAAGCTCTCCTCCAGCTTGCAGGCTAATTTAAAACAAAGTGGTCTTCTTGGGTCTTACGTTACAGCATTTATGGTACTATGTGAACTGTTAGATCCCATGGCTTATTTTCAGTAACCCTCAGAGTGTGAGTGGAGAGTTATTTGTCAGAATTTCCTCTCTGCACAATCAATGACTCATTCAAGATTAATGCTGCCAGTTAGGAAAACAACATCAAAAGCAGGCCAGTTTAATGTTTTTATTCCTCATTGACTGAAGAAACGTCTGGAAGTAGTTTAGAACTTGATGTAGTTAGAAATAAAGTTAAAGGTAAAACAGAGAAATATGAAATAGAAAGTAAATAGGGAGAAAATTGTCATAAGACAAATTGCAAATCTTAGATGTACTTATTTAATATCAATCAAGTAACTCACAAAATCTGTGCAAATGTGAACAGAAACAAAAAAACTTAGCTTACTGAGATTATATTTTCTGTTCTTCTAATTTCATCAAATGGTTAAGCAAAGTTTATCATTTAATTTTCAGATTTGCTAATCATCTGTTTTCTATCTGTGTTTTAATCCCATCTCCTTTGGCTATTTAATATTCAAGATTTGGTTGCCTTTCCCCTGTGTTCTGCCTCTATTCACCCAGTTGGGAGCACCCTCATTAAGATAAATGATTATGATAAATCTTGAATTAATGTGCCCTCCTCTTTTCCTAGCAGTGTGGTAAATCCTTTTCACTTCAATTGCCTAGACAGTCTGGGGTTTCAGTTCTGATTTTCTTATTTGCATTGATTCATTTCATTTTTTATCCATTGCACAGTAGTCACATTAATAATTCAATATACACATACAGCTTGTCACATCTAAGCTTCATCTGAATTCTTTCAGTTCTCCATATAGAACCATTATCGTAAATTTTCATTTGATCATATTGTTCACACATTGTAAATAGAACTCTCTTATTGATTTTTTTACAATGGAGACTATTACGTCTATAAATATTTGTTACCTTTATTTGAATTTGATTGCTAATTGATTGTTTTTATTAACTCTATTGCAATTGACAGTGGTCTCCATTTATCCTGCCTCCATTTTGTTCTTCTTCCTATTTTCTCCACATTTGTATATTCTCTCAGACTACGTGAAAGGAAAAAGTTACAGAAAAGTTAGAGAATTTAGATCACAGAACAGTAGAGCACAACACAGGCATTTGGCCATGATTTTGTGCCAACCCAAATTTAATATTGAGTACGGAAAGCAGCAATGTCCCATTACAGAGCACAAGATGTTATTCATTCAGGTTGGATCGTGGCTTGTTGTAATGGTACAGAGGCCACAGATAGACAGGGCAGAGTGGGATTGGGATGGAGAATTAAAATGGCAAGCAATCAGAAACTCAGAGTTACTTCTGTGGACAGGGTGTACATACTCTGTCAATCGATCACCCAGTCTGTGTTTGGTTACCCCAATGTAGAGGAGACTACATTATGAACACCAGACATGGTAGACTGGAAAAAGTGTAACTAAGTTGCTTCACTTCAGAAGACCATTTGGATCCCCGGATGATGGAAAGGAAAGAAGAGAAAGGGGATAAGCACTGTATCTGCTGTAGTTGTATGAGAAAATGCCACATGATAGGCAACGGTTAATGGGGATACAAAAGCCGATCAGGGGATCTCAAAGGGACTCATCTCTTGAAAGGCAAGGGGGATGGGAGTACATTATACTTATGTCTGATGGTGAAATCTAGTTGCAGCTGACAGTAATTGTGAAGAATCATCTTTATCACACATGCTGCTCAGCCATCTGAATGTTTCCAACACTTTTCTGTTTTGGTTCAGATCACAGTAACCTACAACTTTTAAAAATTTTCAATTACTTTCTTTCACTGGAGAAAAATACAAACTACTGTCAGAACTCAACTGGTCAGGCAGCATCTGTGGGGAGAGAGGAACGGTTGACTTTTTGGAACAAGACCTTGCATCGGGACTGAACACAAAGGGCAGACTAGCACAGTGCATATCACTGTTTAACTTCCATCTTCCTATTTCGTTATTAAAATAAAAATCTTTATCTAACCTAACCTTATCTGAAACATTAATCGTTAGTTTTTCAATAGTGATGGGTTATTTCTTTTGGCCAACAAGCTTTTATCCAGCTTTCACGATTGCTGAATAAGTTGCAAAAATCAATAGGAATTAACAGGAATCTTTCTATTTTGCAATCAGAATGTTACCTATGTTTCTTCCATCAGGAGGGACAACACCATCCATTCTTAATGGAGTTTAGACAGATAAGAAGGTAATAATGAGGTGATGTTATGCTCCTTGGCTTCTATCATTTTTATTTATTTAGATTGTTTTATTTTTTCCTGAGTTCTCAATAGATTTTGGAAACATTCTAGCATGAACACTTCTCATATCTTTTTTTGTAACTCTTCTGGTATATTCTGCTTTCCCATCTTTTCACCTTATAGAAATTGGTTTTGTTTCAGTTTAAAAGCGAATGTGAGCTCACACTCACTTTTGGTGTGGACGCTGCAAAGGCAGCAGGTTGGGGCGAAGACTCAGTGATTTGCTGTAGCCACCTGTAATGGGGCAGAGCAGTGGCAGAACTGCTAGAGACGCAGCCTCACAGCTCAAGCGACCCAGGTTCAACTTGACCTCTGGTACTGTCTGTGTGATATGGTCTTTGCCGGCTAAAAGGACTATTTCCACACTGTATGACTTAACGACTATGACCATTTTGAGCCAAAACTGCAAGTTTCTCAGCGGCTTTTAAAAGGTGAATATATCCTCTGTATCCCATCTCACTCCATCTTCCCACCACCTTAGCAGGGACAGCATTCTTGTCCTCACCTGCACCCCATGAGCCTCCTTATCTAACACATCATTCTCCACAACTTCTTCCATTTTCAATGGGAACCCACCACCAAACACATCTTTACCCCGCCCACTGTCCACTTTCCACAGGGATCACTTCCTCCACGGTTCCCTGGTCCATTAATTAATTCTCTCCTCACTAATCTCCCTCCTGGCACATATCCCAGTAAGTGACAGAAATGCTACACCTACCCATTTACAAAAAGCCTCAAGGTTTCAAAGTGTGTATACAGTATACAAACCTGAGATTTGTCTTCCCAAACAAAGAAACACCATAGAACCTGACTAAAGAAAAACTCCACACAACAAAGACCATCAAATACCCAACATGCAAACAAAAACAAATCACACAAACAGCAAAAAATGAGAAAATAACACACAGAATGTTAAACATATCAAACCGTAGAGTCCTGCAGAGTCTCTGAAAATGGCTGCAGGCCACAGCTGGAGAGCCAGTTCCACACTGAACTGTCTCAATCAAATCACACAAATAGCAAAACAAAGAGTAAACAAAAACACATAAAACATGAAATGCCGAGTCCCCAAAAGAAAGTCCACAGCCATGTTCAGCACTGAGGACACTAAACAGCAAACCACATAGTCCCCCCGAAAATGAGTCCACAGCCACATGTCACTGAGGTGACTGGAACTTGAAGTGTGGACCCCAAGACTCCTGCACCTTCCTCCAGCAGCAGCAGAGGAAGACCAGTCAAACGCAGGCTGAACACCCCTTTGTTTTCCTCTTTCGTTCTCGTCTATTTTAACCTAGGTCAACACTTCAGTTGGTGTCAAATAATGGAGCTGACCACTGATTTGTGTTCCGCCATTAGGGGTCGATGGTCTCCCCTGCACATTCCACTCTCAACCTCGCCAAATCCCCTAGGAGATCGCAGAAGTGCCGGATTATTTAGTCGACTCAAAGACTCACCCACAAAATGGAAATTACAGACTGCAGTCAATAACAGTTCAGAAGTACACTTAAAAGAATTAGAGTATCTAGTAGCTTCGTGAACTGACTGCAGGATGTCCCCACTGGTCACTGGCGCCATCTTAGAAAGAATCTTACCTTCTCCTCTACCTCCATTCAGGGCCCCAAACAATTCTTCCTGGCGAGGCATCTCTTCACCTAAAAATCTGGTGGGGTTGTCTATTGCATCTGCTGCCCCCAATGGGCCCTACTTTATATTGGTGAGACCCAATGTAAACCAGGGGAACCAGTTTGTTAAACACCTTCACTTCATCCACCAAAAGTAGAATTTCTCAGTGGCCAACCATTTAAAATGCTATCTCCTTTCTCATTCCAGCATGTCAGTCCATGGCCTCCTGTTGTGCCATGATGGGGCCACTCTCAAGGTGGAGAAGCAACACCTCATATTCTGTCCAGGTAGCCTCCAACCTGTTGGCATGAACATCAATCTCTCCTTCTGGTGCTTTTTCACTTCCCCCTTCCCTCTTCTTCTGTTCTCCACTCTGACCTTATACCTTCTCTTCTCACTGGCCTATCACCTCTTGCAGTGTCCCTCCTTCTTCCCTTTCTCCTATGGTCCACTCTCCTCTCCTATCAGATTCCTTCTTCTCCAGCCTTTTACCTTTTCCACCCACCTGGCTTCACCTATCACCTTTTAGCCAGTTCTCCTTCCCTTCCCCCCACCTTTTTAATCTGGCATCTTCCCCTTTCCTTTCCAGTCCTGAAGAAAGACTTATTCATTTCCCTAGATGCTGCCTGACTTACTGAGTTCCTCTAGCATTTTCTGTGTGTTCTTTGTAGCCTTGTCTGATCGCAGATCACCAGTTTATTAAGACTGATTGATGCATCCTCCTGACTAATAATAAAAATACCTCAAGAATTTGAAGAGATGCATCAGATGTCTGAGTTGACATGTGGATCTTGCTAAAATAGCCTCATGTAGATATCAAAAATCATGGCTAACTTCTACCTATTCTAAACACCAAAGCAGAAGAGAATAGTAAAGGTGCTGTCTCCTAGCTTACCCCACCATTCAGTCTGATTACAGCTGATCCAGACTGGCCCCAACTCCCATCTGCTCTTCTGTGCTAGATGCCTGTAACACTCAAATCACTGATCTTTCAAATATCTATCGATCTCCACTTTTAAATATATCTGATAACCTTATCTCCACGATTCTTAGGGCTGTGGCAGGGCATTCCAGAGAGTCTACAGCTTCCAAAAGAATATATTTCTACACACAACAGTTTTAAACAGCCTACCCTTTACTTTGTAACGATGTCTTCTTATTTATGATTCTCTCACTGGGGAAAGCAACTCAACATATACCCTGTCAAGCCCCCTTAGGATCTGATACGTCTGAATTAGATCACCCCTCAGTCTCCTAAACTTCAAGGAACACAGACCTACAAATGCAGGCTTATAAGCCTTGCCTTACAAAGTGATCTTGTCGTGGAGGCCCTAGAGGTGAAAGGTATTAATGGACCACAGGGGATCAGCAAGAGGAACTGGAAGTTGAAGAGGATGAAGAGATCAATTTGCTATTAACTCCAAGAGACAATTGTGTCACACTCGCAGGAGGTCTTCCTTAAGCTCTCTATCTGGGCAAGCATTGACAGCTGCCCTTGAACCTTCTCCCTTTCATTCACATACCCAACATCAACTTCAGACGTTTCACTGCATGACAGGCTCACAATCCCTCTGCTCATGCCAGAACATAACAGTAATTGGCCTTTCATAAATAAAGTTCTGTGCACACAACTCCATTGAAAGCATAATTTCATCAAAAATCTAGAGTTAATATTAACCCCCAATATTGTGCTGGTGTACAAGAAGATAAAATGTTAAAAATCTTAAATGGGAACTCAGCTCCACTCTAACAATCCAATTCAGTAACACCAACAGCTTGTATGTATATCACACTATTATTAACATTGCAAAATTTCACATCAGAATCAAAGTGTTAATTAAACAAAATGTGGCCACGCGTCTGCACTCCCCTTAAATTCCTGGAGCCACTTTCTCAGACACACCTTGAAGCTCTCTATGCTGTGCTCCCCACAAGCTCCTGCTTGTCAAATACAATACCACACCACTGAACCCATGCAATATCTGTTTAAGCTACTTATTTTTTACATCATACAACATTCCTGAGGATAGCAACAACTATTGTACTTTAAAAACTACTACTAGGGACAATTCCAGTCTTTCTCTGAAGCCTTTCCCCATGTTGACTTGCACCTCTCTGACATCCCCCCCCCCCACGTGATCACCGACAGTTCCCTTCCTCATTTCTCTTTCAGCAACCCCACTCTCCAATAACCTTCCAATCTCTCCCTCATGTGGCCCACCACCATACCCCGTCGTTTCCCTTTCGTGCTTTCGCAGAAGTGGTTCTAAGCTGAATGATTTCCCCTTACATCAAGGAGCCAGCTTTCTTAATTAGCAAAAACTTACATGCATCAAACTCGCTTCAATTCATGTAAGAATCCTATGAATTAAAAATGATAATAACAAAATTGAAACTTAATTTTAAAAAATCTGAGATGACTTTGAAGAGTAATTAATTGAATGGTCACACAATAAACAACTTACCTGGAGTCATAATCTATAAATTAAATATTATGAAAAGGAATGATCTAACTGAAAAAGCTGAAATAGATATTTTTTTGCTGATACTGTATTTGACTGTGTGTAATCTGTTAGCAACAAAGAGCTCTGTACAACATCTATAGGATATAGAAGGTGATGAGTAAAATCAATTTCTTCATTGCTTTTGAAAATATCATGAATGCAAAGCAAGATAAACACTGCAGAGGGAAAAAAGAGATGTGACTTACCAATATGTCCATCATGTGTGACATACTGTAACATTCTCCCTGACAAAGGACAACCCTGGCCCAATCATTCAGTTAGGCACCGGGCACTTCAAGTCTTCACCTAGTGAGAACATTGAGACCGTGCAGAGCAATGGATGACAATCTGAAAAACCTACACGTTCACCCAGAATCACATTCTTGCGTCTTCTTTTGTTTTCCTCTGCACTGTTTCTACTGTGTCAAATAAACTTCCCATAATAATTTGATTGAATTCTAGACTACTGGATATCCAAAATCGAAGAACTGGTCAAAATTGTTCAAAATCAGATAATCTGCCAACTCAGATCTGCTCAAAAAATCAATCAAAATGACAAATAAAGTTAGGTGCCAGAAAAATTAACACAGATTTTGTGATCAGCAGCGTCATTCATTATGCCTGCAGCTGCCCACAGACATTTTGTGGGCTTTGCTACAAGAGTGTATATTTGCAAGAAATGTTTGTGTAATCGGGTGAATTGATTGTTTGGCTCAGGTTGAAGATTCTTGAGCAGTTCTGCAGATTTTAAAGGAGAAAGCATAAATTTGAATCGTCCATTTAATGTAAAATCAGTAATAGGAAGTAATACAGAAGGAAAATAAGATGAAAGTAAAAATCAAATGGATAAAAGAGCAAAGAAGTGAAAATAAATTGTAATTTCTCATAACTAAATTGTGTAAGAGTCATACAAATGCAATAAAATCTGCAGATGCTGGAAATCCAAAGCAACACACACAAAATACTGGAGGAACTCAGCAGGCCAGACTCCATCTACAGAAAAGAATAAACAGACTATGTTTCAGTCTGAGACCCTTCTTCAGGATCTTCTTTCAGGTCTCCTGGAGAAGGGTCTCAGCCCACAATGCCGACTGATAACTCTTTTCCATAGATGCTACCTGGTCTGCTGAGTCCCTCCAGCATTTTGTGTGCGTTGCTCTCTAAGAGCAAGACTTTACACTTGCAAAATTAAGATTGTAAAACCAGTGATTGATAGAAAGTAAGTAAGTTAACTAATGAAGCAAATAAAGCTCTTGAATCCTGATTTTTTTCACGTGTTTGGAAATGTGACAATATAGTGGGTAAATACAACTTCATTCCATTTATGTCTTTCAACACTGAACCTATTGATGAAGCAATAGGATAGCAAAGCTTATGGAAATTAGGACAAGTTGGATAACAGCTTCAAAAGATTGTTTTTTAATTAATTGTGGGTAGAAGAGCTACAATCTCTCTTAAAGACGCCCTTGAAATCAAGGATGACTTGCTTGTCTCCAGCTCTTTGAGTTCTAAGATGGCTGATGAGGCCACTGTGGGATCTGCAATGGTGGGCCAATTGGAGCTTATTTGACCATTTCTTTTGGGACTCACTGAAGAAATAATGTAAGCTGTGAACAAAGGGGGGATTGGTGAATGTAGTCTTGGTGAATGTAGTCTTGTAGAATGTAGTGGGTTTTCTAAACATGCTGGATCATCTTTTCAAGATTATTCAGAAAATAAAGTGTTCATGTAGCTTATTGACATAGATGGAATACAGAAAGCAAAGGACAGGTTTAAATGCATCTTTTCTCTCTGGTTGGCAATATATAACAAGATCAACAAAGGGGCTTCAACATTTGGCAGCTCATATAAGTGAATTGAATGAATGCACCAAAGGCAAGAATGGTAAATTTGTTGATAATACAAAGACAGGAAGGATAGTAAATTGTGATGCAGCATAAGGAGGCTTTAAAAAGTAAATTGAAAAATATCTGGAAAATTGAGTATAATGTGGAAAAAAAGTGGAATTGATTATTTTGGCAAGAAAAATTTAAAGGTATTTTATTGAGAACAATGAGACTATATAACTCTGAGATGCATAACATAGTGGTTTCCATGATTCTCAACAAATAATTAGGTAGGCAATAGAATGTGATTATCCATTGTCTGGAAAATTGAACATAAAAATAAAGAAATTGGGCTGCATTTACTACAGGACAATAGTAAGACCACACCATAAGGGCAGCGGCAGATTACTCTAGGTCTTCTTATTTAAGGAGGGTAATGTATTAAAAATAGTTGAGTAAAGATTTATTCGACTACTGCCTGAAATGATGACAGGTCACCTTACAAGGAAAGGATGGAGTTTAGAAAAATGAAACCCTAAGGGGTCATGCAATGGTGGACATTGGAGAAGATATCCTTGCATGGGTGAATCTGCAACCAAGGATTATAGAACTGAGATAGGCAAAAAAGCTTATTTGTGGGTGGTATGACTCCATGTTCCTATAATGTTGTTAAAGGGTAGAACAGGCTTGAGGGGCCGAGTGTGCTATTTCTTCTTTAATTTATGCTTGCATGCTCCGGTTTTCACTTTGGTGGAAGAGTTGTGGAAAGAAAAGGCATTAAATATATCCTTGCTCCTGTCGTTACAAAAAAATTGGGAAAATTTGATTAATTTGTCTATGAGCTTTGTACTGATAGGCAACTATCATGTAAGTATTGTAAACAACAAAAAATGTTTCTTGCTTTCCATCAGGATCCGTATTTATAATTGCACTAATGTATCATTGTACAACCATCACCTAGCAAGAATCCGAATGACTTCCCTTGTAGAAATGATTGGCTCTGGTACTATTAGCCAATTAAGTTAGAAACTTTTGAAAATTATTTTTCTAGTGCATATTGTGAAGACAGGTGTAATTATGCAAGGAGCCGCATCCACAGGGAACTAGTTTATCTTAGTCGCCTAAACTAATTATGTTTCGAGTCTATTGCATCTGTTAAAGATAGAGGGGATTCTCACCCCATCTGTCCGAGTCGGATTTAAATCCTGGTCCCTGAGGAAAATGGACAGTTTCCTAATCCACAGTGCCGGCTGGTATCTTTGGCTTACAATAGAAATAAAGAAAAACATTCTTGATTGCACTCTTTTATGAATAGGGCAATTGATGAATCTGTGGTTTCCTCACAGATACATGTGATGCTGCATTTTTAAACTGCAGGAAGGAGTGTACCTGCACAAGGTCAGGTATCATCATCTCCCCACTTATTCCATGGATCAAGATGATTCACTGTTCTGGCTGGTTAAACTTTTCCAATGGTGACTGGTAGATACTGACAGGCAACCCCTGGGATTCAAACCTAGGACCATCTGGCTAGGAGGCCAGTGCTGGAACTATTAGATTCCTGCCTCTTCAAAAGAGATTTATAATGGGAGCATTCATTCATCATTATTGAGCATTTTAAAAGGTGACAACCTTAAGCGGGCTTTGATTTAAGGGAAAGCCTCTGAATCTCCAGAATGAACACTTCAAGGTATTGTTTAACACTCTCATTTTCCAGGTTAATTTTTGACTCCTCAGTTAGTCTGGCAGTGAATCAAATTAATCACAGGTTGGCCTAAAAATTAATACAGCTGAGAATAAAGTGGTTGGACATCAGCAGAATCACACAGATAATGTGTTTCCAATCTTATCGCTTAAAATCTCACTTAAGAAGCATACCAGGTAGTCTTCTGAGCCAACTTCACATAGCAATTTATCTCATTATTGTTAAAACCATAAAACTTTGCAATTGGCCATATTCCTGTCAATCTACTAATCACTGTTAGTAATATGTTGGTACTTCCAATGTTTTTAAAATCCTTAGACAATCGTCTTCCAATCCTCAATAGATTAAAATAGTTCAAAAAGCACACAGTTGACTGTAACTTGTTTCGCAGTGTCCTGAGGTCATGAAAAAAGCATTATAAATGCAAGGTTTCTTTAACAATATGGAATGAAGGCTCTGTACTGATGTGATAAGGAAACATTTATCTTGTTTGGGTTAAGAACACAGTCAGCTGGTTCTGAAGCAAAGGTTGGCTGTGGGGGTGGTGGGAGTGATGATAACAGAGTATCTTTAATCCCAAGATATCTGGATAAACAAGGTTTGTAATGAACAAGGGCTTCATTGCAGACAATGTCTATTAATGGCACTTGGTACAGCATATTGTTTTCCATTTTTATTTTCAAATGATATTTTATGTGAAATCAAGAGCTGCTTTTGCAAGACTGAGAATATTACTTCAATCTCACAGGGGAAAAATAATTCAATCAATCTTCTTTAGTAGATTATAGTATGTGTTAATAGTAACAATTCAGAGTTTATGAAAAGTGTAGTGAATTTTAATTACAGTCATCCATTTTGGGAAGGCCTGTATTTAATTGTCACAGTTTAGTTATAGCTAGGCTTAAATAACTCACTATTCATGGTCCACAAAGCTATTACTGGAATGACAGCAAATGAACAAACACAAGTGGTGATTTTTTTCAACTTTATGGTTAATCGGTGTAACCATATTGTGCCACTAAAATTGATTATTACATGTAGCAGCATCTCATGTACTATACTCCTTTAAAACATTTTGGGTTGACTTATATTTCAAAATGTCGTGAATTTGCTTTGAAAGTCACTGAGTTATTTTTTTTCTGTGAAATGATGAGCAAACCCCAATAAGTAGTAAATTAAGCAGCAGCTGGCTCCATCAATAGGCTCCTTCCGGATTGGCATCATCATGAACTCTTGCGGAATATCAGCCTCCCCTGAGTCCCACCTGGCTCGGTGTTATCCATGCACAGCAGGTAAAGAGAGAAATAAAAAGCTGTATAAGACAGCTATTGTGGGCTGATGGTAAGCTGATTATAATTTAAGGAACTGCAATAATCTCCACAAGATCACAAGATAAGTATGCAGGAGAAAGACCATTAAATCCATATTAGTTCATCCAGCCGGAAGCAACAGACAGCTCCATGTTGCAATATCTATCAGTTTCTTAAACAACTCAGAGGTTTTCTGCCCAGAAATTAATTCCCAGTGTGGCACCCTCTCACTCTTAAGAAGATTTGCCTGAGATCAGTCCATAAATTGTAAAATTATGTAAGACCAAGGAGAAAAATTAGGCCATTCAGCCCATCGTCTGTTTTACCATTCAATCATGACTGATTTATTATCCTGTTGAAATCCATTCTCCTGCTTTCTACCCATAGCCTTTGATGCCATAAGACCAAAAGACCATAAGACATAGGAGCAGAATTAGGCCACCCAGCCCATCAAATCCACTCTGCCATTCTATCATGGCTGATCCATCATTCCTCTCTACCCAGATCTCCTGCCTTCTCCAGGTAACCTTTGACTGCCTGACTAAGCAAAAACCAAAAAACCTCTGCTTTAAATATACTCAATGACTTGGCCTCCACAGCCACCCATGGCAATGAATTCCACAGATCCATTACCCTCTGGCTAAAGAAATTTCATCTCATCTTTGCTCTAAATGGATATCCCTCTATTCCAAGGCTATGCCCCCTGGTTCTAGACTTTACCCATAACAGGAAACATCCTCTCCACATCCACTCCACATTCATTCTCATGAACCTGCTCTAAACCTTCTCCAATGCTAGTACATCTTTTTTTAAGTAAGGGGATAAAAACTGCTCACAATACTCCAAATAAGGTCTGACCAATGCCTTACAAAGCCTCAGCATCACATTCTTGCTCTTATATTCCAATCATCTTGAAATGAATGTTAACACTGCATCTGCCTTCCTTAGCATAGACTCACCCTGCAAGTTAACCTTTAGGAAATCCTGCACAAGAATTCCCAGGTCTCTTTACAATTCAGATTTTTGAATTTTCTCCCCACTTAGAAGATTGTCAATGCCATTATTCCTTCTAGCGAAGTGCATAACCATACACTTCCCTACACTATTCATCTGCTGGTTTTTGCCCATTCTCCCCAATCTATCCAAGTCCATCTGCAGATTCCCTGCTTCCTCAGCAATATCTGCCCCTTTACCTATCTTTGTATCATCAGCAAACCTGGCCACAAGGCCATTAATTCCATCATCCAATTTGTTGACATGTGAACATGAAAAGGAATGGTCCCAATATCACAAACAAGAAAAAATCTGCAGATGCTGGAAATCCAAGCAACACCTACAAAATGCTGGAGGAACTCAGCAGGCCAGGCAGCATCTATGGAAAAGGGTCAGTCGACATTTCAGGCCAAGACCCTTGAGCAATACTGGAGAAGAAAAGAAGAGGGGTAGAGTTAAAAGGTAGAGGGAGGGGAAGGAGAAACACAAGGTGATAGTTGAAACTGGGAGGGGGAGGGGGTAAACTAAAGAACTGGGAAGTAGATTGGCAAAAGAGATACAGAGCTGGAGAAGGGGGAGTCTGATAGGAGAGGACAGAAGACCATGGAAGGTAGAAAAGGGGGCAGCATCAAGGAGAGGCAATAGGCAGGCAAGGAGATAAGGTGAGAGAGGGAAAAGGGGATGGACAATGGTGAAGGGGGGGCCATTACTGGCAGTTTGAGAAACCAATGTTCATGCCATCAGGTTGGAGGATACCACAAGGGAATATAAGGTGTTGTACCTCCAATCTAAGTGTGGCCTCATCACGACAGTGGAGGAAGCCATGGATAGACATAACGGAATGGGAATGGGAAGTGGAGTTAAAATGGATGGCCACTGAGAGATCCTGCTTCTTCTGGCGAACAGAGCGTAGGTGCTCGGCGAACTGGTCTCCCAATCTACATGGGGTCTCACCGATATACAGGAGGCCACACCAGGAGCATCAGACTAGTATATGACCCCAACAGATTCACAGGCGCAATGTCGCCTCATCTGGAAGGACTTTTTGGGGCCCTGAATGGTAGTGAGGGAGGAGGTGTAGAGGCAAGTGTAGCACTTATTCCACTTGCAAGGATAAGTGCCAGGAGGGAGATCAGTGGAGGGGGACAAATGGACAAGCGAGTCGTGTAGGGAGCGATCCTTGCGGAAAGCAGAAAATGAGGAGAAGGGAAAGATGTGCATGATGGTGGGATCCTATTGGAGATGGTGGAAGTTACGGAGAATTATGTTCTGGACATAGAGGCCGGTGGGGTGGCAGGTGAGGACAAAATAAACTCTATCCCTGGTTGGGTGGCGGGAGGATGGGGTGAGGGCAGATGTGCACAAAATGGAAGAGATGTGGTTGAGGGCAGCACTGATGGTGGAGGAAGAGAAGCTACCTTCTTTGAAAAAGGAGGACATCTTTTTTGTTCTGGAATGAAAAGCCTCATCCTGAGGGCAGATGTGGTGGAGACTGAGGAATTGAGAGAAGGGGATGGCATTTTTACAAGAAACAAGGTGGGAGGAGGTATAGTTTAGGTAGCTGTGAGAGTCTGTGGGTTTGTAATAGACATCAGTAGATAAGCTGTCTCCAGAGATAGAGACAGTGAGATCGAGAAAGGGGAGGGACGTGTCAGAATATCAACCAATGCTGAAAACCACGTCACCGGCAGCTAACCAGAACAGGTTCCTTTTATTCCAACTCTTTGTCTCCTGTCAATCAGCCAGTCTTCTATCCATGCTAATATCTTTCCAGTAATTCCATGGGCTCTTTTCTTGTTAAGCAGGCTCAAGTACAACATCTTGTCAAAGGCCATTTGAAAATCCAATAACACAACATCCACCAATTCTCCTTTGTCTATCCTGTTTGTTATTTCCACAAAGAATTCCAACAGATTTGTCAGGTAAGATTTTTCTTTAAGGAAACCATATTTTCCTTCTCCTTAGACACTTTCTCCTTAGTAATAGCAACTACACTCACTTCTGCTCCTGACACTCTCAAATTTCTGGCATACTGCTAGTGTCTTCCACAGCGAAGACTGACACAAAATACTTATTAGTTCATTTGTCATTTCTTTATCTCCCATTACTATTTCTCCAGGGTCATCTTTCAGCAGTCTAACATCCACTCTTGTCTCTCTTTTACTCTTTATTTCTCTGGAAAAAATTCTTTCAGTATCTTCTTTGATATTATTCACCAGCTTACTTCCATATTTCATCTTTATTTTAATTGCCTTCTGATGGTTTTTAAAATCCTCCCAGTCCTCTAAATTCCCACTAGATTTTGCTATATTATATGCTCTCTCTTTTACTTTTATGCTGTCTTTAACTTCTGTTGTCAGCCACAGTTGCCCCATCCTACTTTTTGAATGCTTCTTTATCTTTGTATCTATCCAGCTTCTTCCAAGTTGCCCCCAGAAACTCCAGCCATTGCTGTTCTGCCATCATCCCTCCTGGGGTCCCCTTCCAATCAACTATAACCAGCTCATGCCTCTGTAGTTCCCTTGAATCCATTGCAATACTGATACATCTGAGTTTAGCTTCTTCACCTCAAACTGCAGAGTGAATTCTATCATATTATGTTCACTGCCTCCCAAGGGTTGCTTTACCTTAAGCTCCCTAATCACATATGTTTTACTACACAACACCCAGTCCAAAATTGCCTATCCCCAAGTGGGTTCGACCACAAGTATTCTATAAAGCCATCTTGTAGGTATTCTACAAATTCCCTCTCTTGGGATCCAGTATCTGCCTGATTTTCCCAATCTACCTGCATATTGAAATCCCCTATGACCATCATATCATTGGCCTGATCACATGCCTTTTCTATTTTCTGTTGAAATTTATATCCCAAAGCCTGGCTGCCATTTGGGTGATCGTATATAACTCCCATTAGGGTCTTTTCACCCTTGCAGTTTCTTAACTCTACTCATAAAGAATCTACATCTTCTGATCCTATGTGATCTCTTTCTAAGGATCTGATTTCATTTTTTACTCCATTCCTCTGTCTACCTTTTCAATACAACGTGTACCCTTGGATGTTAAACTCTCAATTATGATCTTCTTTTAGGCACATCTCAGTGATGCCCACAACATCATACCTGCCAATTTCTAACTGTGCTACAAGATCTGTATACTGCGTATACTTACATTTACTCCATGTACTACGTGCATTCAAATATGCTGTAACACCTTCATCCCTGTATTCAGTACCCTTTCAATTTTGCTCCCATTTTACATCACCTGATCTCACTGACAGCAATTTCGCTTGATCATTCTCACAGTCTCACTACTCACTGGATCAATTTGTATAACAACTGCCTCATCCTCAGCTCCATCACTTTGTTTCTCATCCCACTGTCAGTTTAGCTTAAATCCTCCCCAACAGCTCTAGCAAACCTGCCTCCAAGGATATTGGTATCCCATTAGTTCAGGTGTAACTTGCCCTTTTAGTACAGGTCATAACTTCCCCGCAAGAGATCCTAATGATCCAGACATATGAAACCCTACCCCCTGCACCACGTCCTCAGCTATCAATCATCTGTACCATCAAACTAATCTTGCCCTGACTAGCACATGGCGTTGGGAGTGATCCAGAGATCACTACTTGGAAGTCCAGTTCTTCAGCCTTTTTCCTACCTCCCTATAGTCACGGTACAGGACCTCTTCCCCCTTTCTACCTATGTCATTGGTGCCAATGTGCACCATGACCTTTGGTTGCTCACTCACCCTCTTGAGAGACTTTTGCGGCCTTTCAGAGACATTCTGGACCCTAGCACCTGGGAGGCAACACTCCATCCTGACTTCTCTTTCGCAGCCACAGGATCTGTTTGCCATTCCCCCTAACTATAGTCTCCTATCACTACCTGACTATCCTTCCCTGCTTAGCATCAGAGTCAGCCACAGTGCCACTGGCCTGTCTGCTGCAAATGCTGTGCTATTCTCCTACTCATGACCCCACCCCCTGCCCCTCATGGCTGTTTCCAAAGGGGTTGGGGGTTGGAGGTGTTGTGGATAGTGTGGAGGGCTGTCAGAGGTTATAGCGGGACATTGATAGGATGCAAAACTGGCCTGAGAAGTGGCAGATGGAGTTCAACCCAGATAAGTTTGAGGTGGTTCATTTTGGTAGGTCAAATATGATGGCAGAATATAGCATTAACGATAAGACTCTTGGTAGTGTGGAGGATCAGAGAGATCTTGGGGTCCGAGTCCATAGGACACTCAAAGCTGCTATGTAGGTTGACCCTGTGGTTAAGAAGGCATACGGTGCATTGGCCTTCATCAATCGTGGGATTGAGTTTAAGAGCCGAGAGGTAATGTTACAGCTATATAGGACCCTGGTCAGACCCCACTTGGAGTACTGTGCTCAGTTCTGGTTGCCTCACTACAGGAAGGACGTGGAAACCATAGAAAAGGTGCAGAGGAGATTTACAAGGATGTTGCCTGGATTGGGGAGCATGCCTTATGAGAATAGTTTAAGTGAACTCGGCCTTTTCTCCTTGGAGCGAGGGAGGCTGAGAGGTGACCTGATAGAGGTGTAAAAGATAATGAGAAGCATTGATTGTGTGAATAGTCAGAGGCTTTTCCCCAGGGCTGAAATGGCTAGCACAAGAGGGCATAGTTTTAAGCTGCTTGGAAGTAGGTACAGAGGAGATGTCAGGGGTAAGTTTTTTACACAGAGAGTGGTGAGTGCGTGGAATGGGCTGCCGGCAGCAGTGGTGGAGGCGGAAACGATAGGGTCTTTTAAGAGACTCCTGGATAGGTACATGGAGCTTAGAAAAATAGAGGGCTATGGGTAAAGCCTAGGTACTTCTAAGGTAGGGACATGTTCAGCTTTGTGGGCCGAAGGACCTGCACTGTGCTGTATGTTTTCTATGTTTTCTATGTTTCTATACTTGTTACAGAGGGAAATGGCCACAGGGGAACCCTGCACTGACTGATTACTTCCCTTACTTTTCCTGGTGGTCACCCATCTACTATCTGAAGCTTGCACTCTGGGTGTGACCACTGCTTACTGACCACCCATTTCACTCATCAGCGAAGTTTTCAGCCTTCCAATGGTCCTCAGTGCTTCGAGTCGCAGCTTCAGTTCCTTGACCTTGTCAGTCAGGAGCTGAATTTGGGTGTACTTCCAGTAAATGTAGCCATCAGGAAGACCATCAGATACTCTGAAATCCCACATCTTACAGGAGGAGCACTCCTCTGCATGAACTACTATTCTGCCTATGCCTGTTATGCCTCTAACATCTCAAACCTAACTTATAGCCTCCACCCATTCTCGCCAAAGCCTGTTGAGCACTCTAACGCTGTCCCCTCTCACAAAGGTCGCGCCTCCAATGGCCGCTCTGTGCAAACCCCTCTTCTTTTTATTGGTCCTTGCAAATTAACCCAAGCTATCTCCCGCTCTGCAGACAAGTCCCGACAGGCCCCACTCACTTTTTAAAACTGGCATGTAAAGTCCACAAGGAACTACCTTCAACTTACTCTGCAACCTCCCTCTCCTCAATGATGCCATTTAAATCATGAACCTATTAAGCATATTGAATTCCTGTCACTTTATCCTACTCCCACAAGTAAGCAAAGTATTCCTTTATGATTTGTCCTTTTTACCTCACTTAGTATTTTGCAGGTCTATTAAGCCATCTTCCGACTTTGAGATAGGCTTTTGCTTTGTAAGATGGTGAAAAGGTCACTTTCCCTACCCCACACAGTTAAGATCCTTCCTCCTCACTCAATAGAAAGTCCTACGTTTCCAGCCTTTGCTCATTTCTCAGGCTTCTGACACCAGGAGCCAGCCCCGGAGCCCTGTGGCTCCCTGTGTTATAGTTCATTTTAAAATACTGTTTTATTTAAAATGTGATAAATTTTTAATATGGAGCAAACTGTATTTCTGTCAATTTAAATGAGATTTAAAACAAGGATACCTTGAGCCAGACATTCAGAATTACAAAGATGGCACATGCCTGCTTTTATTGCAAACTTACCTTTATGGCAATTTTTTAATAGAATCAACTTTGCAAACATTTTAAACAAAAATTGGTTGTGCAATTGAAGAGCAGTAACCTACAGGGCTTTGGATCTAGTGCTGAAAATGGAATTAGACTTGGTAGCTCTTCAACTAGTGCAAATACAATAGGCAGAATTGCCTCTTTCTGTGTCATAAATTTCTGTAATTCTATGAGTTTAATGAATAACCTGGTCGTTATTTTGCTGAGAGACATTTACAGATCCTCTCAGCTTACGAACCTCAACTTATGTACAGCTCATACATACAAATGAGAGTTTCAGAGACCAGAGGATTGAACTTGCTACCTGCTGTGGGCCAGCAGGCAGCTTTGTTGGGGATGGCTCTGGGTTTGTAGATGCATTTCTGATGGGAAAGCTGCTTGGAACAGAGCTATAAAAGATCATTGTACCTTTCTAGCTAGTTAGAAGTAACCTCTGTATACAAAAACTGATTACAAATCTCATAAAAATATAAGCTATTATACAGTAAAGTCAGTTCTGATATAATGAAGTTCAGACAGATAACATGGTGTAATAAGAAATGGAAAATAACAAGATATTGAAAAGAAATTTCAGAAACCATGAAGAGAGGGTCAAAAAGAAGCTAGCTAGTTGGGTATTGTTCATCTTTCAACAAGTGTTAATGTAATTCTGCACACAGCATGCTTTGCTTTGAAACCATTAAGTATCAGGATACTTAGTTTGCAATTTTCTCTTAAATTTACTATTGCCACAACTGCCAGTCTTAATCCGCAGTTTCAATTTTGCTTCAACTCTTTATGTTCCTTCTTATCAAATGCCTCTGGAAAATCCACACAGATAATATCAAACCCAATCCCCATCAGTTCTCGACTGACCTGGAATTTCCTCAGTGGGACCAACCAGCCAGAGTCATTACATAAGAACATAAGAAATAGGAGCAGGAATAGGCCATCTGGCCCATCGAGCCTACTCCGCCATTCAATAAGATCATGGCTGATCTGTCCATAAAATCAGCTCCATCTATTTGCCTTTTTCCCGTAACCCTTAAATCCCTTAATATGCAAAAACCTATCTAACTGTATCTTAAATATACTTAGTGAAGAAATCTCAACTGTTTCCCTGGGCAGAGACTTCCACAGATTCACCACTCTCTAGGAAAAACAGTCTCTCCTCATCTCCGTCCTAAATCTTCTCCCCTGAATCTTGAGGCAATGTTCCCTAGTTCTAGTCTCACCTACCAATGGAAACAACTTTCCTACTTCTACCTTATCTATCCCTTTCAAAATTTTATGTTTCTATAAGATCCCCTCTCATTCTTCTGAATTCCAGAGAGTATAGTCCCAGGTGACTCAATCTCTCCTCATAGGTTAACCCTTTCATCTCTGGAATCAACCTGGTGAACCTCCTCTGCACTGCCTCCAAAGCCAGTATATCTTTCCTCAAGTATGGAGACCAGAACTGCACAGAGTACTCCAGGTGCAGCCTCACCAGTACCCTGTATATTTGCAGCATGACCTCCCTGCTCTTGAATTCAATCCCTCTAGCAATGAAGGCCAACATTCTGTTTGCCTTCTTAATAACCTATTGTACCTGCAAGCCAACTTTTTGCAATTCATGAACAAGAACTCCCAAGTCTCTCTGCACAACAGCATGTGGCAATCTTTCACCATTTAAATAATAATCCGCTCTTTTATTATTCCTTCCAAAGTGGATGATCTTGCCTTTACCAACATTGTATTCCATCTACCAGAACTTGGCCCACTCACTTAACCTATCTATATCCCTCTGCAGACTCTCCATATCCTCTGTACAATTAGCTTTTCCACTCAGTTTAGTGTCATCAGCAAATTTTGCTTCACTACACTCAGTCCCCTCTTCCAAATCATCAATGTAAATGGTAAACAGCTGCAGGCCCAGCACCGACCCCTGCAGCACCCCACTCACCACTGACTGCCAACTGGAGAAACACCCATTTATATCAACTCTCTACCTTCTATTGGTTAACCAATCCACTATCCATGCCAATACATTTCCTCGGACTCTATGCATCCGTATCTTATTTATAAGTCTCTTGTGCGGCACCTTATCAAACGCCTTCTGGAAATCCACGTATACGACACCCACCTGTTCCCTTCTATCCACTGCACTCATTATGTCCTCAAAGAACTCCAGTAAGTATGTCAAACAGGTCCTGCCCTTTCTGAATCCATGCTGTGTCTGTCTAATGGAACCACTCCTTTCTAAACGTTTCATTATTTCTTCCTTAATGACAACTTCAAGCATTTTCTCAACTACGGATACATATATCCCTCTTGCGCCAAACATTCTTGCTCCAAATCCAAGCAACATACACAAAAAATGCTGGTGGACACAGCAGGCCAGACAGCATCTATTGGAAGAGGTACAGTTGACGTTTTGGACCCAGACCCTTTGTCAGGACTAACTGAAAGAAGAGGTAGTAAGAGATTTGAAAGTGGGAGGGGGAGGGGAAGATCTGAAATGATAGGAGAAGACAGGAGGGGGAGGGATGGAGCCAAGAGCTGGACAGGTGATTGGCAAAAGGGATATGAGAGAATCATGGGACAGGAGGCCTAGGGAGAAAGAAAAGGGGGAGGGGGGAAGCCCAGAGGATGGGCAAGGGGTATACTGAGAGGGACAGAGGGAGAAAAAGGAGAGAGAGAAAAAAATTAAAGAACAATAATAATAATAATAAATAAATAACAGATGGGGTACAAAGGGGAGGTAGGGCATTAACAGAAGTTACAGAAGTCAATGTTCATGCCATCAGGTTGGAGGCTACCCGTTGGAGGTGGCGGAAGTTACGGAGCATTATATGTTGGACCCGGAGACTGGTGGGGTGGTAGATGAGGACAAGAGGAACCTTATTCCTAGTGGGGTGGCGGGAGGATGCAGTGAGAGTCACCTCCAACAGGATCCCAACACTAAGCACATCTTTTCCCTCCCCTCCTCTGCTTTCTGCAGGGATCGCTCCCTAGTCAACTCCCTTGTCCATTCGTCCCCCTCATCCCTTCCCACCAATCTCCGTCCTGGCACTTATCCTTGTAAGTGGAACAAGTGCTACACATGCCCTTACACTTCCTCCCTCACCACCGTTCAGAGCCCCAGACAGTCCTTCCAGGTGAGGCGACACTTCACCTGTGAGTAGGCTGGGGTGATATATTGCATCCGGTGCTCCCGATGCGGCCTTCTATATATTGGCGAGACCCGACGCAGGCTGGGAGACCGTTTTGCTGAACACCTATGCTCTGTCTACCAGAGAAAGCAGGATCTCCCACTGGCCACACATTTTAATTCCACGTCCCATTCCCATTCTGATATGTCTATCCATGGCCTCCTCTACTGTAAAGATGAAGCCACACTCAGGTTGGAGGAACAACACCTTATATTCTGTCTGGGTAGCCTCCATCCTGATGGCATTAACACTGACTTCTCTAACTTCCATTAATGCCCCACTTCCCCTTTGTACCCCATCCGTTATTTATTAATTTTTTTAAAGTTTTTTCTCTCTCTCCTTTTTCTCCCTCTGTCCCTCTGACTATACCCCTTACCCATCCTCTGGGCTTCCCCCCTCCTCCTTTCTTTCTCCCTAGGCTTCCCGTCCCATGATCCTCTCATATCCCTTTTGCCAATCGACTTTCCAGCTCTTGGCTCCATCCCTCCCCCTCCTGTCTTCTCCTATCATTTTGGATCTCCCCCTCCCCCTCCCAATTTCAAATCTCTTACTATCTCTTCTTTCAGTTAGTCCTGATGAAGGGTCTTGGCCCGAAACGTCGACTGTACCTCTTCCTATAGATGCTGCTTGGCCTGCTGCGTTCACCAGCAATTTTTATGTGTGTTGCTTGAAATTCCAGCATCTGCAGATTTCCTCATATTTGTGGAATATAAGGTGTTGTTCCTCCAACCTGAGTGTGGCTTCATCTTGACAATAGGGGAGGCTGTGGATAGACATATCAGAATGGGAATGGGATGTGGAATTAAAATGTGTGGCCACTGGGAGATCCTGCTTTCTCTGGTGGACAGAGCGTAAGTGTTCAGCGAAACAGTCTCCCAGCCTGCGTCAGATCTCGCCAATATATAGAAAGCTGCACAGGGAGCACCAGACTCCAAATCCATGTGGCCAAAGTTGCTGGCCAAGAGCATCCTTTTGTGGCTGGAGTGTCTTGGTGATGTAATAGAGTCACGCAGCCTTGATTGATGCAATCAAGTGAAGTGGACAGACCAGAGCAAGCCCCCCCCCCACCAGTAAAGCAGTCTGCAGGCCTTTGACAAGTGACAACATTCTATTCCCAGCTTTACCAACTGTTAAAATACTCAATGTATCTCAAAGTTCCTAACATCTGCAAACATAAAAATTACCAGCAAATGAGTAACTATTTCAACAATTTATAATTAAGTAATATTATTTTAAACTTAAAATATTACATTATTCATAGGTAAATAAACAAATAACCTTAATGTTATTTTCATCTTTCTGTCACGTTGCCCAAACCTCCTTTCTAATCAGCAGGCTCATAAACCTACACTGTGTTCGTTTTTGGTCACCTGCTATGTTATTAAACTGGAAAGAGTGCAGAGGAAATGTATGAGGATGCTGCCTGAACACGAGGGACTGAGTTATGAAGAGAGGTTGAGAATGCTGGGACTTTTTCACTGGGTCATAGGAAAAAGAGTGCTGATCTTCTGGAAGTAAATAAAATTAGAAAGGACACACATCAAAGTTGCTGGTGAACGCAGCAGGCCAGGCAGCATCTGTAGGAAGAGGTGCAGTCGACGTTTCAGGCCGAGACCCTAGCATCAATGCTCACGGTCTTTTCCCCCAGGTTGGGGAATCAAGAACTAGAGGGCATTGGTTTAAGTTGAGAGGTTTTATAGAGGCAACCCTTTCACTCAGAACGTGGTCAGCATATGGAATGTGCTGGCAGAAGAAACAGTTGAGGTACATACATCAACATTTGAGAAGTACTTGGACAGGTATATGGATCAAAAAATTTAGAGAGACATGGACCAAATGCAGGCAAATGGGATGAGCTTAGATGGGAATTTTGATTGGGAAAGGCCAGTTGGGTCAAAGAGCTTGTTTCCATACTACATGCCTCTAAATGCTCTAGAGCCTGTATTTTAGATTTATTGATTACATATATTTGCAAATATTTATTGGTCTTTTTTAGAGACATTTCATTACTGACAACAGGCAATGTAATATATCTAATCACAGACAACAGAAAATTTGCAGACTGGAAATCCAAGCAACACAGTAGTCTATCTAATAGCTAAAACAAATATTGTTGAGAAGCAACATTGCTCCATTCAACACCCAAATAACATCTTTGGATAAACTGACCTTGTTAGGAATTGCCTTGTCAACAAAGCATTTAAAAATTAGCAGGTGCTATTATAGTGATGAATGATTTTGTAATGTGGTCCTGTATAAGAAAGCATAAGAAAATCTGGGATAAGAACAAAGAGGTTCTACAAGTGACGGAACACTTGGCAATTGCCTTCTAAATGGTTATCATAAATCATCAATGAAATGTGCTGTAATTTACAAATATGCTTTCGCCAATTTTGTTTTGTGTAGAAAAAAATGTTTTACATTCCCTTGATAGTAGAGTTAGTGACATGATATGTGTATATAAAACTCAGCTGTTATTATCCTTGACGCTCTGGTTTGAAAGTGTAGTATGTCATTATTACCTTTATCACTATAATCTTTTCTAATCTAACAGACAGATAATGCAAACAAATACAAATAATTATCCAAATTATGCAATAGGGTATTACATTGAGCAAGTCATTTTAGTGTCTCCGCCAACACCTTTTGTTCCAGCAACCCTGGTCAGGTACCCTGAGTGCATATTTTAAGGAGTAAGGAAATAATTTGTTATCTTTTTCAAGCCGTACCTGTTTTTATTCCTAAGTCTTTTTTTGATTCTTTAGATTCGATTATTTCTTCCTATATATGGAAGAACAGAAAATCCCGATTAAATAAAAACCACCTTCAAAAAATTAAAAAGAATGGAGGCCTTGCTGTACCCAATTTTAGGTTATATTATTGGGCAATTAACTTACGAAATCTTACGTTCTGCTTATATTATATTAATCGTGAGGATTGTCCAATATGGGTCTTCTTGGAAGCCAACTCTGTTACGAAATTTTCTATTATATCTCTTCTTGGATCCTCTCTTCCTTTATCTTTAAATAAATTAACTGATGGTTTGGTGGTTAAACACACTTTGAGGATATGGTTACAGTTTAGAAAACATTTTGGTTTATTGAGATTTTCCCTTTCTAGTCCTATTTTTTCTATTTTTTTAAAACCATCTACGACTGATCTGTTTTTTAGAGAATGGGATAGATTAGGCATTAAACGATTTCAGGATGTTTGTTGGAGTGTATCTTTCTTCTTTTGAGCAGCTCTCAGTGAAATATAACCTATCAAATACCCACTTTTTTCAATATCAACAGGTTAGAGATTTTTAAAGATTTTTTGGGCTGAGAAGAGGCAGATGGAGTTCAACCTGGAGAAGCGTGAGGTGGTACACTTTGGAAGGACAAACTCCAAGGCAGAGTACAAAGTAAATGGCAGGATACTTGGTAGTGTGGAGGAGCAGAGGGATCTCGGGGTACGTGTCCACAGATCCCTGAAAGTTTCCTCACAGGTAGATAGGGTAGTTAAGAAAGCTTATGGAGTGTTAGCTTTCATAAGTCGAGGGATAGAGTTTAAGAATCACGATGTAATGATGCAGCTCTATAAAACTCTGGTTAGGCCACACTTGGAGTACTGTGTCCAGTTCTGGGCACCTCACTATAGGAAGGATGTGGAAGCATTGGAAAGGGTACAGAGGAGATTTACCAGGATGCTGCCTGGTTTAGAGAGTATGCATTATGATCTGAGATTAAGGGAGCTAGGGCTTTACTCTTTGGAGAGAAGGAGGATGAGAGGAGACATGATAAATGTATACAAGATATTAAGAGGAATAGATAGAGTAGACAGCCAGCGCCTCTTCCCCAGGGCACCACTGCTCAATACAAGAGGACATGGCTTTAAGGTAAGGGGTGGGAAGTTCAAGGGGGATATTAGAGGAAGGTTTTTTACTGAGAGAGTGGTTGGTGCGTGGAATGCACTGCCTGAGTCAGTGATGGAGGCAGATACACTAGTGAAATTTAAGAGACTACTAGACGGGTATATGGAGGAATTTAAGGTGGGGGGTTGTATGGGAGGCCGGGTTTAAGGTCGGCACAACATTGTGGGCCGAAGGGCCTGTACTGTGCTGTACTAATCTATGTTCTATGTTCTTAAACTACATATATTTCCTACCAGCCCGGATAAGAATGTAATAGATGTAATTTTTAATTTGAAACCTTTTGATAATGGCTCAATATCTTATATTTATGATCTGTTGTTGGGACTGAGAATGGCTCCTTTAGACAAAATTAAATAAGATTGGGAAAAGGATTTACAGACTTCATTATCTGATGCGACCTGGAGGGCTATTTTCAAAATGGTTAATTCTTCACCATTATGTGCTCGTTATTACCTCCTACAATTTAAAGTTGTACATAGGGCTCATATGTCTAAAGACAAGCTCCCTCGTTTTTTTGCAGATATACCTCCTTACTGTGACAGATATACTAATGGAGAGGCTTCATTGATTCATATGTTTTGGTCATGTTCGAGCCTTGAAAAGTATTGGAAAGATGTATTTCAAATTTCTTCTGTACTTTTTAAAGTTAATTTTAAGCCCGATCCTTTGACTGCCTTATTTGGTTTCGTTGAGGAAAGATCTTTAATTTTGGAGCCTTCTCATTTGCGGGTACTGGCTTTTATTTCTCTGATGGCTAGGACGGCGATCTTGCTTAAGTGGAAGGAGGTTGCCCCCCCTACATATGCTCAATGGTTATGTGATGTTATGTCATGTTTAAATTTAGAGAAGATTCATTGTTCGATTTCTGATTCTAATCAAGATTTTCAAATGCTATGGGGACACTTTCTGAACTATTTTGAAAATCTTTGAATTGTTAATTGTTATTAAAATATAGATCTGGGCTATTATTATAAAACACTACATGGCAAAGTACTCTTTTTTTCTTTTGTTTTTTTTTACCAACCAGCTTTGTCTTGGTAGTGGGTGTAGATTTTTTAAAATAATATAATTAACCATACTATTGTATGTTATAACTCAATTTATTTTATTTGATTGATTATGAATATGGGATACTGTGATTGTATCAGTGTGATTTATATATAGTGCATTGTGTGCTACCTTATTTTTATTTATAATAAGTATCCTTATGAATTCTGTATTTGTGTATATGAAATTGAATAAAAATATTGGGGAAAAAAAAGAAATAATTTGTTTAACATTTCCACCCAAACAGATTCAGCCACCAATTCTCAAAAGAATTATTACTGCAATCTTAAGGGACAAAAATAACACTTCTTCTCCCCAGCTTCCTTTAAAATGGCAGCTTCTCCAGTTAATTCAGAATCCCATTTTTTTCAGGGGCAAGAAATGGGAGTTTCTGAGTTCACACATACTTACTTTTCTCCTTCCTCATATTGTGTTTGATTGTTTTCCACTGGCTTTTATTTAGTGATTATTATTCAACACTTGCATCATCATCTTGTCAGGAGGCTATATTTCAGCTTGGACATCACTGACAAGCTTAGCATTTGTTATCCTGACTGTGACCAGGTTGCTCCCTTGGTCATTTCAAGGAGTAGTTTAAGACAAAGTCAGGGTGGCAGATATCCACATTTGAAGGGCACTCGTGAACGAGACAGATTTTTAATGTCAATCTGGGAGCTTAATTATCGATACTAATAACTTTTTAACCCAGATTTATTTAATTATTTTCTCACTTTTGTTTCAGCAATATTCACATCTGGTTCAGTTGTCCAAGTCTCTGGTTACAAGGTCAATAAAAAGCACGTTGACATCATTTTGCCTGCAACTCATCTGAGCAGATGAATGTCATTTTCTGTGCTTCTCTCACATAATTACCAGAGATATAACCCATGCCCTTAACATTTTTCAGCTAGAAGGAATCAAAATGCAGATTATTATCTAAATGGAGAGACTACAAATGAGTGAGGTACAGAGGGATCCAGGTGTTCCTGTGCATGAAACACAAAAGATTAGCCTGTAAGTGCATCAAGTAATTAACAGGGCAAATGGCATATTAACCTTTATTGCCATTGGAGTTTAAAAATAGCAAGAAATATCAGGCTGCATATGGAATACTATGCATAGTTTTGGTTCCATTATTAAAGAAAAGATATACTAGCATTGAAGGGAAGCCAGGTGAAATTCATTAGGTTAATTCCTGTGATGAAGGAGTTGCCCTATCACGAATAGTTAGATACGTTAGATCTGTACAGTTTGGAGTTTCGAAGAATGAGGAGCGAACTTATTAAATCATATTAGATACTAACTGAGCATGTCAAATTAGCTCTTGAGATGTTTCTGCTAGTGAGAATCTTGAAAAAGCAGGCTTGGTTTAAAGGTAAGTCATTTAAAACGGAAGATACTTAGTCACAGGTGGTGATGATTCTCTGGAAATCTTTTACCCCTGTGAAAGCTAGGTGGTGGAAATACATGAAGAAGTAGATATATTTTTGTAAGTAGTATAAAAGGAGGCCTATGTGGAAGTGTCTTGGAAGGAGAGTTGTGTCCTGAATGAGGGTGCAGGGTAGAGGCCCTGTGCTGATTTTCTTGCATTCTGGAACATTTCCAAATCCTTAACTTTGTTTCTTCTTTCAAAATTCAATTAGGGAGTGTGTCCCATCCATATTTCTGGTTAGCTCTTTCATCAAGTTCACCATCTGCTTACCGGTCATTTTATTTTCTGAGATGTTAAGGAATCACAGAATTTTTATAACATGGAAAGAACGCATTTGGTCCATTGGGTCTACATAGGCTACAAATTTCCCCATTTACTTCTCACAAAGAAGGAAGGCATTAAAGCCCATCAAGATGAGAAAGAGCAATCCCATTCTTCCACTAATGTTTCTTGTAACCTATTGTATCTATATTCCCATCAAGTCCACAGACTTTACTATAAGGGCAATGACAGTGGACAATTAATCTTCCAAACCTACAATTTGACATGTGGGAGGAAACCCAAATGCACAAGGAAATTCTTATGGTCACAGACAGAATGTGAAAACTGCACACAGACAACATTGGAAGGAAAGATTGAACTGGGTTACTGGAGCTGGGAGGCAGCAGTTCTACTTGCTGCCACCAATGCAAGAATAATCCAGTTGGATCCATTTTTCTATCTTCTCCCATATCCTAAAACATTCTTTGGTTTCAGATCTTTATCCAACAACGATCAGGACTCTGCAAAATAATCTATTTCTGCTACCAGCCTAGCAGTGTATTCTAAACCCTTACCAGCTACTGCACAAAAATGCTTCTCTGATGTCATCTTCCTTCCATGACTCTCTTCTTGACTGACAGATTCAGATTTTATTTCTTACATCTACGTCGAAACATACAGTGAAATGTGTCTTGCATTAACAGCCAACACGTCTAAGGATGCGCTAGGGACAGCCTGCAAGTGTCACCACATATTCTAGTGGCAACATAGCATAACCACAATGTTCAGCAGAACAACACAAGCAGTAGCAACAACAACAAAACAAGACAAGAAGACAACAGCAGCAAAACAAGCACCTTTCCCACCCTCCTGCTCGCACAACAACTCACTTGCACAGCTTTTGTCAATGCCAAGTTCCTCTCTGTCTACTCTAAGCCCTTTATGACTTTTAACACCTCTCTCATTCCCCTCGAAACCTCTTCGATTTCAAGAAAAACTATTTCAGCTAAACCAACTTATCCACATAAATCAAGTTCTTCATCCCCACTTCAGTAGCTTTGCCCTGCACCTCCTCTAAAACCTTAGTATGATTCTTAATATCTCTCTCCCAGAACTGGTCACAGTAGATGAACCAGGGTTTTATAAAGATCTATCATGACTTCCTTACTTCTGCATTCTGTATCTCTGTTTATAAAGCCTGTATGCAACGTTAACCTTTTTTTAAAACCTCCCTTGATGTCCTTGAAATCTTTTGTTACCTTCCTCACAGCCCATCATATCTTCATATATCAATATATCCAGATTATTAAGTATTATTAACAAAAACAGTGATCACAGTTCTGACACCTGAGGAATTCCGTTCTGCATTTCCCTCAAATCCAATAAGCATCTTTTCACTACTACTCTGGTTCCAGTTTGGTGTTTGTGCTGCAGCCCCTCTCATCCCATCCATTCTTGCTGATACTGTATCAAGCACACTTTGGAAATTCTTAAATACATCTACTATTTTGGATACCAACCCTCTTGGTTACTTCTTCAAAAAACTTCATCCAAGTTAGTTAAACATAGAACTTAGAACAAAGATCAGCACAGTACAAGAACATATTCTTCAGCCCACAATGCCTGAATTGAACATATTGTCAGTGTGAACTAAATCTCTCTCGTTTGTATATGATCCAGTTCCTCTATTCCTTGTATACCCGTGTGTCTATCTAACAGCCACTATTGTATCTGTTTCCACCATTATCCCTGGCAGTCCATTCTAGGTACCTACCACTCTCAGTGTAAAAAATCTTGCCCTACACATCTCCTTTAAACTTCCTCCTTCTTACCTTAAATTGATTTCCTCTAGTACTTACCACTTCTATCGTGGGGTAAAGACTACGCCTATGACTATGCTCTAGCTATGCCTCGCATAATTTTGTAAACTTCTATCAGGCCTTTCCTTAGCCTCTAAGAAAACAACCCAAGTTTCCCCAACCATTCATACATTTAGTACAGGCGCATCTGAGTAAACGTCTTCTACACTCTTTACAAAGCCTTCACATCCCTCTTTGTAATGGGGAAACCAGAACTGCACACAATATAAACTATATTTCATAGGCAGCCTCGCTAATGCTTTATCTAGCTGATTTGTCTCTAACTAATCCAAACCTGTTTCTCTAATCAATCCACACTTGTCCACGTGAGCCTTACCACTGAGTTTTAATTGGCAGATCTACAGTTTCAGGGCTTATCCATACAATGGTGAAGAAGGCTAAAACATTAGCAATTCGCCAGTCCTCAGGCATTACCCCGGGTTACCTTTTGAAGACATAAAGAACAACATAAATTAAAGCTCCTGCTGCACTCCAATGATTTATGTCTCCTCTCTTTACAACTTCAATCGGAAATCAATAATATTTTATTAGTTTAATAAATTAGCCAAAGCTTTTAGCAACGTAATACATAGACATGTATTTTGTGCGACCTTTAATGTAATCGCCTTTGCTTTCTAATAATTATTCTAAGTTTAAGACACGCTTAGCAAAACCAAGTAAGGGATACACCTCAAATAAATACACCACATACAGCCCAAGTAAATGCAGAGAAGTTAAGATTATAATTTGGAAAACAGTGGGACTGACAATGATTAAAACATTAACATAACCTAATGTCCAACCTGATACTCAAGCAGGGAGGTGGAGTGAGAGTTTTATGTTAGAGGCCTACAGTTATAATAGCAGGCTGATAAGTTACTTGTGTCCAGGGTGAGATCACTGATCCCATGGTGAACTGTTATTAGATTTTTCTTCAAATTATGTGAATGAACCTTATAAAGATTATAAAGCCATTATTATTCAAGTGTGTATTAGGAAATGTACTTTAAAGAGAGAGTATGGGTATTTGTATGTGCATGTTTGTGCACATGTAAGTGTGTGTGCGTGTGCTTATGCAAGGTAAAGATAAGATGACTGTTTTCTGAGGTGTGGAAGTCTTCCTTTCTCGAAGGGTGATGGAATCAGAGTCTGAATACTATTAAGGCAGAGATGAATAGTCACTGGAAAAGTAAGGGGGGGGGATTGGTAATTGTCAGATGGGAATATGGAACTGAGGTTACAACCAGATTAGCCATGATTGTGTGGCATACCAAATTTGAGGTGCTGAGTGGCCTACTCCAGCTCCTGATTCGCTCCTTTGCATAAATCCAAAGCAACACATGTTTTTAGAATCCAGCCCCTCCCAACAATATTTTTATTAATTAATTACTTTTAAATTTACACAGTCCATAAGAGAGAGGCATCAACAATTATTCAGAGAAGCATTGGTCCTTCGGGAATTTTGTTTTAAAATTATATAGCACACTGCTGAAGGGAAAAAAGCATCATGGTGCAGCAGCAGTGTACTTGAAAGTGCTTCCTGCTTTCCCCCTCCTTCTTCCAGCCTCCTGTCTTACATCTGAGGGTCAAAGTTTACATCGAATTCAGGGAGGGGAATGGTGTCAATTGATGCAGTAGATCCTGCTAGTTCAGACCTGGATCTAAAGTATGAAATTTCCATTTGCTGCCACACACATAATCTTTGCAAAATAACTGCCAGGAAGACAGGGTTTTGCAAGCGAGACATTCAAAATCAAAATGATTGTACTTTGCAAAACATATTCGTGAAACTTGTCTCAGAGAAGGCTCCCTGGAGGACTGAATGATTTCTTGCCTTAAAAGCAAAAGAACAAAACATTTGTGGTTTGATGTGAACTGCTTGTCATGATTAACTCATAGTATAAACAATGGCACTTGGAGTTTCCTTCACTGAACTGGGAAAGCAAATTGTTTTCCTTTGCAGTCTGTGATATTTGATCCATTTGGCAAAAATCTTTTGAAATCATTACTAATACAATGTGGATTCTGTTTCTGGATTTATTATCATTTGTTTTGTACCTAGAAAGAGAGGGAGACAGCCATCTCAGCTAAAACTCTCCAGGGTACAATTCTTGACAATAATATATTGTATCAATAAAATTAGGTTGCATATTTTAAATGAATAGTTAATAATAATGGCCTTCAACCACTGGAATTTCACATCCTTCTGCTCTTTAATATCTGTAGTAAACCTTGATGCTCCATCAATGTCGTGCATTAAAAAGTACAAAGCTACACAAAATCACAGCACAGTGAGCCATCATCATTGTGATATTACATTTTAAATCCACGTCAGAGAAGATGATTTGCTCACATTTAAACGAGTTTCCCTTATTGAATGATAGAGCAGGATTTGCCAGCTAAGCAACCACTTCCAGCTCCTTATTTCATATTTTTACTTGTCCTAATTCACATAAAGGTATCAGAATTGTTGCTTAACCTTTACTGTAAAGTCTACTTTTATATCCTGAAATCATAAGTTTTGCTTTGTCAAGTACTCGACTCTAATAGGGTCCTTGTTCAAGCAATATGCCCTCCGTAGTTCCTTACAGTAGCTTGGCCAGAGAATGAAAAGCTCAGCTGACTGAGCCAGTTTTAAACCATCTCATCTGGAGCTTACCTATTCTCTGTGTTGGTGAATATTGCAGAGGTGTTGAATCCAATCCATGGACCCCTCTGGAGACCGTTACGCTTTCTGTTGTATGGATTAGTATCATCTATTCATACATCAAACATTGAGCCATTTGAATGCCAAGTAGAATGAGGTAGATGAGGTAGATTATGTTTTGGAGACACAATAGTCATAGCATCATAGAGTCAAAGAGCATGATAGCACAGAAACGTGTCCTTTGACCCCCTCTAGTCTGTGCAAAACTGTTATTCTTCCCTGTAGTCCCATTGACCTGCACCTGGACCATTGTCTTCCATCTCTCTCTCTAAGAAAATAGGTTTTAGGCACATGTACAGCATATAGCTCAGTTGCCTAAGACTTTTGTATGGTATTGGAGTAGACTTTAGAATTGCACTGTACTGCTGCCACAAAAAAAAATTCATGACATATGAGAGTGATGACAAATCTGATTCTAATATGGTCTCTATTGTGGACTGAGAGTGGGAAGGGGGCAGAGAGAGGGGAATCAATATTGGGAAAATGGGAAGGGAGCGGGGAGGGAGCAAGAATCAGCAAAGAGGCATTCTGTAATGATCAATAAACCAATTGTATGGGATCAGATGACCTTGGCTGCTGTTTCAGGGCTGGGCGTCTCTGCATCCTCTCATGCCCCTGTCCCTGACATCTGTCCCACACCCCTCCTGCATCATTCCCCACATCCTTAACTCCTGTAAGATTTATGAACTTGAACTCTGCTCCACATTGACAAATACAGACTATGCAAAAGATTTAGTCACCCTAGCATTATATACGTGCCTAAGACTTTTGCACAGTACTGTTGTACAGCACAGGAACGGGCCCTTAAATTAAATTAGTAATCAAATAGCCAACTAAACTTGTCCCTTCTACCTGCACAATGTCCTTATCTTTCTATTTTCCTCACTGTGCTTATCTAAACATCTCTTAAAAGTTCTTATGTGTCTCCCTCTGCCACCAGCCCGCGCAGTGTCTCCCTCTGCCACCGGCCTGGGCAGTGTTTCCCTCTGCTACCAGCCCGGGCAGTGTCTCCCTCTGTCACCAGCCCCGGCAGTGTCTCCCTCTGCCACCAGCCCGGGCAGTGTTTCCCTCTGCCACTAGCTCAGGCAGTGTCTCCCTCTGTCACCAGCCCGGGCAGTGTTTCCCTCTGCTACCAGCCCGGGCAGTGTCTCCCTCTGCCAGCAGCCCAGGCAGCCTCTCCCTCTGCCAACAGCCCGGGCAGTCCATTCCAGCCATCCACCACACTCTGTGTAAAGACCTGCCCCTCACATCTCCTTTGAACCTACCCTCTCTCACCTTAAATGCATGCCCTCTAGTATTAGACATTTCAACCCTGGGAAAAAGATACTGTCTGCATGTTCCATCTATGTCTCTCATAAACCTTTATCAGATCTCCCCTCAGCCTCCACTGCTCAAGAGAAAACAACCCAAGTGTGTCCATTTTATCTGATTCAGAAACACAGCCACTTGTGTTTCCACTAATCACCTTCCTGCTTCTATTACTGTCTCACTCTCCTCACTCCCAATCTGGCTCTGTTTGAGCAACACACACAAAATGCTGGAGGAACTCAGCAGGCCAGGCAGCCCCTTCATCAGAAGGCTCTATTTGCCCCTTTGCTATCTCTCCCTATCTGTCTATGCTGGTGACACACCAGTTGCTATCTTCCAATTTCACCTCCCTCCTTCCACTATCTGTGTTCACATATTCATCATCCACCTCCTCACCTGCTTCCCCATATAGAACATAGAACATAGAAAGCTACAGCACACTACAGGCCCTTCGGCCCACAATGTTGTGCCAACCATGTAACTTACTCTAGAAACTGCCTAGAATTTCCCTAGTGCATAGCCCTCTATTTTCCTAAGCTCCAAGTACCTATCTAAGAGTCTCTTAAAAGACTCTATTGTATACGTTTCCACCACCATTGCTGGCAGTGCATTCCACACACCCACCACTCTCTGTGTGAAGAACTTATCCCTAACATCCCCCCTGTAGCTACTTCCAAGTACCTTAAAACTACGCCCCCTCCTGTTAGCCATTTCAGCCCTGGGAAAAAGCCTCTGGCTATTAACACAATCAATGCCTCTCAACATCTTATACACCTCTATCTAATCACCAGGAGAAAAGGCCAAGTTCACTCAACCTATAATGCACGCTCTCCAATTCAGGCAACATCCTTGTAAATCTCCTCTGCTCTCTTTCTATAGTATCTACATCTTTCCTGCAGTGAGGTGACCAGAACTGAACAAGTGGGGTCTGACCAAGGTCTTATATAGCTGTAACATTACCTCACAGCTCTTGAATTCAATCCCACGGTTGACAAATGCCAACACACCATATGTCTTCTTAACAACACTGTCAACCTGCGCAGCAGCTTTGAGTGTCCTATGGACACAGACCCCGAGATCTCTCTGATTCTCCACACTGCCAAGAGCCTTACCATTAATACTATATTCTGTCTTCAAATTTGACCTACCAAAATGAACCACTTCACACTTATTTAGGTTGAACTCCATCTGCCACTTCTCAGCCCAGTTCTGCATCCTATCGATGTCCCGCTGTAACACTCGGCAACCCTCCAGACTATTAACAGAATCCCCAACTTTTGTGTCATCAGCAAACTTACTAACCCACCCTTCTAATTCCTCATTCAGGTCATTTATAAAAATCACAAAGAGGAGTGGTCTCAGAACAGATCCCTGAGGCACACCACTGGTCACCGACCTCCATGCAGAATACAAACCATCTACAACCACCCTTTGCCTTCTGTGGGCAAGCCAATCCTGGATTCACAAAGCAAGGTCTCCTTGGATCCCATGCCCCATTACTTTCTGAATGAGTCTTGCATGAGGAACCTTATCAAATGCCTTACTGAAATCCATCCACTACATCCACTGCTCTACCTTCATTAATCTGTTTTCTTACATCCTCAAATAATTCAATCAGGCGCCTCAGGCACAACCTGCCCTTGACAAAGCCAAGCTGGCTATCCCTAATCAGTAAATGCTCATAAATCCTGCCTCTCAGGATCTTTTCCAACAACTTGCCCACTACTAAAGTAAGACACTTGGCCTATAATTTCCTGGGTTATCTCTACTCCCTTTCTTGAACAAGGGAACAACATTTGCATCTTCCAGTCCTCTGGTACTTCACATATCCCTTTTGATGATGTAAAGATCATTGCCAGAGGCTCAGCAATCTCTCCCTTGCTTTCCACAGTAGTCTTGAGTATATCTCATTTGGTCCCAGCTACGTAACTAACTTAATACCTTTCAAAAACTCCAGCACATCCTCTTTCTTGATGTCTATACAGTCAAGCATTTCAGTTTGCTGTAAGAGATCCCCACAATTGCCAAGGTCCTTTTCACTGGTGAATACTGAAGTGGAGGTGTTCATTAAGTACCTCTACTACCTTCTCAGGCTCCATGCACATGTTTCCACTATCGCACTTGATTGGTCCTATTCACACACAGCTCATCCTCTTGCTCTTCACATAATTGTAGAATGCCTTGGGATTTTCCTTAATCCTGCTCACCAAGGCCTTCTCATGGCCCCTTATAGCTCTCCTAATTTCATCCTTGAGCTCCTTCCTGGCACTTTGCAATTTTCTAGAGCTCTAACAGTCCCTAGTTTCCTGAACCTATCGTAAGCTTTTCTCTTCTTCTTAACTAGATTTTTTACATCCTTTGTACACCATGGTTCTTTTACCCGACCATTCTTTCCCTGCCTCAATGGAACATAACTATGCAGAACGCCATGCAAATGTTCCCTGAACATTTGCCACATTTCTGCCATGCATTTCCCTAAGAACATCTGCTCCCAATTTATGTTCCCAAGTTCCTGGCTAACAGCATCATGTTTCCCCTTACCCCAATTAAATGTTTTCCCAAATTGTCTGCTCCTATCCCTCTCAAGTGCTATGGTAAAGGTGATAGAGTTGTGGTCACTAGCTCCAAAATGCTCTCCCACCGAGAGATCTAACACCTGACCAGGTTCATTTCCAAATAGCAGATCAAGTACAGCCTCTCCTCTAGTTGGCTTACCTACATATTGTGTCAGGAAATCTTCCTGAACATACCTAACAAACTCCACCCCTTGCCAGTCAATATTAGAAAGTTAAAATCACCCATCACAACAACCCTATTATTTTTGCACCATTCCAGAATCTGCCTCCCTATCTGCCCATCGATTTCTCTGTTACTATTGGGGCGGTCTATAAAAACACTTAGTAGAGTTATTGCCCCTTCCTGTTTCTGACTTCCACCCATACTGACTCAGTAATCCCTCCATGACTTCCTCCTTTCCCACAGCCATGATACAATCCCTGATTAGCAATGCCACTCCCCCACCTCCTTTGCCTCCCTCCCTGTCCTTTTTGAAACATCTAAAGCCTGGCACACTCAGCAGCCATTCCAGTCCCTGCAACAGGAAGCGCCTGTCAACACCTCCCGCTTTTTGGCTACAACCTCAATCCTGATGCAAGGACTTGACCAGAAATGTCAACCGGACCTCTTCCTCCACAGCTTTTATCCTGTTCTGCCCAAGCATGAAATAGTAATTTGGGTGGAGCCCAAACCGAAAGTAGGTCAAAAAAGATGAGTTGCCCACATTAGCGAAGATCTAATTAACCACATATCTATATTCATGAACAATCAGATGATATCATGAGTATATTAAAACAAGAGCAAAATAAACTTAGATTATATCTTTATAATACCCATTGAATCAATTTTAAAATCAAAGCAAATCTTTCACCTTTCCTTTAGTTTTTAATCATCACAAGATCACTTTCAGAGTTTCATGTTATACCGTAAAACAGAAAGCGGGACAGTGTGGTTAATTATTCCAATAAATTTAATCTCCTTATAAGTGAAGTGCCATTATTCCACCTCTTAATAATTCTTGCAATGCCTGAGAGTGATTTCTTTCTGCTTTGTGAATAATATCATTTGGTGGGGTAAAAGCTCATCTGCCAGTGCAGGGGATTACATGCATGAGAGCAACAGCTGCAAATTGTATTCTGCTTCTAAAATTCTGTTACATTGAAGTTACTTGAACAGAATTTCAGAAGTAGTGGACAATGAGGATCCACTATTATACTGGCCCCAAGGAGAACAACTTCTACCCTGATGGGCAGTTCTGTTGGATTACAGTCTATAATCATTATTTTCCTTGTACTGTAGTTTAACTTGCCTGTGCTTGCTTGTATTTTTATATAATCACCTATACATGAAATGGTTCAGCGAAGTTTCCCGTAATTACTTTACAGTTGCTTCTTTATATTTCTAGAAATTTCTTAGCTTTCAGTCGCAGGTGCCATGGCTCTTGAATCTGGCTACTTAATAGGTCAATGATTATCACTAAAATATTCATTATCTCTAGTCTGAGTATGAGACGACCAAGACGGCTTTTTCCTTTGTCTTTTCATCATTCCCTCAGCTCTCACTTTGTTCATTTTCTGCCCTTGTAGCATTTAATGAAACAGTCATAAGCAAAAAGTTGTATGACTCGTTCATGACTTCCAAAGAACTTTTGGTTCACAAAAGTATCAGAATCCAGCAATTGAAGCAGTGAAAACACAGATAACTATAGAACTGTGATCCTCACATCAGTGGTAGAGAAGATACTGGAAAAAATTCTGAAAGACAGGATTAATAATCACTTGTAAAGGCAGGCATTGATCAGAGACAGCCAACATGGTTTTTTCAAGGGCAGATCTTGTTTAACCCAGTTGATTGATTAAAAAGGTAATCAAGGGTTTCAATGAGGGCAGAGTAGTAGATATGACTTACATTGACATTAGTAAGGTGTTTGGCAGGCTCCCACATGTGAAACTGGTTCAAAACATCAGGGATCATAAGATCCAGGGCAGGTCGGTGAACAAGATCTAAAATCGGCTTGGTAATTGGAGACAGAGAGTAATTTTGTTTTCGTGTTGGGTGTCTATAACAAGTGGAACCCTACAGCATTGGAGATTGGACCCTTGTTGTTTGCAGTTATGCATGAATGGCTTGGTTGTGGATGTGTGAGATAAAATACTGTAAGCAAGTTTTCAGATGATGCAAAGATTAATGTATAGTGTGGAAGGTAGAATTAGGCTCCAGAGAGAATTTCAATGTTTTGGGGAAATGGATTGAAAATGGCAGATGGAGTTCAATCCAGACAAATATTTGGGAGCATTAATGATGCAGGGCATACTTGTGAATAGTACGGTCTTAAGGAGTATTGAAGAATAGAGGGACCATGGATACGATCAAATACTATGAACCAAGTCCATAGATCCTTGGAGGTGGTAATTAAGAGAGACTTGAGTCCTGATGAAGGGTCTCGGCACAAAATGCCAACTGCTTACTCTTTCCCATAGATGCTGCCTGGCCTGCTGATTTCCTCCAGCATTTTGTGTGTAATGCAGGTAGACAATTTGTTACGAAGGCATATGGAATACTGACCTTCATTATTTGGAATATCAAATACAGAAGTAGGAGTTCATGCACCAACTTCTTAAAACCTTGATCAGACCTCAACTGAACTATCTCATGCACCTGGAGGTACCAGGGTAGAGGGAGATGGTGCAAAGGAGATTCATCATAGTGTTGCCTTAGATGGAGCAGTTCAATGTTGATGAGAGATAGAAGTCTTCTCTACGTGGAGTGTAGAAGGCTAAAAAGCAAATTGGTTTAGATATATAAAATTATGTGAGATGTAGATAGGGTTGGCTGCAGGAAGCCTTTCTCCATATCAGAGGTAATTAGAACTGGAAGATATAGTTTTGGAATAGATATTAGGGGATTTTTTGACCCACAGAGTGGAGAGTAGCTGGAATGCACTGCCTGAAAGACTGGTTTAAGGTGGATCATTAACACCATTTAGACATGAATGGCTATGCAGGAAGTGCAGGGCATTGGGGTAAATTTGGAAGGGGGCCCCACTAGTTGGTTTGGACAGGTTAGGTTGATTGGCCTGTTTCCATGCAACACAGTTCAATGATTTAATGGTTCTATGCTAATTAGTGAATGAACGTATTTCTGCCTTCCAAACAACCAATTGCTTGCAATTTATTGCAAAAGAAAGGACGGCATGATTAACCTTGCTCTGGATATCTATCATATACGCCAACCTGGAATCTGATCATGAACATCAATGGAAAAATGAGCATAACAATGCAGCCATTCCACCAACTTACTGATGTGCTCAGTTTTCCTGGAGATCTCATTAGAAGATATTTGAGCATAAAATTGATTCAGATAATCTTAACCAATTGAGACAACAAAAGGAGAGAAAAAAATAAACTCAAATTATATAGATCTTACTTAAATTAAACCAATTCCACTCACAATTTAACCAACCAATCAAAGCCGGCTGAGGAAACTTCCCGAGAACCAAAACAGTCTGCCCAAATAAACAAACAATACATCAGTCTCAGTGAGGATAGTATTTTAACAGTATTCCAGGAAACTAATTTTTAAAAAGCTATAACAAAGCATTTCTTTTCTATTGTATTCCAAAACATAATAGTAACTTAGAGAACTTCAATTGCCCAGAAATTTGATGGTATGTTGGTTTGTCTTTAAGACCTATTCAGTTGAAATTTGATGATTTTGGACGCAAATTGCAAGAACATGGTCAGATTGTGAGAATCATGTAATATGCATGAAGTGACCCAAAACTTTGAGTCATAGTACCTACTAGCTCACATTAGAAATTAGATACAAAGGAGTCACATCAAAAGAGGATTGACATCAATGGAATGAATTTCCAAGATGGTGTACAATGTAATGACATTACTATATGGTATATCAGTGCTACTGACTGAGGTTCTATGCTGAACATCTATCTTTTGGTTTAACGCTACTTGCAAATATTATTGTGCCCATGTTGAGTTCAAATTAATGGAATATGCTAGGCCACTACAGGATCAAGCAAATATTACAGAAATTAATTGTTTCCAAAACAGAACTGTGTAGTGTGATAGGAATTTTAAATTTTAGGAATAATAGAAATCATTATGATTTCATAATTTCTACCCTAGCACCAAAATAGTTCTGGCATAAATCTATTTAAGCCATAACTAAAATAAGTTCTTATTTAAATATATAGTAGCAACATAATAAGATTTTTTGATTACAAATTGATGCTGTGTCAGTCTAGGATCTCATCTGGTGGTACAGACTTGTACAATAGCCCAGTATTATTTTCTGAAGATGTATTAAATATATAGACCATAAGAGGGAACCAAAGTTCAGAAGGGAATCTACAGATGGAGGTGTGCACATGCACCTACTGCCCCTGTTCCTCTTGGTGAGTGCAGCAGTTTTGATAGGTGAGTAGCTGCAGTGGACTTTGTGGGCTGCTCCGAAACCATGATAGACTAGTGGTAGAAGAAGTTTGGAGATGTTCAGTAGTTTGCAAGAACAGAAGAGTGGAAGGCTTTTATTTTTTGAGTCAGAGATATAGTAAGACAATAGATATAGGAACAGAATTAGGCTATTGGCCCATTGAGTCTGCTCTGCCATTTCACCATAGCTGATCCTTTTTTCCTCTCAGGTCCAATCTCCTGCCTTTCCCCTTCATATTCCTTCATGCCACACCAATCAAGAATCTATCAACCTCTGCCTTAAATATACGTAAATGTTTGACCTCCACAGCTGACTGTAGTAATGAATTCCACAGACTCACCACTGTCTTGCTAAAGAAATAATGGTAGTTTTAAAAACTATGTGTACATGTGTGCATTGGGATGGTGATGGATGGATGCAGAGACAAAGAGCAGAATAGGAAGGCAAGAGGAAACATTCGTACTGGTTAGCATGCAGCCAGTAGAGATCACTGGTAGTCAAGAATAATGGGTTTATTCCAAAATGGTAAATGAGGAGAGAGGAAACAAATCAATTTGGAAAGTTCTATTCAATTTGGATGTGGAGAGGATGTTTCCTCTTGTGGACAATTCTGGGACAACAGGCGACAGCCTCAAAATAGAAGGATGTTCCTTTAGAACAGAGAGGATGAGAAATTTCTTTAACCAGAGGGTGGTGAATCTGTGGAATCCATTGCCACTCACAGCTGTGGAACCTTAGTTATTAAGTATATTAAAAGCAGAGATTGATATGTTCTTGATTAGTAAGGGCATCGAATGTTATGGAGAGAAGGCAGGAGAATGGCATTGAGAGGGATAGTCAATCAGCTGTGATAGAACGGCAGAGCAGACTCAAGGTGCTGAATGGCCTAATTCTGCTTCTATCTCTTATAGTTTTTTTAGTTAGCTTTGTCCTGTAAATTGCCAGTGCTTTTAGAGTGGGACCAGAGACCCTCAGAATCAACAAAGTTGTAAGCACAACCTGAACCAACATGATGTCATTTTTTATATTGTTTAATGTAAGAAGTATGAAATAGGAAAATATTAAATAAGCAATTGGTGCCTTATGTCCAAGATCGTGTGTTTAATTAGTATTTATCACTAGAGCCATTAATATTAAATGCACAGTTACAGTGAATCTATCCAAAATTATTCATTTTCCTCAAAAGTAACCCATAGGACATGCCCGGCTTTTCATTTGAATTTCCTTCAAAAGTCACTACAGCTATTTCTCTGAGATAAGATACAAGTTCCCCAAAGACAGTAGCAGAACCTTATTTGACAAAACTGCCACCATGCCTTCAGAATAGCAAAATACACAAGAACAAATCTTGATAGATCTTACTTAATTAAATCAGACTGCCTGTTGAAGACAAAACAGACTTCAGAATCTCTTTAAATGCTTTAAGTAACAAAATTATGAAGTTTCTGATGGGAAAAATATATAGAAGGTAAAAATATTGGAAATATTTAGGAGATCTAAATAAATAATAGGTGATCTTGCTGAAATATACAATACTCTAGGAGGGTAGATGCAGACAGGATGCCTGGAACTGCCATCATGGTCTTAAGGTAAAGGCAATCACTGCTTCATAGAAGCAGGCACAGAAAAAGGCTTTTCAGCCCAACTAGTCCATACTGAACAAGATGCCCCTTCCAGCTAGTGTTATTTGCTAGCATTTGACCCATAACCTTCAAAACCTTTCCAATCCAGCCAATTGTCCAACTGTCTTTTAAAAGTTGTTATTGCACCTTCCTCAACCACTTCCTCTGACATCTCATTCCACATTGATAACTCTGCTTGTTTAAAAAAGTTCTTTCCCCACTCACCTTAAACCTATGTCCTCTAGATCTTGATTCCCCAACTATAAGAGAAGACTGGGCACATTCAGCCTACCCATGTCACTCATGATTTTATACAGCTCTATACATTATTCCCTCAGTCTCCTTCATCCATGGTATAAAGTCATAGCTTGTCCAGCCTCTCGCTATAACACAGTCCATCAAGTCCTGAGAGCATCCTCATAAGTCTTTTCTACACTCTTTCCAGTTTAAAGGCAAGTTTCCTATAGCACAGTGACCAAAACTGAACACAATGCTCCAAGTGCAGTGTCACTGGTGTCCTGTACAAACACACCATAACCTCCCAACTTTTATACTCAGTACTCTGACTTGTCAAGGCCAGCATGAGAAATTCCTTCTTGACCACCCTGTCTACCTGTGAACTTTCAGGGAAGCATGTACTTGTACGTGAATGTCCCTCTGTTTTACAACATCCCCAGGGCCCCGCCATTCACTGAAAAGTGCTACCTAGATTTCACTTTCCCAACTGAAACCTGCATTTATCTGAATTAAATTCCATTTGCCATTCCTTGGCCTTCTCATTCAGCTGAGCAAGGTCCCCTTGTCATTTTTGATTGCCTTCTTCATTCTTCACTACTGTATACCAACTACTTTAGTGTCATCTACAAATAACCATATCTTGTACACTCTTTTCCAGATAGGTGATCAATCACTGAGGTGGTAAATCTTTGGATATTCTCTGTCCTGGGGGATTGCGGAGCCTCAGTCATGGCATCAATTCAAGACAGAGATGGAAGTATTTAAAAGACTCAAGGGGTAAGAGGACAATGCAGGAAAATAGAACGTAGGGCTGCCCAGTGGTGCACTCTGCAGAGCCTCTGCATCGCAGCATCACGGGTGTTGACAATTAGTGGTGCCTGAGTGGAGTTTGCATGTTATCCCTGTACCACGTGGCTATTCTCTGAGTTCTCTGATGTCCTCACATATTCCCGAGATGTGTGGATTGGAAGGATCAGGGAGTGGCAATGGGGTTATAGTGGGAGGGAAGGAATGGGCAAATTCATGGGGAGAATAAAATGAAATTACTGTAGAATTACTGTAAATAGGTGCTTGATAGCCCCAAATTGATTCAAGGGTCTTTTTCTGGACTGTGAGAGCATGTGAAGCTACAAAATACAAAGAATTTATCACTGTATCAGTTTGAGAAAAATATTTTGACCCCTGTGACCACACAGTGTAAAAGGTGTTGGAAGGACTTCAGGCCCTCAGGAATTTAGGCTCTGCCTCATTGTATTTTGAAAACCTCACCAGTTTGTTGCTAAGGTACGAGTTGCTATAGCAGCTGTAAGTTAATGGTTATACAAAGCATTGTCGAGAGGTTCAAATTCTCATGAAAGGCATAGACTTTAAAAAATGATTTTGTTATTAGAATTAACTTTTTACTGAGAGTGATTCTATTATGTTAGCCACACACTTACTATTTGTCAAGAAACCAGTTGAACTCCCCACTAAACCTTACAGTTAAATTTTTGTAAACATGTTGCAAGCACTTATGAAGCACAGATGAATTATAGGGAAGCACACAGGGTAAATTACAATTAATTGCCCTGTAAACCAATAATGTGATGTTATAATGGAGAAAAAAGAGACATCCTTCATTTTGTTAGTCATGAAATCTTAGATGTTACTTAACAACTAATCATTAAAACAAAAGAAATCTTATCATTAAAGTGAAGATATGAATAACCTTATCATCCTAAATATAGTAAATTCAGATACTTAGCACTTCTTTTTAGTTAATGTTATCTGCGAACAAATGTTTTGCAGCAATGTCTTGTTGATGGCACAAATCCAGGAAATGGGAGGAACCAGAATCTTCAGAAAAGCTTTAAGGACCATGGTGGGGGCACCTTCACACTGCAATATAACCTTGGGGAAAGGTCAAGTCCCAGTGGATCCAGACAACTTCTCGATCTGAAGTGCAGACACCCAGCATCTCCAATTTCAAATATATTTAATAGTTATCTATAGTGAGTCCACTACCACATTCTGACATCCCAGACTAGAAAACTAGTAACAGTAAGAAACAGATCTATCCAACAATCTTTCTCTCTTATCACTAGTAGATGATTTTAGTCATCAGCTACACAGTAATTCAAATTACTTTTTGTATAAGTGAAACAGGGGCGAACCTGAGGTGGTGCTAGCTGGTGCTATAGCACCAGCAGAAATTACAATAGCACCACCAAAGCAGCACCAAGAAATTAACTGAAATTTGACATACAAATTGCAGCTTCTTTGCTTTCTCTGTATAGTTTTGAATACAGCTTGTTTCTCCAGTTGAACTAGTGTAACAGTGGCCCCAATTACCATAGCACCCATGCAGCAATAAGGTTATAAACTCTGTGCTGGCCTAAGGTCAGATCCACTCTACACCTCTGCTTATTCATTCGTTGTCAATGTCTTGCTGTTGCTGTCCTCAGATCAGTTAAGCTGATCCAAGATCACTTAAGGTGGTGATGTGACTCACTCTCACTCACGTGAGAGATTGATAATATACATGCAGGCCCAGATCCATGGTCTCGCGAGACTAACAGATGCCACACACACACACACATTGTGCTTTTACAAGTTAGCGTGGGCTGGCATGAAAAATAGGTTGATTTTTAGTGAGAAAACAACCTCATCCAGAAGAATCAGTGGTGTCTCAGCAAGACCCTGTCTTAATTGAAAGTGACAATCAGAAAGAAGTAAGTGGGGATGAGGATGACAGCAGTTCATCGAAGGAGTGCGAGGGCGAAGTAGAGGAACAAGAGATGGAGCGGGATTTGAAAGAGAAAGTGGATGAAGCTGCTCTTAGTGGTAGTGGGAATACTGTTAGTGATGTTAGCCAGCAGCCTGAGGAAGGACCCCGTTGGCCAGCATTGAAAAAGTACCCTTCGCTGCTCACAAGTTTGGCAATCAGCAAAGGAGTTTTAATCGTGGCTGGTTTGACTGGCTGGAATATTCGATCACGAAAGATGTTGCGTTCTGCTTTGCATGCAGGCATTTCCTGTGTGAAGGACATGTGTTCCATTCTGAGTCTACCTTCACTGTCACTGGTTACTGTAACTGGCAGAAAGCTACAACAGCTTTCAAAACCCACCATGTAAGTGCAGCTCATAAGTTTGCACGGGCCGAATTCAAATTGAGAAAACAAGACAGTTCAAGATTGGGAAATATGCTTGACAAAGGACATGCAAAGATTGTCCAAGAAAATCGTGAATATATGAGAGCAGTGGTTGAGTCTCTACGCTATACTGCGTGCCAAGGCATTGCCCAGCGAGGACACCGGGAGGACGATGGATCTGGCAATAGGGGAAACTTTGTTGAGTTGCTCAGTGTAATTGGACAGTTTGATAAGACTGTAGCTAAAAAAAAGAGGACAATCCTGGAAATGCAAAAAACACCCATCATGATATCCAAAATGAAATTATGGGTATTATGGCAGATATGGTCAGACGTCAAATAAATGCAGAAATCAAGGAGTCTGGACATTTTGCCAACATGGTGGATGAAAGTAAAGACTTGTGTAAAAAGGAGCAAATATCAGTGGTGGTGCGGTATTTGAATAACAAAACAGTTCTTGAAGAATTCTTGCATTTCATCCAGCAGAAGGGTTGGACGCAGACTCACTTCTTAAAAGCATTGAATAGACACTCGCCCAGTGTGTTATTGATAAGAACGCATGTGTAGGTCAGTGTTATGACAGGGCGGCAGTGATGTCCAGGTGCAATAACAGGGTACAAGAGAGGTCCAGGAAAGAGGTCCCGCAGGCATTACATATACACTGCCATGCTCACAGACTTAACCTTGTTTTAGTGGATGTTGTGAGCAATGTACAACAAGCGGGCGGGTGAGATTTTTAAAACTGTGCAGCTGCTTTACAACTTCTTTTCAAACTCTGTTGCCCACGATCTTTTCAAGAAGAAACAGAGAGAACTGGAATCAACTGCACAGACCGTGGAGTTGAAGAAATTGTCAGATACACGCTGGGCATGGCAGTATACAGCTTTGTGGGCTATAAGGAAATCACTCCCTGCCATTCTAGCTACACTACAAGATATTATGGGTCAACCAAATGCACGGAGAAAAACGGAGGCCAGAGCTGTAAATGGACTGATTGATGAGCAGTTTGCTTTACTTCTCACTCTGAGGATTTATTCCGAGTCACCAAGTTCATGTCAGACCAGCTACAATCTCCGAGTTTGGAGCTTTCATCTGCTGTGAACTTGACTCAGTCTGTTATCGATGCACTCTCCGCAAAACGGGGAGAGGAATCATGGAGTGAAATTCAGGTAAGAGCTAGGGACCTGTGTGTCAAGGCCGGTATACAGAGCAGACCACATGAAAGGAGACAGGCCACCTACATGATTTTGTTGTTGAGGCCCAAACTTAACACACACCTGTCACATCCTCTGATGACCTTCGCAACCACTGTTTCTATCCGGTTATAGACAGAATTCTGACTGAAATGAAAAGACGGTTCTCAATTGAGACTGGGGGTGTTCTGACTGGAGCCTCAGCATTGAGTCCCAAACACAAGCTCTTCCTAGACAAGAATTGTCTTTGGCCAATGGCCCAATACTATGGAGTGACTGAAGTGAACCTGAGTGCAGAGCTACATCAGGTTCAGCATCTGCTGGAAACAAAACAAAAGCAAGGACAGACAGTGAATGGCACAGTGGAATTTCTAGCTCTAATGAGACTGTACCGCAATGCATTTATAGATTTATACAAACTAATCTGCATATCACTGACTACCTGTGACATCTGCCTCATGCAAATGGAGTTTCTCTTGCCTCAGACGCCTGAAAAACTACCTAAGGAATAGCAGCGGCGATGCTCGGAACAGCAGTTTGGCCCTGTTGGCCATAAACAGCCGGAGGACCAAAGCACATGACATCCAGAAAATCATTGATGCTTTCGCCACCAATCACAACAACAGACAAATTGTGCTTCTCTGAAAACATCAATGGTGAATGCAGTTGATTTTTTAAAAATTTGGGTCAAGACTAATGCTGATTAAAATTATTATTTTGTGGAGGATACCCCATAGTCCTTATGTTTCCTACAAATCCTAAAATATTACATTTACTGCTTTTAAGCTTACTGGCTTTGCTTAGACTTCTAAGCGGTGATTCTGTTGATTTTTGTTTTAAGTTCAGTAGCCGAATTAATTGAGGTACTGCGTGGCCAGAGTGCAATTTGTCTAACTTCTGGTAAAGCCTTGCATCTGTTGTTTGCCTTATTTGACTTTAATAAAGGTGTATCTTTTGGCATTGTCTGTCTATATAATGCAAATAGCAGTGGATATTGTGGGTTGGTATTGTGTTTTTCAGTTGAAAAGCACGCACTTGACGCTGATTGCAGGATTGGTGCGTGATTCACGTTGTGCGCTGTGGGTCGGATGCTCTGTTGGTTTGTTTGTTTATGCTCTGTGTAGCCCGGGTTGTCTCCGATGCTGTTGACACTGTCACAGTTCACTCCTGTATTAGATCTATCAACTGCTGTTGCTTGTGAATCAACAGAGGCATTTATAGTAGGCACATAATGCTTGAAACTGACATTTGAATGCCATGCGCCTGGCCTTGCAAATACATATTACCATAGGGTACATCCCTCAGCACCATCACTGAATAATTCAGCCCCACTGTAGCACCAGCAAGAAAAAGTCTCTGGGGCCACCACTGAAGTGAAAAGTTTAAAGAAAGACTTGGGCACTAGAAACTGGTTAGGACCTTATTCCTTGGAACATAGAAGACTGAGAGGAGATATGATAGAGGCATACAAAATTATGAGGGCATAGATACAGTAAGTTCAAGCAAGTTTTTTCCACTGATGTTGGGTGGGACTACAACTAGAGGTCATGGGTTAAGGGTGAAAGGTGAATTATCTAAGGTGAAAATTAGGGGTGATTTCTTCACTCAGAGGGCTGTGAGAGTGTAGAATGAGCTGCCAGCACAAGTGGTGCATGTGAGTTCAATTTCAATGTTTAAGAGTATTGTAGATAGGTACATTGATGGTTGGGTATGGCGGGCTATAGTCCCAGGGCAGGTCAATGGGAGTAGGCAGTTGAAATGGTTCAGCACTTACTAGATGGGCCAAAGGGCCTGTTTCTGTGCTGTACTTCTCTATGACTCCAAATGTGAAAGAGAAACATTTTTTGAACTACCATTCAGTTTAGGCTGTGTCTATAGAGAGAGATCCAATCTCTGCAACTGGATCCTCAACTTCCTAGCTGGAAGACCACAATCTATGCAGATTGGTGATAATATCTCCTCCTCACTGACAATCAACACTGGTGCACCTCAGGGGTGTGTGCTTAGCCCACTGCTCTACTGCCTCTATACCCATGACTGTGTGGCTAGGTATAGCTCAAATTTCATCCATAAATTTGTTGATGCAACTATTGTAGGTAGAATCTCAGATGGAGATGAGAGGGTATACAGGAGGAGATATACCAGCTAGTTGAGTGGTGTTGCAGTGACAACCTTGCTCTCAATGGCAGTAATATGAAAGAGTTGATAGTGTGGGCACGTGGTCAAGTGGTTAAGGCATTGGACTAGTTACTTGAAGGTCATGAGTTCAAGCCCCAGCCGAGGCAATGTGTCGTGTCATTGAGCAAGGCACTTAATCACACATTGCTCTGCGACGACATTGGTGACAAGCTGTATGGGTCCTAATGCCCTTCTCTTGGACAACATTGGTGTCATGGGGAGGGGAGACTTGCAGCATGAGCAACTGCTGGTCTTCCATACAACCTTGCCTAGGCTTGCGCCCTGGAGAGTGAAGACTTTCCAGGCACAGATCCATGGTCTCGCAAGACTAACGGATGCCTGTCTGTCTGTCTGATAGTGGACTTCAGGAAAAGTAAAATGAGGGAACATGAATCTTTACTTATAGAGTTATCAGAAGTAGATAGAGTGAGACAGATGATATTTGTGTTGAGGGTCTTCATCAGAATTAGGAAATAAAATATGTTCGTGACACAAGAGACTGCAGATGTTGGAAAATGGAGCAACAAACAAGCTGCTGGAAGATCTTATACAAAATGCAGGAGGAACTCAACAAATCAGGCTGCACCCATAGTGGTTGATAAACAGTCAGCATCATAGGTCTCAATAGGTTGTGCAGCATCTGTGGGAAACTCAGGGTTTCGACCCCAAATGTCAACATTTCTTTTCCTCCTACTAACGCTGCTAGATCTGCTCAGTTCTTCCGGCAGATTGTTTGTTGCTTCAGATGTGTTTGAAGTTGAAAGGTTGGTAAAGAGAACAAAAAGGGTGTTGTTATAGGGTGGGTGACACAAATGGTGGAGGTGCCAGTTGAGAGAAGGTTATTAAGGCTTTTTAATTACAACTAATCTTTTGGGAGGAGGTGTAGCGGGAGATGAATGAGAATAGAGAGAGCAAACATAAAACACTCGAACTATGAGAAGCAGAACACAGCAGTTGTGTAAATTTGAAATAAAAGGGAATGCTGGAAATTCTCAGGAGGAAATACTCACCATTGAGCACATCTACACAGAGTGTTGTCACCAGAAAGCAGCATCCATCATCAGGGACCCACGCCACTGAGGTCATGCTCTCACCTCGCTGCTACTATCAGGAAGGAGGTATGGGAGGCTCAGGACTCACACCACCAGGTTCAGGAACAGTTATTACCCCTCAATCAATAGGCTCTTGAACCAAAGGGGATAACATCATTGAACTTCGTTCGTCCCATCACTGAAATGTTCCCTCAACCTATAGGCTCAGTTTCAAGGACTCTTCATCTCATATTCTTGGTATTTATTGTTTATATATTTATTGTTATTATTATTATTATTGTTTCTTCTTTCTTTTTGTATTTACGCTGTTAGTTGTCTTTTGCACATTGGTTGTATGTCCAGTTGGAGTGGTCTTTCATTGATTCTATTATGGTTATTGGATTTATTGTGTATGCCCTCAAGAAACAAAAACCTTATGACATATATGTACTTTGACAATAAAGTTATTTTGAACTTTGAGGTCAGGCAGTCTCTGAAGTGAAAGAAAGGTAGAATTGATATTGCAGGTTGATGACTCTTCATCAACAATGTCCTGTTCTGGGGTAAGCTAGAATACCTCGTTTTCTGAGATTGCTGAGTGTGAGAGCTGTAACGTATCTGTTTGGAAGATGAGATGCAGTAGCTTGAGCTTATGTCCCACTTTGTTCTTACAAGTTCATGGTCCATCTCTGGCTCTTTAACTTTGCAAACCACCTCTTTTCAGTTCTCAACGATGACCCTGAGCTCCTGATTGCCTTTCACTTTAATTTTCCACCCAACTTCCACCCTGACGAAGGAGCCCAGCATAAGTTAAAGAACACTTATCTTCCAACTGGCAATGGCAGATACAAAAAAAAAACACCAGAAATTGCAGTATCTGCAATCCCTTGTGTTTCTGGCATATCCTGATTTAAAATCATTAACCTATAATGTTAACACCATCTGTCTCTCTCCACAGCTGCTGCTTGGCTCGCTGAGTTTTTACTGCATTCACTTTTAGTTCAGATTTCCAAAAAACTACAGTGTTTTTTGTAACCTACAGTTTATGCATTTTTGTCTCTTTCTCTCTTCGTGTCCCTCTCCTTCCTATTGTGCTGCAGGTCCTCCATCTCTGGCAGTGTTCATTGTGTCAGTAGCTTGGTTTACACTACTGTCAGTCATGCACGTTTCGGGTGGAGGCTCAGGAATACCGTCACATGCAGATGTAGAAGGATTCTTCATTGCTGCTTCCATAACAATTTTGTTTACCAGTCAGGGTTGTTAGCCCTGAACTGAACCCATGAACCTGAAGGATTGATGGACTACTCTTAGTCCGGCCTCTACCCTTTGACATGTTTGGCATGGGTGACCTACCAAAAGCCAAAATATAAAGCCCTGACTCCAGCCAACGTAACTCTTCTGGTCACTGAGGCACGCAAACCTCCAAACCCTACAACAAGGTTGTGGTCCTCTTGGAGGCTCTCTTCCTATATACACCTGCTTCTTTTTACAAACTCCCCAGACAAACAGTGATGATGAGTTAGTCTTCACTCCCCTCTCTCAGCTGACACCGCCACCTTTTCTGTCATTTGCCCTCTCTGGTCTCCACGTTATCCCTTCCCTATTCTCTGCAATTTAAAGCATCCCTAAAGAAATAAAATAACAATCAGGGGCAGGAATGGCCTTCAAGCTCACTCTACCATTCAATAAGATCATGGAATTATGGATAATCATTCACCTAGAGTCAGAGAGATGTACAACATGGAAATTGCCTTTCAGTTACCAAGTTTCAGTGAATCATCCACCACGCATCCACATCAGCTAAAGCCAATTTTAAACCACATCATGCAGATGAAAGAAGTCATATACCATCCGTGGAAAGGGAAACTAGGTTAATATTTCAGCTTGAAGATGCTTTGTCAAAACCTTTGTTAGAAGATGTAGAAAGCCTAATCAGATGGAGAGCCGATCTCGTGATAACAGCCAACCCACCTCCCCCACCCAGTGATTGACATCAAAAAGTCAGTCCTCTCCTCTGGGATTAGACAGAATGGAAAGTGCGGCGTGTAGGGCTGTCAAAACTCCAGTTCGGCAGTCACAATTGCATCAGATGATCTCACATTTATACAAAACTGCCATTTTAATTTTCAAACGTTATTTCAGTACCACTTTTTTTCCTGACCCATTGTGAAGTGCAGATACACGTCAGAACTAAAATAAGTCTACTATTTACAGCCCATAAACTATATTGTTTTTCCAATATTTTGACAGACAAAGAGTACTTCAGTTTAAGTCTGTCAGCTTTTCATTTCCTTTCGATTTTATAGCCTCTAACCTGTTTCTATAGCCCCTGAGGTCTTACTCAGTGGTAACTTCCAGACTATTGAGAAATGTCAACGGTGAGGGTATGACAAATTCCATTCAGTTCAAGGGCCCTTGTGAGGACAATCAATCACCTACAGTACAGCAAAAGTTGCTGTTTTTGGGAAAGAACTGATCATTGAGACTCTCAGTTCCTGATCTCATGCTCACATTTACCTGCTCTTGATGGACCAGGACATCTGAAAGGTTTCCTTGTCTGCTCTCCACAGATGCTCACTGACTTGGCGTTTTTGTTGCACTTCCATGTTGTGTTACATCTGACTATTTCAGAGTGCTTTGAAGTGCAAGAGATATAAGCACAATTTGCATTGAAATACACGGCTGCATAAAGAGTTTTGATAGGTCTCTCCCTACACAGAGAAGCACTTGCCAGACACAGCCACAAAGTTTAGATTGCCTAGACTGCAGCTTCTTTGTTAAGCAGGTTGATGTTTGATGCATGCACATTTCCGAACACACACTTCACTGAACATGACTGTTTGCAGGAAGTGGAAGAGCCTGCAGTGTGCAGCTGGTGGGGAGGGCATGAGCGATGGTCCATGCAGGCAAATGCTTGTTATCCCAGACAGCAGACGCAACTCTTTCACTCTGGAGCAGTCCTTGGTTGCAGCTCTGCCTGGGCCATCTTAGAAGTTGAAGGCTGACGGCTATGTGACAATGCTGATCCATGACTGATTCAGTACCCAAGGCTGTGGTCTGGAACGCTGTTATGTGAAATCAGGTTTGCAGGTTTGGTGAGTGGGGACAGAAGACACTGACTACTGGTAAATACATTAACTATTTGTTTTCAGGACAAGACAGACACTAAACATTCAGTAAACCCTTCTGGTTACACACAGTTACAACTACTTATTTAAAGTGTGCTCAGGCCCTCTCTCACTGCAGCACACTTCCACTATTCCAGCAGCATCGGTCGCAACTTAGTTCGCCAGTGAGACCTCGAAGCAAAACAAAGAGACCAGATGCTCTCAGCGTGCTAGTTTTATATTCTGCCAGCACTGCGACATCATCAGCTTGCGCCTTGGAGCCAAGCGGCGGGCAGTGGAAGGGATGCAACACTCCTTAAACAGGCCAATCCCTAGCTAGCACAGGGGAGTGGTTTTCGATGAACTGGTAAGATTGACTCTTACCTCAACAAAGCCAGACCCAGTAAGCATGCAAAGGGAGTCAGGTTTCAACAAGAAACATTGAGCATTTCACCATTTTACAAATCTTTCTGTCCTTTAAGCCACTCTCTGAGCATCAAGGTTTAATGGTAATCTGCTACTTTCGGCAAACTGGAAAGCCTTCACCATCTTGAGGGAACAGCCAATGGTAAGAGCTGTCAGGTGAGAAGCGGAGGAAGAGGAAAGAGAGGAGGATAGAGTGCAGGGTGATTGAAGGCATTGGTATTGGCACGGATGTTGGTTTATTCATGCCACGTGTACTGAGATACAGTGAAAAGCTTGTCCTGCATTCTGCTCGTACAGATCAGATCATAACACAGTCCACTGAGGTAGAACAAGGTAAGGCAATAACAATGCAGAATAGAGAGTAACAGCTGCAGGGAAAGTGCAGTGCAGGAAAGGGATAGAGGGCAGCACAATGCCTGGTCGTTGTGTGGTCAGACAACAGCAGTGACTTCAATTGCATCAGCCCATTCACCAGATGTCCAATTCTCCTCATTTATATCACTGTCCATCGCATCAATATCCTTCTAACTATAGAGACATTTTTTAAAAGGCAAAAACACATACACAGATCCAGTTCTATACATTCAATCATGACTATAAGCAGTATATAAAATAAAATCATCCTCTCACACAGTCCCTGCCTAACCTAGTGCTCCACGGAGTTGCTTCCTCTGCAGCTGCAGAATGGACACTACGAGACTGCTGGGCTTTGATTGAGAAGGCAGCAGATGGTCTTGAAGGGCAACCATTAGCCACTCCTGGCCTAGTTTCAGAATGCCGCCTTAGCCTGGGTTACAGCAGAAGGGGCTGGCAGGCTGACAAGCAACAGCGAGGCACTGGCAATGTGGGAGCAGGAATGCTGTCACTGTAGGAAAGGGCAGCAGGCTTGTGATGCATGAGTCACCGACATTCACCCCCCGATAGTGTCTCAGCAATCTGACTGACTCTTGGAGAACACATTGGAGGATTTCCGTGGCATCCAGGAAGCCCCTTTGAAGAGAAGCATCCACAACTTCTGTTGCAACAGACTGAGCTGCCCCCACAGTACTCCAACCATTGGCAGAAGTTGCCTGTGCTATGGTGTGAATGATGAAATCGACCTACAAACATGATGCATGACAGCAGCATGAGAAGTAACAGGAATGGGCCATTCAAACTGTCCCGTCATTCAATAGGATCATGGCTGATCTTTTACTTTAGTACCATTTTCCTGCACCATCCCAAACACCCTTCGTTCCCTTATGGAGGCTTCATGGAATGACCGCTGTTGGTATTAAAAAGAATGGAGTTCATGCTCTGCACAAAGCCCTACACCCACGTGGTGCCAGGCTCATCTATGCCCCTTAACTTGTGTGCAGGCTATAAAATTCCAGAAGCATTTACTTAAATACTCCTCTCAACATTTCTCTGTGGCCCAGTTCATCAACTCTTTTGCATCCTGACTAGTGGCAAATTTTGCATCTATTGTATTAGTACTTGAGAGGATTGTTTAACTTTGGGGAGGGAGAAAGTAAGTTACTAACCCTACTCCTAACTCTGACGAATTTACTAGCCCTTACCAATTTAGTAACCCTAATCCTAATCCTTACTAATTTACTAACCTTAATCCTAGTCCTTACTAATTTACTAACCCTAATCCTAACCTTTACTAATTTACTAACCCTAATCCTAACCCTTACTAATTTACCAACCCTTACCAATTTAGTAACCCTAATCCTAATCCTTACTAATTTATTAACCTTAATCCGTCTTTACTAATTTACTAAACCTAATCCTACCCCTTACTAATTTATTAACCCTAATCCTAATCCTTACTAATTTACTAACCATAATCCTAGTCTTTACTAATTTACTAACCCTAATTCTACCCCTTACTAATTTATTAACCCTAATCCTAACCCTTTCTAATTTACCGAGATTCATCGTCACCGAGGAGGATGCTAGAAGGGCCTTCCTGAAGATAAATTCAAGGAAGGCGACGGGCCCAGACGGTGTCCCGGGACGGGTTCTCCGGGCCTGTGCAAGCGAGCTAGCTGGAGAGTTTGCTGACATCTTCAGCTGCTCCTTGCATCAGTCTAAGATCCCCTCGTGTTTTAAGAAGGCAACAATAATCCCAGTGCCGAAGAGCAAGGTGGCATGCCTCAATGACTATCGACCTGTGGCTCTGACATCAATTGCTATGAAGTGCTTCGAGCGATTGGTTATGGCACACATCAGCCACAGCCTACTGGTCAACCTCAATGCTTTGCAATTCGCCTACTGGAGCAACAGGTCAATGGCAGATGCCATCTCTCTGGCCCCACATTCCTCCTTAGAACACCTGGAGAATAAAGATGCATACGTAAGGCTCCTTTTCATTGACTACAGCTCCGCCTTTAATAACACCATTCCAAATAAACTGATTCCTAAGCTCTGGAACCTAGGCCTTAGCACTCAGATTTGCAGCTGGATCTTCAACTTCCTCACAGACAGGATCCAGGCTGTAAAAATAGGGGACAAGCTCTCCTCTACAATCACTCTGAGCACTGGTGCCCCACACTCAGCCCCCTGCTGTATTCACTGTACACCCATGATTGTGTAGCCAAGTTTCCATCAAACTCAATATATAAGTTTGCTGATGACACAACAATTGTAGGCCGTATCTCGGGTAAAAATGAGTAGTTTGAGTACAGAGAGGAAATTAAGAACCTGGTGGCATGGTGCGAAGACAATAACCTATCTCTCAACGTCAGCAAGACGAAGGAATTGGTTGTTGACTTCAGAAGGAGGAGCGGACCGCACAACCCCATTTACATGGGTGGTGCGCAAGTGGAACAGGTCAAAAGCTTTAAGTTCCTCGGGGTCAATATCACAAATGACCTGACTTGGTCCAACCAAGCAGAGTTCACTGCCAAGAAGGCCCACCAGCGCCTTTACTTCCTGAGAAAACTAAAGAAATTTGGCCTGTCCCCTAAAACCCTCACTAATTTTTATAGATGCACCGTAGAAAGCATTCTTCTAGGGTGCATCACAACCTGGTATGGAAGTTGTCCTGTCCAAGACCAAAAGAAGCTGCAGAAGATCGTGAACATGGCCCAGGTCATCACACAAACCAATCTTCCATCCTTGCAGTGCTGCCAGGACAATCAAGGACACGACCCACCCAGCCAACACACTTTTCGTCCCTCTTCCCTCCGGGAGAAGGCTCAGGAGCTTGAAGACTCGTACGGCCAGATTTGGGAACAGCTTCTTTCCAACTGTGATATGACTGCTGAACAGATCCTGACCCGGATCTGGGCCTTACCCTCCAAATATGCGGACCTGCCTCTCAGTTTTTTTGCACTACCTTACTTCTCATTTTTCTATTTTCTATTTATGATTTACAAATTAAATTTTTAATATTTACTATTGATTTGTAATCCAGGGAGCGGGAAGCACAGAATCAAATATCGCTGTGATGATCGTACGTTCTAGTATCAATTGTTTAGCGACAATAAAGTATAAAGTATTTACTAACTCTAATCGTAAGTAACTAAGTAAATAACTGAGTAAATATAGCAATGGCTCTGTATCAAACAAAGACTGTTCTTAAATTGCTTCTTTAAGTGTCTAGTCACACAAGTAAATCACTACTCACTCTGCCGTGATTAACTCCAGAGGATTAATGGGAGGGCAAAGAAGAACCCAGCAATCAAGCTGAGATGAGCAGAAATAACTGCAGACAAGATGATGAAATACTTTGCCAATCACTGTGGCTCCAGGTCACTAGGGCCATGGCTTTGGTATGCAAGCTGCTCAGGAACGGAATAGCAGTCAATGTATGTCTACACTGAAATTCCAGGGCTCTTCAATGACTATTGAAGGTCAAGTGAAATGTCACGGACTGTAGGGTTTATCTGGTCCTGGAAGGAATTCTGTGCTCGGGTGAATTATAATGCCTTTGCTGCGAGAATGTTTGGTGGGCTAAGGCAGGTTCCCTAGTTCTATACATTTCTCATTCTGAACAGAGGTTAGTAACAAGTTCTGTTTAGGGCAGAGTAAGCCAGTTATCCTTCTACGCCTGTTACCTGATATTACAGGGTTTAGGTTAAATCAGTAGACATATGTAATTTCAACACATTGTTCCTTCTAAAGGGTAGAATTAAATATACAGTACAATAAAGTTGATAAGATGACTTCTTTGAGAATTAAATGATGCTGGGCAAACAGGTTTTGCTGATTATTGACTTTATTCCGATTATTAAGCCTATATATTTTTAATTCGGCTTTTTCATAGATATTAGCAGATTAGTGAACCGAATGAGTTTAAAGGAAGAGTATGAAAAATAAGACCCAATGTATTCAACATAAGCATGGGAATGGGCTCCAGTATATTTAAAGGGAGTGTGGGAATAGAGCCCAAGTGTGTTTGAAGGGAGTGTGGGAATTGTCTCCGGCATGTTTGAAGGGAGTGTGGGGATTGTCTCCGGTGTGTTTGAATGGAGTGTGGGAATGGGCTCCGGTGTGTTTGAAGGGAGTGTAGGAATGGGCTCCGGTGTGTTTGAAGGGAGTGTGGGAATGGGCTCCGGTGTGTTTGAAGGGAGTGTGGGAATGTGCTCCGGTGTGTTTGAAGGGAGTGTGGAAATTGTCTCCGGTGTGTTTGAAGGGAGTGTGGGAATTGTCTCCAGTGTGTTTGAAGGGAGTGTGGGAATTGTCTCCGGCATGTTTGAAGGGAGTGTGGGGATTGTCTCCGGTGTGTTTGAATGGAGTGTGGGAATGGGCTCTGGTGTGCTTGAAGGGAGTGTAGGAATGGGCTCCGGTGTGTTTGAAGGGAGTGTAGGAATGGGCTCCGGTGTGTTTGAAGGGAGTGTGGGAATGTGCTCCGGTGTGTTTGAAGGGAGTGTGGGAATGGGCTCCGGTGTGTTTGAAGGGAGTGTGGGAATTGTCTCCAGTGTGTTTGAAGGGAGTGTGGGAATTGTCTCCGGCATGTTTGAAGGGAGTGTGGGGATTGTCTCCGGTGTGTTTGAATGGAGTGTGGGAATGGGCTCTGGTGTGCTTGAAGGGAGTGTAGGAATGGGCTCCGGTGTGTTTGAAGTGAGTGTGGGAATGGGCTCCGGTGTGTTTGAAGGGAGTGTAGGAATGGGCTCCGGTGTGTTTGAAGGGAGTGTAGGAATGGGCTCCGGTGTGTTTCGAGGGAGTGTGGGATGAGCCCCAGTGCATTTAAAGAAACTGTGACTTGGGGCACCATGAGTTTAAAAGAATGAGGCCCCAGTGAGCTCAAGTATTGAACCATTAGGATTTCTAAACATACTATCAAAGTTTTAGAGTAACAGGACTGAAGTTACTGCCCAGAAATCAAAGCATCATCACCCGACTTACCTACACTATGAATATTATGTCCAGTTTTGAACACCAGTGCACAAGGAAGACAATCAGATATTGAAGCACTGAGGAGAAGTACTGATCCCAATGTTAGGCTTTCAAGAAATGAAGAGAGACTAGAGATAATTGTACATACTGCTTGGAAAGGGATTTTCTGATCCTGTGGAAATATACATGGTAATGAACAGTACACATTATTAGATTGAGAATTTAAAAAGTTATCTACATTTCAATTGTTATGGGGATTGATATCAGGAAATCATTCTTCGCACAACTATTAGTCCACATTACAGAAGAATTTCAGGATAAAGTAATAAATATGAGAAGACTGAATGTCCTAACGTACTACATAAATAACTTCTGAAGAGATAAATTAGCATGCGTAGAAATTTTATCTGAATCCATTAATTATCTTGCAATCTTATGAAATAAGTACAAGTTAAACTGACTTCAGTACATATTCACACAAAGTTGACCTCACTGCTTTATTTTCAAGCTCAGTTGGGTTGGACTGGATGTCTGGCAGAAGTCCAGTCCAGTGGTGGTAAAGGTAATCCTACTGATTGACCTGGACAACATAAAAGTCAAATATCTTGTGAAAGAAAGAGGATAAATGAAACCTAGAAACACATAAACAAAGTCAATCCAACTTGGCAATTGAAAGATGCTTGGTCTAGATGTTTTTAGTCTAAATTTTTTTGTTTTGGGATCTGTGCGTCATTAACAAGGTCAACATGTACTGGCCATTCCTTATTGCTCTTGAGAAGTGGTAGTGAACTGCCTTCTTGAATAGCTGCAGTGTCATGGTCCGGTCCACAAAGTCCGCATTCCAGTTCACGGTCCGGTCTGTGGACTCAGGACTCCGGGTCTTCCAGCTGTCCCTTGTTTGGTTGAGTTAATCATAGGCACCTGATTCCCATCTTTGGGCTTGGAATATAATTAGCCTTGGGATTGAGTGTGGGCTGCTGGTTTGTCTTGTCAGTTCCTCTTGGAGCAATCAGCTGATGGAAGGTTAGAGTGGCCACTTGTCATCTTTAGGCTGTGTTGGAGAACCATTGCTTTATGAAAGCCTTGCTGTTGGTAGTTGGAGCTGGCTTTGTGGTATGGATTTGGCTGTTTTCTGAGCCAGCTGAGCGGCTGCCAGCCACTCTGAGCTTGGTAGGGATCTGGCTATTTCTGTAGCCAGCTGAGGTTGCTGGCTGAACTGAGACTTGGAGCTTCCCTGGAGCAGAGATGGAACTGTCTGTTGTTCTTTGGTGTTTGTCTCTTCTTGTCCTCCCCTCTGTGGGGTAAGTCAGGCTGTTTTGCCGTTGCCCTGTGGTGGGGGGGGATCTGTCTTGTCTTGTCCTTGCCTCTGTTGGGTAAGTCTGGCTGTTCTGCTGTTACCTGATGGAGGGACCTGTCCCACCTTGGTGTGGAGATGAAGTTGAGTCCTGACTTGTCTTAGGATAAGCCTTGGCTCTATGTCTATGTTCTGTCCTGTCTCATGTTAGTGTTGTGTTAAAGATGAGTTGGGGCACTATGTTGATGTTTGGTTCCCAGTCTGTCTCTGAGCTCCAAGAGCCCAAGCCTCGAGACCCTCAGCCTCAAGAGCAAAGACCCCAGCCTGTCTCCAACCTCAGGCCTGTAGACCCCAGCCACGTCTTGTCCTGAAGTCATGTCATGTCCTTACTTGGTTCTGGGGTCTGAGCCCGAGGCAAGACCCAGGTTCTGGGTCCTTGTCCAGTCTTGGGCTTGGAGTTGAAGCCTTGTCTCCTAGTCCATGGTTTCTAGTCCTGGTCCCGCTTTCCCTAGCCCAAGTCTGCGTTCTTGTTCCTGCTCCTGGTCTATATCCTGTCACGTCCCTACTCTAGTCAAGTCCTGTTCCTTGTACTACAGTGTCGGTGTCTGTGTCTTGCATTTGGGTCTGTTCTCAATGCCCCACTGTGACATGCAGTCCTTCTGGTAGGATTACAGTGCTGGAGGGCAGGGAGTTCCCAGATTAAGACCTCAAATCGATGAAGGACTTGTATTTCAAAATCAACATCTTTAAGCTTTGTCCCATATGGAGTTTGATTCAGTGTTCAACAGGATAATGGTCTATATTACTGTGTAAAAATCTTAGATATATATATATATATATATATATATATATATATATATATATATATAGCCAGAGTGCACAGTACTGTAGTAATTTTGTGTTGCACTGTACTGCTGCTGCACAATAAAAAGTTTCTTTACTAGGGACAGGGGAAGTGGAATCATGGTTGGGGAAAAGGGGAAGGGAGAGGGGAGGCAGCAGGAAGCACCAAAGAGACATTCTGTAAACATCAATAAACCAACTGTTAAGAATCAAATGATGTTGCCTGGTGTCTCAGGACTGGGTGTGTCTGCACCCATGCCAACCCTGCCTCTGGCACTCCTCTACCACCTGTTCCACACCCCTCCCGTGGCACTCCACACTCACCATTCCCAATATCCTTTGCTCCCACCAGATTTCAAACTCATTGACAAATACAGTTCTGTGAAAAAAATCTTCAACACCCTAGCTCTGTGTATGTATATGTGTGTATGTATATTATTTATATATACTTGAGTTTTGTACAGTACTATACATAGGACAATGAAAGAAAGTGGGTTTGGGGGGGAGAAGTTTACAAAATTCATAGGAACAATGTTGTCATACCACTTTTAACCAAGTTAGAGGCAGACATCCACAAAGAAATGAAATCATTCTTGCTGACAATTTTTTTTTCCAACACTGCCAGTCAGCAAAGCAAGGCTGGAGTGTGAAACGTACCTTTCCATGTTCCACTGGATTGCTGCCTTCTCCCCAGTATTGTCAGAATCCTAGATGGGAAGAGAACTTTATTATTTATGTTATGATTAAACTAATTTTACTTGTGCATAGCACTTCATTGCCTGTTTAGATATGTCTGCGCTCCCAAATAATCAAATCAGCCTTGTAATTGTACGCAAAAGTCCACTAAGATGCATATGACACTTAATGTCAATCAAAATATAATGAGAATTCATGATAATGGCCTCAATCTGCCCTTCCCTGAAAAGTAGAACATTCAGAATTAGCCAAGCTAACTATTTGAAAGGCTGTGTAATGTGAAGTGAACTTCCCATGGCTAATCATTCCCTTTGTATATATGTGGTTTGACAAACTGTGCAGCCTCGTGTTTAAAATAACAATTCATTTACATAGCAAAAAATACCCCAAGGCACTTCACGGGAACATCAATAAGCAAACCTTAATAATGAAGCCTATAACAACATATTAGCCCAGATGAAAAATATAGGTCAAAAAGTAAGGCTTTTAAGAATATATTGAAGTAAGAATCAGATTCAGAATCAGGTTTAATATCAGCAGCATATGTCACGAAATTTGTTAAGTGTGTGCAATACATGATAAACATAGAAAAAAGAATTACTAATATATAAAAAATTAAAATAAGTAGTGCAAAAACAGAAATTTAAAAAAAGGTACCGAGGCAGTGTTCATGGGTTCAATGTCCATTTTGAAATCGGATGGCAAAGGTGAAGAAACACTGCCAGTCAGCAAAGCAAGGCTGGAGTGCCAAACATGTTCCACTGAACTGCTGCCTTATCCTCAGTATTGTCAGAATCTTAGATGGAAAGAGAATTTTATTATTAATGAATCGTTGAGTGTATGCCTTCAAGCATCTGTATCTCCTCCCTGATGATAACAATGAGAAGAGGGCATGTCCCAGGTGGTGGGAATCCTTAATGATGGGTACTGCCTTTCTGAGGCACCACTCCTTAAAGATGTCTTGGATACTATAGAGGCTAGTACCCATGATAGAGCTGACAAACTTTACAACTTTCTGCAGCTAACTTTGCTCCTGTGCAGTAGTCACACCCAACCTCATACCAGATGGTGATGCAACCAGTCAGAATGTTCTCCATGGTATATCAGTAGAAGTTTTTGAATGTTTTAGATGACAAACTAAATCTCCTCAAACTCCTAATGAAATATAGCGGCTGCCTTGCCTTCTTTATAGCTGCATCGATACATTGGTGTCAGTTCAGTCCTCAGAGATCTTGACACCCAGGAACCTGAAATTGCACGCTCTCTCCCCTTCTGATCCCTCAGGATTGGTTTGTGTTCCCTTGTCTTACGCTTTCTGAAATCCACCACCAGCTCTTTGGTCTTGCTGATGCTGAGTGCAAGGTAGTTGCTTGATACCACTCAAATAGCTGGGATATCTCGCCCCTGTGCACCCCCTCGTCACCATCTGAGATTCTGCCAACAATGGTTATATCATCAGCAAATTTATAGATGGTATTTGAGCTATGCCTAGTTACAGTCGTGGATGTAGAGAGAGTAGAGCAGTGGGCTAAGCACACACCCCTGAGGTGTGCCAGTGTTGATTGTCAACACTGTGGGAAAGGGAGTGGGAACAAGTGGGAAAGAGTGAAAGTGAGAGAATGCCAAAGAGAAATGGAGGGAAATTGTTGGAGGGAGAGTAACAGAACAGAGAGGGAGAGGCGAAAGGGAGAAAAGGTGAGAGAAGGAGAGTAATAGAGAGGAGAGAGCAAGAAAATTCCAGAAGGAGGGAAAGAAATTGAGTGATTGAGGAGAAAGGAAGTGGGAAAATTACAAGGAGGTGTAAAGGGAGAGTGACAGGGAGAGAAATGGGAGAGGGAGAGCTCACTGGTGGAGAGATTAAAAAATGGGGGCCAGAACAGGAGCAGAGTACAGTGTCAAAGCAGATTGTAGACAAATGGAGGAGTATGTTTATGGATGGAATTAAAAGAAAAATGAGAATTTTAAATGAGATGTTCAAAGTCTTTTTTCTCTTTGTATCAAAAGACATCATACTGTCAACACAAGCGTATTTTGAAGTTTAGATATTTAATCCATCTACCTCTCAGTTAAATGTTTAAGAATAGTTTGGATCTTGTGGGAAACTGCCACCAGTATTATGATATCCATATACAACAATACAGTACTTATCCTTTGCTGTTTATTTGGGACTGATCTCTGATGGAGGTTCGGGGTATCTGATTGCAGTGATTCCCCAGCACTTCTGATGGTAATCACAAACCAATCTAACCAGGCAGGGGTTTCTTGGAATAGAAAGGAACAGCTGTGATGGGTTACAAGTTTGAATTATTATGCCCAGCTAAAAACTACTAATTCCTTTTGTGTTCTTAGATGCTTTAAATATGTAATTTAATTGTGGCTTCATACATTTTTAATCGTTTAAAATTTCTTGTTTGCTGATTGCCAGTTTTTGATGTTTCTTCATGGCAGAGATATGCAGAAACTTCATTTTGATGGTTGAATAGTTGGATAATCCTATGGGCACCTTAAATGTTCTTTCCCAATGCACTGAAGACAATGAAAATGTCACTATTGACAAGAATCATACTAAGGGATCATACTAAAAATCTGGGAAGCAGTCCACTGATTTAGAGATGTCGAAGGTGAGGCCTAATTTCCCGTTCCCTTCAGTGAATGAGCTGATGATAACTTGGACCTCTGAACATAACACACACAAACACCACCAGTTCTTGGTTGAAGCTGAAGGACCCTTGCTTCTGGAGTGAGGAAGGTAGGCTGAACAGTTTCCATTTCACCCTGTGGATCAGCCTATCTCCAGCAAGAAATATGCTGATGATGTGCTTGATACCAGTCTGTGATTGGGTGCATTGTGCACTTGTCATTTAAGATCACACCTACGTACCATCGTATATGCAAGATAAAGATCTTCTCTATGGGCAGCCATTGATAAGAAGAGTTCTCCATGTTCTTCTTTCAATTACAAAGTTGAAAATTTGATGAAGTCATTAAAAGCCCATATATTTTGATTGCTGCTACTTCCTACATTCCTGTTGGAGTTGATGCATAGTGCAGATCATGTCCATTGTGCCTCCTGTTGGAATGAAAGCATACTGCAATTCAGAGAGTATGAGTGACAGTGACAGATAGTAGAGCAATTCCACTGTATTTAATCAGATTTGTCTCTGTTCTTGAAGACATTATTGTTATGAAATCTATGAGAGCCCTTGACACAGCTTTCTTTTGTATTTGTAATAATAAAGTACACAATGCCATTCCTTCTGAGATCCATTGGATTCTTTATAACCATCTATCTTTGGCACCTTCAAACTTAGATGTGGTTTGGTAGATATTCTAAGTGTAAATTTTTTCCTAGAGGCTCGAGCCCAAAGATCCAGTAATAAGGGTGGGTGTCATCATCAGAAGTACTAAGTTCTCAATCGATGTTAAACGAAAGCCCCTTTCCTCCCAAAGATGGTGAAGACAACAGCAGATGATTATGAAGACGTATGCTCAATTTCCTGGTCAATATTCACCTAAAGCCAATATCTCAAGGGCAGATTATCTGGTCTTTATGATGTTACTGTTTGATCTATATATCAAAATATAAATGTAAGTTTTCCCTTTCTCTTGTCCCTATTACTAATAAATACAAAGCAAAGATAAACAGCAGATACTGGAAATAAGGGACAAAAACAGTAGGACAGAGGACATCTGTGGCGAGAAGAGCAAATGAACTTCATGTGGATTCTTCATCGAAATATTACTGAGCAGCAGCACTTACATAAAAAAGAAACAACGTGTCAGGGGAGTGCATAAAGAACACATGGCTCTGTATAGTCCCACAATAACTATTTTGGAAGGCAGAATGTTCCCAGCAGTCTCTGCTTCAGTTTACTATTGACAGTCCAAACATTCTATTGACTGGAGAGCATTAATTCATTTTGTCCCTCCCATTTGACGGGAGAAATTACACAAAATAGCTGTACCAACCTTTACAGCCACTTGTGAATGCTCCCATTCTGTGGTAAAATCTTGGATGATTCACAGTCTCAATACCCTATCTTCATAAACCTTGGTTTTCTTAATGTCCAAAGTCTATCTCTGTACTGAGCACATCCTAGTTCCAATAGATTAGAAATAATTTAGAGATGCAACTGTCAGCATTTCAAATACTTAGGAATATAAAAGAAGCTGCAGAGACCCTGTCCAATACATCATAGGCATACCCTTCCCTACCACCAGTGGTACATACAGGAGCCACTTCCTTGAGAAGATAACATCCATCATCAACGTTCTCCAGATCCCTGAAGAGCCACATTCTCACAGCTACCATCGGGAAGGAGATGCAGAAGCCTGAAGTGGTACACCACCAGGTTCAAGAACAGTTACTTTCCTTCAACCATTTGGATCTTGAACCAACCAGTAGAACTCTAATCACTGGGATGTTGCAACACTATGAGACTTTGATAGCTTTGCATTAAAATGGATCTTGATTTTTTGGTGGGGGGAGGTCTAATGTTGTTCTTCCTACTAAAAACTGTGTTCAATTTTATAGTAAATTTATGTTTTTCTTGTGAATGCTGCTTATATGATATTATGTGTCTGTGATGCTGTTACAGGTGAGTTTTTCATTGCTCCTGTGCATACACGTACCTGTGCATGTGGCAGTAAATGCAACATTAACGCTGACTTTAATATCTCAATAAAACATCAGAACTTTAAAATCTTTATAAAGACTTTTCACACTTTTGGGAAATTTTCTTTCAAGTGCCAGAATCATTTAAACTAATTTATAATCAGTAGTGCTTGGCTGATCTACTGTAAGAGTACCTAACAGGGATTTTAAACTCTATTCACTTGCTCATAAAATTTTCCTACTGATCACAGGTGAGTAATTGGGGGATGTGCAGTAAAATAAGGCTTGACTGTTTGACATTCTCTCCATGTATCATGCAGTGAGACAGAAATCGTGACTAATACATTCCAGATCGCACATTACATCCGGGGGAGAAAAATTCCAGCAAGTTGTTGTGATCGGGAATGCAGAGCCTGGGTGGGTGGAGGAAAACAGATTCAATTGTAGCTTTCAAAAGGGAATTGGCAATTACATGAAAACAAAATGCAGTGTTCTGGGGAAATAGCACAGAGGGGAACTAACTGAATATTTCCTCCAAAGAGCTAGTACAGACTCAGAATGGTCTACTTCCATGTTTCATTCTATGACTATTTTACCTACCCACAACTGAAAATAACATGACTCCATCGGCAATGCTTACCATAACCACAAATCATTTGAGTTTACTGCCTCTCCTATAATGAAACAATTAACATCAATTTTGTTTGAGGTACAGTACAAAACAATGTTCATTACCCTTGGAATAGAATGAATTGGATATTTTACTTCTGTAGTAATGTTGAAATTCCATAAATTCTGTTTAGAACTGCACATACTTCAATATTGACGAAGGATTTAATTGACCTGGCAGTGACGATCAGATTATAGGGGTGGCATGGTAGTATAGAGGTTAGCACAACACTTTACAGTACCAGTGATCCTGGTTCAGTTCTGCTGCTGTCTGTATGTTTGAATGTTCTCCCTGTGACCACGTGGGTTTCCTCCGAGTGCTCCGGTTTCCTCCCACAGTCCAAAGATGCACCGGTTGATAGGTTAATTGGTCATTGTAAATTGTCCCATAATTAGGCTAGCGTTAAATCGGGGGTTGCCGGGCACCATAGCATGAAGGCCCAGAAGGGCTGTATCTCAATAAATCAATCAATCAATTAATCTGTAAATGGTCTTGCTCAAAATTGCCAGATGTCAAGAAAGAAAAGGAGCAAACTGGAAAATCATAACAAATTGAACTGATCTAGAATTCACCCAGTGCTGAGAAAGGGACATTAAACAGTAGATCAATGACTGTTTTTGGTCTCTGGTCTCTTGCTAATAAATTCAATATCCCTGAGATCCAAGGCTTTGTTTTCTACTGAACAGGTCTTTAATTCAAGTGTGGTGGTGATGCAAAGAAAGTGAAAGAAATGAGTTTATCTCAAAGGCCTGGGTCAGATCATGGATCCTTTAATTTGGTGAGAGACCTGGGGGTGGGGTGAGAATTGTGCTTCAGGATAAGGGTAAGCATTAGTTGCTGGTGGCTAGGGGTGGTGTGAGATAGTCAATCTATTTTTCGCACCATCCATTTAACAGTGGGGATTTTGGTAGAGGTACGAGAGAATTAAGATTGAATTAGTGAATGGATGACAAGTTTGCTGGAGAAAGACATGAATAAACTTTAGAATAGGAAGGATATCAGGCCTGCACAGAGAGGCAGCTCCCAGTCACCACCTGACTAACAGGAGTCACCTGCCGCATATTTCCAGCTCATCACCTGCAGCCTATTTAAACCCAACCCTCATCCACAACTCTTGTTCATTCATTCAAACCAGTTGCTCCAAGATTTCGGTTATCTTGTTGCCTTGTTGTGTTACTTATTCATTCTCTCTTGTTTTGTGGCCCCTTGTGGCTTGTTATTTTGCAGTTTATTATTGAAGTTATTGCTCACCGCTAAATCATCTCCGCTGCCCTGCGATTGGGTCAGGCCTCCTCTACATTTCCTGACAGGATGTGGTTTTGCTTGCTGAAAGGAAATCGGCCAAGGGCATGAGCACATGGGCCAGAAGCAACAGGAGATCATTGATCAATTGCTCACCATTCTCAACCAACTTTCTATCTCAACACAGCAACCCTGTATCAGTCAACCTCCTCCCTCAGAGCCCCAGGTTCCATTGCCCAAACACTTCAAACCAGATGCTATAACCTCCCGTCCCAGTGCATCTTACATCTCGAGCTCCAGCCGTCTCTGTACAGGGCCAAACTTGCCTTCATCATTTCTCTCTTGACTGGGAAAGCTCTGACCTAGGCTATCACCAGCTGGGACAATAAAACTGGCATTTGCAATAAAAATGAGGACTTCGCTGCTGAGATGCACTGGGTTTCAACCATTGGGAAAGTGAGAGGGGGGCAGAGGATCAGATACTTTGCTTGCGTCAAGGCTCACTCTCGGTGCTGGATAATGCCGTGGAGTTCAGGACTCTCGTGGTGGAGGTTGGCTGGAATGCAGAAATGCTGCCGGCCCATTACCATCACGACCTCTCAACGTGCTTGAAAGATGAACTGTCTACCTGTGAGAAGTCCACCAAACTTGAAGGTCTCATCACTCTGGCCCTCTGAATTGATAAGCATCTAATGGAACATCTCCTGATCATCCACCAAAATCCCATTTCTGTTCCCAGAACCATTTCAGGCTGCAGAACCCACATCACCAATGCCTCCAGAACCCATTACAGTTAGAGAGAAATCCCTTCACCACCCTCCCACCCCCAAGAAGGTGAGCGCTGGTGGAGAAACACCAGCAAATCTGCTGGTCTCCCATGCATCAGATGCCACGTCGTATGGCAAAACAGCACTACTAGGTGGAGACAAGGAGCCTTCTCCTGGGCACCGTCCCTCTGTTCTCCCTCTCCCCTCTTGACATGAATGCCTATGCTGTGAAAATACTATAGTATGGCATAACCACAGACCTAGAGAAAGTGTGCACCATTATTGAATGGCCCCGACCACGTTCCCTCAAACAGTTACAACACTTCTTGGGCTTCTCCAACTTCTACCGCCAGTTCATCAGAAACTACCATCAAATTGCAACTCATCTCACCTCCCTCACCAAGTCGCCTACCTCATGGATAACTTGGTCTGCTGCCGTGGACCCTGGCTTCAAGGAATTCAAGAGATACTTTACCATCTCTCCTATCTTTCATCATCCACAAACCTATGGATCTTTATTCTTTTATTCATTTATTGGGATACAGCATGGAATGGGCCCTTCAGTTCCTTCGAGCCATGTGACCCAGCAATCCCCTGGTTTAATCTTAGCCTAACCATGGAAAAATTTGCAATGACCAATTAACCAATACGTAGCCAGAGTATGGGAGGAAACCGGAGCACCAGAGAACTCCTTACAGGCAGCATCAGGAATTGAACCCATCACTGGTATTGTAAAGTGTTGTGCTATCCACAAGACTATTTCCCAGTGGTAGAGGTGGACACATCTGACGTGGGCACTGGGGACATTCTCTCCCAGCATGGACAGGACAGTAGAAAATACCCTTGTCCCTTCTTGTGGAAGTTCAACTCTACATAGTGCTGTTATGGAAATGGAGACAGGGAGTCACTCACCATCAGATGGGCCTTGGAGGAATGAGGACATTGGCCAATGGGAAACACCGAGCCCTTCCTGATCTGGACTGACCAAAATACCTCATATCCATTCAACAGACTTGCCAACTCAATCAATGTCAAATTGCTGGGTCCTCTTTTTCAAGCAATTCAAATTCACCATCACCTACCAAATTGGTTCCAAGAACACTAAAGTGCACGCCCTGTCACAACAGTTTGACCCTGCTGAAACACAGATTGATACTCCTTCCAGATCCTCACCTGATCGTCTGGGGCCTTGAGGCCGGCCAGGCCCTACAACATGAGCCTGTTCCGGCTGACACGTATATGTATTGGTGGCTGTGTGTGCTCTGAGCACTCCTGCAGTCTCACTCCTCACCCTCTCAGCAACTCAGGCGCATGCTAGACTCTGGATTTTCTGTGACACTAGTTCTGGTGGCCCATCATTATCACAGACGTATGTCAGTTTGTCACTTCTTGCCCTTAACGTGCCAAGTCAAATTCTACCAACTAGCAGCTCTCCGGGCTCCTACAGCCCCTGCTGGTCCCTCGACACCCGTGGCCGCACATCATCTGTGATGACGTATGCAATTCATGTGTTTTTACATAAAACCTGTAATTGATTATTTAAATAAACAAGAATGCATATTCAATCTCTCTCTCTCTCTGTCTCTGTCTCTCTCTCTCTCTCTCTCTCTCTCTCTCTCTCTCTCTATATATATATATATATATATATACACACACAAGATGACACAATTATTATTGAAATGTCAAAAACACAACACCCTCCCTTCTTAGTTAGGGCTAAAGATTTAATTGCTTTGGACAACTTCTTACTCTTGTGGGGTAACATCTTTCCTGATTGGGGGATGGGTTCACTCTGCTTGGCTGGTGAGACTTGTGCCTGTGAAACAATCTCAGGTCCTAAGGCTTTCCTCGTGGTGTTTCTAGTTAACTCTGGGACACCTTTCTTCTGGGCAAGCTGCTCGATCTGTTGGTCTATCCCAGGCCACCAAAGCTTCAAGCCACTGCTTTCATTTTAACCATGCCTAGTCAACCAGCATGTATTTCCTCCAACTCTTTCACTCTCAGCTTGGATGGTACAACAACTTTCAATCCCCACAAAAGGCAACCTCTGTCAAGAGCAGGTTCATCTCGGTGCTGGTAAAAATGGGGAAACTGGAGTTTCTGTCGCATATTCTTGCCATTTTGGGTTGCCATGTAATCCTGAGACAGTGTGGGGTCTTTTCTGATTTCCCTTTGAATAATCTGTGCCATAATAGAGAGAATTTTGATTTGCATTAGGGAGAATACATCCAGAGATGTGTCCTCTTCTGTAAATTTTTCAGTTAGTCCTTTTTCCAAGGGTAAACAGGACAATCCATCAGCATTTCCATGATTAGCTGTCTTCTTGAATTTGATCTTGTGATTGTGTCCTTGAAGAAACAGAGTCTATTTCTGCATTCATGCTGCTGTTGTTAGTGGAACACCCTTCTGGGGATTGAATATGGACATCAGTGGCTGATGATCGGTAATGAGGGTAAACCTTCCCATGCAAGTGCTCGTTGGAACATTTTACACCCCAGACCAGGCTCAAGGCCTATTTGTCAATCTGTGTGATTGTGAGGGAATGTGATGCAAAGGCTATGGGGCGTTCACTTCCATCATTCGTAACATGTGACCTGACTGCACCAATAAGGTGAGATGTCACAGGCAAGCTTCACTGGACAATGTGGATCATAATGTGTGAGTACAATGTCTCACATCACCACTTCTTTTGTCTTTTGGAAAGCCACCGCACACTGATTTGTCTGTTGCTATTTCTTCCTGATCTGTAGTAATGAGTTACAGAGGTGAAGCACAGAAGCCTGGTTTGGCAGGAACCTGTTGTAGTATTTTACAAATCCTAAAAATGACCACAACTGTGACATGTCCTTTGGCCTTGGAGCATCCACCACTGCTTGAACTTTTTCACACACTTCTGTAATACTTGTGCATCAATAGTATGGCCAAAGTAAGTGATGCTTAGTTTAAAGAATTCACACTTGTTTTGTCATGTTCTGAGCCCATAATCTTCTAATTTTTTAGCACTGTCTTAAGGTCTTAGATATGATCCTTGTCACCATACCTTCAGTTACCTGTTGCCTTGTCATGTTATGTGTCCGTTCTCTCACAGCTAAATCATCACTGCTGCTCTGTATTTTGGTCTAACCTCCTCGACAGTATATTTCCTGATGAAGGACATTCTTGCAAATCTGATTGTTCACTAGTTATTTTGAATTCAGGAAACAGTATTTTGACTATAAGGATGAAATGAATCACTTATGAAAACATAGATATTGGGACAGAAGATCATGTGAAATTTCAAGGAATCTGGAGTATTTAACAACATCTATGATTAAGACAAAGATTAGGAATAATTTAAAAAAAATAAAATGGGAGCAAGGTGGGAATTGAAATAGAAGAAGAACAGTTTCTGTGACTGAGAATTAAAAGTGCAAACGAGGTTGATTAAAAGTAGAGTGTCACTTAAGGAGAACAAAGCATAGGGAATTGTAATTAAAACTGTCACCAAACAGACGGCAGAAAGAATGTAGAAGAGCTGTTAAAAATCGCATAAACCAGAAATAAAAAAATTATTATTAAAGATACAAATAAAATTAGAAGAACTGAAAAAAAGTCTAAAACAAAAGATACACAAGTATCAAGATGAAAAAAATGTCATCATCACTAGCAGAATGATGAAAAGCATCATGGAGGAGGAGTAAAAAGATAGAGGAGAGGGGATAGAAATCTATAATAGTTTGGTGCAGTAAATTGACATTGCCGTCAATCTGACAGAGTGGAAGAAATAGCTAAACTATCATTAAGTTAACAACTCCTAAAGAAACAGGCTTTAACCTCCACCTACGCACAGCTGAAACTTTGCCCATCAGAGCGGAATGTTAGACAGTTTGGGGAGAATAATAACATCAGCTGCACAGAACAATATTTGTCTCAATGATAAAATATGTTTGGTTCATATTTCATCGTTACCAAACTGGAACTCAGTGGCAGTTTATATGCTTAGCTAATGGAGGAAAACTGGAGGAAATACGTTAATGAGGCATGTCATAAAATCAGCAGAGGGACTTAATGATAGAACAGAGTGCCTGGCAATGGCCAACACAACAAATTGGAAAATGTTGTGCCCAAAAGTTGCAGTGTTATTCTCTACTGCAAATAAATAAGTCTAAAAAAAAATCACAAAACATTCACTATGTATTTTGTGTAAAGAACATACTTTACATGTTCATGTTCATCTGGTAATATTTAATATGCTTCCAGGTAAAGGGTAAAAATAAGTAATCAAATTTAAATCTGACATTAATGAAAACTGCAAAAAAACACACTACACTTTTATAATTTGAGAGTTTTTTTTTAATTGTCATGTTTAAATCCTTATATTTGACATTAGACATTGCAATTATTGTAAAAAATAAAGGGTGTAGATTTTTTGTGCGGAAAACATTTTGACTCAAAGGAGCCAGACTCAAGACTGAAAAATGTATGAAGACAACAGTTGTTTTAAATATGGTTGCATATGTAGCCAGAACACAAAGTGAGAAAACTGCAGAAGAAAATAGGATGTTGTAAATACAAACATATCAAAAAGAAATAGGGATAAATTTGAGTTCATTACAAGTAGATCCCGAAATGCTACATTCTCCGGATGCAGTTATATCCATCACTGGAAGCAAATGTTTAGAAATTGGACTAATTTGCTTTTACTTGTTTACATCACATTCTCAATCACTTCCAGGTCAATCTGTGGCCATTGGGAAATTGGTACAGGGACTTCTGTTTCTTCACTGCCAACAGAAAATGGACACCATGGGACTCTGCAATCTCACAGCTTTGATCTCTCATTACCTTTCTATGCATCACCTTTAACCAGTCAATGCTTCTCACAGTCACAACCTTTAACCTGTCAGGGCATCTCATGGTGACAAGGCCTCTGACTGTGACAATTTTAACCTGCCAGGTCCTCTGTCACTGCCACATCTTTAATCTGTCAGCGGCGCCCACAAGCACACCTGTATCCACCAAGATTATTATTATTATTATGCAGCGGCATGCAAAAGTTTGGGCTCCCCTGGTCAAAATTTCTGTTACTGTGAATAGCTAAGCGAGTAAAAGATGAACTGATTTCCAAAAGGCATATAGTTAAAGATGACACATTTCTTTAATATTTTAAGCAAGAAAACTTCTTTATTTCCATCCTTTATGGTTTAAAAATAACAAAAAAGGAAAAGGGCCCAAAGCAAAAGTTTGGGCACCCTGCATTGCAGTACTTAGTAACAACTCCTTTGGCAAGTCTCAGAGCTTGTAAGTGCTTTTTGTAGCCAGCTAAGAGTCTTTCAATTCTTGTTTGGGGATTTTCACCCATCCTTCCTTGCAAAAGACTTCTAGTTCTGTGAGATTCTTGGGCCGTCCTACATGCACTGCTCTTTTGAGGTCTATCCACAGATTCTCAATGATGTTTAGGTCAGGGGACTGTGAGGGCCATGGCAAAACCTTCAGCTTGCACCTCTTGAGGTAGTCCATTGTGGACTTTGAGGCCAAAAAGTTCTTTTTGAACTTCATCACTCTACAGGACTTGTTTCCAAAATGCATCAGGCTTGTTTAGATGTTCCTTTGAACCTTTTGAATAGAACTTTTTGGCCACAATGAGCAAAGGTATGTTTGGAGAAAAAAGGGCGCAAAATTTCATGAAAAGAACCCCTCTCCAACTGTTAAGCACGGGGGTGGATCGATCATGCTTTGGGCTTGTGTTGCAGCCAGTGGCACGGGGAACATTTACTGGCAGAGGGAAGAATGAATTCAATTAAATACTAGCAAAGTCTGCAAGCAAACATCACACCGTCTGTAAAAAAAGCCGAAGATGAAAAGAGGATGGCTTCTTCAACAGGATAATGAACCTAAACACACCTCAAAATCCATGAACACTACCTCACTTTTTTAATATATTATTTCTGTTTTGCACAAGTTTTAATCTATTCAATATGCATATACTGTAATTGATTGATTTATTTTTCTTCTATATTAGGTATCGCATTGAACCGCTGCTGCTAAAGTTAACAAATTTCACGACACGTGCTGGTGATAATAAACTTGATTCTGATTCTGAATCCGAATAAGAAGGTGAGGGCTCAGTGCCTCTTGTTGTCATACTATTTGTGGTGTGTGCATGTTGAATACATAAAACTCATGCTGCTTTGGAATACTATGACATTATCATGTATATGGAGCATGTGAACACCAAATGTCATATCTTTGCTTTTACAGAAGAATCAAATACACATCCTTGGTTAGGATCTCCAGAAACTCTATGGATATTATCATTGTTGGAGCATGCCAGCATTTCCCAGTAGACTTTAAAGTCCACTCCAAAATACGTTACTATTGACAACAAGGATCAACTTCAGTTCTCTCAGGGACTGGCACCTGCAGGGAAAGATGTCAGATAACATATTCAAAGTTCAAAGTACAAAGTAAATTTTTTATCAATGTACATATATGTCACCATATACTATCTTGAGAATCATTTTCATGCGGGCTTCACAGCAGAACAGAGAAATACAATAGAATCAATGAAAAACTACACAAAAAAATTGACAAACATCTAATGTGAAAAATGAGACAATGTGCAAATAACTAAATAAATTGATAAATAAATAATAATGAGAACATGAGTAGCAGAATCTTTGAAAGTGAGTCCATAGTTTGTGGAATCAGTTCAAAGTTGAGGTGAGTGCAGTTATCCACATCGGTTCAGGAGACTGATCGTTGAAAGGTAATAACTGTTACTGGACCTGGCGGTAAGGGACCTAAATCAATGTCAAACCTCCAAGAATAGCTCATACGTTGTGTGTAGCTTGTGGGGCTTTTTAAAAAATCTGTGGCTGCAAGGAAAATGAAGTAAAGATGGTGGAAAATGATTCAGAATGAAGTTCCTGAGTACAAGCTCAGTGACTGTATTTGCATAGCCACTGGCACATTGGCACATCACTACAAAGAGAAAAACAGGAGACTAGCAAATCACTCCAGAAAAAACAATAGTACCTCTTAAAGATCCATCAATGTTGGAGTATAAATGAAAGCAAGCCAGGTAAATTCAATCAGCAGCACAGTGTGATACACTGGGCATACAATAGGTGAAAACACACAAGGCTTGAGTACTGTGGAATTGGTAAATGGTAAATTGGAATATGGATTATGATTGTCACTTGTGCTAAGGTGCACTGAAACACTTCTCTTGCATACAATTCATGCACATCAATTCATTACCACATACTTTGAGGTAGTAGGTTGTAGGTAGGTTGAGTGACCTTGGCCTTTTCTCCTTGGAGCAAGGGGGGGCGGTGGTGAGAGGTGACCATATAGAGGTGCATAAGGTGATGAGAGGCATTCATCATGTGGATAGCCAGAGGCCTTTTCCCAGGGCTGAAATGGCTAACACTAGGGGGAATAGTTTTCAGGTTCTTGGAAGTAGGTGTGGAGGGGATAGAAACATAGAAAACCTATAGCACAATACAGGCTCTTTGGCCCACAATGTTGTGCTGAACATGTACTTACTTTAGAAATTACCTAGGGTTACCCTCTATTTTCCTAAGCTCCATGTACCTATCCAGGACTCTCTTAAAAGACCCTATTGTATCCACCTCCACCACCATTGCCGGCAGCCCATTCCACGCACTCACCACTCTCTGCGTAAAAAACTTACCCCTGACATCTCCTCTATATCTGCTTCCAAGCACCTTAAAACTGTGCCCTCTCATGTTAGCCATTTCAGCCCTGGGAAAAAGCCTCTGACTATCCACACGATCAATGCCTTTCATCATCTTATACACCTCTGGCAGGTCACCTCCCTTCTTCCGACACTCCAAGGAGAAAAGGCCGAGTTCACTCAACCTTTTCTCATAAGGCATGCTCCCCAATCCAGGCAACATCCTTGTAAATCTCCTTTTCACCCTTTCTATGGTTTTCACATCCTTCCTGTAGTGAGGTGACCAGAACAGAGCACAGTACTCCAAGTGGGGTCTGACCAGGGTCCTATATAGCTGCAACAATACCTCTCGGCTCTTAAACTCAATCTGACGACTGATGAAGGCCAATGCACCATATGCCTTCTTAACCACAGAGTCAACCTGTGCAGCAATTTTGAGTGTCCTAAGGACTCGGAACCCAAGAAATCTCTGATCCTCCACACTGCCAAGAGCCTTATCATTAATATTATATTCTGCCATCATATTTGACCTACCAAAATGAACCACTTCACACTTACCTGGGTTGAACTCCATCTGCCACTTCTCAGACCAGTTTTGCATCCTACCGACGTCCCGTTGTAACTTCTGAAAGCCCTCCACACTATCCACAACACCTCCAACCTTTGTGTCATCAGCAAATTTACCACCCATCCCTCCATCCTCACAACATACATTAAATTTGCTGGTGAACGCAGCAGGCCAGGCAGCATCTCTAGGAAGAGGTACATTCGACGTTTCGGGCCGAGACCCTTCATCAGGACTAACTGAAGGAAGAGTTAGTAAGAGATTTGAAAGTGGGAGGGGGAGGGGGAGATCCAAAATGATAGGAGAAGAAGGATGGAGCCAAGAGCTGGACAGGTGATTGGCAAAAGGGATATGAGAGGACCATGGGACAGGAGGCCCAGGGAGAAGGAAAGGGGGGGGGAACCCAGAGGATGGGCAAGGGGTATAGTCAGAGGGACAGAGGGAGAAAAAGGGGAGAGAGAGAGAGAAAGAATGTGTGTGTATATAAATAAATAACGGATGGGGTACAAGGGAGAGGTGGGACATTAGCGGAAGTTGGAGAAGTCAATGTTCATGCCATCAGGTTGGAGGTTACCCAGACAGAATATAAGGTGTTGTTCCTCCAACCTGAGTGTGGCTTCATCTATACAGTAGAGGAGGCAGTGGATAGACATATCAGAATGGGAATGGGATGTGGAATTAAAATGTGTGGCCACTGGGTGATCCTGCTTTCTCTGGCAGACAGAGCATAGGTGTTCAGCAAAACGATCTCCCAGTCTGTGTCGGGTCTCGCCAATATATATAAAGCCACATCGGGAGCACCGGACGCAGTATATCACACCAGCCGACTCACAGGTGAAGTGTCGCCTCACCTGGAAGGACTGTCTGGGGCCCTGAATGGTGGTAAGGGAGGAAGTGTAAGGGCATGTGTAGCACTTGTTCCGCTTTCAGGGATAAGTGCCAGGAGGGAGATCAGTGGGGAGGGATGGGGGGGACGAATGGACAAGGGAGTCACATAGGGAGCGAACCGTGCGGAAAGCAGAGGTGGGAAAGATGTGCTTAGTGGTGGGATCCCGTTGGAGGTGGCGGAAGTTACGGAGAATAATATGTTGGACCCGAAGGCTGGTGGGGTGGTAGGTGAGGACCGGGGAACCCTATTCCTAGTGGGGTGACGGGAGGATGGGGTGAGAGCAGATGTACGTGACACGAGGGAGATGCGTTTGAGAGCAAAGTTGATGGTGGAGGAAGGGAAGCCCCTTTCTTTAAAAAAAAGAGGACATCTCCCTCGTCCTGGAATGAAAAGCCTCATCCTGAGAGCAGATGCAGCGGAGACGGAGGAATTGCGAGAAGGGGATGGCATTTTTGCAAGAGACAGGGTGGGAATAGTAATAGTCCAGATAGCCGTGAGAGTCAGTAGGCTTATAGTAGACATCAGTAGATAAGCTGTCTCCAGAGACAGAGACAGAAAGATCTAGAAAGGGGAGGGGGGTGTCGGAAATGGACCAGGTAAACTTGAGGGCAGGGTGAAAGTTGGAGGCAAAGTTAATGAAGTCAACGAGCTCAGCATGCGTGCAGTAAGCAGCGCCAATGCAGTTTTGACTCCACTTCCTCATCCAGGTCATCTATAAAAATCACGAAGAGTAGGGGGTCCCAGTACAGATCCCTGAGGCACACCACTGGTCACCAACTTCCATGCAGAATATGATCCATCTACAACCACTCTTTGCCTTCTGTGAGCAAGCCAGTTCTGGATCCACAAAGCAAGGTCTCCTTGGATCCCATGCCTCCTTACTATCTCAATAAGCCTTTCATAGGGTATCTTATCAAATGCCTTGCTAAAATCCATATACACTACATCTATTGTTCTACCATCATCAATATTTTTAATCACATCCTCAAAAAATTCAGGCTCATAAGGCACGAACAACAGGAATTCTGCAGATGCTGGAAATCCAAGCAACACACATCAAAGTTGCTGGTGAACACTACAGGCCAGGCAGCATCTCTAGGAAGAGGTACAGTTGACATTTCAGGCCGAGACCCTTCGTCAGGACTAACTGAAGGAAGAGTTAGTAAGAGATTTGAAAGATCCAAAATGATAGGAGAAGACAGGAGGGGGAGGGATGGAGCCAAGAGCTGGACAGCTGATTGGCAAAGGGGATACGAGAGGATCATGGGACAGGAGGTCCGGGGAGAAAGACAAGGGGGTGGAACCCGGAGGATGGGCAAGGGGAATAGTCAGATGGACAGAGGGAGAAAAAGGAGAGTGAGAGAAAGAATGTGTGTATAAAAATAAATAACGGATGGGGTACGAGGGGGAGATGGGGCATTAGCAGAAGTTGGAGAAGTCGATGTTCATGCCATCAGGTTGGAGGCTACCCAGATGGAATATAAGGTGTTGTTCCTCCAACCTGAGTGTGGCTTCATCTTTACAGTAGAGGAGGCCGTGGATAGACATGTCAGAATGGGAATGGGATGTGGAATTAAAATGTGTGGCCACTGGGAGATCCTGCTTTCTCTGGCGGACAGAGCGTAGGTGTTCAGCAAAGCAGTCTCCCAGTCTGTGTCAGGTCTCGCCAATATATAAAAGGCCACATCGGGAGCACCGGACACAGTATATCACCCCAGTCGACTCACAGGTGAAGTGTCGCCTCACCTGGAAGGACTGTCTGGGGACCTGAATGGTGGCAAGGGAGGAAGTGTAAGGGCATGTGTAGCACTTGTTCCGCTTACAAGGATAAGTGCCAGGAGGGAGATCAGTGGGGAGGGATGGGGGGGGGCAAATGGACAAGGGAGTCACGTAGGGAGCGATCCCTGCGGAAAGCAGTGGGATCCCGTTGGAGGTGGCAGAAGTTGAGGGCAGGGTGAAAGTTGGAGGCAAAGTTAATAAAGTCAACGAGCTCAGCATGCGTGCAGGAAGCAGTGCCAATGCAGTCGTCGATGTAGCGAAGGAAAAGTGGGGGGCAGATACCAGAATAGGCACGGAACATAGATTGTTCCACAAAGCCAACAAAAAGCCGGGCATAGCTAGGACCCATACGGGTGCCCATAGCTACACCTTTAGTTTGGAGGAAGTGGGAGGAGCCAAAGGAGAAATTATTAAGAGTAAGGACTAATTCCGCTAGACGGAGCAGAGTGGTGGTAGAGGGGAACTGATTAGGTCTGGAATCCAAAAAGAAGCGGAGAGCTTTGAGACCTTCCTGATGGGGGATGGAAGTATATAGGGACTGGACATCCATGGTGAAAATAAAGCGGTGGGGGCCAGGGAACTTAAAATCATCGAAAAGTTTAAGAGCATGAGAAGTGTCACAAACATCCACATCCCATTCCCATTCTGACATGTCTTTCCACGGCCTACTCTACTGTAAAGATGAAGCCACACTCAGGTTGGAGGAACAACACCTTATATTCCGTCTGGGTAGCCTCCAACCTGATGGCATGAACATCGACTTCTCCAACTTCTGCTAATGCCCCACCTCCCCCTCGTACCCCATCCGTTATTTATTTTTATACACACATTCTTTCTCTCTCTCTCTCCTTTTTCTCCCTCTGTCCCTCTGACTATACCCCTTGCCCATCCTTTGGGTTCCCCCCCTTGTCTTTCTCCCCGGACCTCCTGTCCCATGATCCTCTCATATCCCCTTTGCCAATCACCTGTCCAGCTCTTGGCTCCATCCCTCCCCCTCCTGTCTTCTCCTATCATTTTGGATCTCCCCCTCCCCCTCCCACTTTCAAATCTCTTACTAACTCTTCCTTCAGTTAGTCCTGACGAAGGGTCTCAGCCTGAAACGTTGACTGTACCTCTTCCTAGAGATGCTGCCTGGCCTGCTGCGTTCACCAGCAACTTTCATAAGGCACGACCTGCCTTTGATAAAGCCATGCTGACTATTCCTAATCATATTATGCCTCTCCAAATGTTCATAAATCCTGCCTCTCAGGATCTTTTCCATCAATTTACCAACCACCGAAGTAAGACTCACTGATCTATAATTTCCTGGATTATCTCTACTCCCTTTCTTGAATAAGGAAACATCATCTGCAACCCTCCAACCCTCCGGAACCTCTCCCATCCCCATTGATGATGCAAAGATCATTGCCAGAGGCTCAGCAATCTCCTCCCTCTCCTCCCACAGTAGCCTGGGGTATATCTCATCCGGTCCCAGAGAGTTATCCAACTTGACGCTTTCCAAAAGCTTCAGCACATCCTCTTTCTTAATGTCTATATGCTCAAACTTTTCAATCCGCTGCAAGTCATTCCTACAATCACTATGATCCTTTTCCGTAGGGAATACCGAAGGAAGGTATTCATTAAGTATCTCTGCTATCTCCTCTGGTTCCATACACACTTTTCTACTGTCACACTTGATTGGTCCTATTCTCTCATGTCTTATCTTTTTGCTCTTCACATACTTGTAGAATGTCTTGGGATTTTCCTTAATCCTGCTTGCCAAGGCCTCCTCGTGGCCCCTTCTGGCTCTCCTAATTTCATCCTTATGATGTAGGGGATAAGCTTTTTTACGCAGAGTGTGGTGAGTGCGTGGAATGCACTGCCAGCGAGGGTGGTGGAGGCTGACACAATAGTCTTTTAAGAGACTCTTGGATAGGTACATGGAGCTTAGAAAAAAAGAGGGCTATGTAGTTGGATAACTCTAGGCAGTTTCTAGAGTAGGTTACATGGTCGGCACAATATTGTGGGCCGAAGGGCCTGTAATGTGCTGCAGATGTCTATGTTCTATGTACTGGTACAAGGTGATACAATAACAGAATGCAAAATGAAGTGTTACAATTACAGAGAAACTGCAGACAGGTAGACAATAAGGTGCAAAGTCATAACAAGGTAGATGGTGAGGCCAAGACTCCTTTATCGAACCATCTAGTAGTCTTATAACAGTGGGATAGAAGCTATCCTTGAGCTCGGTGTATGTGTTTTCTGGCGTTTGTATCTTCTTCTTGATGGGAGGGAGGGGAAGAAGAATTTCTGAAGCAGCTGGGGTCTCTTACTATGTTGTCTGGCTTTACAGAGGCAACAAGAAGTGTAGACAGAGTCCATGCAGGGGAGATTGGTTTCTATGATACTCTGAGCTGGGTCCACAATGCTGCAGTTTCTTGGGGTCATACGCAGAGCAGTTACCCTGGGAATGGTGGTATAAGCACAATCAGCCTGATGCTGGGGAGAAGATAGTGAAGTTCTTTCTGGTCAATATTACTCTCGAGTGCAACAAAGTACCCAGAATGTGCAAGCAATTTTGATGCAGTGAAGGAAGGAACAAGAGAAGCATTTTTACCCATAGAAATTGGCTTTGAAAATAACACACCCTCACTGATTTAGTAGCTCTCCATAAAATCAACAATATTGTATTTGCAAAGGTAGTGAAGTTAGAAGAATATTTCAAACCCCACAACCACTTAAGGTAGAGAAAAACAATAAAACCTGTAAATATGATGAGAAACAGTGAGTGATTACAATGTCACACTGAAATCAAGGCACAATAACTGTGGGGAGGTTTTAGATCATGCAGCAAATAACCAGTTTATGTGTTTTCTGAATGATGAAAGTATCCAGTCTAATCTGTCAGGCACAAAGAAACTCACATTTGATTCTGTTTTCAGGTTTGCCATTTTCACAGAGGTAGCAGCCAGGAATAATCAGGAAATTCTTTCTTGACCAACCACAAATGTAATGGTAGCCTATAGTCAAAGGTCACCTCCCAAAGACTGGATCCAGAAACTGGTAATGTATTGTGTGACTTTAAGGGCATCCCTATGCAACTTTTCTATTAAAGTGACCAGATGATTCTCATCCCAGAAGAAAGAACTGATAGTAGCTTGAAAATCTAATCATAATACAGCAATCAAGAGTCTGGCAACACCAACATAAAGAAAATTGTTTCTTCATAAAAAGCCACAAGCTGCACACATTGCAATTGTGATTGACACAAGATTCACATTGCATCTGTAATGCAAGTAACATCAGATATAGTGCAGATCAACACACTTGTGGATTGATCCACCATGGTGAAGGACAGCAGTGACAAGCATTTCATTTACCTGCCCTTATTAGTAGCACAGTCAGGCTTAACACTTATTGAAGAGAAGTTTTGAAACTCTTTGAACAAGTTGAAAGACTGGGATGCTGCAATGACCATCAAGTAGGTCGTGGGTATAGGTGCCCAGAGACAATGAACATGGAGTGGTTAACAAACTGGAAATTGATTAGAAATGATACTGCTCGAATAAATGTCAAGATTGCCATAGGGTGATCTGGTATTGGGAGTGAAGGTAGATTTTCATACTGTGTCCTGTAAATAATGCATGTTGGGGCCATTGCGCAGATCACCCAAAAGGATGGCATATTGAAGCAATTCAACTATCACACAATGAGAATTTGTACTAGTGTGGATAAGTGTCCACATGAAGTTTTGCAGCCACTCTATAATCAAGTAAGGTTGTTTAAAATTGAGTAGCCATTCCAAGTATTCTAGGAAAGGGATAGCATGCTAAATGGCAAACACATGGGAATGTCAATTGTAGATCATAGCTAGCAACCTTATGCTTCGACCAAACAATGCCAGAATTGCAGGCAGCAACGTTCCCTAATTATAACCATGGAAACGACCAGGTCAACCAGTCTGATGAGTCAAAGTTGATTTTTGCTGAACAGGTAACGATCACTTTCTTATTGACATACACCTGAAGTGGGTTGAGGTCAGAGATGTAATTACAATCACTGAAGCAGAAACAATGTTGAGGAAAGAAAGAAAGTCACGTTCTGCCTCCCTCAAGTAGATTGTCATTTGCACAAGTACACGTATGCACAGGTGCCATGAAAATCTTGCTTGCAGCAGCATCAGATAACTGTATCAGCAGATACACAACATTTGCAAGAAAACATAAATTAATAATGTAAATTATATAAGAAAGAATACAATTAGAAAAGGGAACAAAATCCATTGTAATGCAAAGTGGTGAAAATGGCCATAGTGTTGCTACACTGAGCTAATGACTAGGGTTATGGAGGTTGATTCAATAACCAAATAGAGGAAGGGCAATAGCTGTTCTTGTTCCCAGTGGTGTGGCACTTCAGACTTCTGTGCCTACTGCCTAATGGTCACCGTGAGAAGATGGCACGGCCCAGATGTTGGGGATCTTTGATGAAAGATACTACCTTCTAGAGATAGTACCTTCTATTCATTTATTTACTCATAAATAAATGAGGGAGGAGAAGATGGTGGCGCGACGCAGCGCGCGTGGCCTCTCCGGTGAATGATATCGGTATTTGTAAGTAGGATGCTGTGCACAATTCTGATTTGATGGAGACAGACGTGAGAAGCACGGAGGAACATCTGGAGTAGCTGCTCAAATGTCCGGTTCGCTGCTGCTGCTACTGTGCGATCGAGAATCTCCGCAGGGGAAGGCCCCAAATCCTCGGCTTTGCCTGTTGCTGGCAGCCGGGGCTGGGGTCGAAGCGCTCAGCAGAGATGGTGCTCGGTGCTTGGTGTCGGAGGGCTGGTCGGAGGCTCAGAGTTTTCGGACGGACTCAGAGTCGGGTGATTCCAGGATGCTGCATCGGCAAGTTTGCGGCGCTGGAAGCTCATGGCAGAGAGAGTTTTCTTCCTTCTACCATCTGCGTGAGATGATGGGACTTTTAAGAGACTTTGAGACTTTTTTTTACCGTGCCCATGGTCTGTTCTCTATCAAATTACGGTATTGCTTTGCACTGTTGTAACTATGTGTTATAATTATGTGGTTTTTGTCAGTTTTTCAGTTTTGGTCTGTCTTGTGCTTCTGTGATATCACACTGGAGGAACATTGTATCATTTCTTAATGCATGCATTACTAAATGACAATAAAAGAGGCACTGCGTGTCCTCATAATCTAATCTACTTTATAGAGAAACAGCATGAAATAGGTCCTTCCGGCCCATCCAGCTGTGCCGGCCAGCAATCCTCCAATTTAATCCTAGACTAATCATGGAACAATTTACAATGACCAATTAACCTACCAACCATACAGTATTAGACTGTGGGAGGAAACCGGAGCACCAGGAGGAAACCCATGCAGTCACAGGAAGGACGTACAAACACCTTATAGCCAGCAGTGGGAATTGAATCCGGATCTCTGGTTCTGCAAAGCATTGTGGTAACCGCTACAATACCATGCCCCCATTACTGATGGTGGGGACGGATGTGCCAGTGATATATTAGGTTGAGTCCATTATTCTTTGCAGCTTATAATGTTCCTGCCAATTCAAATTGTTGTATCAGACCATAGTGCAACAATTTTAACTGAGTAGGAGAATTAGCGTTTTCAGGCCAGAATGAGACTCAGCAGGAGGATCACCATGAACTAGTCTAGGTCTTTAATTTAAAGGATGCTTGATTTTTATTGGAAATCATGTCAGAAATACACACATAAATCAAAATATCACAGCAGAAGACATACTGAAGGATGAATTTATGCCTGACGTCAATGCAGAGTCAACAACTGCTTGAGATTCACAGAATGGTGGTGAGTCAAGTCAAGATGTTTCAAGCTTCTCATTTCCAGGAACAAGTACTGTTGAGGAGGTTGAAGCAAGCAAGGAAGCCGAATCCTTAATGACTATGTATAACTGTGAAAAATTGGCACTCATTTTCATCAAAAAGGGAAAGAAGTGTGGTGCGTCTATATATAGTTATGTAAATTGGTCATGTGGTCAGAAGACAAAATGATATCATCGCATCTGATATTAGGCCATAAGACATACAAACAGAATTATGACATTCAGTCCAATGAGTCTGCTCTACTATTCAATCATAGCTGATTTATTTTCACTCTCAACCTCATCTTCCTATCTTCTCCCCATAACCTTTGATAATCCTTGCTTGTTAGGTACCTATCAACCTCCATTTTAAATAGACCCAATGATTTGGGCTCTACAACTGCCTGTGGCAATGAATTCCACAGATTCACTATTTAGTTTCAATGAGCTCGCCCTCATTCTTCTAAGCTCCAGTAACTAAAGGCCCAGAGCCAACAAACAGTACTCACCCTTTCATTCCTGGATATCATTTTTGTAAACCTCTTCTGGACCTTTTCCAATGCCAACACATCCTTTCTTAGGTATGGGGTCCAAAATCATTCACAATACCCCAAATGTTGTCTGACCCATGCCTCATAAAGCCTCAACATTATATCAATACTTTTATATTCTACTCCTCTTGAAATGAATATTACCATTGCGTTTTCCTTCATTACTACAGACTCAACCTGTAAATTAAACTGCACTGGGACTTAACATTTTTTACTTCTCCTCAGGCTGTCCCTTGGGCCTGAGGATGACTTTCTTCCACTAAAGTTCTCTGGGCTCACTGATAACCAATGAGGCCAATGTAAGATCTGCAGACTCTGCCACACCTGTGCAAATGAGTGGGTCTTTGAGAAGGGTGTATTCCTTCTGCCACAGTGACTACTTTGAGAAGGGGTAAGCTCCATTCACTGCAGTGGTACTTAGAGCTCCCTCCCACACGTGGGTATTTTGAGAAGGGATGCACTCCTTCCAACATTTGCTTAAGTACACTTCTCCCAAATGTTCTTGAGTTTCTCAATATTATCCCAATTTTATCTACATTTTGAGCAGTCATGGGCCAGGAATTCCTGAGGGAACCTGGGTATGTTACACTTTTCAAGAGGTTTTGAGGAAGTTCTTTAATTTCTTCCTCTGCCCATCCAATAATCTCTTTCCATGAGTAAGGTTCCTAGCATCAGGCAAGCAAACATGGCCTACCCTTTGGAAAAAAGCTTCATTGCTGGGGCTGATAGACTGGGAGAGGGCAATCACACTGGCTCTCTTACTCTGCTTGTGGGCTTGGAAAAATTTATGAAGGCAGCATTAGAAATATCTCTCCATTATTTTGAGATGCCTGATGTAGGCAGTCCATGTATCCGAAGCATTCAGGAAAGCAGGGGCCACTAATGTTTGTGAATGATGAGTTTTTAGACAGATTTGAAATCTTGATAAATGTTCTTTTGCTCAGGTACTGAAAGGCTATGCTAGTGCATTTATTATGGTGGTTAATTTCATTACTGACACCACCTATTTTGTGAGAAGCTGTTGGAGGCAAAATGTAGCTTTGTGACAAGAAAGGCTAAAGGGGATATTGGGGTGATGACGTGGGTTTGTTTGACAACGGTCTGCCTGAGACTGAGTCTGCTGGGGGCACATTAGTTAGGATCACAGCTAGCGTGCAATCATGAAGTAATTTTGGAAACATATTTTGTGTACAGTCAAACTTGAGAAGGATAGTTTTGACTGACAGAATCAAAAGTTTTTGAAGTAAGAACAGGCTGGTTCTGTTCCCTGCACTTCTCTGTCAAATCGTGACTTTGGTGTCTTTTACTGAGCACACTTTAGCCGCTCGTTCTCTCACAGTTGCACAATGAATATTATATGCCAAAAATGAGTCAGAATGACAATCATGTTTATTATCACTGACAAGGTAAGGTAAATAATAGATAATAGATAAGGTAAATGTAAGCAGGTTTTTCCACTGAGTTTGGGTGACATTAGAACTAAAAGCCATGGGTTAAGGGTGAAAGGTGAAATGCTTAAGGGGAACATGAGGCATAACTTCTTCATTCAGAGGGTTGTGAGAGAGTGGGATGAGCAGGCAGCAGAAGTGGTGGATGCGGGTTCAAGTGAAATTTGGATAGATACATGGATGAGAGGGGTATGAAGGGTTGATGGGACTAGGCAGATTAACAGCTTGGTATGGACTAGATGGGCCAAAGGGCCTGTTTCTCTGCTGTAGTGTTTTATGGCTCTGTGACTCTATGTTGTTTTGCAGCAGCAGCATGGTGCAATACATATTAAATCATTCTAAGTTAATTTTTTTAAATTAAAGTTTAAATAAACAGTGAAAACGGGAGCACAGTAGTGAGGTAGTGCTCATGGACTCAAGGACTGTTCGGTAATCTGCTGGTGGAGGGGATGAAGCTGTTCTAAAGGTGTATCTCCAGGCTCCCTGATGATAGTAATGAGAAGACAGCATGTCCCTGATGGTGAGGGTCCCCAATGATGGTTGCCAAATTCTTGTGGCACCACCTGTCGAAGTTGTCCTTGACAGAGTAGTCCAAGTTTACAACCCTCTGAAGGTTTTTTTGATCCTGTGCATTGGAGCCGCCATACCAGATGGTGATGCAACCAACTCATCACTGTACATCTATAGAAATTCGCTGGAGTCTTTGGTAACATACTAAATCTCCTTTAGCTCCTAATAAAGCTTTCTTCATGATTGCATTAATATGTTGGGCCCAGGAATTTTAAACTGCTCACCCTTTTCAGTGCTGTCACTTTGATGAGGACCCGTGTGTGTGTGTGTTTTCCTTATTTCCCTACCAGAAGTCCACAATCAATTCCTTGGTTTTACTGACGTTGAGTGCAAGGTTGTAGTTGCATCATCACTCAACCAGCTGATCTATGTCACTCCTGCATACCTCCCCAACACTATCTAAAATTCTGACAACAACAGTTGTATCATTGGTAAATTTATAAATAGCGTTTGGGCTGTGCCCAGCCACACAGTCCTGAGTGTAGAGAGAGTAGAGCAGTGGGCTAAGCACACATCCTTGAGGTGAACCCATGCAAATTGTCAGCAAGAGATGTTATTTTCCATCTGCAATGACTGTGGTCTCCCAATGAGGAAGTCAAGGACCCAGCTGCAGAGGGAGGTACAAAGGCCCAGGCTTTGAAGCTTATTGATTAGTACTGAGAGGATGATGGTGTTGAACACTGAGTTGTAATCAATAAACAGCAGACTGACAAATGAAAATCCTGTGAGTAATGGATCGGAACTATTTCCAGTGCTGGATCTAAGGAATTTCTTTCAGCATCCATTCACCCCCTTTCATTGATGAGCACATAAACATTCCCGAGGCACCACGTACTTCGGCAGGGTTATCACCAGTGTTGAGGTTCGCACCATTATGGGGACCCGTACATTTTTAAGCATACAAACGAACCAGCAGGTGTTCTTGGATACTGACCAGAAACTAAACACAATTCTTTATTTCCCCTCATGATTTGATGATTCTGGCAACATTATGATGCCCTTATTCTTTGCGAATCCCATTCCAATGCTGATTGAATTTAGTTGCCTCAGCACACATCACCAGCCTGGGACCTTCTAGTCTGGTTTAGTGCCAAATCATGCGCAGCATTTACCTACTTATTCATCGAGGGAATAGATGCTTTCACTTCCAATTAGTTAGAATTATGCATTTCTGCATGATTACCATTGAGTTTTATACCACTATAAATTTAACTATTATAATCGAAACAAGGCTGGAAGAAAAATCTGTTTAGCAGACTAATAGAGTTAATATGATGCATCAGTGAAAGGTCTAAAGGACATTAATATATCTGTTAATTTATTGGACTAGAATGGTTCCTGATAATTGCAAACATGCTGGAAATATTCAAAAATTATTTAACTTTGCAGTAATGCATTTTATATTTGAATTATTTTACGTCAAATATTACAATGCAAAGAAAAAGGCTGTCAAACAAAAAAAAGTAAATCAGGAAACAGTAAAGTTGCTTGTTAGAAGAGGTGATTGGATCTTGGTACACAGGGAGTCTACAATAAGCCCACCAAAATCCTTCCCTCCACAAACCACATATAAATGCTCAGTGCCCCTTTTCTCACATGAAGGCTCCCACAAGCATTACTATCTAGCACCACAGCAGTACAGTTCATTCAGCCGTTGCTGTGAGTTATGGACTTGTTTTTATTTGTTTTCTTTGCTCATGAACCAGTTCTTTTCCTTTTTATTTTGTAATGTCTAAGTCAACACCACTCTGGCTTCATAGCAACCATGAGAGACAGTTATTATAGATAGCATGCATTTTTGGTAAGTAGGCAGAAACTACAGATTCACGGATGGTTGGGACCAAGGTCCGAATATACTTTAGCTACACTTTTAATGGCTACATATTATTACATCTGTAACACAAATATGGGAAGTGATGCCTCCTCATTGTAATCATATTTACTGCTTCAGTACCAGTGAAGATTAACATACATTAATCATTCCTAAATCCCATCTGTCATTGCTGTACCAAGTCAAATCTCTGCAGATTATTCAGAAGTATTTCACTTTGCTTGAACATCCTGCTTTTCCAGACGACTTGGTATCGTCTGCCAACTAGATGTCAGAGCTTTCATCAGGAATATTTATAAGTAAAAATCATTGGTCCCAGGGCTGAACCTTAGGGTACTCTGCTGGCCACAGCTGTCCAATTAGAACTACTAACATTGATTAATCCCTTTGTTTCCTATTATTTTACCAATTTATTCTTTAACACACACTTTATTCATCCAAGAGTTTTCAATTTATCCGTGAACATTTTAAATATGCCCTACCCTCAATATCACCCAGAGTCTCCAATTATGTTTTACAGCCTCAAAATAGTCCAATAAATTTGTAAGCCTCAATTGGTCTTTCTTAGATATATGTTGCCAAGGGAATTATTGTCTTAATTACACTTTAATTGATTCCTTTACAATGGGCTCAAATACTTTCCCCACTATTTATGTCAAACCAACACAACAATAATTCACAGCTTTTTGCTCCTAATGTTTTATTTAAATTGGAACATTAGCTTTTTTCCACTCTCCTGGAACCACCACCCACGTGCTCAATGAGCTGAAAGAATGTTCAGCTACAGCTCCTTCCACTTCTGCCCTCATTTCCTTAAGTAGCTTAGCATGTACTCCATCTGGCCCCAGTCACTCATGAATATTCAAGCCCTACAGCTTTTTAATGACCAGCTTATTATTTCCATTTTCTCTTAAAAGCTCATATGCATCCCCATTCTTCAAAGCACTAGAGTGACATTCCTACCCACGCTTTCTGTTGTGATATATATTTCCCCCCCTCACGATGGTGAATGATTTCCTCTGTTCATTAATTTAATGATACTGGAATGAATTCCCCTGACCATAGTCCAAGGAAATCATAAAACCTATTGTTTTAAAATTGTTTAGAATTCTATTAAAAATAATGTAAAAATAAACTCTTCCCATTACATTTGCAATATCATTAACCTGTGACACATAATATTTTTACCTTTCCTCATTTTAAATAAACCTAGTTGTTCATTAATATTTACTAATGCATCTAAGAAATCACTGTTTTGCACCTTTTGACGCCCATTGTAATTATTCATCTCGATTTTCATTTAATAACAGCAATACAAATATTTGCAAAATATAAGTAGCTTCTATACCCATTTTGCATCTCATATACAAGCTGAATTTTAGAAGCTTTTCGACTTTGAACAGCCTTTGGTGTGAATGCAATATGACAAAGTGTTTGAATACATTATCGTATCCATTATTCCAAAATTATTACACTGTGATTACAAAAAATAATGTGTTTATGGGACAATCATGCAAGGCAAACCAAGTCTTATTCTTTTGGCTTGACATCTCATTAGTAAAAACAAATTACAGAAGCATTGTAATATTTTTGCAAACACAGTTTATGAGCTTTCTGCTTTCCTAGTTTTGGGGGTCTGCTATTACTGATTCATGAGTTGCTTGAACATTCATGTTAAGTGTAATTACTACAGAGTATGTGAATTTTTTGGCAATTCACGTATGACAAATGGATGACCCAAGGGTATTTTACTGAATTATGTATTGGTGGTCATGTTATTTCTTCAAAAACATGAAATCTACCTGCAGTGACATATTGAATGCCAAGTTACAGGGAATGAATTATAAGCTGTTATTTGCTCTTGGGAAATCAAGTATTGTCATAAGAAACACAATAACTCATTCAGAGATTAATCACATTCATATAGTCACATGTTAATATTTTTAAAATAACGAAGATTATAATCTCAAATAAAGATTGCAATTAATTGTTAAAGCATTCAGATTTTATGTGGATTAAAGGTAATAAATAACTATTATATATTTTGAAGCAGAACTTAAAAAGCTATATAATTGATATAAAACGGTTATAGATGTTTTTAAAGCTAGAATGAAAAGGAAACTAAACATCTGATACATAGGACAGTTTTGGATGTTCTTGGATCAATTTTCAGTATGTGGCAGGAATGTGAGTGAAGCACAGGTTACAGGAAAATAAAGGAAATATTTTATTAACAAAAAACATGAAGAACTTATTTTGTTGATTGAGTTACCAGATTATCAACTAGGCATATCAAGAAATACAAAGTGCTAGAATTAAACTTTACAAATGTCTAATTATTTAATTATGCACAAAGCATGAATGTAATCACTGAAAATCGGAAAAACTCTATATTGTCACTGGAACATTCATTCTGTATTCCAAAGTATTAAAGCAATAGCAATTGCAGTTTTAATGTTGTAGTTGCTAATTCAGTACTGTTATTGGAGCCAGACTAGATTATGAAGTCATATTAATCAGTGTACTTCACCATTAAATTGTCACAGATTGGCCTGGGCTTCAGTGGAATTTAATGAAACTTATCATTAGTGTGAAACTGAAAAGGATCATCTGGAAATTTTTTTTAAATGGGAAAAAAATGTTATTGAATGACGGTGAACATTGGCAACTTTTTCCACTCCCCGAAAGATAGAATTACAGGCAAGAAGAGTGAAGATAATTCGAGCACCAGCAGACACACATATTTCAACACTTATAAAGTTATATGACTTTGGGCATAAGTGTTGAAATGAATGTGCCCCATTAGCCTAGACATCTATCCTCCAACAGATCACCAGGGTTGCTGATGGAGATCGGCTGTAATTTTGGACATCATAGGCTCACTACCCTCTCTCGGTATGGCTGCATTCATCTTCCCAAATGTATCTTGTCCACCATTGCCAGCCTGGATTACTCCACTTGTCATAGAGACATAGAAAAGTACAGCACAATAATAGGCTATTCAGCCCATCTGGTCCATGCCAAACCATTGAAACTGCCGACCATCGACCTGCACTGGGACCAGAGCCTTCTATACCCCTACATTCCATGTACCTATACAAACATCTCTTAAACATTGAAATCAAACTCACATGGATCACTTGCACTGGCAGCTCTTCCACACTCTCATGACCCTCTGAGTGAATTAGTTTCCCTTCATGTTCCCCTTAAACTTTTCACCTTTCACTCTTAACCCATTACCTCTAGTTGCAGTCCTACCCAACCTCGGTGGAAAAAGCCCCTACTTGCAGTTACCCAATCTATACCCCTCATAGTTTTATATACCTCTATCAAGTGTCCTCTCAATCTTCTATGTTCTAAGGAAAAAGCCCTAACCTATTTAATATTTCCTCATAGCTCAGGTCCTCCAGACCTGGCAACATCCTTGTGAGATTTCTCTGTATGTTTTCAACTTTATTTAGATCTTTCCTGTAGGTAGGTGACCAAAACTGCACATAATACTCCAAATAGGCTTCACCAACATCTTATACAACTTCAACATAACATCCCATCTCATGTACTTAATACTTTGACTTATGATGTCTAATATGCCAAAAGCTTTCTTTATGCCCCTATCTAGTTGTAAAGCAACTTTCAATGAAATATGGACCTGTATTCCCAGATCCCTTTGTTCTACTGCACTCCTCAGTCCCCTACCCTTGACTGTGTAAGACCTATCCTAGTTGATCCTACCAATGTGCAATACCTCACACTTGTCTGCCTCAATACCTCAATTCTATCTGCCACTTATCCAACTTTGAGAGTCTTCTTTGCTGTCCACTACACCCCCAAATTTGTTGATCCGGTTAACCCGTTGTGATAAGACATTGCAGTTCAAGTGTGGGTCTTCTATGTTATTTGCTTTTCATGAAAGAATGTAAGTTTAAAAATCTTGTAGGTATAGGGTGATACATATTCTTAATAAAGGGACACTGAGGATAAGGAACTGAGAGAGTTTTGAATACGTTTTACAGTGGATATGATTATATAGAAACCTTGATCATGTGATTAAATCTAATCAAATATATATGTTCAGTGGCCACTTAATTAGGTACCTAGTGTTCCCAGTAAACTGGCCACACATGTATGTTCATGGTCTTCTGCTGCTGTAGCCCCTCCACTTCAAGGTTTGATCTGTTGTGTATTCAGAGATGCTCTTCTGCGCACCACTGTTGTAAAAATGTGGTTATTTGAGTTACTGTCACCTTTCTGTCAGCTTGAACCGGTCTAGCAAAGCTCCTCTGACCTCTCTCATTAAGAAGGCATTTTTGCCCTCAGAACTGTTGCTTACTTGATGTTTTTTGCTTTACACACCAAGTTCTGTAAACTGTTGGGCATGAAAGTCAGCAGTTTCTGAGATTCTCAGACCACCCCACCTGGCACCAGTAATCATTCTATGGTCAAAGTCACTTAGGTCATATTAACTCCCCATTCTAAAGTTTGGTCTCAACAACAACTGAACCTCTTGACCATGTGTGCATGCTTTTATGCATTGAGTTGCTGCAACATGGTAGGCTGATTAGATATTTTAATTAATGAGTAGGTGTAAAGATGCACCTAATAAAGTGGCCAGTGAGTGCAATTCACAAGGTATCTTTCACCTCCTTAGCATTTTTCTCACATCTCTTCTTTGGTTAGTGCTTTTGCAGAGGTTTCAATTTCAATGCCTTTCTGTTTATATCACTTCATGACCTGATTTGGGGTTGTGAGTGTGCAGGTGAATATATGTGAGTACCTTAAACAGACTTCTTACCTTGCTTGTTCAATTCATGCCCACTTCCAATGAGACGTGCTGCTGGGATCATTCAGGTTCATATGAAGGACTTCAGGTTAGTGCGGTAAAGTGGCACTGAGATAACGCCTCAGCTGTGCTCTTACTGATTGGCATGAGCAGGCACCAGGGACTAAGTGGCTCTGCCCTGTTTCCACTCCTTATGTTCTAACCTTAGGGATAACTCCAGGGGAATCACCTCAAAATCAATCAGTCTCAGAGCAGCTGGCCAGAAAGGAGCAGCAGATGGGGCCTTCTGCCTTTGTGCTCCTCCATCTCCTGTTGCCCAGCCACAGGCAAAGTCTGAACCTGGAGGACTGACAGGTTACAGAGAGTGAGACAAGCTTCCACAAGCCAAAGGAGACACCCGGGATAAAGCTGGTAGGAATTCCACACCATATAAACAGTGTAAATCTCACTTTAAGACAATTGTTCCATTCTCAATGCCATCTACTGGTGTCATTTCAGTGGCTCTCATTAAATGAACACTCAGGATGGGAAAATGATCACCTTAGCTATATTTTAACAGGTAAACCTCGGGCCAATTATAACCATATAACCATATAACAATTACATCACAGAAACAGGCCATCTTGGCCCTTCTAGTCCATGCCGAACTCATAATCTCACCTAGTTCCACTGACCTGCACTCAGCCCATAACCCTCCATTCCTTTCCTGTCCATATAGCTGTCCAATTTAACTTTAAATGACAACATCAAACCTGCCTCAACCACTTCTGCTGGAAGCTCATTCCACACAGCTACCACTCTCTGAGTAAAGAAGTTCCCCCTCATGTTACCCCTAAACTTTTGCCCTCTAACTCTCATGTCCTATCCACATGAGATTCCAGCTTCAGGGTACTATGCACCATTATTCCTAGATCTCTCTGTTCTACTGCATTGTTTAATGCCCTACCATTTAACATGTATGTCCTATTTTGATTAGTCCTACCAAAATGTAGCACTTCACATTTATCAGCATTAAACTCCATCTGCCATCTTTCAGCCCACTCTTCTAACTGGCCTAAATCTCTCTGCAAGCTTTGAAAACTTATTTCATTATCCACAACTCCACCTATCTTAGTATCATCTGCATACTTACTAATCCAATTTACCACCCTATCCTCCAGATCATTAATGTATATGACAAATAACATTGGACCCAGTACAGATCCCTGAGGCACACCACTAGTCACCAGCCTCCAATCTGACAAACAGTTATCCACCACCACTCTCTGGTGTTTCCCATCCAGCCACTGCTGAATCCATTTTACTACTTCAATATTAATACCTAACAATTGAACCTTCCTAACCAGCCTTCCATGTGGGACCTTGTCAAAGGCCTTACTGAAGTCCACATAGACAACATTCACCACTTTACCCTCATCAACTTTCCAAGTAACGTCTTCAAAAAATTCAATAAGATTTGTCAAATATGACCTTCCACGCACAAATCCATGTTGACTGTTCCTAATCAGACCCTGTCTAATCCAGATAATTATATATACCATCTCTCTAAGAATACTTTCCATCAATTTACCCACCACTGATGTCCAACTCACAAGCCGATAATTGCTGGGTTTACTCTTAAAACATTTTCTAAACAATGGAACAACATGAGCAATATGCCAATCCTCCAGCACCATCCCCATTTCTAATAACATTTGAAATATTTCTGTCAGAGCCCCTGCTATTTCCACACTAACTTCCCCCAAGGTCCTAGGGAATATCCTGTCAGGACCCAGAGACTTATCCACTTTTATATTCCTTAAAAGCTCCAGTACTTCCTCTTCTTTAATCATCATAGTTTCCATAACTTCCCTACCTGTTTCCCTTATCTTACACAATTCAATATCCTTCTCCTTAGTGAATACCAAAGAAAAGAAATTGTTCAGAATCTCCTCCATCTCTTTTGGCTCCACACATAGCTGTCTACTCTGATTCTCTAAGGGACCAATTTTATCCCTCACTATCTTTTTGCTATTAATATAATGGTAGAAACCCTTTGGATCTATTTTCAGCTTACTTGCCAAAGCAACATCATATCTTCTTTTAGCTTTTCTAATTTCTTTTTTAAGATTCTTTTTACATTCTTTATATTCCTCGAGCACCTCATTTACTCCATGCTGCCTATATTTATTGTAGATATCTCTCTTTTCCAAACCAAGTTTCCAATATTCCTTGAAAACTATGGCTCTCTCAAACCTTTAACCTTTCCCTTCAACCTAACATAAAGATTCTGTACTCTCAAAATTTCACCTTTAAATGACCTCCATTTCTCTATTACATTCTTCCCAAAAAACAAATTGTTCCAATCCACTCCTTCTAAATCCTTTCGCATCTCCTCAAAGTTAGCCTTTCTCCAATCAAAAATCTCAACTCTGGGTCCAGACCTATCCTTCTCCATAATTATATTGAAACTAATAGCATTGTGATCACTGGACCTGAAATGCTCCCCAACACATACCTCCGTCCCTGACCTATCTCATTCCCTAACAGGAGATCCAACACTGCCCCTTCTCTAATTGGTACCTCTATGTATTGCTGCAAGAAACTATCCTGCACACATTTTACAAACTCCAAACCATCCAGCCCTTTTACAGTATGGGTTTCCCAGTCTACGTGTGGAAAATTAAAATCTCCCACAATCACAACCTTGTGCTTACTACAAATATCTGCTATCTCCTTACAAATATGCTCCTCCAATTCTCGCTCCCCATACACCCCCATAAGAGTTACTATTCCTTTCCCATTCCTCAATTCCACCCAATAGCCTCCCTAGACAAGCCCTCTAATCTATCCTGCCAGAGCACCGCTGTAATATTTTCTCTGACAAGCAATGCAACACCTCCCCCTCTTGTCCCTCCGATTCTATCACACCTGAAGCAATTAAATCCAGGAATATTTAGTTGCCAATCACACCCCTCCTGTAACCATGTTTCACTAATAGCTACCACATCATACTTCCAGGTATCAATCCATGCTTTAAGCTCATCCACCTTTCTTATAATGCTCCTAGCATTAAAATAAATGCATTTATGAAATTTTCCACCTCTTACTCTCTGTTTATCACTAACGGTGCAAACAACTTTACTATTTTCTTTTTCTTCCTTCTTCCCTACATCTGTTCCTACGCTTTGGTTCCCCTACCCCCTCGTATCTAGTTTAAATCCACCAAAGCCTCTCTAGCAAACCTACCGGCAAGAATATTTGTCCCCCTCCAGTTCATGTGGACTGTTCCGCTGAAACAGGTCCCACCTTCCCTGGAAAACTGCCCAATTATCTATAAATCTGAAGCCCTCCCTCCTGCACCATGTCTTCAGCCACGAGTTGATCTGCGCTATCTTACTACTTCTAAACCCGCCTGCACGTGGCACAATTAGTTAACTCCTTCCCTGCAATAGTGGTTCACGATGAGGATGAAGGGCCATTGACTGCTTTTCGGTTACCTGGAGTTGACAATCATGGACCTCTAATTATGAATACAGGTCTAAAGACATCAATATTATGGTGCGGTGATGAGACCTGGAGTACTGTATGCAGACTTAGTTTCTAAGAGGAAAAAAAATGTTTCCCACAGAGGGACTACAACAAAGATTCATTGGGCTCCGTCCTCAAGTAGTGAGATTGCTGTTCAATGGACTAAGCCCGTGTTCACTACAGTTCAAAAGAGTGTGGAACGAGCTGCCAATGGAAGTGGTGGATGAGAGTTTGATTTCAACACTTGAGAGAATTTTGAATAAATACATGGATGGGAGGAGTAGATAGGGCTGTGGTCCAGGTGCACATCGATGGGACTAGGCAGAATAATGGTTCAGCATTGTCTAAGTGGACTGAGGGTCATGTTTTATGATACTATGTCTCTATGAATGAGGGGATCTCACTGAGCATATATCGTGAGAAGCTCAGCCAGGCATCCACAGGCTGGCTGCAGGGAAGTTGTTTCCTGTTACTGGGGTATCTCGAACCAGAGGAACAGACTCAGGATACAGGACATACTGCAGCTGAGGAGAAATTTCTTCACTCAGAATTCTCTACCACAGGAGGCTATGGAGGCAATTTGCTGAATATATTGAAGGTGATAAATAGATTTCCAGATTCTTATGAAAAAGGGGTTATGGGGCTAGAGCCAGAAAATGGTATTGAGATAGAAGAGCAGTCAGGATTATATTGAATGGGGGAACAGCCTCAAGGGGCCAAATAGCCTACTCCTGTTTTTCTGTGTTTCTGTGTCAATCAGTTTGTGATGTCTGTGTACTGTCGGTGCCACCTTCAATTCTTTGGACCACAGTTCTTCTTTGGTGAGCTCGCTTTCTCCTTAACATAGAAAGTAAAAATTATGCAATCCTGCAGATCCATTGGGACCTCCCTGATGTGGGTTATCATGCCACACATTGGGCTATATTACACATTTAAGCAATATTATATTGAGATTCTCCTATATCACACCACATAGCCAGCAGTCAGAGGAGGCTGTCACTCTCATTAAGGTGTGTTAATGGGCCCCAGCAGTGATATCATATTTTATTCACTTCATAGAGCAGAAGACACCTATTTGGCCCACTTTGCTAATGGCAATAAAAAAGATCTATAATCTGATTAAAGGATGTAGGACTGAGCATAGTCAGATGGAGATCAAATAAATTCAAGTGAGAAAATTTGGGCATGGAAATTGATCCATGCACAGATATGTTTTTATATCTTTGATATGCAGATAAAAGCCAATGGAAACATGTTAGGTAATGTTAGCGATCATTTCAGGTCTATTAGTAACAACTGAGAGATTGCCTCAGGAACTTTCATGCATAATTTACCTTAGTGCATCTGAGGTTTGCCTGGATTAATGATGCCACAGAGTTCCCAGTGGCCAGATTTGCATTTATTGACAGAACTTTGCTGTTAAAGGTGAAACCTAAGACCGGTGCTTTTCACTCACCGTAAAACAAGGTTACAACACCACCGCAAGTCAAAAAGTTAGAGTCCTCACGGGGACATCAGCATTCTGCCCACAGATTGGATTTTTATGCTCCACTTTTGTCATAGAGACTATAGTACTGAGTAAAGCCATCTCGATCTTTTATTTTGTAAACAGCTATATTGTAACCCTAAGGCATTTTGGGATACTTAGCTAAGAAAGTCAAAGATTATGGAATTGGCTAGTTGTGTTAATCAGGAGTTCCTGGTTTGCAGTTACTTGAGGAGATGCTGCAGAAAGGAGACAACATGTAAATACCCCTTTATTTGAGTAGTTTTTCTATGCAGTAACTGATATAAAGCATTCAGGTGCCTGTTTGTTACTTAGATAAGAAGTGTACATTGCTTTGCCCTAATAGAGCTGTATGGTCATTAAGTTGGAAAATGCTGGAGTTACTGCCGTCTTCTTGTCAGCTTTAACCAGGCTAGCCATTCCTCTCTGACCTCTCTCGTTAAAAAGGCATTTTTGTCAGCAGAACTGATGCTCAGTGGATCTTTTTTTTGTTTCTTGTGAACTCAAGGGGCCATTATGCATGAAAATCCCAGATCAACAGTTTCTGAGATATGCCAACCACTTTGCTGTACTTCTCTATAACTACTACACCTCCTCTAACTCCAAAGCCACGATCAAAGCCACTTAGGTCACATTAATTCCCTATTCCAAAATCTGATCTGAACAATAACTGAACCCCTTGACCATGTCTGTATGTATTTTACATTGAGTTGCTGTCACATGAGAGGCTGATTAGATATTTTCATTAATGAGCAGGTGTACAGGTGTATCTAATAAAGTGGCCACTGAGTGTATGCCATAGGGATCTTTCATCTCTTTAATATTGACAAGGTCTAAATACCCCTTCATTTGAGTAGCTTTTCTATCTAGAAACTGATAGAAAGCATCCAGGTGCCTGTTACTTAGAAAAATAGTGTACGTAGCAGTGACTTACCAAAATGATATGGTCAGTATGTTGTAAGATACTGTGGGGGCAGGGGGGGCGTGGAATGAACAAAAGTTCACGAGATCAGAGGACTGCAGGAAGAATGGGGTTCAAACAAGTGTGGATGTTGCATTAAGATAGCAAAATTTATTGAAGACATTTTTTTCATGGAATCAGAAAGTCACCTGCTTTATTGATGAAGAGAGTATCAATGCAGGGAAGAAAATGGTAAATAATGGCTCAACTGCCATGAGATGCTGACCAGGACAGAGATTAAAAGACCAGAATTATCCTTAAATGGCTTTTGAAGTCTTGTTCATGGATATTGATTGCTGCCATTGTCCAGGGAATAAGGGTTAAAGCTAACTACATTGGAGTAAAGTTCAGATAGTTTTAATGGATGATTGAAGGCTTCATGAACTACAGAGACCAAAGGAAGTGAGCTACCTGGAGTTAAATACAAATTTTCTTCTTTACACAGGTATTACTTGTTGCTAACAACAGGAATTCTGCAGATGCTGGAAATTCAAGCAACACTCATCAAAGTTGATGGTGAACGCAGCAGGCCAGGCAGCATCTGTAGGAAGAGGCACAGTTGACGTTTCAGGCCGAGACCCTTCGTCAGGACTAACTGAAGGAAGAGCTAGTAAGAGATTTGAAAGTGGGAGGGGGAGGGGGAGATCCAAAATGATAGGAGAAGACAGGAGGGGGAGGGATGGAGCCAAGAGCTGGACAGGTGATTGGCAAAGGGGATATGAGAGGATCATGGGACAGGAGGTCCGGGGAGAAAGACAAGGGGGGGGGAACCCAAAGGATGGGCAAGGGGTATAGTCAGAGGGACAGAGGGAGAAAAAGGAGAGTGAGAGAAAGAATGTGTGTATAAAAATAAATAACGGATGGGGTACGAGGGGGAGGTGAGGCATTAGCGGAAGTTAGAGAAGTCGATGTTCATGCCATCAGGTTGGAGGCTACCCAAACGGAATATAAGGTATTGTTCCTCCAACCTGAGTGTGGCTTCATCTTTACAGTACAGGAGGCCGTGGATAGACATGTCAGATTGGGAATGGGATGTGGAATTAAAATGTGTGGCCACTGGGAGATCCTGCTTTCTCTGGCAGACAGAGCGTAGGTGTTCAGCAAACCGGTCTCCCAGTCTGCGTCGGGTCTCACCAGTATATAGAAGGCCACATCGGGAGCACCGGACACAGTATATCACCCCAGCTGACTCACAGGGAAGCGTCGCCTCACCTGGAAGGACTATCTGGGACTCTGAATGGTGGTGAGGGAGGAAGTGTAAGGGCATGTGTAGCACTTGTTCCACTTACAAGGATAAGTGCCAGGAGGGAGATCAGTGGGGAGGGATGCTACCAACCTTATAGTTCCCACACCCCGCACTTCCCGTTTCTACCTCGTACCCAAGATCCACAAACCTGCCTGTCCTGGCAGACCTATTGTCTCAGTTTGCTCCTGCCCCACCAAACTCATTTCTGCATACCTCGACACGGTTTTATCCCCCCCTTGTTCAATCCCTTCCGACCTATGTTCGTGACACTTCTCACGCTCTTAAACTTTTCGAAGATTTTAAGTTCCCTGGCCCCCACCACTTTATTTTCACCATGGATGTCCAGTCCCTATATACTTCCATCCCCCATCAGGAAGGTCTCAAAGCTCTCCGCTTCTTTTTGGATTCCAGACCTCATCAGTTCCCCTCTACCACCACTCTGCTCCGTCTAGCGGAATTAGTCCTTACTCTTAATAATTTCTCCTTTGGCTCCTCCCACTTCCTCCAAACTAAAGGTGTAGCTATGGGCACCCGTATGGGTCCTAGCTATGCCTGCCTTTTTGTTGGCTTTGTGGAACAATCTATGTTCCGTGCCTATTCTGGTATCTGTCCCCCACTTTTCCTTCACTACATCGACGACTGCATTGGCGCTGCTTCCTGCACGCATGCTGAGCTCGTTGACTTTATTAACTTTGCCTCCAACTTTCACCCTGCCCTCAAGTTTACCTGGTTCATTTCTGACACCTCCCTCCCCTTTCTAGATCTTTCTGTCTCTGTCTCTGGAGACAGTTTATCCACTGATGCCTACTATAAGCCTACTGACTCTCACAGCTATCTGGACTATTCCCCTTCTAACCCTGTCTCTTGCAAAAATGCCATCCCCTTCTCGCAATTCCTCCGTCTCCGCCGCATCTGCTCACAGGATGAGGCTTTTCATTCCAGGACGAGGGATATGTCCTTTTTTAAAGAAAGGGGCTTCCCTTCCTCCACTATCAACTCTGCTCTCAAACGCATCTCCCCCATTTCACGTACATCTGCTCTCACACCATCCGCCCGCCACCCCACTAGGAATAGGGTTCCCCTGGTCCTCACTTACCACCCCACCAGCCTCCGGGTCCAACATATTATTCTCTGTAACTTCCGTCACCTCCAACAGGATCCCACCACTAAGCACATCTTTCCCTCCCCCCCTCTCTCTGCATTCCACAGGGATCGCTCCCTACACAACTCCCTTGTCGATTCGTCCCTCCCATCCCTCCCCACTGATCTCCCTCCTGGCACTTATCCGTGTAAGCGGAACAAGTGCTACACATGCCCTTACACCTCCTCCCTTACCACCATTCAGGGCCCCAAACAGTCCTTCCAGGTGAGGCAACACTTCACCTGTGAGTCAACTGGGGTGATATACTGCGTCCGGTGCTCCAGATGTGGCCTTCTATATATTGGCGATACCCGACGCAGACTGGGAGACCGCTTTGCTGAACACCTACGCTCTGTCCGCCAGAGAAAGCAGGATCTCCCAGTGGCCACACATTTAATTCCACATCCCATTCCCATTCTGACATGCCTATCAACTGCTTCCTCTACTGTAAAGATGAATCCACACTCAGGTTTGAGGAACAACACCTTATATTCCATCTGGGTAGTCTCCAACCTGATGGCATGAACATCGACTTCTCTAACTTCCACTAATGCCCCACCTCCCCCTTGTAGCCCATCCATTATTTATTTTTATACACACATTCTTTCTCTCACTCTCCTTTTTCTCCCTCTGTCACTCTGACTATACCCCTCGCCCATCCTCTGGGTTTCCCCACCCCCTTGTCTTTCTTCCCGGACCTCCTGTCCCATGATCCTCTCATATCCCCTTTGCCAATCACCTGTCCAGCTCTTGGCTCCATCCCTCCCCCTCCTGTCTTCTCCTATCATTTTGGATCTCCCCCTCCTCCTCCAACTTTCAAATCTCTTACTAACCCTTCCTTCAGTTAGTCCTGACGAAGGGTCTCAGCCTGAAACGTCGACTGTACCTCTTCCTACAGATGCTGCCTGGCCTGCTGCATTCACCAGCAACTTTGATGTCTATTACTTGTTGTTGCTCATTTTGCCTTGTCCAAGAACAGTCCAATCTTACAGCATCAGTAGGACCGCAGCATTCCTGGCTTATGCATCTCAGGGGAAGATGCCATTGTCACTGGGCCCTTAGTGAGCCTGCAACTTTGCAGTGGTTTGAGGCCACTTATGGCATGGAAGTGGACTGAGCTGTGTAGTCATGGGGTTATGCCCAGCCATGCCAGAGAGTGCCATGTTTTCCCCATCCCTTCTATTTTCCCTCGTCTCCACTAAAAAAAAAACTTTATCCCATTGCACTGAAATTCCCTAATAGCAAATTCCCTAATAGCAGATCAATAGCATACTCTTATTGGGATTTCTATGTACTGATTAAGGAAACATTGCTGAACATATTTGACAAACTCTATTCCATCGCGTCCTTTTATAATATAGGATTCCCAGTCAATACGTGGAAAGTTAAAATTACCTACAGTAACAACCTTATGTTTCTTGCAACAGTCTACAATCTGTCTGCAAATTTGTTTCCCTAAATCCCTCGGACTGTTGGGTGATCTGTAATATAGCCCCATTAATGTGGTCATACCTTTCTTATTTCTCAGTTCCACCCATAACACCTCAGTAGATGAGTTCTCCAGTCTGACCTGACTGAGCACTGCCATGAAATTTTTCCCTGTCTGGTAATACCATCCCTCCTCCTTTAATCTCTCCCACTCTGTAGCATCCAAAACAACTGATCCCTGGAATATTGAGCTTCCAGTTCTGCCTTTCATGCAACTAAGTCTCTCTAATGGCTACAGTATCATAATTCCAGGTGTTGATCCATGCCCTGAGCTCATCTGCCTTTCCTATGAGACTTCTTCAATTGAAATATTTGCAGCTCAAGACATTAGTTGCATCATGCTCAACCTTTTGGTTCCTGATTTCTCTGAGGCCTTGATAATATCTGTTTCCACAACCTCTCCACTAAGTGTTCTGGGTCTCCGCTTCCCATCTCCCTGTAACTCTATTTCAAACTCCACAGTGCAGCACTAGCACCTGTCTCCCTGAACTCCCTTTGCAGAACCTCATCATTCTTCCTATTTTTAGAATGTGGGAGGAAACTGGAGTACTTGGAGGAAACCCATGCAACTCTCAGTTCAGCTAGCAACTTAATCTTGGGGAAGACAGCCCTCGGCCCAGCCAAACTTAAGAAATCTTGTTTGGGTGGATGCTGTGCGATGTGTGCCGTTACAAGTCAGTACCAAGAAATAACAAACAGTACACAATATACAATTAAATGATTGAGCTTTATAATTCTTACTTTGACTATATGGTTAATAAAAAAACAAAAAAAGAAAAGGGCCCATTCTCATGAAACAGTCTAACGTGCAATGTTGGAGCTCACTGATAAGGCCGTTCGTCCACCATCGACCTCCTCCGAGCGTCGCTGACCTTCGGACCCTCGCTCCAAGTCCACTCCGTCCAGTGGTCTACCAACTCTCTCCATTCACGTCTTCTCTCCTCATCTCTACCTAGCAAAAGACCAACAAAATCCCTGCTCCCAGACCCATAAAAAAGAACGATATCCCTCTCATTGGATAGCTGCACATTCCAAAGCCCCTTTATCTCTAGTCATAACCCAAACATTGCTGCTACAGAGAAACCATTACATTAGCAGTGAAAGCTTACAGCGCATTACACCCACATGGCCACAGGGAGAATCTACAAAGTCCTTACAGATAATGGCAGGAATTGAACCCTGATCTTACTGTAATAGTGTTACACAAGCTGCTACATTACAACTAAGGATGTGCTGGGGAAGCTCGCTAGGTCGTTAACACATAGCACGCCCATAATGTTAAGCAGTGGGTGTGGAGATACAAGAGTCTGCAGATGCCGGAATTTGGAGCAGCAAATCTTCCACTCGAGGAACTCAGCAGGTTCAGGATCTGTGGGGAGGGGCAGGGAAGGAATTGTCGACTTTTCCGGTCAAAAACCCTGCATCAAGATTTGCCTTCTCCCCATAGATGCTTCTCAACCACTTGAATTCTTCCACAAATTGTTCTCTGCTTGGAAACATTTTGAAAATAATTTTAGAAAGGACCAATTAATGACCATCCTGTCTGCCTACCCTTAACTTCCTGCAAGGTGTCAACAACAGTATCAAGTATGTTGACTAACAACCTGCTCATCTTTGGTGGTTTGGATTGTTTCTGACACACATGATTTCCGAACTTAATACAGGATTGGTCAAAACTTAACTGCTTATGGACTGTTTTGTCCCCCTCCCATCAGGGGACAGACTACACAGCAGCCACATGAGGATCGCTAGACACAAAACAGTTACTTCCCCAAGCCATCAGGCTGATCAACACCTCCACCCATTAACCCACTCCACCACCACACATAGACATCACATAGTGTCACCTTATGTAGGCAAGCTACTTGTACATTGTGTTTTGTAGGATTGCTTTTATATTTATTGTGTTTTTTTGTTTGTTATTTGGGTTCTTTATGCTTATTGTGTTTTTTAATGCTGCATCAGATCCAGAGTAACACTCATTTCACTCTCTTTTACATTCATGTACTGAAGATTGACAAGAAACAATCTTGAATCATAAACACAAGAGGTTCTGCAGATGCTGGAAAACCAGAGCAACACACACAAAATGTTGGAAGAACTCCGCAGGTCAGGCAGCATCTATGGAAATG